>NC_092052.1:84156334-84905382 GCF_003086295.3 Arachis hypogaea
TAAGCTTGCTCAGCTTTTGAGGAGGAAAGTACTTGGCTAAGAAAGCCGTGACCAGCTTATCCCAAGAGTTCAGGCTGTCTTTAGGTTGAGAATCCAACCATAATCTAGCTCTGTCTCTTACAGCAAAAGGGAAAAGCATGAGCCTGTAGAC
This sequence comes from Arachis hypogaea, assembly GCF_003086295.3. NCBI lineage: Eukaryota > Viridiplantae > Streptophyta > Magnoliopsida > Fabales > Fabaceae > Arachis > Arachis hypogaea. The sequence goes on from NC_092052.1 coordinate 84,156,486, forward strand.
TTCAGGATCTACTCCATTAGTCTTAACAGTATCACATATCTGCAAGAATTCAGTTAAGAACTGAAAAGGATCTTCAGATGGAAGTCCATGAAACTTGCAGTTCTGCTGCATCAGAGAAACTAATTGAGGTTTCAGCTCAAAGTTGTTTGCTCCAATGGCAGGAATGGAGATGCTTCTTCCATGTAAATTGGAATTAGGTGCAGTAAAGTCACCAAGCATCCTCCTTGCATTATTATTATTTTCAGCTGCCATCTCCTCTGCCTGTTCGAAAATTTCTGAAAGGTTATCTCTGGATTGTTGTATTTTAGCTTCTCTTAATTTTTTCTTCAGAGTCCTTTCAGGTTCTGGATCTGCTTCCACAAGAATGTTCTTATCCTTGCTCCTGCTCATATGACAAGGAAGAATGGCCAGAAAAATGATAATAATAATAGAGATCCTTTATACCACAGTATAGGGATCCCTTTGTGAGTGGAAGAGAAAGGGGAGACAAAGAATGTGATGTAAAGGAAGAAATGCAACTGTACGAATGGAAGAGATGTGAGATGAGATGTTAGGATATGAATGAATAAATAGAATAGGATGAGAGAGAGGAGAGGGAATTTTCGAAAATTATTTTTGAAAAGGAGTTAGTGATTTTTGAAAATTGGTTTTTGAAGATGTGTTAGTAATTTTCGAAAATTAAGATTTAAAAATAAAATAATTAATAAATTAAAAAGAAATTTTGAAAAAGGGGAGAGATATTTTCGAAAATGAGAGAGAGAGAGTTAGTTAGGTGGTTTTGAAAAAGTTAAGAAACAAACAAAAAGTTAGTTAGTTAGTTGAAACAAATTTTGAAAAGATAAGAAGTTAGGAAGTTAGAAAAGATATTTTGAAAAGATATTTTTGAAAAAGATAAGATAAGAAGATATTTTTGAAAAGATATGATAGAAATTAGTTTTGAAAAAGATTTGATTTTTAAAATCACGATTAATGACTCGATTCATGAGAAATCATAAGATATGATTCTAGAACTTAAAGTTTGAATCTTTCTTAACAAGCAAGTAACAAACTTCAAATTTTTGAATCAAAACATTAATTGTTTATGTTATTTTCGAAAATTTGTGAAAAAATTAAGAAAAAGATTTTTGAAAAATATTTTTGAATTTTCTAAAAAAATTAAGAATTTTGAAAAAGATTTAATTTTTGAAAAAGATTTTGAAAAATATAAGATTTTCAAATTGAAAATTTGATTTGACTCATTGGCAACAATTTGATTTTAAAATTTTTGAAAAAGTTAACTCAAATTTTCGAATTTGATGAGAGAAAAAGGGAAAGATATTTTTTTATTTTTGAAATTTTTATGAAAAACATGAAAATATGCAATGCATGAAATTTTTAGATCAAAACAATGAATGCATGCAAGAATGCTATGAATGTCAAGATGAACACCAAGAACACTATGAAGATCATGATGAACATCAAGAACATATTTTTGAAAATTTTTAATGCAAAGAAAACATGCAAGACACCAAACTTAGAATTCTTTAATGCTTACGCACTAAGAATTCAAGAATGCATATGATAAACATGAAAAGACACAACAACAAAAAATCATCAAGATCAAACAAGAAGACTTACCAAGAACAACTTGAAGATCATGAAGAACACTATGAATGCATGATATTTTCGAAAAAATGCAAGATGCATATGCAAGTGACACCAAACTTATAATGTGACTCAAGACTCAAACAAGAAACAGAAAATATTTTTTATTTTTATGATTTTCTAATTTTTTTGGATTTTTATTTTATATTTTTCGAAAATTATATAAAAAGAAAAATAAGGATTCCAAAATTTTTAATATGAATTCCAGGAATCTTGCATTCTTAGTCTAAAGCTTCAGTCCAGGAATTAGACATGGCTCACTAGCCAGCCAAGCTTTCAAAGAAAGCTCCAGTCCAAAACACTAGACATGGCCAATGGCCAGCCAAGCTTCAGCAGGTAGATCAGGACAGTAGCAGGTGGATTAGCTCCAACTAGCTTGCTCTGATAACAATTGCAAGCCTCAGTCCAAAGAATTTAGACATGGCTTTACAGCCAGCCAGGCTGCAACATATAATTACATGGGCTGGAGTGATTAGTTGAATACCAATCCCAAAGTAGTTTGGGTATGGCTTTACAGCCAGATATGATTCAACATATTTCATGAAACACTAGAATTCATTCTTAAAAATTTTGAAGCCATAGAATAATTTATTTTGAAAACATTTTTATTTTTTTCGAAAACAGATGAGAAAATTTTAGAAATTTTTTTTGAAAAATTTTTGAAAATAAAACAAAAAGAAAATTACCTAATCTGAGCAACAAGATGAGCCGTCAGTTGTCCAAACTCAAACAATCCCCGGCAACGGCGCCAAAAACTTGGTGCACGAAATTGTGATGTCCAGGCTCGAACAATCCCTGGTAATGGCTCCAAAGCTTGGTGCTCTGATCTCAATACATAATTGTCACAACTTCGATACAACTAACCAGCAAGTGCACTGGGTCGTCCAAGTAATACCTTACGTGAGTAAGGTCGAATCCCACGGAGATTGTTGGTATGAAGCAAGCTATGGTCACCTTGTAAATCTCAGTCAGGCGGATTTAAACATGATACTTTATTAGATTAAAATAAACAATAAAAGGGATAGAGATACTTATGTAGATTCATTGGCAGGGATTTCAGATAAGCGGATGGAGATGCTTTTCGTTCCTCTGAACCTCTGCTTTCCTGCTATCTTCATCCAATCAGTCTTACTCCTTTCCATGGCTGGCTTTATGTGATACATACCACTGTCAATGGCTACTTCGGTCATCTCACGGGAAAATGATCCAATGCCCTGTCACGGCACGGCTAATCGTCTGGAGGCATCACCCTTGTCAATGGCTTCATCTTATCCTCTCAGTGAATAATATGCTCACGCACCCTGTCACGGCACGGCTATTCATCTGTCGGTTCTCGATCATGCTGGAATAGGATTTACTATCCTTTTGCGTCTGTCACTAACGCCCTGCAATCGCGAGTTAGGAGCTCGTCACAGTCATTCAATCATTGAATCCTACTCGGAATACCACAGACAAGGTTTAGACCTTCCAGATTCTCTTGAAAGTTGCCATCATTCTAGCTTACGCCATGAAGATTCTGGTTAGGAGATCTAAGAGATACTCATTCTAGCTTATTTCATGTAGAACAGAAGTGTTTGTCAGGCACGCGTTCATAAGGGAGAAGGATGATGAGCGTCACACATAATCATCATCTTCATCACGTTCTTGGGTGCGAATGGATATCTTAGAAGCGAAATAAGAAGAATTGAATAGAAAACAGTAGTACTTTGCATTAATCTTTGAGGAACAGCAGAGCTCCACACCTTAATCTTTGGAGTGTAGAAACTCTACCGTTAAAATTACATAAGTGAAGGTCCAGGCATGGCCGAGATGGCCAGCCCCTAAAACGTGATCAATAGTCTCCTAAGATGAATAATGGAATAAAACTGAGACCAAAGATGCCTAATACAATAGTAAGAGGTCCTATTTATAATAAACTAGCTACTAGGGTTTACATGAGTAAGTATTTGATGTATAAATCCACTTCCGGGGTCCACTTGGTGTGTGTTCGGGCTGAGCTTAAGTGTTGCACGTGCAGAGGCCATTTATGGAGTTGAACGCCAGTTTCTGTGCCAGTTTGGGCGTTCAACTCTGGTTTTGGATCCTTTTCTGGCGCTGGATGCCAGATTTGGGCAGAAGGCTGGCGTTGAACGCCGGTTTACGTCGTCAATTCTTGGCCAAAGTATGGACTATTATATATTTCTGGAAAGCCCTGGATGTCTATTTTCCAACGCAATTGGAAGCGCGCCATTTCGAGTTCTGTAGCTCCAGAAAATCCACTTTGAGTGCAGGGAGGTCAGAATCCAACAGCATCAGCAGTCCTTTTTCAACCTCTGAATCTGATTTCTGCTCAAGTCCCTCAATTTCAGCCAGAAAATACCTGAAATCACAGAAAAACACACAAACTCATAGTAAAGTCCAGAAATGTGAATTTAACATAAAAACTAATGAAAACATCCCTAAAAGTAACTAGATCCTACTAAAATCATACTAAAAACAATGCCAAAAAGCGTATAAATTATCCGCTCATCAACACCCAAAACATGGAATTTACACCCCAACAATTTCAACATACACCCAAACTTCTATCCCCTAATGCTGGATTCCTAAACCCCTAAACCTAACCCTAAAACCCTAAACCTAAACCCTAAAAACCCAAAGCTTAAAACCCTAAACCCTAAACCTAAACCATAAAAACTAAACCCTAAACCCTAAATCCTAAACCTTAAAAATAAACAAACAATAATTTATAACATAAACAGCAGAATCTGAAATATATAAATGTAAAATGTCAAACACAAGAAAATTCAGAAATACACCCAAAAAACAAAACTGTACACCCATATTCTGTAACTATACACCCAAAAAACTATCCCCTGCTGTAGGTTCCCTAAACTGATAATTCATAACATGTCCGTGATATTGGCTAGAATTTGGACGCACCACTGATGTAGCATCAAAGAGGTTTAACTGAAAATAATAAACTCACATATTAGCAAAACTATTAACAAAAAAATTAAACTCAATCACTACATATTTAAAGAACATCACTTTTACCTCGTTTAAAGCTTTCGTTTTCTTCTTCTTTGAGGCATTTGCAATCTGTTTGTCTAACTTTGAACCTACCCTATTTTTTGGACGTCCTCTTGTTCGAACCCTTGGAGGGCTTTGAAGCTCGTTAATGGATTCCAAGTTGGCATCTTCGTGAGATAACGAACATGTCCCCTTCCTTTTGGCTTTCAGTTCTTCCATCTTAACCATGACGTTATTGTACGCACGGTGCATAATGGCAGTCAGCTCCTCCGATTCTGATGTAAATTCGCAAATATTTTGCGAACGAAACACCAATTCGTCAAACCTCTTGCTTCTTTGCTCCAACAGTGGCTCGTCGTGGCTACTCGTGATGTGTGTATGTTTCCTTTGTACCTTCTTGCTCCATCATTCCAATATACATCTCGGTGACACTTGGGTTACTCGTTCAAAGCTTAACACGCTTAGTGCGTGATGGCACAATATGCCTCTTGACTCGAATAATAAGCATTGGCATTTCACTTGGGCTGCTACTGAGTCATAAGTAACCACAAACTTGTTGAATATTGAGCTGGAAACTTATTCTCCAACTTCGTATACTGAATAGCCTATAGCGGAGTTCGTTAATTTTGTGATGCAATTCGGCTTTTCTCTGAATTGTGCTTGGACTTCCCTAAACTTTTGGTGAGTGTACACATGTTGAAACTAAGATTCAATGGAGGATTTTGTTGCACACAGTATAACCGTATAAAAATCTGCAGCATCTGATTCTCTCTCTGCTTGCTCCCTGCTTCTGAGGTAATTATTGTATTATTTGACAAATTGGATTAGCAAGCTGTTACATGTAATGAACTTGTTAAAAATGAATGCATGCTCTCGCTCCTTTGTGTGCTTTTCATCGCTGCCCAGAAATGGTGTTCCAGATAAATTGGAACCCATATATGACAGTCTTCGTAAAGATCTACTGAATACACCCAAACCAGACTATATTACACCTAAAAAAAATGCAATTTACACCTCTACTGCAAATTTTAAACAACATTACCTGAAAGCCACTTGTTGTCCACAAGACTATACTTCAGCAAAAAATCATTCCAATTCCTATCAAATGAGTCTTTGCTATGAGAGTTCCAAACAACTTGGCTCAATTCTTGTTCAATTTCTACATGTCCCTTGTACCCATTTAATTTTCTTGGGATCTTCTTCGTGATGTGCCAAATATACCAACGGTGAATTATTGTTGGCATACAAGCCTCTATAGCCCTTTTCATTGACGTGCATTGATCGGTGAGAAACCATTTCAGAGCATTTCCTCCCATTCAACGAAGCCAACATTGAAATAATCATTTGAATGATATAATTTCTTCGTTTTTCATCAAAGAGCATCCAAGAAGTGTTGACTAACCGTGGTGATTCACCCCAACAAAGGAACCACAAACCAAATTATACCTGAAACAAAGTACGAGATTGCAGAATGAAAAATCATTACGTACACCCAAATAATGATTTCATACACCCAAAAAAATCCAATACACATCTCTGCAGTAGATTCATAGAACAAACATTAATTTAGCATCATAAACAAGAGTGGCATATTACCTGTTTGTATTGTAGGTGGTGTCAAATGAAATAACATCTCTAAAATACTCAAAGGCAGCTCTGCTCCTTGCATCGGCCCAAAAAGCCAGCTTAATCGATTGATTGTCTTTGAGTTCAAGCTCGAAAAAGAAATTTTGATTCTTCTCTTTCATTCTTAATAAATATTTCCCGAATTCCTTTGCATCTTCTTGTTTTGAAAGATTCCGCACTTCTCTCGTGATGTAATTCCTCACATCCTTTTCAATAAAATTTAACTCGCGGTGATCCCCAGCTGCCGCAATGAATGATTGGTAAGTTTTGGTTGGTCTAATACCAGCCTCCTCGTTATTCTCTATTGTATGACGAACGGACATGCTTAGTTCCTTGTGCTGTTTGAGCATCTCTGCTTGAGCTGGACAGCAAGGGTGTGAATATAAATTCTTGCAGGACAATTTAAACCAGCTGTGGGATTTGTCTTCTCGGTCGGAGATATTTTAGATTTCCATTTTCCCTCTCTGCTACATGTAATCAATTGATTCTTAATTTCGTTTCCCTTCTTATTTGTGCTCCGAATTCTTGTAGAAAAACCTACAGCCTTGGCATAATCCTTGTAAAATTTTGCAGCATCTTCAAGGGTGTTAAAAGTCATTCCAACCTTGGAAACAAACTGGTCATCAATAACACAGAGGGGTTGCAAAATACAGCATGTTAAAAACAAGAATATACTATAGAGTTTTTGCACCTCATAAAAAAATAACAATTCAACTAAAATACACCCAAGAATTCCTGATCTACACCCGAACGACAACAACTCAACTAAAATAACAAGAAAAGCCATAAGCTATAAATACACCCAAACTTCCCTAAAATACACCCAAAAGATTCTGATCTACACCCCAATGTCTGGTATAAAATGCACAAAATTAATCAAAACTATTACATTAGATTCAATTCACAGTTAATATTCACGCATTAATTTCACAGTGAATGTTCACGCATTATTCAGCTAGACAATCACAAACGACTAACTGCATCAAATTCAGATTCAATAATTAACTGAAACTAAAACACACCTCCAGAAACTTCATTCGATTCAAATTCAAAATCCACTTCGCAGTGGTTCATCTGACAATATGAAGTTGAATCATCCATTACTTCAAAATGATTTCAAAACATTAATTCAGATACCATGAAAATCGAAAAAAAATGAAGCTAGAGTATAGAGAGAAAAAAGCACGTAAATGAGGAATAAGAAACCAGTGATAAATCACAAAAAACAATGAATGAAAAGGGAGAAAAAACACAGAAAGGAGATCAAACAAATTTGGCAAGAGATTTGAAGAAGGAAACGAAATCTTTTGAAATTTAGAAGTTATATATTCGCGCGTTAATTGATTTGGATTAATTTAATATTCTGTTAAAGAGGCACGTGAAAGACAGATCCACAAGAGCCACGTTTGAAGCTAAAGGACTTGTAAGACTTGTAAGCCTTAATTGCTTGTATGCAGAGATTAATCCTAGTTAATAATGATTACAATTAAGTATTATTAGTTACGAGATGTACGTGTCATAATTATATATACTAGCATGATAACCCGTGCAGTTGCACGGAATTCATATTTTTTAAAACTCTTAAATAAAAATTATTAAGATATAATTTAAATACGTTGAATAAAAATATATATGGAATATGAGTTACTGGTGGACAACAATTAATTTTCATGTGATTTATTTTTGAAATTAATTTTTGTCTAATAATAATAAAAATTAAACTCTTTATTATTCTATGAGAAGGGAGATTTTTAAACTAAAAGCTGTTTATATATCACAATTTAAACAAAATCAATAATCTAAATACTTATTACTTCTTCCTTTCAAAGAGAAAAAGTATTAATTAAATTACTTCTTCTATTGAATTAGATATCCAATCAATCAAACATATCCAATCAATCAAACATAGTTATATTTAAAGATGACAATGTTCTAAAGAGAAATGGAATAGATGATCAAGCTAAAAAAATTAGCTTAAAAAAGTTATGATCATACCAGAATTAAATGGTTAGAAAAGGTCATAACAGTGCATATGTCGACCAATTAGCCACTTTTTATTAGGAGAAAAGTTGAAGGGAACATCAACATGTAATATTGTTAAACATAAATTATATCTAAACATAGAAAAATGCCAGATATGATATCATTATATCAATGCTAATTAGGATTTAACACATTCATAATAATGATATAAAAAGAGAAGCAACTGATTGCAATAAGTATAAAGCGAAGTAGGGGAGTGAGATAACCAAATAGCATATTAATTTGATTGTTCACATCTGATATCAAAAAGTACTTAGGTTAACCAAGAAGTTCACATCCCATACATATTTTGAATTTTAGATCATAAAACACCTAGGGTCCAAAATAGAATACATATCCCAAAACTAACAAAAGAAAGTCTCGAAGCAGTTGAATAATTACTTTCTAATCACAGAAACCTGAATCAAATGATCTTCTTTCGAAACACTCCTAAATGCATGTAAATATCCAGTCCTAAGTTTATGCATTCTCACAAAATCTTTCCATTTATGACCAATTTTGTACTCTCGATTCCTGCCTTTACTTTTCAAGACATGCATTACAAAGGTTTTAGTAATCTCTGAGTCCTTAACAGTAAATTTCCAATTTTTCGATCCTCCACTGTTAAGTAGTAACCTAGCAAACTCATAGGGAATATACTGTGTAAAAAAAAAGTTAGAAATAGTTCATAAAAAATAAATTCACGAATAAGTATGAAACAATAATTATACAAACTTACAAATCGATCAGCTTTCATATCATACTTAGTCAACCTCAACCTTTTGCTATGATATCCAGCAATATATCTATATATTTCAACGTTAATTTATAGGAAAAATATAAGGAAACTAAACATGATAACAATGAAAGATTTAAGATAAGCTTATACAAAATATTGTGAAATAAAAATTGATTCTTGAAATCAATACACTTTGAATGTAACAAACTTATCAACCAATTTGTTTATATCAAGAGTGACAAAATCAACAACACATGTAACACCAATCTAATATTCAACCAGAAAAAATTAACATACCCTCTTTTTTTTTTGTTATTGACCTCTTCTTGATAGTAGTTTCATTGGAATTGTTCTTCTGAATCCTTTGCACACTAGAACTTCAAGTGTAATTAACAAAAAAAAAAAGAACAAATATAAAAACAATGAAAAAAAATATAAACAATAGAAGAAGCAAATAATAACATTATATTACACAATGAATTATATATATATATATATATATATATATATATATATATATATATATTGAAATAAATATGTTAATAAATACAGTAATTAAATATAAGGTGTATAAAACTAACAATAATTAAGAATAAAAAAAGAGAAAAACTGTAAACTCTAACCTTTTCATATTCCCATGGATCCCATTATCTTTTATACCATATGCAACATCATCCAATCCATTAAAGTAGTTCAACCCCAACTTATCTTGAATTACTTTTAACAAAGATATACCAATAATATCTTTAACATAGTGAGATGTATAAAAATCCATATAGATTGGATTATTTCGCCTATCCACAGGAGCCACAAAAAATATGCCACTTGAGACATAAATTAAACCGATCTTGACCATGCTTTTAAACTTATAGAAAGTAAATAACTTGTCTATCCCATCGGAAGGTATCCAGATTTTGTTTCCCCGGTTTTTTAATTTAAGCTTGATACAATTGTCACAGAGATCAATTAGGACAATTTCATGTTTCAGCTCGGCACCATATCTAGTAATTATTATCTCTGGAACCAAAACATCATCCTAAAAACAAAAAGAGACTTATCACATACATTTAATTTTTTATCATAAATTTTATTAATTCAGTTATATATGATTTATTTGTTGATCACATGGCTATTAAAAAAAAAGTCACAAATTATATATTAATCTAAATATGTACCCGTCCTCTGTATGCGTGAAACATAATTCTTTCTTCCTTATCATTTTGCCAATAGCTCTTGTGCCAAAGAAACACCTAAATCAACTCAATTCAGTATGTTTACAACATATATAACAAGAAATCCTTAATAGAAAATAAAAATAATATAATCTTGACCTTTTGCGATCAGTTCTACATGCAACAAGACTTATCGTAGGAAAATAGTGCTCAAAAAACCTGTTTCAGCTATTTGCAAACAGATACAAAAAAAAAAGAATAAGAGTATTGCATGAAAATATATAATCCTGCAGACTGGGAAGAACCAGAGCAGGGAAAAAATAATGATGCATGGTAACAAAAGGAGTAACCAGGTATAAATCTTAAGATATTGCACAATCTTTAGTTACAAAGGTTTTGACTAATGAGGTTCCTAATAGTTCCAAATTAGTAACTTTCTCCTACCTCTAGGGTGATTTTTTTTTTAGTGTTAAAAATGTATTAAATTATTTGTTCAATATTTTTCTTATTGGATACAATATAGTAATACTAAATTAGTGAATTTCACATGGCCAATACAACCTTAATGAAATAGAATTAATTAACCTGGTAAAAAAAATTAATAAAAAATAGCTTTCTGTTATTATCCTTTGAACTTCTCTCATGTTATTATGTTATATTTTAGTATGTTACCTTAAATGTAGCTTAATAATCAGGATGATTACCAAAATTAGCTCCTATCCACATCTCACAACCTGGTAACAAAAATCATAAAAAAAGAAGTTAATAAGAATGAGATGTTGCACTCAACCAAGTATGAGACATGCCTTGTTTTGGAAGTCAAATATTTCTTTCTTTCTTTTTAAATTGGGAACCAAGGTTTCCTTAAATGATACATGCATGTCCAAATATATGACAATATCTTATATTGGTTCATATTAAGATCCAGTAACATGTCAGACAAATAGAAATGTTACTTTTAGGAAGAAAATAATCAGAAAAGATACTTGAACTCAGCACATTCACATAAACATATTAACTCGATATTTTCAGAAGCCAAAACTTTAGTTGATGAAATTACCAAAAGGAAAGCTACCAAAAATGAGAGGAATAGCAAAAGAAAAAAGAGTGAACAGAAGACTGTGTTGAGAGTGCAACGGTTAGGGCAAAAGCTTAACTTGTTCTTCGGTTGTCAAAAGATTTACCTCATCATCACGTCTCTTGTTAATTGGATGAAGTATATAGTCTCGATCTCTCAAGAGCCCAAGCAAGAGCACTATCCTCCGAAAAACTGCCGGAGATTTCTCGGTTGAACGAATCAGAGGCGCCGGGAGACACCGCAGAGGACGAGAGCTTCGTAAGTTGTAGGAGGATATGGGGTTTAACCCTGGAAATGTTGGGTGGTGGGGTTTTTTGGTTGAGTGACGTGAGACGCCAGAGAGAGATGACGGACGGTCACTGGGTTAGCTCTTGTGACATTCCTTTTTTTATTGCGTGTGGGGGAAGAGGAGGGAGTGACCTTTGGTTTTTTTACGTTTTGTTGGGGATGTTAAAGATGGAAAAAATACTAATAGAAGATAGAAGATAATAATTATAATTATGTGGATAATTTTTTTAAAATAAATTACACTAAAGAACGGTTATGACAAATTAATTATTAGAGAAGACAATTAATTACACAATTATTAAGGACTAAATTTTTTTTAATATTTATGATAGTTAAAAAGAACTAAATATTGCGAAAAATATATAATAATATAATTTTTTTATTCATTTAAGAGTTTTTTATATGAATAAATTTCATTTCTCCCAAAGTTTAGGTAACTTTCATAATTTTATTCATTTTTATTTTCTATTGATAATCAGAGAAAAAATGATGAAAAATCACAGAAAATAAAAAAATAAATAAATAATTAATCAATGAAAATTTTGGCAATATAAAAAAGATTAACATACAAATTAGGAAAAATTAACTAAAAAAATAATAAAGAATATATTTATTTTTTTATAAAAAAATTTCGTCCTTCCTCTTAAATATGATACATGTTAAAATAAAAATTAATTATTGTTAATAATTTTAGTATTAAAAGTCCTTTTTAATAATTAAATCTTTCTAACAATCTTTGAAGTAATTTTTCCTTTTTTCTTATATCTGCCGGATGAATAACTTTTATTGTAATACCCGGTCTAACCGAAATTAATTAAATAATAAGTTAAATAGGAGCGAATATGGTTGGAAGATTTGGCAATTGGAATTTGATAATTTAAATATGATATTTGGATTCAGTGAATTTTTCCGAGTCGGAAAATATAGTTTTTTGCGTAAAAGTGCGCAGTGGAATTTTTGTCCTTTGATGATAATGCATAGATCTTCCAAGGGTTGATTGAATTCCTGCAAAAGTTACTGGTGCGCAGAAATTGTGATTACACTTTAATTATGTAAAATTCATCGCTCTTTCTTTCCCTGGTAATGGCGCCAAAAACATGATGCCAATACCATGGTTCACAACTTCGCACAACTAACCAGCAAGTGCACTGGGTCGTCCAAGTAATACCTTACGTGAGTAAGGGTCGAATCCCACGGAGATTGTTGGTATGAAGCAAGCTATGGTCACCTTGTAAATCTCAGTCAGGCGGATATAAAATAGTAATGGAGTTTTCGAAAATAATTAATAAAATAGGGATAGAGATACTTATGTAAATTATTGGTGAGAATTTCAGATAAGCGAATAGAGATGCTTTCGTTCTTCTGAACCTCTGCTTTCCTGCTATCTTCATCCAATCAATCTCACTCCTTTCCATGGCTGGCTTTATGTGATGCATCACCATTGTCAATGGCTACTTTCGGTCTTTTCTTGGGAAAATGATCCAAATGCCCTGTCACGGCACGACTAATCGTCTGGAGGCATCACCCTTGTCAATGGTTACATCCTATCCTCTCAGTGAAAATCGTCAACGCACCCTGTCACGGCACGGCTATTCATCTGTCGGTTCTCGATCATGCTGGAATAGGATTTACTATCCTTTTGCGTCTGTCACTACGCCCAGCAATCGCGAGTTTGAAGCTCGTCACAGTCATTCAATCATTGAATCCTACTCGGAATACCACAGACAAGGTTTAGACTTTCCGGATTCTCTTGAATGCCACCATCATTCTAGCTTACACCACGAAGATTCTGATTAAGAGATCTAAGAGATACTCATTCAATCTAATGTAGAACGGAAGTGGTTGTCAGGCACGCGTTCATAGGGAATGATGATGATTGTCACGTTCATCACATTCAGGTTGAAGTGCGAATGAATATCTTAGAAGCGAAATAAGATGAATTGAATAGAAAACAGTAGTACTTTGCATTAATCTTTGAGGAACAGCAAAGCTCCACACCTTAATCTATGGAGTGTAGAAACTCTAACGTTGAAAATACATAAGTGATAATGGAGTTCATTGGTCTCGGCCCCAGAGGGGAACCGGAGTGACCAAGACTACCACCAATACAATGATAAAAAGTTCTATTTATAATAAACTAGTCACTAGGGTTTACAAAAGTAAGTAATTGATGCATAAATCCACTTCCGGGGCCCACTTGGTGTGTGCTTAGACTTAGCATGAATGTTACACGTGCAGAGGTCATTCTTGGAGTTGAACGCCAGCTTTTGTGCCATTTTGGGCGTTGAACTCCACTTTGTAACTTGTTTCTGGCGCTGGACGCCAGAATTGGGCAGAGAGCTGGCGTTGAACGCCAGTTTGCGTCGTCTAAACTTGGGCAAAGTATGGACTATTAAACATTTCTGGAAAGCCCTGGATGTCTACTTTCAAACGCAATTGGGACCGCGCCATTGCGAGTTCGGTAGCTCCAGAAAATCCACTTTGAGTGCAGGGAGGTCAGAATCCAACAGCATCAGCAGTCCTTCTTCAACCTCTGAATCTGATTTTTGCTCAAGTCCCTCAATTTCAGCCAGAAAATACCTGAAATCACAGAAAAACACACAAACTCATAGTAAAGTCCAGAAATGTGAATTTAACATAAAAACTAATAAAAACATCCCTAAAAGTAACTAGATTCCACTAAAAACATACTAAAAACAATGTCAAAAAGCGTGTAAATTATCCGCTCATCAGTGATCTAGGTTGGATTTAGACTTGTTGAATAGTTTAAGAGGTTGTGTGACTGAGAAAATGGTTGAGGCAATGCTTGGTATGAATTTTGGGTTGCTTTGGTATGGTTGAAAAGTGTTTGAGTTAGTTTTTGGATTGAGAATTGGTTAACAGTGAGTTTTTAGAGTTTTTGGTAAAAGCAGATTTTTGGTGAACTTTGACGGATCATAACTCGAGCCTCTGTTTTCAAATTTTATTGATATTTGCTTTAAATTAAAGTTCATTGAAAACTCTTTAAATTGATATAAAGTTTGTAAAAATTTGAATTTCGTAGAGGAAGTTATGATCATTCAAAGTTTGGGATTTCTGGTATGTGCGCACACACAGCCTTGTGCGCACGCACAACCCTACGAAATTTTAAACCTGTACGCACGCTGTGCGTACGCACAGGTAGGAAAGGCTTTCTGTTTGAAGCGCTTGCACAGCTTGTGCGCGCACATACCAATGAGGATTTGCAACTTGTGCGTACGCACAGCCTTGTGCGCATGCACACGTTGGGAAGGTCAATCTGTTGAGGGCACTAGCACAGGTTTTGCGTGTGAAAAGACATTGTGAATTTTGGTACCTGTGCATACACACACCTCTATGTGTACGCACACGTTTTAAAAATCTACTGGGCGTGCGCGCACACCCCTGTGCATACGCACACACCCTGTTTCTCAAATTTAAACTTTGTTTTCAACTATCTCACCTTCCCAACAAGCTTGTAAGCTTCTGTGACACCATTTTAAGACTCTTGGGCATATCTTTGGGCATTAAAACATGGGCAAGGTCTTAAGATATTTGGTCGGGTATTATTTTGAAAAATTAGAAAATGGAGGCTTAGGTTTCGGGTGTACTGAAGATGGTTTAATGGCGTGTGAAGGTAGACTGGTATGTCAAATGAGAAATGATGAACTGTTGAGTTCGAAACTAAAATGTGAATTGACAGTGGTTGAGATGCGTCAAGGACTCTGAATGAGTATGAGTGGAAGTGTGCTATGAGGTGTGGCCTCTGAGATTGAATATGTAATTATGAAATGCATTGTTCTCTGTCGTAGGGGCTGTGGCAGTCTCTTGCCTACGTTCAGATGCGAGGTTGAAGCTGGGCTTCTCACTCATATTTGTGCTTAAGAAGACAGTAGTAGGGCACGCTCCCTCTGAATGTTTCCCTCTGCAAGGAGAATATGGTAGGGAACTTATCCCTCGGAATTTTTCCTCCTGAGCATGGTTTTCTCTCTGATTGCAAGGTGGTAGGGCACTAACCCACGGAATCATGCGGCAACCAGAGGGAGGTGGTAGGGCACGCTCCCTCGGAATGTTTCCCTCTGAAAAGAGAAGGTGGTAGGGCACTCATCCCTCAGAATTATTCCTCCTTATGCGTAATAGAGAGACTAATTCGGGGGTTGTCGACCGGATTTTTTGTCGGGTTTGGCACAATAACTGATATGTGATATCACAGCCAATAGGACAGGCATTTATCATGTGCATCCTCTATATGTTTGCTTGCTTTGATTACTTGAGTTTGCCTAATTGTATAATATGCCTACTTGCTTCTTGAATTACTTGTTATATATATGAATTCTACCTGCGTTTTCCTTGCTTGCATTATCTGTGTTTGTTTGGTGTTGAGGAGGTTAGGTAGGCAGTGGCGATGGGATCGCACGGAGGGTAGGTTGGTGAAGGCTGTGGGACAGTGATGACTAGTTCTAGATAGAAATCCCCTAAGACTAGATACCTTGTTTATTATTCATGGTTTAAGTTATTTATTTCGTAAAGTTTGGATATCTGTTTGGTATGAAGCTCTAGGATTGTCTCTGGCGTCCCGGGGTCTTACATCTTACATTACTGGGTACTATTACCATACTGAGAACCTCCGGTTCTCATTTCATATGTTGTTGTTATTTTTCAGATGCAGGTTGCAACCCACCTCAGTGAGTTGCTTGATGGTAGCAAAGCGGAGGATCATATTCTATTTGTTGTGATTTTGGTTATTTTAATTAGTACTCTCACTTTTGTATTTACTTTTGCCTTAGAGGCTAACTTTGAAAGTGATATTCTGTATAAGCTGTTTTACTTTTGAGCCTCGTTATGTCAGTATCTATAGCTAGCCGGCTTAAACTCCGCAAGCCGTGGCTAGATCTTTATATTATTATTCCCTTCTATTTTGTTATATTACATCTATATATTGTGCGTTAAGTTTGTGGCTTCGTGAGTACGTTTTGTGCTTTTCAAACTATGTTTTGAGTTATATCCTTCATCGGGCTTCTAGAATTATTATTCCTTCTACATATATATATGTATGAGCCTTAGCATTGTCGTAACCCTTGATTAACCTTTGTCTTACGGCATGAGGTAAGGCTTAGGGTAATTATGGTGTTACAGCGCAACTCTCTAGTTTTTGTGCTGCACTTGAAAACTTTGGGGGGGGGGGGGTCACGCGTACGTGTGGGCGAGGCGTACGTGTGAGGGGTTGGAAACTTGGGGTCATGCGTATAAGTGAGTGACGCGTACGCGTGGCTGGGTGCTCTGTTTTTCAAAATTTTCCAAGTTCTAACACCAAACCAAGCATTCCAAACCTCCAAACAGCTACCAAAACACCATAAAACCTTATTTAACATACTAGACTACTAAATAAACCAAATAAACAAATCTAAATATGAAATTAAACTTATTTTACCAATATTTACAAAAGAGAAAATTGAAAAAGATGTTACAATGGTGGGGTGTCTCCCACCTAGCACTTTTATTTATTGTCCTTAAGTTGGACTTATGGGGAGCTCTCATCAAGGTGGCTTGTGCTTGAATTCATCTTTGAACATCCACCAATGCTTGAATCTCCAATAAGCTCCATCATTCAAAATTAATAGCTCCAAGCTTTGATGGAGTTCTTCACAAACCATGAGCTCCCAAAATTGATCCTCTTTGTGTGATCCGGGATCCCACACTTTATTTTTATACCCGTCTTCAAGTTGATCATCATAGTTCCATCCGGTTGGCAAGCACATAGAATTCTCATATAGGCACCCAAACATCCTCCTAGATCTACGCAAATTGGTTCTACACCAACCATTACTCCTAAACCTTGAGCTTCCAACCATAATGAACCGTGAATCACGATGCCTACCACTAACCAACCCTTTCTTACTTTTCATTCCACAAAGAGCTCTAAGCTGACCATCCATTTCAAGCAACCTATATTCAAGTGGAATAAGAAAGCTAAAGGATATGAACTTTACCCACTTGAATGGTGTAAAGGATGATGGTAACTTATGAAGGGAGGCCTCCAACAACTTTGACAATGTGAAGTCCACTCCCTTGTGCTCTTTTTTGACTACCTCCACCTCTTGACAAGCATCTTCCATGTCTACTTCTTGACAAAGTTCTTCACATTCAACCTGTAACACCCTAATTAGCCTAAGCTTTACCTCACGTCGTAAAGCTAAGGTTAATCAGAGATTACAACAGTTCTAAACTCATACATATAATATATAGAAAGGATTAATATAATATAGAAGCTCGATGAATGATATAGCTCAACAACAGGATTTGAAAAGCGCAAAATGTACTAGCGAAGATTCTAACTTAAGGCATAAGAAACAGATAAGATATAACAAAGATAAGTATATAATATCATAGGAAACTAGCCACGACTCGCGGAGTTTAAGCCGGCTAGCCATATACAGATATACAGAACCAGATAATAAAAACAGCTTATACAAGTTTTGTTCTCTCAAATACAAGCCTCTAGGCAAAACAAATACAAAAGTGAGAGACATATATAAAATAAACCAAAAAACTCAAAAGATGTCCGGATCCTCTGCTCCTGTCACCAACCAGACAACTCACCTAGGTGGGTTGCGACTTGCATCTGAAAAATACAACAGAAATATGGTATGAGAACCGGAGGTTCTCAATCTGGTAACTGTTCATACATCGGTTCGAGCTATAAAGGACCGGGTTGGCCGACCTCTTAGAAGGTTGGCCCATGTCCGACCTCTTAGAAGGTGGCCCATGTCCGACCTCTTCTCAAAGAGGTTGGCCAAATCACTAGAGGAGGCCCAAGTAGGCCCAAACGAAGGGACGCAGCCCAATCTAAAGGCAGCCAAAGCCTAGAAAGATATGGGCGGTTCCCTTAAAGATAAGATAATATAAAATAACTATCTTATCTCCAGAAAGGTCACTCCACACCATTATAAATACACTGGAGCACCCAGGTATAACTCATACTTTGATTCTACTAAAAACCTGCTTAATACCCTTGCTAACTTAAGCATCGGAGTCCCTTGCAGGTACCCCCACCCTCCGGTGACAAAGGATTAGCACCACCACCAAGTCCAACAAGTCAGACACGACGGCTCTGACCACCATCAACAAGTCAGACATAACAGCTCTGACCAGCACCGAAGATCTCGTCCGAGATCGACCTACAGTTTCAGGTAGCCCTCAGAACATTGGCGCCATTGCCGGGGAACTTAGAAGTCATCCCATCATCATGGCGGACAACCTTGACAACGACCACAACTCTGGTTTGGTGGACAAAACGCTAAACAAAGACACGGACGCCACCTCCAAAGACACACCTCAAAACGGGGGAGATAAGCAACCCCCAAACACAGAAATTTTGGAAGTTGTTCGTAAGCAACAGAATCGCCTTAAACAGCTGGAACAAGAAGCTGAACATCAACGGGAATCCAAAAGAGACCTTTGGAGAGAAACAAGACGACGTCGAAAGATAGAGGACAAGCTCTTAAACCTCGAAACCGATCTCAAAACCAAGACCGCTCAATCCAGTCATGAAGATAGCCCCCACAAAGATCAAAACCCATTCACCAAAGAGATCATGAAAGCTAAAGTCCCAAAGGACTTCAAAGCTCCCGACATGACCCTGTACGATGGCACATCAGATCCAAGCCATCATCTTAGCAATTTCAGAAGCAGAATGTATCTCACTGACGCCTCAGACTCTATTCGATTCAAAGCCTTCCCTACCCTAACAAAAATAGCAATAAAGTGGTTTGACGGTTTGCCTCCTAGATCCATCACAAGTTTTGACGACTTAGACAAAAAATTCCTCACCAGATTCTCCATCCAGAAGGACAAAATCAAACACTCCTTGAGCTTACTAGAGATCAAGCAAAGAGATCGGGAAAGTCTTCACAACTACATGGAAAGATTCAACAAAGCGTGCCTGGACATACAAAGTCTGCCAACAGAAGCAACTATCATGGGTCTCATCAATGGCCTACGAGAAGGACCTTTTAGCCACTTAATATCCAAGAAGCACCCAACATCTCTGAACGAGGTACAAGAACGGGCAGAGAAATACATCAACATGGAGGAGAACTCTCGAATAGGAGAGAGCTCAAAAACCGAATTCTCCTAACCCATCACGGGACAATGATAAAGAGTTTAAGAAAAAAGAAGATCAACCCGGTGAGAAGCCTAGAAAATCCCACAATTACACCACCCTTCGGGTGTCTCTTGTGGATGTTTACTGAGAAATATGCCACACAGAGAAGATCCCACCACATCGCCCAATGAAGAGCAAAAAGGAAGAGGAAACTGGACAGAATACTGCGAGTACCACCGAATCTACAGACATCCAAAGAGGTCGGACAAGTGGAACATCCACCTCACACCAAAGAGGTCAGACGAGTTGAACGTCCACCTCACACCGAAGAGGTCGGACGAGTTGAACGTCCACCTCACATCGAAGAGATCGGACGAGTGGAACGTCCACCTCATACTGAAGAGGTCGGACGAGTTGAACATCCACCTCACACCGAAGAGGTAGGACGAGCGGAACATCCAAGAGGGATTTTGTAAATCATGTTCCCCTTCTCAAAGGTTTGGTAATATATCCAAGAGGGATGAGATGCCTCAACAGATTATGCTTTTCTGTGAAATTTTTGATGTTTGGGGCATTGACTTCATGGGTCTATTTCCAAATTCTAATGGTTACTTTTATATACTATTAGCCGTAGATTATGTTTCTAAATGGGTGGAAGCAATTCCTACCCGTACTGATGATGCTAACACGGTTGTTTCCTTTGTTAGAAACTATATTATTTGTCACTTTGGATCACCACGAGCAATCGTGAGCGATCAAGGCACTCACTTTTGTAACAGGAGACTAACAGGATTACTGAAAAGGCATGTGATAGTTCATAAAGTATCAACAGCCTACCATCCCCAGACCAATGGGCAAGCAGAAGTCTCTAACAGAGAAATAAAGCGTTTTCTGGAAAAAGATAATAAAACCTCATAGGAAGGACTAGAGCGCCAGACTACAAGATGCACTCTGGGCATATAGAACAGCGTACAAGCCACCCATTAGGATGAGTCCCTTCTGCTTGGTATACGAAAAGGCTTGCCACCTCCCAGTAGAGGTGGAACACAAGGCTTTCTGGGCTGTGAGGGAGTGCAACATGAACTATGAAGAAGCTGGTGCTGAAAGGAAGCTGCAACTAGCAGAACTGGAGAACCTTCGCCTAGAAGCATATGACAACTCCAGGAGATACAAAGAAAAGATGAAGGCCGTCCATGACAAGCACATAAAAAGGAGAGAATTCAGACCAGGGGAGTTAGTTCTTCTTTATAACTCCAGACTGAGGCTTTTGCTAGGTAAACTGAGATCAAGATGGGAAGGTCCATATAGAGTAGAAAAGGCAAAGCCATACGGAGTTTTCCACCTGCATCATCCTTCTAGCTCCAAAATTTCTAAAGGTGAATGGACATCGCCTGAAGCTTTATCATGGTGAGAAGACGAAGGATCATAAGGAACTAGAGGTCTTCCTTTTGGAAGACCCACCAACAGAAGCAGAATGAGTCTGAAGAGCGTCCAACTTAAGGACGTAAAAGCAAAGTGCTAGGTGGGAGACAACCTACCATGGTATGATCATTCCGTTTTAGTCTTAGTTTTATTTTACTTTATTCTATTTTTATTTTAGTTAATGAGTCTT
Organism: Arachis hypogaea; assembly: GCF_003086295.3. Lineage (NCBI taxonomy): Eukaryota > Viridiplantae > Streptophyta > Magnoliopsida > Fabales > Fabaceae > Arachis > Arachis hypogaea. The sequence goes on from NC_092052.1 coordinate 84,177,780, forward strand.
CTCATAATCTCTGCATAAAGTTGCATATAGCATGCATTTACATTTGCATATTGCATAAAAAAAAAAGCACGCACGCGACGCGTAAGCGTCGCTGACGCGTAAGGGTCGCTGACACGTCTGCGTCATATGTGCGTTCTGAAGAAAAGATAATTAAACAGAAAGTCACGCAAAAGCGTGGCTGGAGGCGTGCCTTAGGCACAAACATGCCCACGCGACCGCGTAACCCAAGAGGCCACGTCATTTTAAGAAATAGCCTCCCATGCATCTGCGTCACCCATGCGAACGCGTGCCCCTAAAATCGACATAAAAGAGGTGTATGGCAGCAAGTTATGATGGAGCTGGGCTGGAATGATACTGGAAGCACCAGCCAGACCACGCGACCGCGTGCCCTACGCATCCACGTGCCCCACGCATCCGCGTCATTTTCAAAATATAGCCATCGACACGATCACGTCACCCACGCGAACGCGTCACCCTAAATTTTGGCAATATGAGTTTGAAACAGAGAGTTGCGCGAACGCATGGCTGCCCTCGCGCCATTCGCACAAATCAAGTCATGCGACCGCGTGACCCACGCGTCTGCGTCACTTGACAAAAATCACACACCACGCGACCGCGTGACCTATGCGTCCGCGTCACATATGGCGCACAGATTATCCAGATCAGCCAAAATATCTTATCTTCTCTTTCCCAAATCCTAATTTTTCTTTTTCCCTTATTCTTTCTTTCTTCTCCCTTCTTCCTTCTCTACTCATTCTCACTTTTTACTTTCTCCTCCCTTATTTTTCACATCTATTATCAAGGTTCTTTTCTTTCTCTCTTTATTTTTATTTATGTTTACTTCTTCTTTTACTTTCATTATCTATATTCTATTTTTCTTTTACTTTTCTTTTTATTCTTTTAATTGGTATTAGAAATTTATTTGGGTCATTATCTTCTTTTATATTTTGCTTGTGAGTTATTATGAATTGTTTGACAATTATATATTACTTTTCATAAGGGTTGCTTGCATATTCAAATTCCTACTTTCAATAACATTTTTACCATGCATGATAAGTGTTTGTGAAAAAGTCCGTATGGCATTGTGCATTGTTCAAAATTATTCTATTCTATTACTTTAATGCCTGTTTTTCACAAAACCCCTTTTATATTTTAGTAATTGAATATAATTATCAATACAAACGTGATGGCTAGTTTGTTACGAGTGATAATACATTTAAGTAATTAATGCTTGATCTATGCTACTCATGCCTTTGCCAGCATGCCAATAAACATCATGCATTTAATTGCCATTACATGCACTTACTCTATCACCTTTGATGAACTTTTCACATGTAGTTTAGACCATGTGTTAACGACATCCTTCTTTACCATGCATTGATTATCACCCTTCATATTCGCTCCCTTGCTTGAACCCTTAGCTTTACATATTACTTTCTTTTTCCTTTTTCAGGATGGCCACTAAGAAAGGTAAAGAGAAAGCTACTCCCAAACCACCAGCAAGGAGAGGAACAAAAAGAGCATTAGTGGAAGAACCATCTTCAACAGTAGTGAAACCCTCAACAAAATGAATCAAGAGGATCATCAAGGTTGATGAAAAAGGGAAAGCCTTCCTAGCACAGGACACTGCGCGGTTCACTAACCGCTACTGTGAGCAGATGTTTCGCATCCTGACAGCAAGGAACTATAACAATGAGCACCTTCTCATCCTCCTAACCATCATTGCTGAAATTATTGAGCCCCGCATTGAGCGAAGACAATGAGGATTCCTACGGAGATAGCCACGACAGGTTAATTTATCATGAGTAGTTGAATTCTACTCCAATTTTCACATGCCAACCATGCAGTCTGTCTATGTCCGTCAGAAGCAAGTCCCCATAACTGAAGAGGCCATTCAACAAGCTTTAAATCTTCCCCCTGCTCCAGAAGGATTTGACGCATTTCAAGAAGCCTCGTTCAAGCGCCAGACATACCAATTTGACTAGGACGCCGTTCTCAGAGTTATCGCACAAACTGGCAGCAGATGGATCTACGGATACCATCGTTCCCGACCTAAGGGCATATTGGCTTCCGCACTCACCTTAGAGGCTCGAGTATGGGCACAGATCGTGTCTCATTACGTCTTTCCGAGCACTCATGAGTCCTCTTTCACTGCAGACATGGCTGTTTTACTCTTGTGTATCCTTACAGACCAGCACCTCAATTTACCAAGACACATTCGGCATGCAATGGGACACGTACAAATTGCGGACAACTTACCTTTCCCCGCCTTGGTTTCAAATTTAGTCTCAGCAGCCGGAGTCTCCTACAAAGCTGGGGACACCAAGGCCATGATTCTACGAGATGATCAATACATCCCTAACGGGAAGTATATCAGACCTCCAGTAGCAATCGTCAACAGGAGCACGGAGCTAGCATAAGATATTCCTTCTTCTTCTACACCACAAGCACCTTCTACAAACCAACTGCTCAATCAGATACTTGAGAGGCTAGAACGGATTGAACGGCAAGGAAAGCAAAGAGAGCGCCGTAACAAGCACAGATTTACATACCTCAAGGAGCTACTTGTTGGTAACCAACCACCTAGAGAAGACCCAGACACCCCGGACTCTACCTCATTTACCAGCACAGGGAGCCATGACGGTCCCGATGATGGTGATGCTACTACCAGCCCCCCTTTGTTCCTGACAAATGGAACCGAGGACGGTGCAAAGCTTTAAGTGTGGGGAGGTCGGTCAGTACCTGACTTCCGGAGGTAATTTCTTTTTCCTTAAACACTAATAAATAGGATATTTAGTTAGTTTTTCTTTTATTAAGAATAGGATAAATTGCATAGTAATAGGTTAATTGCATGCATGTTCTACTTGATTGAAAAATAATAAATTTCTTTTTAAGACCCTATTTTTGAAAAATTTCACTAATTTAAAATAAATCTTTTGTGTTAAATTTGTTTGAAGTTGTAATTGGAACATAGTTAAAAATCTAAGAACACACAACCCGTGAGATTTTGAGCCTAATTACATGGTTACACTATTTAACCATAAATATTTTCTTCTTGTCTGTTCACTTCTCTATGATTGTAATCTTTATTTTGTTTCATCCTATATGTCCAATGTTTAATGTATCTATATGCATGCATATGATTGATGCCATTAATTGTTTAGCTCACTGATCCCAAATAAGCTTACCCCTTTAAATTACCTTTGTTAGCCACTTTGAGCCTTTTAAATTCCAGTTGTTCTATATTTTACCACATTACTAGCCTTAAGCAGAAAAACAATTAAATATCCTAATTGAATCTTTGGTTAGCTTAAGATAGAAATTGTGTGTTAATTAAGCATGGGGAAATTGTGGGAACATGGGTTGATAAGGGAATGTGTCATGATAAAATTTGGGTACCTACTCATGTGAAACTACAAAATTTTAAAAAAAAATCCATGTGCATTGATAAGCTATGTTTCTTTTCCTAGTTAAAAAAAATCCAAAAATATTTAATAAATATTTAAATAAATAAGGGGACAAAATTACCCCAATTCTAAGTTAAGTAAAGCCCCAATGCATATGTGATACAAGTTAAGATAAAAGGTTAACAGATGAGTATGTAATGCAAAAGTGAAAATTATGGGTAGCTAGGCATGAACTAGAATTATATAGAGTATATGTATGTTAGGTGAAGGCTTAGGTTAGTCAAAGATTCATATTCTAGCTCACTTAGCCATATATATACCCTTACCCTTACCTTAGTCCAATTACAACATTGAAAAGACCTCATGATGTTTGCATTAGTACATTAAATATTGTTGATTAGTGATGAGCGGATAATTTATACGCTTTTTGGCATTGTTTTTACATAGTTTTTACTATATTTTTATTAGTTTTTAATTAAATATCACATTTTTGGACTTTACTAGGAGTTTTTATGTGTTTTTCTGTCATTTCAGGTATCTTTTGACTGAAATTGAAGGACTTGAGTAAAAATCTGATTCAGAGGCTGAAGAAGGACTGCAGATGCTGTTGGATTCTAACCTCCCTGCACTCAAAGTCGATTTTCTGGAGCTACAGAAAGCCATATGACGCGCTCTTAATTGTGTTAGAAAGTATACATCTAGGGCTTTCCAGTAATATATAATAGTCCATACTTTGCCCAAGTTTAGATGACGCAAACTGGCGTTTAACGCCAGCTTTCTGCCCTATTCTGGCGTTAAACGCCAGAAACAAGTTACAAACTAGCGTTCAACTCCAAGGTAGACCTCTACACGTGAAAGCTTCAATGCTCAGCCCAAGCACACAACAAGTGGGCCCGGAAGTGGATTTCTGCATCATTTACTCATTTCTGTAAACTCTAGTAACTAGTTTAGTATAAATAGGACTTTTTACTATTGTATTCAGAGTCTTTTGACCACCTTTAGGGTCTTGGTTATTCTGGTTCCCCCTCTGGAGCCGAAGCCAACGAACACCATTATCACTTATGTATTTTCAGTGATAGAGTTTCTACACAACATAGATTAAGGTGTGGAGCTCTGCTGTTCCTCATGAATTAATGCAAAGTACTATTGTTTTTCTATTCAACTCAAGCCTATTTCTTCTCTAAGATATTCATTTGCACACAAAGAACATGATGAATGTGATGATTATGTGATGCTCATCACCATTCTCACCTATGAACGCGTGCCTGACAAACACTTCTGTTCTACATGAAAGCAAGCTTGAATGCATATCTCTTAGCCTCCTGATCTACGATCAGAGTCTTCGTGGTATAGGCTAGAATTATTGGCGGCCATTCCTGAGATACGGAAAGTCTAAACCTTGTCTGTGGTATTCTGAGTAGGATCTGGGATGGGATGACTGTGATGAGCTTTAAACTCACGAGTGCTGGGCGTAGTGACAGACGCAAAAGGATTACTGAATCCTATTCTAGCATGATCGAGAACCGACAGATGATTAGCCATGCGGTAACAGCGCATTTGGACCATTTTCACTGAGAGGACAGGATGTAGCCATTGATAATGGTGATGCCCAATATACAGCTTGCCATGGAAAGGAGTATGAAGGATTGGATGAAGGCAGTAGGAAAGCAGAGATTCAGAAGGAACAAAGCATCTCCCTACGCTTATCTGAAATTCTCACCAATGAATTACATAAGTATCCCTATCCTATTTTATATTTTAATTATAATTTAATTATCAAATCTCCATAACCAATTGAATCCGCCTGACTGAGATTTACAAGGTGACCATAGCTTGCTTCAAGCCGACAATCTCCATGCGATCAACCCTTACTCACGTAAGGTTTATTACTTGGACGACCGAGTGCACTTACTGGTTAGTTATATGAAGTTGTGAAAAAGAACTAAGATTATGAACGTGCGTATTAAGTTTTTGGCACCGTTACCAAGGAATGAACAATCCCGATTTCGTGCACCAAGTTTTTGGCGCCGTTGCCGGGGATTGTTCGAGTTTGGACAACTGACGGTTCATCTTGTTGCTCAGATTAGGTAATTTTATTTTAATTTTAAGTTTTTGTTTTTATTCTTTTTATTTTTGAAAAATTTTCAAAAAAATAATAATAAATTATTCTATGGCTTCAGAATTTTTAAGAATGAATTCTAGAGTTTCACGATGATCTGTTGAAGTCTGGCTGGCTGTGAAGCCATGTCTAATCCTTTGGACCGAGATTTCAACTTATCATCACAAGAGTCCATGGACTCCTATCTGATCAGCTGTTGTATGGCTGATTTGTATGCTAAAGCTTGGCTGGCCATTGGCCATGTCTAGTGCTTTGGACTGGAGCTTTCATTGAAAGCTTGGCTGGCTAGTAAGCCATGTCTAATTCCTGGACTGGAGCTTTAGACTAACATTGCATGATTCCTGGAATTCTCATTAAAAATTTTGAAATCCTTATTTTTCTTTTCCAATTAACTTTCGAAAAATTCAAAAAAAAATATATATATATACAAAAAAAATTAATAAAATCATAAAACCAAAAATAATTTTATGTTTCTTGTTTGAGTCTAGTGTCAAATTTTAAGTTTGGTGTCAATTGCATGTTCTAATTTTTCATAAAAAATTTCAAAAACTCATGCATAATGTTCTTCATGATCTTCAAGTTGTTCTTGATGAATTTCCTTGTTTGATCTTTGCATCTCCTTGTTTTGTGTCTTTTCTTGTTTTCCATATGCATTTTTAAATTATTAGTGTCTAAAGTTTGAAAATTTCTATGTTTGGTGTCTTGCATATTTTTCTTAAAAATTTTCAAAAATAAGTCTTGATGTTCATCTTGATCTTCAAAGTGTTCTTGGTGTTCATCTTGACATTCAAAGTGTTCTTGCATGCATCATGTGTTTTGATCTTGAATTTTCATGTTTTGAGTCATTTTGATGTTTTTCTCTTTCTTCATTAAAAATTCAAAAATCAAAAAATAAATATCTTTCCCTTATTCTCTCATAAATTTTTGAAAATTTGGTTTGATTTAGTCAAAAAGTTTTAAATTTAATTGTTTCTTATGAGTCAAATCAAATTTTCAATTTAAAAATTTTATCCTTTTCAAATCTTTTTCAAAATTTATTTAATCAAATCTTTTTCAAAAATCAAATCTTTTTCAAAATTTATTTTCAAAATCTTTTTCTTATTTCCATTTCATATTTTCGAAATTAATGCTAACAATTAATGTGATTGATTCAAAAATTTTAAGTTTGTTACTTGCCTAGTAAGAAATGTTCAATCTTTAAATTTTAAAATCATACCTTTTTGTTTCTTGTTGGTCAAGTAATCAATTTTAATTTTCAAAATCAAATCTTTTTAAATTTCTTTTTCAAATCTTTTTCAAAATAAATGTCAATCACATCTTTTTCAAAATCAGTTTCAAAATCTTTTCTAACCTCTTATCTTTTCAAAATTGATTTTCAAATATTTTTCAAATTAATCCTATCTTTTTGTTTGATTCTTATCTTTTTCAAAACTACCTAACTAATTTTCTCTCTCTAATTTTCGAAAATCACTAACCTCTTTTTCAAAATTTCTTTTCATTAACTAATTATTTTAAATTTTAATTTTAATTTTATTCCTTTTCGTATTTTTGAATTCTAACTAATATTTAAAATAAAAACAAAAATATTTATATTTTATTTTATTTAATTTTCGAATTCTTCTCCCTCTCATCTCCTTCTATTTATTTATTTATCTACTAACACCCCTCTTTCACTCAAAAATTCGAACCCACTCTTCTCCTCTGTGTTCGAATTCTTATCTTTTCCTTCTTCTATTTTTCTCTTCTTATACTCATATAAGGAATCTCTATACTGTGACATAGAGGATTCCATATTTTCTTTTCTGTTCTCTTCTTTTTCATATGAGCAGAAACAAGGATAAGAACATTCTTGTTGAAGCTGATCCTGAACCTGAAAGGACTCTGAAGAGGAAGCTAAGGGAAGCTAAAGCACAACTCTCTGGAGAAAATCTGATAGAAATTTTTGAAAAAGAAGGAGACATGGTCAAACCCAACAACAATGCAAGGAAGATGCTTGGTGACTTCACTGCACCAAATTCCAACTTACATGGAAGAAGCATCTCAATCCCTGCCATTGGAGCAAACAATTTTGAGCTAAAACCTCAATTAGTTTTTTGCAAGTTTCATGGACTTCCATCAGAAGATCCTTTTCAGTTCTTAAATGAATTCTTGCAGATCTGTGATACTGTTAAGACCAATGGGGTTGATCCCGAGGTCTACAGGCTTATGCTTTTCCCGTTTGCTGTAAGAGATAGAGCTAGAATATGGTTGGACTGTCAACCTAAAGATAGTCTGAACTCTTGGGATAAGCTGGTCACGGCTTTCTTAGCCAAGTTCTTTCCTCCTCAAAATCTTAGCAAACTTAGAGTGGATGTTCAAACCTTCAAATAGAAAGAAGGTGAATCCCTCTATGAAGCTTAGGAGAGATACAAGCAATTGACCAAAAAGTGTCCTTCTGACATGCTTTCAGAATGGACCATCCTGGATATATTCTATGATGGTCTGTCTGAATTATCTAAGATGTCATTGGACCATTCTACAGGTGGATCCATTCACCTAAAGAAAATGCCTGCAGAAGCTCAGGAACTCATTGACATGGTTGTAAATAACCAATTCATGTACACATCTGAAAGGAATCCTGTGAGTAATAGGACACCTCAGAGGAAGGGAGTTCTTGAAATTAATACTCTGAATTCCATATTGGCTCAGAACAAAATATTGGCTCAGCAAGTCAATATGATTTCTCAGAGTCTGAATGGATTGCGAGCTGCATCCAACAGTACTAAAGAAGCATCTTCTGAAGAAGAAGCTTATGATCCTGAGAACCCTGCAATCGCATAGGTGAATTACATAGGAGAACCCTATGGAAAAACCTATAATCCCTCATGGAAAAACCATCCAAATTTCTCATGGAAGGATCAACAAAAGCCTCAACAAGGCTTTAATAATGGTGGAAAAAACAGGTTTAGCAATAGCAAGCCTTTTCCATCATCCTCTTAGCAACAGACAGAGAATTCTGAGTAGAATCCATCTAGCTTAGCAAATATAGTCTCTAATCTATCTAAGGCCACTCTAAGTTTCATGAATGAAACAAGGTCCTCCATTAGAAATTTAGAGGCACAAGTGGGCCAGCTGAGTAAAAGAGTCACTGAAACTCCTCCTAGTACTCTCCCAAGCAATACAGAAGAGAATCCAAAAAGAGAGCACAAGGTCATAACCTTACTTGGTGTGGCCGAACCTAGAGAGGAGGAGGAAGACATAAATCCTAGTGAGGAAGACCTCCTGGGACGTTCACTGACCAATAAGGAGTTTCCCTATGAGGAACCAAAGGAATTTGAGGCTCATCTAGAGACCATAGAGATTCCATTGAACCTCCTTTTACAAATCATGAGCTCTGATGACTATTCTTCCTCTGAAGAGGATGAAGACATCATTGAAGAGCAGGTTGCTAAATATCTAGGAGCCATCATGAAGTTCAATGCCAGTTTATTTGGTAATGAGACTTGGGAGGATGAACCCCCCTTGTTCACCAATGAACTAAGTGCATTGATAAGGCAGACATTACCTCAGAAGAAACCGAAACCCGAAAAGTTCTTCATACCTTGTACCATAGGCACCATGACCTTTGAGAAGGCTCTGTGTGACCTTGGGTCAGGGATAAACCTCATGCCACTCTCTGTAATAAAGAAACTGGGAATCTATGAGGTACAAGCTGCAAGAATCTCACTAGAGATGGCAGATAAATCAATGAAACAGGCTTATGGATTAGTAGAGGACCTGTTAGTAAAGGTTGAAGGCCTTTACATCCCTGCTGATTTCATAATCCTAGACACTCGGAAGGATGAGGATGAATCCATCATCCTTGGAAGACCCTTCCTCGCCACAGCAAAAGCTGTGATTGATATAGACAGAGGAGAGTTAGTCCTTCAACTGAATGAGGACTACCTTGTATTTAAGACTCAAGGTTCTCCTTCTGTAACCATGGAGAGGAAGAATGAAAAGCTTCTCTCACTGCAGAGTCAACCAAAGCCCCCACAGTCAAACTCTAAGTTTGGTGTTGGGAGGCCACAACCAAACTCTAAGTTTGGTGTTGAACCCCCACATTCAAACTCTAAGTTTGGTGTTGGGAGGTCCCAACAATGCTCTGAACATCTGTGAGGCTCCATGAGAGCTCACTGTCAAGTTATTGACATTAAAGAAGCGCTTGTTAGGAGGCAACCCAATGTTATTTAATTATATCTACTTATTTTCCATTGCTATTTTTTGTTTTCTTTAGGTTGATGATGATGTGATGTCACAAAAACCACTGAAAAATAAAAAATAGAATGAAAAATAGCATTAAAAATAGCTCACCCTGGAGGAAGAGCTTACTGGCATTTAAACGCCAGTAAGAAGCATCAAACTGGCATTTAACGCCAGAAAGAAGCATCAAACTGGCGTTAAACGCCAGAAACAAGCACCAGACTGGCATTTAACGCCAGAACAGAGCATATAGTTGGCGTTTAATGCCAGAAACAAGCAGCAAGCTGGCGTTTAACGCCAGACATGCATTCTAAGGGCGTTTTGCACGCCTACTTGGAGCAGGGATGCTAAGTCCTTGACCCCTCAGGATCTGTGGATCCCACAGGATCCCCACCTACCCCTCTTCTTCTTCTCTCCTCTTCACACCTTTTCATAACTCTCTTCCCCAAATACCCTTCACCAATCACCTCCATACCTCTTCCCCAAATTCCCTTAACCACTCATATCCATCCACTCTTCCCCGTAAACCCCCTACCTCCAAAATTTAAATTCTTTTCCTTCCCAAAACCACTTCTGATGGCCGAAACCTACCCTCCACCCCACCCCTATATAAACCCCTCAACACTACTCCATTTTCACACATTACACCCACTACTTCTCCCCCTTGGCCGAATACACCTTCTCCCTCCATCTCCTCCATTTTCTTCTTCTTCTACTACTTTCTTTCTTCTTTTGCTCGAGGACGAGCAAACCTTTTAAGTTTGGTATGGTAAAAGCATTACTTTTTGTTTTTCCATAACCATCAATGGCACCTAAGGCCAGAGAAACCTCAAGAAAGAGGAAAGAGAAGGCAATTGCTTCCACCTCTGAGTCATGGGAGATGGAGAGATTCATCTCAAAGGTCTATCAAGACCACTTCTATGAAGTTGTGGCCAAGAAAAAGGTGATCCCTGAGGTCCCTTTTAAGCTCAAAAAGAGCGAATATCCGGAGATCAAATAAGAGATTAGAAGAAGAGGATGGGAAGTTCTCTCTAATCCTATTCAACAAGTCGGGATCTTAATGGTTCAAGAGTTCTATGTAAATGCATGGATCACTAGGAACCATGATCAAAGTAGGAACCCGAATCCAAAGTATTGGCTTACAATGGTTCGGGGTAAATACTTAGATTTCAGTTCGGAAAATGTAAGGTTGGCGTTCAACTTGCCAATGATGCAAGAAAACGCATGCCCCTACACTAGAAGGGTCAACTTGGCAAGGTTAGCCTTTCCTCACCTCATTTGCCACCTCTGCAATTCAGCTGGGATTGACATAGAGGGAGATATCCTCATTGATGAGGACAAGCCATCACTAAGAAAAGGATGGAGCAAACAAGAGATCATAGACCTCAACAAGAGCATGAGGAAATTCCTCACTATGAAATCCCTGAGATACCTCAAGGGATGCACTTTCCTCCACAGAACTATTGGGGGCAAATCAACACCTCCCTAGCAGAATTAAGTTCCAACATGGGACAACTAAGGATGGAACACCAAGAGCACTCCATCATTCTCCATGAGATTAGAGAAGATCAAAGAGCTATGAGGGAGGAGCAACAAAGACAAGGAAGAGACATACAGGAGCTCAAGAACACCATTGGTTCTTCAAGAGGAAGAAGATGCCACCCTCACTAAGGTGGACCCGTTCCTTAATCTCCTTGTTCTTATTTTTCTGTTTTTCGTTTACTATGCTCTATGTTTATTTATGTTTATGTCTTTATTACATGATCACTAGTGTCTAAGTGTCTATGTCTTAAAACTATGAATGTCCTATGAATCCATCACCTTTCTTAAATGAAAAATGTTTCAATTACAAAAGAACAAGAAGTACATGAATTTTGAATTTATTCTTGAAATTAGTTTGATTATTTTGATGTGGTGGCAATACTTTTTATTTTCTGAATGAATGCTTGAACAGTGCATATGTCTTTTGAATTTGTAGTTTATGAATGTTAAAATTGTTGGCTCTTGAAAGAATTATGAAAAGGAGAAATGTTATTTGATAATCTGAAAAATCATAAAATTGATTCTTGAAGCAAGAAAAAGCAGTGAATAAAAAGCTTGTAGAAAAAAATGTCGAAAAAAAAGAGAAAGAAAAAGAAAAAGCAAGCAGAAAAAGCCAATAACCCTTTAAACCAAAAGGCAAGGGTAAAAAGGATCCAAGGCTTTGAGCATCAGTGGATAGGAGGGCCCAAAGGAATAAAATCCTGGCATAAGCGGCTAAACCAAGCTGTCCCTAACCATGTGCTTGTGGCGTGAAGGTGTCAAGTGAAAAGCTTGAGACTGAGCAGTTAAAGTCGAGGTCCAAAGCAAAAACAGAGTGTGCTTAAGAACCCTGGACACCTCTAATTGGGGACTTTAGCAAAGCTGAGTCACAATCTTAAAAGGTTCACCCAATTATGTGTCTGTGGCATTTATGTATCCGGTGGTAATACTGGAAAAAAAAGTGCTTAGGGCCATGGCCAAGACTCATAAAGTAGCTGCGTTCAAGAATCAACATACTGAACTAGGAGAATCAATAACACTATCTGAATTCTGAATTCCTATAGATGCCAATCATTCTGAACTTCAAGGGATAAAGTGAGATGCCAAAACTGTTCACAGGCAAAAAGCTACTAGTCCTGCTCATCTGATTGGAGCTAAGTTTCATTGATATTTTGGAATTTATAGTATATTCTCTTCTTTTTATCCTATTTGATTTTCAGTTGCTTGGGGACAAGCAACAATTTAAGTTTGGTGTTGTGATGAACGGATAATTTATACGCTTTTTGGCATTATTTTTACATAGTTTTTAGCATGATTTGATTAGTTTATTATATTTTTATTAGTTTTAATTAAAAATAACATTTCTGGACTTTGCTAGGAGTCTGTGTGTTTTTCTGTGATTTCAGGTATCTTCTGACTGAAATTGAAGGATTTGAGCAAAAATCTGATTCAGAGGTTGAAGAAGGACTGCAAATGTTGTTGGATTCTGACCTCCCTACACTCAAAGTGGATTTTCTAGAGCTACAGAAACCCAAATGGCGCGCTCTTAATTGTGTTGGAAAGTAGACATCCAGGGATTTCCAGAAATATATAATAGTCTATACTTTGCCCAAGTTTAAATGCCGCAAACTGGCATTTAACGCCAGCTTTCTGCCCAACGCCAGAAACAAGTTGCAAAGCAGAGTTAAACGCTAGAAACAAGTTACAAACTGGCGTTCAACTTCATGGTAGACCTCTACACGTGAAAGCTTCAATGCTCAGCCCAAGCACACACCAAGTGGGCCCGAAAGTGGATTTCTGCATCATTTACTCATTTGTGTAAACTCTAGTAACTAGTTTAGTATAAATAGGACTTTTTACTATTGTATTCAGAGTCTTTTGACCACCTTTAGGGTCTTGGTTATTCTAGTTCCCCCTCTGGGGCCGAAGCCAATGAACACCATTATCACTTATGTATTTTCAACGGTAGAGTTTTTACACACCATAGATTAAGGTGTGGAGCTCTGCTGTTTCTCATGAATTAATGCAAAGTACTATTGTTTTTCTATTCAACTCAAGCCTATTTCTTCTCTAAGATATTCATTCGCACATAAGAACATGATGAATGTGATGATTTTGTGACGCTCATCACCATTCTCACCTATGAACGCGTGCCTGACAAACACTTCTATTCTACATGAAAGTAAGCTTGAATGCATATCTCCTAGCCTCCTGATCTACGATCAGAGTCTTCGTGGTATAGGCTAGAATTATTGGCGGCCATTCCTGAGATCCGGAAAGTCTAAACGTTGTCTGTGGTATTCCGAGTAGGATCTGGGATGGGATGACTGTGACGAGCTTCAAACTCGCGAGTGATGGGCGTAGTGACAGACGCAAAAGGATTACTGAATCCTATTCTAGCATGATCGAGAACCGACAGATGATTAGCCGTGCGGTGACAGCGCATTTGGACCATTTTCACTGAGAGGATGGGATGTAGCCATTGACAACGGTGATGCCCAATATACAGCTTGCCATGGAAAGGAGTATGAAGGATTGGATGAAGGCAGTAGGAAAGCAGATATTCATAAGGAACAAAGCATCTCCCTACGCTTATCTGAAATTCTCACCAATGAATTACATAAGTATCTCTATCCTACTTTATAGTTTAGTTATAATTTAATTATCAAATCTCCATAACCAATTGAATCCGCCTGACTAAGATTTACAAGGTGACCATAGCTTGCTTCAAGCCGACAATCTCTGTGGGATCGACCCTTACTCACGTAAGGTTTATTACTTGGACGACCCAGTGCACTTGCTCGTTAGTTGTGCGAAGTTGTGAAAAAGAACTAAGATTATGAACGTGTGTATTAAGTTTTTGGCGCCGTTACCAAGGAATGAACAATCACGATTTTGTGCACCAATTAGTTAGGTGAAGAACAAAATTTAGAATGCATGATTAGAGAAGGATAGAGTGATTACCCTATACACTTGAGAGACTAGAGTGCACGTACACCATCAGTGAGAGTTCAATGCTTGACTTTATGTTCCCTGCATTCATGAGCTATCTTCTTACAATGTTACCTGTTTTTACTATAAATTGAATTAGTGGAATTTGATTTATGTTTATCTTGAAGAGCTTATTTATTTTTAATCAAGTAGACAAGAATCATATAGTTGCATTCATATATATAGGTTGTATTGCATTGCATGAGTCTTAAATTTCCCTACTCATTTATTTTTGTCTCCTTAAGCTAAACATGAGGGCATGCTAATGTTTAAGTGTGGGGAGGTTGATAAACCATTATTTTATGATTTATATTGTGTTTAATTGAATGGTTTTATCAAGTCTTTACCGACTTATTCATATGATTAGCATGATATACAATTCTTTCCCAAAATTGTTCCACGGTTGAAAACTTGCTTCCTAGAGATCTTTTAATTATACATTTTAACTCTCTTTCATCCCATTTGATGCCGTGATCCGTGTGTTAAATGTTTCAGGCTTCATAAGGCAGGAATGGCTTAGAGAGTAGAGAGGAAGCTTGCAAAAATGGAAGGAACACAAGACACCAAGGAGATGACCAGCAAACAATGACGCGAGCGCATGGCCCACGCGAGCGCGCAAAAAGAAGAAAGCGCAGCGACGCAAGCGCGTGCCTGACACAAACGCATGGATTGAAGTCTCCACAAATGACGCGAACGCGTGGACGACGCGAACGCGTGACAAGGAAAATCGTTGAATGACGCGAACGCGTGGGCGACGCGTATGCGTGACCTGCGCGATCTGCAGAAATAACAGAATACACTGGGGGCACTTTCGAGCCGCATTTTGACCCAGTTTTCGGCCCGGAAACATAGATTAAACCTAGGGAACATACAGAAACTTGAGGAGGCATCCACACACATTCAGATAAGGGAATAATAGGATTGCTTTCAGTTTCAGATCTGAATCTAGATTAGCTTTACATTAGTAGTTTATGCTTTTGCTTTGTATTTTTGGATGCTGAAGAGTCATTACCTCTGTGAAGACATTACTTTAGTTTGTTTCCTTATTCCTTTACTCTTATTAGTTGCTCATTGACCCTATTCAATTAAGTATGTTGCATTTTGAATTTATTAATATACAGAGTTGCTTTTAATTTTAATTAATTTTAATTCTCTAATTTATGTTATTTAATTTATTATGTTTTCTTATATTTTTATGAATATTAATCCTATGTCAATGGAGTAGATTTCCTACTTGACATGGGGGTTGATTAAGAGGAGACACTTGAGTTGGAATGCTCAAGCGCTTAGTTAAATTGGACGTTGTTGGCTAATTCTGTACCTACTAACGCTAGACCCTCCCAAGGGAGAGGATTAGGATTTGCGGGTAAGAGTCAGCTCAATCACTTGACTTTTCTTTATTTAGTAAGGGTTAACAAAGTGAAAACAATAACCACTTTACACTACACTTGAGAAAATTTCAACAAGGATAGAACTTCCAATTAATCATTCCCCCAGTCAAGGCCTTTTAATATTAATAATAATCCTTAGTTCTATCGCTTTAATTTACAATTACTTTTATTCATTATCAAAACTCAACTTTTCTGGAAAACTTCTACTTAATAAAATAGCACTCTTTCCTGCAACTCGTTGCGAGACGACCTCGGACTCATACTCCCAGTATTTTTATTTCTAAAATTTGTGACAACCCCTTTTAAATTGGTAAGGCAGACCTTCGCTGGTTGAGAGCTATACTTACAACGCATCTCTCTTATTAAGACTCTCTTTATTGGTCTGACTTCTGCCACGCACTAATAATGCAAATTCTTATGATTTTGGTGAGACTTTGATTGCTTGTTTGGTTGATTTTAGGTGATTAAATGAAGAAAAGAAGAAGCCATACAGTATAGCATTGCTTTCAAATAATGAACGCCACGCTCACTTGCGACACGCATGCGTAACGGACGCTTACGAGTCAGGGATGGATTTTTGATGATCCACGCGTATGCATGCATAACGCTTACACGTGGAAGTGATTGGCGATCATTTTTTAAGATAGAGCTACGTTTGATTACTTAGCATTTTTGGGCAAGATTTAAAATTGGAGGCAAAATTTTGGAAACGACGCGCACGCGTGCCTGACGCGCATGCGTCGATGGTGGATTTGGAAGGAATCACGTAAATGTGTGAGTAATGCTGAAGCAAGGAATTGGTATTTGCTACCCACGCGCACGCGTGGAGGACGCGCATGCATGGGCAGTGCTCACTAAGCCAACGTAGCACTCACTAAGTTAACGCTATCAACGACGCTTACGCGAGAAAGGGACGCGCAAGCATGTTTGGAGCTGAAGATTGATGGTGACGCGTATGCGTACATGACACGTACGCGTCGATGAGCAAAAAGTGCAAAAGGACGCGCACGCATCAGGGACGCATACGCGTGGAAAAGTGAACGCTGCGCTCACTTTGAGAACGCAACGTTCCCCTGGAAGCTGCAATTCTAATCCACTTCATATAAGGCCAAAAAGCCCACTTCAAGTACAGGAAGCCAGAATTGGAAAGTGTATAAATAGAGAAGATTTTGATTTCATAGGGGTGCTTTCTTTTATGTTTGATTTTAGAATTTTAGAATTGAGATCAGATCTGAATTTTCCTTTCTGTTTTGCTTTCTCTTTTCTACAATTGTTACTTTCTATTTTGGCTATTTTAACTTCGGATTGAAGAATTCTTCTGAATTTCTTCATCTTGGAGATTTCTTTTATTTTTCCTTGCATAGTTTTATGAGTTGGAGATCTGATCATAGTTTACTTTCTGTTTTTCTTTCCTCTACAAATTCTTCTTGTCTGTTTTGTTAAGAGAGCAATTGAGATCTTAGTTTTATTTCTGTTTTAATTCTTTTGCAACTTTACTTTCCTGCTTTGGTCCTGAAATCCTGATTTAAATTCTGTTTTGATTCCCAACACCCAGATCTCTTTACTCTTCATGCAATTTAAGTTTCCTGGCAATCTAGATTCAGCAATTTAAATTACTTGCACTTTGAGTTTCAGTTATTTACCTTTCTTGCAATTTAAGTTTCAGCTCTTTTAATTTCTTGCACATTAAGTTTCGGCAATTTACCTCTTCTGCAATTTAAGATTCTGCCAATTTACTTTCTGCATTTTATTTTCCTTGCAATTTCACTTCTGTTAGTCAAATTTCACCAAATTCATCAAATATTTGCTTAACTAAATTCATCACCATACTAAAGTTGCTCAATCCATCAATCCCTATGGGATCGACCTCACTTTTGTGTGTTTTACTACTTGATGCGACCCGGTACACTTACCGGTGAGTTTGTGTGGAATTATTTTTCCTTTATCAAGTTTTTGGCGCCGTTGCCGGGGATTGATTTAGATTGACAATGATTAAGTAGGTGATAATCTTTGTTTACGTTAAGCATTTCAACTATTTGAGGTTTTGTTTCAACTAATCTTAACCACACTCTAGCAGTAGAGTGCTTTGTCTTGGTTTCTGGTTTTTGTTTGTGTTGTATGCCAGGAGGAAGAAGAGGTGCATCCACCTCTTTTGATTCTGAACCAGAGAGAACACTTTTGAGAAGAACAAGAGAAGCAAGAGGAAAGGGAGTTATTGGAGAAGAAGAATCAGAAGAAGAGGATCAAGAGATGGAGGGTAACACCTCAGATCCACCTGAGGATGCGGCAAACAACAATGGCCAGCCTCAGAGAAGAGTTTTAGCTTCTTACACTATCCCTAACCCAAGGAATTGTGGGAGCAGTATCTTAACACCCAATGTCCATGCTAATAACTTCAAACTCAAGCCTCAATTGATTACCCTAGTTTAGAATAATTGTCAATATAGAGGAAGTGCTGCTGAAGATCCAAACCAACACCTCTCTGTGTTTGTGAGAATTTGTGACACTGTCAAAACCAATGGAGTCCACCCTGACATCTATAAACTCTTGTTATTCCCATTTTCACTGAGAGATAAAGCCACACATTGGCTAGAAACCTTCCCCAAAGAAAGCATCACCAATTGGGATGATTTTGTTAGCAAATTTCTAGCCAAATTCTATCCACCCCAGAGAGTCATTAAGCTAAAAACTAATGTGTAAACCTTCAGACAGCTAGAAGGAGAATCATTGTATGAAGCCTGAGAGAGGTATAAAGCTTTGTTCAGAAGGTGTCCAGAAGGAATGTTCAGTGAATGGGTGGAGTTGCAGGATTTCTATGAAGGCTTGTCCTTGCTTTTGAGGAAAGCTTTGGATTATTCATCAGGAGGATCTTTGCAAATGATGAAAACTGCTCAAGAGGGACATGATCTTATAGACATGGTGGCCAACAATGAGTCCTTCTACTCCTCTGAAAGGCAAGCAGCTCCAACGAAAGGTGTATTTGAACTTGAAGGAGTTGATACAATATTATCTCACAACAAGATGATACATCAGCAACTACAACAACAAATGGAGATAATGTCAAAGAGGATGGACGGACTATAACTTGCAGCAGTGAGCGCAACCAATCAGCCACCAGTGATGTGGGGACAACAAGAAGAGAGCTGTGAAGAGCAGCAGCCTGAACAGGTTCAATACATGCACAACCAAGGTGCTGGACAGAATGAGTTCCATGGAGACACTTACAACTCTTCTTGGAGGAACCACCCTAATCTAAAGTGGGGAGAGAATCAAAATCAATGGCAGAGAAACTACAATTCCAACAACTCCCGCAACACAAACAACCACAATCATTCGTCCAACAACTCTAACCAATACAAAAACCCACAAAACACATATCATCCACCCTACAACAACTCACAAAACACCAATCTCAATGCCCCAAACAACTTTCACTAACAGCCATCACATCCCATGCAAGCACATCTAGACTCTTAGAGGATCTCTAACTTAGAAATATTGATGGAGAAACTCATCAATACTCAAGAAATGGCAAGACAAGATCAAGCCCTGACACTCAAAAACCAAGAGGCCTCAATGAGAAATCTTGAGAGACAGATGGGACAAATGGCTAAACAAATTACAGAGACAGGTGAAAAGTGAGCGAATGTATTCCCTAGTACCATTGAAAACAACCCAAGAGACACAGGAAAAGCCATCAAATGGGAAGAGTACAAAGCAATCACCTTGAGAAGTGGAAAGAAGGTGGAGAAAGAAGCCATTACTCAAGAAGAGCACAACAAAGAAGGCTCAAAAGAAGAAGTGAAGGAGCAAAAACAGGAGCAAGGAACTCCCACACAAAATGATAAGTCAACCAAGAAGGAGGTAGTGAAAGCATACCAACCAATGCTACCATATCCTCAAAGGTTCAAGGGAGAGAACAAAGAGAAGAAATACTCCAAATTCTTAGAGATATTCAAGACACTTCACATCAACATCCCCTTCATAGAAGCACTTGAGCAGATGCCACTATATGCTAAGTTTATGAAGGAATTGTTGACAAAGAAAAGATCCCTAAAAGAAGGACAAATGGTTGTGATGACCAGGGAATGTAGTGCCATCATCCAGAGAGAATTGCCAAGAAAGAGGAAGGACCCAGGGAGCTTTCATATCCCCTGCACCATAGGCAACATGATGATTGAGAGAGCATTTTGTGACCTTGGTGCAAGCATCAATCTGATGCCTCTATCCTTGATGAAGAAGCTTCAAATTCATGAATTGAAACCACACAAATAGCTCTCTAAATGGCAGACAAATTCATTAAGCAAGCGCTTAGAGTTATGGAGAATGTATTAGTAAAGGTGGAAAAATTTTTCCTTTCAGTTGACTTTGTCATTCTAGACATAGAGGAAGATCATAACACTCCCATCATTCTAGGGAGATCTTTCCTAGCTACAGGCAGATCATTAATAGATGTTGACAAGGGAAAATTAATGCTGAGAGTGCACGAAGAGCATATAGTGTTTCATGTCTTCAAGAGTTTGTAAGATCTCAATCAAGAAGAAGAGTGTAAGAAGATTGATCTAAGAGATCCAAACTTGGAAGAGGCACCTGATGAGTCTCTCTCAATGCACTCAAGCTCATGCTAGAAAGAAAAGGAAGAGGTAGAAGTGCTACAACAAGCTCAAGGAGTTGAAAAGGAACCACAACCAAAACCCCCATATGAGATCCTCAGCAAGAACCTTCCAAAGATTGAGACTTAAAAACATGAACCACCTCTTGGAAAAGAAAAGAATTCTAAAAAGGTGCCAAGAGGGTGGAGAAATAAGAAAATTCCCACTGAAGGCTTCACACCAGGGGACAAAGTGATGCTAGCTTACCAACCAATGGAAACATCCACACATTTCTCTGGATACTACACAGTGAATAAGATCCTCTCACTTGAACATGTGAAAATTACCAAGAATGATACTGGAGGAAAGCTTACAATGAGAGGGGAAGGGTTGAGGCATTATGTTCATCACCCTCCCTAATGAGGGAGACCCTTCAAGCTAGTGACGATAAAAGAGCGCTTGTTGGGAGGCAACCCAACCAGAGGTAACTCTCTCTTCCTTCACTGATTCAATAAGAAAGTTAAGTAGATTTATCTGTATTGCAAGGAGCTAAGTTTGGTGTTACACACCAAAGTAATTCAAGGGTGAATGTTGGATACTAAGTTTGGTGTTCCACCAAAGATTTTAGAATACATTGCACCCTCAGCATGACTAGTTATCAGCTCCAAACAATCAGAGAAACTACTTAACAATTGTTTAGTTTTTAGTTCATAGTCTGTTTTCTAGTTCACAGCTTGCTTTTCTAGTTTATAGTATGTTTTCTTATTAAGAGCACATGTGGTTTTCTGCATATGTACAAACTACTGCATAAGGCAAGGAACTAAGTTTGGTGTTCACACAGCAATCTAAGTTCAGAAGTCTACAAACATACATGCATGCTAACCATTTTTCAAGTGCTTGGGGAACAAGCAACTGCCAATATCATTGCAGAGGATCATCCAAGTTTTTGGAAGGATTAAACATCATCAACCAAAGAGATAAAGAGGAATGTGAAGACCAGCAATAATGATGATAAGGAGTAAAGCAAGTAAACTCCAAAAGGTTGTATTGTTAAGTGATTGTTTTATATTAGACACTACTATGATTGGAAGTGATATTGTACCCCTGTCTGTCTGCCTAGTATTGCTTCTCTGTAATTCAATAACTGAGATGCTTGATAATTCACAACACTATACTCTTGAAAAATTTCTTGAACTCAATATTCCAAAAAGGCATCAAAGGACAGTTCTTTGAAAAGAAGGATTGAGGAATTAAAAAGTTTTTAGGCAAGCAAAAGATTAAGAGAAGTGGTGGTTCTAGTTGTATGATTGTGTATTGAGGTTGCATGTTTATGAAAACTTGTATGGGAGCTCATAGGCAGGACATAGAGTTCAAAGAAGTAGTGTGGAAATTCTCAAACGTTTATTGATCCAAGAAGCAGCAACAAAAGAAAACAAAAGAAACAGAAAAACAAAAGAACATGGCAAAAGGCTCTGAGCATCAATTACTAGGAGAAAGAAAAAAAAGAAAGAAATAAGAACTCAAAGAGCTACCATCCTAGTTAAATGCTTGTGGTAGAATTGTGTCAAAGAGAGAGGCTTGAGCAAGTAAATCCTAAGGGGTGCTTCAACACCTAATACCTTAAAACCAACTGGTTTAGGAGTATTGATTGAAAGCTTATTTAAAGAGCCGCTTTGAGACATGACACTTAGAGTTAATGCCAAAACACAGAAACCATAAGCTGCTTCAAGGTGATTACCTATAGAGAGATCTCCATGATATCATTTGGATGAAAGTTCTAAGATCTAAGACTTCCAAGATGTGGGGACTAGTAAGCACTGAAGCCCTTGCATGAGCATATAATTTAGACTTCACCCCACTATCACTTAATCACTTCACTCACAGGACATTACAAGTTATTCTTCAATCCATTCCAATTGAAAGAACCTTTGTGCACAATTCTTTTCTTGCTTGGGGACAAGCAAGATTTAAGTTTGGTGTTGTGATGACAAGTCATCTTATGCTAGTTTTACTAGCATTTTTACTTGCTTTTATTAGGTTTTATGCACTTTTTTGCACAATAAGTAATTAGTTGGAGTGGAATTTCATGATTATTTTAATTCAATCAAACATCATTTATTTTATACAAAATCATGAGATTTATGCAAGAATTAAGTGATTATTATGAATAATGCAAATTCTTATGATTTTGGTGAGACTTTGATTGCTTGTTTGGTTGATTTTAGGTGAGAAAATAAAGAAAAGAAAAAGCCATGTAGTATAGCATTGCGTTCAAATAATGAACACCACGCTCACTTGCGACGCGCATGCGTAACGGACGCTTACGCGTCAGGGATGGATTTTTGAAATTCCACACGTACGCGTGCATGACGCATATGCGTGGAAGTGGTTGGCGCTCATTTTTGAAGAGAGCGTTACGTTTGATTACTCCGTGTTTTCGGGCAAGATTTAAAATTGAAGGAAAAATTTTGGAAACGACGCGCACGCGTGCCTGACGCGCACGCGTCGATGGTGGATTTTGAAGGAATCACGCAAACGCGTGAGTGATGCTAAAGCAAGGAATTGGTATTTGCTACCCACGCGCACGCGTGGACAGTGCTCACTAAGCCAATATAGCGCTCACTAAGTTAACGCCATCAACGACGGGTACACGAGAAAGGGACTCGGGAGCATGTTTGGAGCTGAAGAATGATGGTGACGCATACGCGTACATGACGCGTATGCGTCGATGAGAAAAAAGTGCAAAAGGACGCGCACGCATTAGGGACGCGTACGCGTGGAAAAGTGAATGCTGCGCTCACTTTGAGAATGCAACATTCCCCTGGAAGCTGCAATTCTGATCCACTTCATATAATGCCAAAAAGCCCACTTCAAGTACGGGAAGCCAGAATTGGAAAGTGTTTAAATAGAGAAGATTTTGATTTCATAGGGGAGCTCTCTTTTATGTTTGATTTTATAATTTTAGAATTGAGATCAGATCTGAATTTTCCTTTCTGTTTTGCTTTCCCTTTTCTGCTATTGTTACTTTCTGTTTTGGGTGTTTTGACTTCGGATTGAAGAATTCTTCTGAATTTCTTCATCTTGGAGTTTTCTTTTATTTTTCCTTGGATAGTTTTATGAGTTGGAAATCTGATCATAGTTTACTTTCTGTTTTTCTTTCCTCTACAAATTCTTATTGTCTGTTTTGTTAAGAGAGAAATTGAGATCTTAGTTTTATTTCTGTTTTAATTCTTCTGCAATTTCACTTTCCCGTTTTGGTCCTGAAATCCTGATTTAAATTCTGTCATCTGAGAGTTCTTTAATTCACTGCAATTTAGATTTTCCAGTTCTGTTTTGATTCCCAACACTCAGATCCCTTTACTCTTCATGCAATTTAAGTTTCCTGGCAATCTAGATTCAGCAATTTAAGTTTCAGTTATTTACCTTTCTTACAATTTAAGTTTTAGCTCTTTTAATTTCTTGCACCTTATGTTTCGGCAATTTACCTCTTCTGCAATTTAAGATTCTGCCAATTTACTTTCTGCATTTTATTTTCCTTGCAATTTCGCTTCTGTTAGTGAAATTTTACCAAATTCATCAAATATTCGCTTAACTAAACTCATCACCATACTAAAGTTGCTCAATCCATCAATCCCTGTGGGATCGACCTCACTTTTGTGAGTTTTACTACTTGATGCAACCCATTTGATGAGCGGATAATTTATACGCTTTTTGGCATTGTTTTTAGGTAGTTTTTAATATGTTTTAGTCACTTTTTATTATTTTTTTTTGTTTTTAAATAAAAATCACATTTCTGGACTTTACTATGAGTTTGTGTGTTTTTCTGTGATTTCAGGTAATTTCTGGCTGATATTGAGGGACCTGAGCAAAAATCTGATTCAGAGGCTAAAAAAGGACTGTAGATGCTGTTGGATTCTGACCTCCCTGCACTCAAAGTGGATTTTCTAGAGCAACAGGAGTCCAAATGGTGCGCACTCAATTGCGTTGGAAAATAGACATCCAGGGCTTTCCAGAAATATATAATAGTTCATGCTTTGCTCGAAGATAAATGACACAATCTGGCGTTCAATGCCAACTTCCTGCCCTATTCTAGAGTTAAACGCCAGAAACAGGTTGCAAAGCAGAGTTAAACGCCAGAAACAGGTTACAACCTGGCGTTTAACTCCAAAAATAGCCTAGGCATGTGTAAAGCTCAAGTCTCAACCCCAGCACACACCAAGTGGGCCCCGAAAGTGGATTCTGCACTACCTATCATAGTTTACTCATTTTCTGTAAACCTAGGTCACTAGTTTAGTATTTAAACAACTTTTAGGATTTATTTTGTACCTCATGACATTTTAGATCTGAACTTTGTACTTTTTGATGGCATGAGTCTCTAAACTCCATTGTTGGGGGTGAGGAGCTCTGCTGTGTCTCGATGAATTAATGCAATTATTTCTGTTTTCTATTCAAACACGCTTGTTTCTATCTAAGATGTTCATTCGCACTTCAATATGATGGATGTGATGATCCGTGACACTCATCACCATTCTCAACCTATGAATGTGTGCCTGACAACCACCTCCGTTCTACCTTTGATTGAACGAGTATCTCTTGGATTCCTTAATCAGAATCTTCGTGGTATAAGCTAGAATCCATTGGCAGCATTCTTGAGAATCCGGAAAGTCTAAACCTTGTCTGTGGTATTCCGAGTAGGATTCAGGGATTGAATGACTGTGATGAGCTTCAAAATCACAAGGGTTGGGTGTAGTGACAGACGCAAAAGGATCAATGGATCCTATTCCAGCATAAGTGAGAACCGACAGGTGATTAGCCGTGCAGTGATAGCGCACTTGGACCATTTTCACTGAGAGGACAGATGGTAGCCATTAACAACAGTGACCTACCAATACACAGCTTGCCTTAGGAGGAACCTTGCGTGCGTGAAGAAGAAGACAGGGGGAAAGCAGAGATTCAGAAGACAAAGCATCTCCAAAACTCCAACATATTCTCCATTACTGCATGATAAGTATTACTTAATCCATGCTCTCTTGTTCATTTGCAAGTCAACTGATAATCATAATTGATATTCTGACTAAGAGTTACAAGATAACCATAGCTTGCTTCAAGCCAACAATCTCTGTGGGATCGACCCATACTCACGTAAGGTATTACTTGGACGACCCAATGCACTTGCTGGTTAGTGGTACGAATTGTGAAAAGTGTGATTCACAATTCGTGCACCAAGTTTTTGGCGCCGTTGTCGGGGATTGTTGAGTTTGAACAACTAACGGTTTATTTTGTTGCTTAGATTAGGAATAATTTATTTTGCTGTGTTTAGAGCCACTAGGATTGCATCTCATATTTTTCCTTTCAAAAAAAATTTTTTTTTCAAAAACATTATTTTTTCCTTATTAATTTTTAATTTTTCTTTGAGTTTAGTTTCATATTTTAAGTTTGGTGTCCATTTCATGTTTTTTATTTTTATTTTTTTTCATAATTTTCGAAATGCATGCTTGTTATTTTCCTTTAATTTTTCAAAAATACTTCTCTTTTGTTTAGTCCATGCATTTGTTGAATGTGTCTATGTTCTTGTGAATAGTTGCTCCTTTGAGTCTTTCTTTCTAAAACCTTTTCAAAAATTTCTTTATTAAATACCTTATTAAAATACGTTAAACTTATAGCTCAATTGACTAGAGCGTTGTGCCTATGTTCTTGGTAATTGGTTATCTTCCTTTAAAAAAAAACTTTTTCAAAAATAATTTTTCTTTGATTAAATCTTGTGTCAATTTTTGAGTTTGGTCAATCTTTAGTTTTCAAAAATTTCATTGTGGTTTTCTAAAAATTTTAAGTTTGGTGTTCTATCTTCATGTTCTTGTTGTTCTTGTGAGTTTTCAAGGTGTTCTTGAGTCTTCCTTGTGTTTTGATCTTAAAATTTTTAAGTTTGGTGTTCCTTGGTATTTTTCCTCCAAAATTTTTGAAAATAAAGAGCATTAGATCTAAAAATTTTAAGTTGTGTGTCTTTTGTGTGCTTTTCTCTTTCATCATAAAATTCAAAAATAAAAAAAATATCTTCTCTAACTATTTTTTAGCAAAAATTTCGAAATTTTTCAAAAAAAAAAATTCAGATTTCAATTTCAAAATTTTACCTTATCATATCTTAGTTGTCAAGTTTTTAAAAATCATATCTTTTTCAAATATTTTCTCTTGCTTATTTTCCTACAAATATCTTCAATTTTAAGACATATATTTTCCTCATTCCACACATAATTTTCAAAAATTTAGCATTAAATTAGTCATCAATTTTAAAAATCATATCTTTTTCAATCATATCTTTTCCAATCAAATCTTTTCAACCATATCTTTTTCAAAAATCAAATCTTTTTCAAAACCTCCTAACCGCTTTTTCTCTCTCTTTATTTTTCGAAAATCCTCACCCATTTTTCATTTTATTTTATTTTATTTTCTTATTTCTGTTTTCTAAAAAAAATATTTTAATACTATTTGAATCTCCAATTCACAACATCTCCCTTTCTCCAACATGGACCTAAGTGGAAATGAACAGTCCAGAAGGACTCTGGGATTATATGCTAACCCCACTACTGCTTCATATGGGAGTAGTATCTGTATACCCTCCATCGGAGTCAGTAGTTTTGAGTTGAATTCTCAGCTCATTATCGTGGTGCAGCAAAGTTGCCAGTATTCCGGTCTTCCATAGGAAGAACCTACAGAGTTTCTGGAACAGTTTTTACAAATTGCTGACACAGTACATGATAAGGAAGTAGATCAGGATGTCTACAGATTATTACTATTTTCATTTGCTGTAAAAGACCAAGCTAAGAGGTGGTTAAATAACTAACCCAAGGCTAGCATAAGGACATGGAAACAGCTGTCAGAAAAATTCCTAAATCAATATTTCCCTCCAAAACGGATGACACAGCTAAGACTGAACATCCAAGGCTTTAAAAAAGGAGATAATGAATCTCTTTATGATGCCTGGGAGAGATACAGAGAGATGCTAAGAAAATGCCCCTCTGAAATGTTTTCAGAGTGGGTGCAATTAGACATCTTCTATTATGGGCTTACAGAAAAAGCTCAGATGTCTTTGGACCACTCAGTTGGTGGATCTATACACATGAGAAAGACAATTGAAGAAGCTCAAGAGCTCATTGATACAGTTGCCAGAAATCAGCATCTGTACCTAAGTAGTGAGTCTTCCATGAAAGAAGAGGCTAAAATAGTAACTGCTGAACTTAGTCCTGCAGAACATGTTACTGAATTCAATCATCAATTAGATTTTTTAACAAAACAGCTAGCCGAATTCAAGGAGATACTACAAGACACAAGAATGGCTAATATGAATATGGAAGTACAGTTGAAGCAAACAAAACAGCAGTTATCAAAACAAATAACAGAAGAGTGCCAAGCAGTTTAATTAAGAAGTGGGAAAACATTAAATACCTCACTTCAAAGCAGCAGGAAGCCAAGAAATGAACAAACTGCTACCCAAAATTCCTCTGAGGACAGTAAGAGCCCAGAGAGGAGTAATTATGGCGCTCAAATGCCAGAAAAGGGTGAAGAGCTGGCATTAAACGCCCAACCCATGCTCAGTTCTGGCGTTCAAACGCCACAAACAAGCAAGGAGTTGGCGTTAAACGCCCAATGGAAGCTCAGTTCTGGCGTTCAAACGCCAGAAACAGGTAAGGAATTGGCGCCCAACGCCAATCCAGCTTCCAAACCTGGCATTCAAACGCCAGTGAGGGATCGACACACCCACGTGCTGAATACAACCCCTCTAAAAAGGCTTCTCCAACCACCTCTGTAGGAAATAAACCTGCAGCAACCAAGGTTCAGGAATACAAAGCCAAGATACCTTATCCTCAAAAACTCCGCCAAGAGGAGCAGGATAAGCAATTTGCTCGCTTTGTAGATTATCTGAGGACTTTTGAAATAAAGATTCCGTTTGCAGAGGCACTTGAGTAAATACCATCTTATGCCAAGTTCATGAAAGAGATCTTGAGTCATAAGAAGGATTGGAGAGAAACTGAAAAGAGTTCTCATCACTAAAGAATGTAGTGCAGTCATTCTAAAAAGCTTCCCAGAAAAGCTTAAAGATCCCAGGAGCTTTATGATACCATGCATATTAGAGGGTAATTGCACCAAGATAGCTTTATGTGATCTTGGGGCAAGCTTCAACCTAATACCTGCATCCACTATAAGAAAGCTTGGTTTAACTGAAGAAGCTAAACCAACTCGGATATGTCTCCAACTTGCTGATGGCTCCATTAAATACCCATCAAGCGTGATTGAAGACATGATTGTCAGGGTTAGGCCATTCGCCTTCCCCACTGACTTTGTAGTGCTAGAAATGGAGGAGCACAAGAGTGCTACTCTCATTCTAGGAAGACCTTTCCTAGCAACTGGACGAACTATCATTGATGTCCAAAAGGGGGAAGTAACCCTGAGAGTCAATGAGGATG
This sequence comes from Arachis hypogaea, assembly GCF_003086295.3. Taxonomy (NCBI): domain Eukaryota; kingdom Viridiplantae; phylum Streptophyta; class Magnoliopsida; order Fabales; family Fabaceae; genus Arachis; species Arachis hypogaea. Next base: position 84,206,481 of record NC_092052.1, read on the forward strand.
AGTTTAAGTTGAATGCTGTCAAGGCCATGCAGCATTCAGACACACCAAAAGACTGCATGAAAGTTGATCTTATTGACTCTTTGGTAGAGGAGATCAACATGGTTGAGAGTCTCGAATCAGAGCTGGAAGACATCCTTAAAGATGTTCAGCCTGATCTGGAGGATTCAGAGGAATTGAAAGAGCCTCTGAAACTTCCTCGGGAAGAGGAAAAACCTCATAAACCCGAGCTCAAACCATTACCACCGTCCCTGAAATATGCATTTCTGGGAGAAGGTGACACTTTTCCGGTGATCATAAGCTCTGCTTTAAATCCCCTGGAAGAGGAAGCGCTACTTCAAGTGCTAAGGACACACAAGACAGCTCTTGGGTGGTCCATAAGTGATCTTAAGGGCATCAGCCCAGCAAGATGCATGCACAAGATCCTATTGGAGGATGATGCTAAGCCAGTGGTTCAACCATAGAGGTGGCTAAATCCAGCCATGAAGGAAGTGGTGCAGAAAGAGGTCACCATGTTACTGGAGGTTGGGATTATTTATCCTATTTCTGATAGCCCCTGGGTGAGCCCTGTCCAAGTTGTCCCCAAAAAGGGAGGCATGACAGTGGTTCATAATGAAAAAAAATGAACTGGTTCCTACAAGAACAGTTACAGGGTGGCGCATGTGTATTGACTATAGAAGGTTCAATACCGCCACAAGAAAGGATCATTTTCCTTTACCATTCATAGACCAGATGCTAGAAAGACTAGCAGGTCATGATTATTACTGCTTTTTGGATGGCTATTCAGGCTACAAGCAAATTGTAGTAGATCCCCAGGATCAAGAGAAAACAGCATTCACATGTCCATCTGGAGTATTTGCCTACAAAAGGATGCCATTTGGTCTGTGCAATGCACCTGCAACCTTTCAGAGGTGCCTGCTCTCTATCTTCTCTGATATGGTAGAGAAATTTCTGGAAGTCTTTATGGATGACTTTTCAGTCTTTGGAGACTCATTCAGCTTCTGCCTTGACCATTTAGCACTTGTTCTGAAAAGATGCCAAGAGACCAACTTAGTTTTAAACCGGGAAAAATGTCACTTTATGGTGACTGAAGGAATTGTCCTTGGGCATAAAATTTTAAACAAGGGAATAGAGTGGATCAAGCTAAAGTGGAAGTAATTGAAAAATTACCACCACCTGCCAATGTTAAGGCAATCAGAAGCTTTCTAGGGCATGCAGGATTCTATAGGAGGTTTATAAAGGATTTTTCAAAAATTGCAAAACCTCTGAGCAATCTGCTAGCTGCTGACACGCCATTTGTGTTTGACACAAAGTGTCTGCAGGCGTTTGAAACTCTGAAAGCTAAGTTGGTCACATCACCAGTTATTTCTGCACCAGACTGGACATTACCATTTGAACTAATGTGTGATGTCAGTGACCATGCCATTGGTGTAGTACTGGGACAGAGGCATAAAAAGCTTCTGCATGTCATTTATTATGCTAGCCGCATTTTAAATGATGCCCAGAAAAATTACACAACCATAGAAAAAGAATTGCTTGCAGTGGTTTATACCATTGACAAGTTTAGATCATACTTAGTAGCATCAAAAGTGATTGTGTATACTGACCATGCTGCTCTTAAATATCTACTCACAAAGCAGGATTCAAAATCCAGGCTCATAAGATGGGTGTTGCTTCTGCAAGAGTTTGATATAGAAATAAGAGACAGAAAAGGGACAGAGAACCAAGTGGCTGATCATCTGTCCCGGATAGAGCCAGTAGAAGGGACGTCTTTCCTTTCTATTGAGATCTCTGAAACCTTTCCGGATTAGCAACTGTTTGCCATCCAGGAAACACCATGGTTTGTAGACATTGCAAACTATAAAGCTGCAAGATTCATACCCAAGGAGTACAGCAAGCAACAAAAGAAAAAATTAATTACTGATGCAAAGTACTACCTGTGGGATGAACCATATCTCTTTAAGAGATGTGGAGATGGAATAATCCGTAGGTGTGTACCTAGAGAAGAAGCACAGAAGATCCTATGGCATTGTCATGGATCACAATATGGAGGACATTTCGGAGGTGAGCGAACAGCCACAAAAGTCTGCCAATGTGGCTTCTACTGGCCCACTCTCTATAAAGACTCCCGAGAGTTTGTGCGTAACTGTGACAGCTGCCAGAGAGCTGGTAATCTACCTCATAGTTACGTTATGCCTCAGCAAGGAATATTAGAGATTGAGTTATTTGACGTATGGGGTATTGACTTCATGGGGCCTTTCCCACCATCATACTCAAACACTTATATTCTGGTGACAGTCGACTATGTATCCAAATGGGTAGAGGCCATTGCCACACCCACTAATGATACTAAGACAGTGCTGAAGTTCCTCCAGAAACATATCTTCAGCAGGTTTGGTGTCCCTAGAGCACTAATTAGTGATGGGGGCACTCACTTCTGCAATAAACAGTTTTACTCTGCTATGGTCCGGTATGGAATTAGTCACAAGGTGGCAACTCCATATCATCCACAGACAAATGGGCAAGCTGAAGTCTCTAATAGAGAAATAAAAAGAATCCTGGAATGGACTGTAAATACCCGTAGAAAGGATTGGGCGAGAAGCTTGGATGATGCTCTGTGGGCTTACAGAACAGCATTCAAGACTCCTATAGGGACCTCTCCATACCAGCTTGTGTATGGTAAAGCCTGTCATCTGCCAGTGGAACTGGAGCATAAGGCCTACTGGGCAATCAGATTCCTAAACTTTGATGCCAAATTAGCTGGAGAAAAAAGATTGCTCCAGCTGAATGAGCTAGAGGAATTCAGACTCACTGCTTTCGAAAATGCCAAGCTTTACAAAGAGAAAGCAAAAAGATGGCATGATAGAAAGCTGTCATCTAGAGTCTTTGAACCAGGATAGAAAGTTCTGTTGTTTAACTCTAGGCTCAGGCTATTCCCCGGGAAACTGAAATCACGGTGGAGGGGACCATATGTGATTACAAGTGTGTCACCATATGGCTATGTAGAGCTTCAAGACATTGATTCTGATAAGAAGTTCATTGTTAATGGACAGAGAATCAAGCGTTATCTTGAAGGCAATATTGAGCAAGAGTGCTCAAGGATGAGGCTAGATTAAAAGCTTAGCAAGGTCCAGCTAAAGACAATAAAGAAGCGCTTATTAGGAGGCAACCCAATTTTTCCTTATCTATGTTAATTTTCTGTTTTCCATTTTTATTTTATGTTTTCTTTAGGATGATGATCATGTGGAGTCACAGAAATCAAAGCAAAGTCAAAAACAGCATTAAAATAGCTCACCCTGGAGGAAGAGCTTACTGGCGTTTAAACGCCAGTAAGAAGCATCAGACTGGCATTTAACGCCAGAAAGAAGTATCAAGCTGGCGTTAAACCCCATAAACAAGCACCAAGTTGGCGTTCAATGCCAAGAAATGGGAAAAGCTGGCGTTTAATGCCAGAAACATGCAGCAGTCTGGCGTTAAACGCCAGGATTGCATACTAAAGACGTTTTCCATGCCTCAATGGAGCATGGATGCTAAGTCCTTGACCCCTTAGGATCTGTGGATCCCACGGGATCCCCACCTACCTCACTCCCTTCTATCTTCATTTCCTCGAGGACGAGCAAACTTTTTAAGTTTGGTGTGGAAAAAAAGCGTTGCTTTTTGTTTTTCCATAACCATTTATGGCACCTAAGGCCAGAGAAACCTCTAGAAAGAGGAAAAGGAAGGCAATTGCTTCCACCCCCGAGTCATGAGAGATGGAAAGGTTCATCTCAAGGGTCCATAGTTTAGTGGTAGAGCATTTGACTGCAGATCGAAGAGCCATGAGGGAGGAGCAACAAAGGCAACGAAGAGACATAGAGGAGCTCAAGAGCACCACTGGTTCTTCAAGAGGAAGAAGACGCCACCCTCACTAAGGTGGACCCGTTCCTTAATCTCCTTGTCTATTTGTTTTTCTGTTTTTCGATTTATATGCTTTATGTTTTATCTATGTTGTATCTTTATTACATGATCATTAGTGTCTAGTGTCTATGTCTTAAAGATATGAATGTCCTATGAATCCATCACCTTTCTTAAATGAAAAATGTTTTCTGAAAAAAAAAAGAAGTGCATGAATTTTGAATTTTAAAATAGTTTAATTATTTTGATGTGGTGGCAATACTTTTTGTTTTCTGAATGAATGCTTGAACAGTGCATATTTTTGAATTTGTTGTTTATGAATGTTAAAATTGTTGGCTCTTGAAAGAATAATGGAAAAGGAGAAATGTTATTGATAATATGAAAAATCAAAAAAAATTATTCTTGAAGCAAGAAAAAGCAGTGAAGAACAAAGCTTGCAAAAAAAAAGAGAAAAAAAGAAGAAAAAAAGAAAAAGCAAGCAGAAAAAGCCAAGAGCTCTTAAAACTAAAAGGCAAGAGCAAAAAGCCGATAGCCCTTAAAACCAAAAGGCAAGGGTAATAAAAAGGATCCAAGGCTTTGAGCATCAGTGAATAGGAGGGCCCAAAGGAATAAAAACATGGCCTAAGCGGCTAAACCAAGCTGTCCCTAACCATGTGCTTGTGGCGTGTAGGTGTCAAGTGAAAACTTGAGGCTGAGCGGTTAAAGTCGAGGTCCAAAGCAAAATCAGAGTGTGCTTAAGAACCTTGGACACCTCTAATTGGGGACTTTAGCAAAGCTGAGTCACAATCTGAAAAGGTTCACCCGGTTATGTGTCTGTGGCATTTATGTTTCCGGTGGTAATACTGGAAAACAAAATGCTTAGGGTCACGGCCAAGACTCATAAAGTAACTGTGTTAAAAAATCAACATACTGAACTAGGAGAATCAATAACACTATCTGAATTTTGAGTTCCTATAGATACCAATCATTCTGAACTTCAAAGGATAAAGTGAGATGCCAAAACTGTTCAGAAGCAAAAAGCTAATAGACCCACTCATCTAATTAAGACTGATCTTCATATATGTTTTTGGAATTTGTTGTACCTTCTCTTCTTTTTATCTTACTTTGTTTTTAATTGCTTGGGGACAAGCAACAATTTAAGTTTGGTGTTGTGATGAGCGGATAATTTATACGCTTTTTGGCATTATTTTTACGTAGTTTTTAATATGTTTTGTCACTTTTTATTATATTTTTATTAGTTTTTAAATAAAAATCACATTTCTGGACTTTACTATGAGTTTGTGTGTTTTTCTGTGATTTCAGGTAATTTCTGGCTGAAATTGAGGGACCTGAGCAAAAATCTGACTCAGAGACTGAAAAAGGACTGCAGATGCTGTTGGATTCTGACCTCCCTGCACTCAAAGTGGATTTTCTGGAGCCACAGGAGTCCAAATGGCACGCTCTCAATTGAGTTAGAAAATATACATCCAGGGCTTTCCAGAAATATATAATAGTCCATGCTTTGCTCGGAGATAAATGACGCAAACTGGCGTTCAACGCCAGCTTTCTGCCCTATTCTGGAGTTAAACGCCAGAAACAGGTTCCAAAGCAGAGTTAAACGCCAGAAACAGGTTACAACCTGGCGTTTAACTCCAAAAACAGCTTAGGCACGTGTAAAGCTCAAGTCTCAGCCCCAGCACACACCAAGTGGGCCCCGGAAGTGGATTTCTACACTATCTATCATAGTTTACTCGTTTTTCTGTAAACCTAGGTCACTAGTTTAGTATTTAAACAACTTTTAGAGATTTATTTTGTACCTCAAGAAATTTTAGATCTAAACTTTGTACTTTTTGATAGCATGAGTCTCTAAACTCCATTGTTGGGGGTGAGGAGCTCTGCTGTGTCTCGATGAATTAATGCAATTATTTTTGTTTTCTATTCAAACACGCTTGTTTCTATCTAAGATGTTCATTCACACTTCAATATGATGGATGTGATGATCCGTGATACTCATCACCATTCTCAACCTATGAACGCGTGCCTGACAACCACCTCCGTTCTACCTTCGATTGAATGAGTATCTCTTGGATTCCTTAATCAAAATCTTCGTGGTATAAGCTAGAATCCATTGGCAGCATTCTTGAGAATCTGGAAAGTCTAAACCTTGTCTATGGTATTCTGAGTAGGATTCAGGGATTTAATGACTGTGACGAGCTTTAAACTCACAAGGGTTGGGCATAGTGAAAGACGCAAAAGGATCAATGGATCCTATTCCAGCATGAGTGAGAACCAACAGGTGATTAGCCGTACGGTGACAGCGTACTTGGACAATTTTCACTGAGAGGACGGATGGTAGCCATTGACAACAGTGACCCACCAACACACAGCTTGCCATAGGAGGAACCTTGCGTGCGTGAAGAAGAAGACAAGGGGAAAGCAAAGATTCAGAAGACAAAGCATCTCCAAAACTTCAACATATTCTCCATTACTACATAATAAGTATTACTTAATCCATGCTCTCTTGTTCATTTGCAAGTCAATTGATAATTATAATTGATATCCTGACTAAGAGTTACAAGATAATCATAGCTTGCTTCAAGCCAACAATCTCTGTGGGATCGACCCTTACTCACGTAAGGTATTACTTGGACGACCCAGTGCACTTGCTGGTTAGTGGTTAGAATTGTGAAAAGTGTGATTCACAATTCGTGCACCACCAGTACACTTGCCGGTGAGTTTGTGTGGAATCGTTTTTCCCTCATCAATGGTGCTCTATTTTTCAAAATTTTTCTATGTTCTTGCACCAAACCAAGCATTTCAAACCTCCAAACAACTACCAAAACATTATAAAACCTTATTTAACCTACTAGACTACCAATTAAACTCAACTAGTTAAGCAAAGCATGAAATTTAGCCTAAATTACCAATATTTACAAAGAGGAAAAAGAAAAGATTTTACCATGGTGGGGTGTCTCCCACCTAGCACTTTTGTTTATTGTCCTTAAGTTGGACTTATGGGGAGCTCTTCATTAAGGTGGCTTGTGCTTGAATCCATCCTTGAACATTCACCAATGCTTGGACTTCCATTGTGCTTCATCATACAAAGTTAATAACTCCAAGCTTTGATGGAGTTCTTCACAAACCATAGGCTCCCAAAGTTGATCCACACCTTGTAAGCCAGGATCCCATACTTTGTTTTCACACCCGTTTTCAAGTTGATCATGGTAATCCTCTCCGGGTGGTATAGAAGCCAAATTCTCATGAAGGCACCAAACGATCCTCCTAGACCCATTCAATTGAGCACTACACCAATCCATGCTCCTCAATTTCGAGCTTCCAACCATAATGAGCCTAGACTTACAACGCCAACCACTAAAGATCCTCCTCTTATGCTTAATTCCACAAAGCGCCCTAAGTTGGCCATTCATTTCAAGAATACCATATTCAAGTGGGATAATAAAGCTAAAATTTAGAAGTTTTACCCAATCAAATGAAGGATTAGATGATAACCTAGGTGGAGGAGTTCCTAATGGTCTTGAAAAAGCACGCTCCACTCCCGTCCGTCCTCTTCTAGAGGCTTCCACCACTTGGCAAGGTTCTTCAAGCATTGCCTCTTGCCAAGCTTCCTCAAGTTCACATTTTTCTTCACCAAATTCTTCTATCTCTTCCCCATCACTCAAATAAAAAATAGGAGGTTAAGTGAAATCTACCTCATTATCAATTCCAAGCATATTGGGGAAGGACTCATCAAGCTCAAAAGGATCATATGTTGATGTGGAATCATCATAGATAGGAGGGCTAGTTGCTCGAAATACTTCTTCCAATTCTTTAATCACATTGTGCCTTAGAGGTTGTGCACTCTCCTCTTCAACATTGCTTTCTAGTTTAATGGAAGAAGGCTCAACAAGATCATCTAGGGGATTGATCAATATGGACAAAAAATCACTAATGATGGAATCCACTTCTTGATCAATTTCCCTCAACTCTTTATCCACTTCCTTAACATCGCTCTCCTTCTCAACACCAATTTCACACTTCATGGAAGAAGGCTCTTCAACTTGAGATTCCTCTATGTACTCAACATATCCTAAATACCCAACCTCTACTTCCTCTTGTTCAATAATTTCTATCTCCTCCTCTTGTTGTACTTCTTGCTTTAACTCCTCTTCTTCACCTTGGAGCTCCAAATTCACTCCATCACTATGCTCCTTGATTGCTTCTCCACATTCAACAATGGGAGTACTTGGGATGTATGAGCTTAGGTGGGAGGTTATGTGACTAACGGCTTCTACTATGATAGCCATCTTGGCTTCTAGCTCCTCAAACTCCTTTTCCGTCCCCTCTTGTTGCCTTAGGATATGAGATTCAAGATCTCTTAGTTCTTGCGTGAGGGCTTCATCGAGGGGCGGTGGTGGAAGAGAGGGTTCATTGTTTGAGGGAAAGGCATTGTAGTTGGAAGGTGGTTCATATTGGTGAAAGTCTTGAGGTGGTACATATGGAATTTGTGGTTCTTCAGGGTATTGGTGTTTGATGACTGGAACTCACACCCTATTCAAAATTGGTGAATTAGTCCTTTTGGCAAGCGCACTAAAATTATCGTCAAGTAATAACCTACAGTGGAGTGGGATCGTATCCACAGAGATTGGCAAATTCAAGCAGTTTTAATCGATTGATGAATTAGTCAAGCGGATCAATAGGATTGTAGAGTGCAGAATTGTAAATGACATAAATGTAAATGACTAGAATATAAAGAAAAGCGATAAAGTGCAGAAATATAAATGGCAGAAAGTAAAGTGCAGAATCATAAATGACTTGAATGAAAATGGGAATGGGGAATTGCTGAATGTAAAAATAAGCTATAAAGAATTGGATAGATAAGAATGGGGAAATTCATTGAGATTGGGAGATGTTGTCTCTTTGGATCAAATCTAGCTTATATCCTCTTCAATTATACAACTCATTGACCTCTTGGCAATCATGATTGATTAAGCCCCAATCCCTTGGTAACTCAATCTCTCAGATCTTGATCAATAGCCAATTCTTTGGTCTAATTGCTCATGAAGAGAGATATGCTTGGTCGCTGATTATACCACACACCATCATAGGTCCAACTAGAGGGAGGATTATATGTCACATATCCAAACACCAAAACCCAGATTCTACTCTAGTGTGAGAAGGGATTTCAAGCATGGTTTCATGTTTCCTTTCCCAAGGTTCCCATGAAACCCAATTGCATTCAATCTCTTTCCCAAGATAATTGAACACTAAGCATTAAGAACGAAATTCCTTCTAGCAAATCAAAGAGAAGATGAAGAGAAGAAGGATTTCACTATCATTCATCCATCAAGTACAACAGAGCTCCCTCTCTAAATGAGAGGGAAGTTAGCTACTCATAGCTCAAAAGGTACTCAAAAGTGAAGTGTAAAAGTGGATCTAAAACTGATTGCTTAACCCCCCCCCTTTTCAGTACTCCTTGGGGGTATTTATACTACTCCTAGTAAAATTAAAGAATTACAAAAGTGAAAAAGGAAAATTACATTTTGGAGGAAAAAGAAAACACTCAATAAGCATGACTTCTCAGCTGGTGTGTGGCTGGCGTGCCTCTGGCGTGTCACGTGCTCTTCATTTCCAGCTTGGCGTGCCACGCCTATTCCTTCAAGTGGCACGCTCATCCCTCCTTCAACCTTGGCGTGCCACGCCTTCGAACTCAAGTGGCACGCCCCTTGCTTTTCTCACTTCTCTTTGCCTCTGGAAACTTGTACTAGCGTGCCACACCCAAGGTTTGGCGTGCCACGCCCTTGCTTTATGCTTGGCGAGGCTTCTCTGGGAAGTTGAACTAGCATGGGACGCCCAGGGTCTGGCGTGCCACGTCCCTCTTGTGAGTGAGTGGTTGCTCTATTTGGCATGCCACGCCACGAACCTAAGTGGCACGCCCCAATGCTCCTCTTCTGAATGACACTGGCGTGCCACGCCTGGCTACTCAAGTGGCATGCCTAAGTGAAGAATGGTGAATGGCATGCCACGCCTTCGATACCAAGTGGCACGCCCAGTCTTTGCTTTTGGTCCTTTGTGCATTGGCGTGCCACGCCTGGTTGCTCAAGTGGCACGCCCAGTCTTCAATTGCCTTCATCCCCTTCTTTGGATTATTGTACCAGCGTGCCACGCCATGCTGCTCAAGTGGCATGCCCATGGGTTTGTGAACTCTTCAATCTTGGCGTGCCACGCCTGGGTTCTCAAGTAGCACGCCCAAGTGACTTCTTGGGGCTGGCGTGCCACGCCTTCAATACCAAGTGGCACGCCATAGTGAAGATTCTTCTTGGGATGGAGAGTTGGCGTGCCACGCCCCTTTGCTCAAGTGGCACGCCCATAGTAGTTGATGGGTCAGGCGTCCATGCCCAGCTTGGCGTGCCACGCCCCTTTTATGTCCTTCATTGTAGCTCTCTGGAATTTTGTATCAGCGTGCCACGCCAAGTCTCTGGTGTGCCATGCCCATATGCATACTTTGAATCTCTTCTCTGGACTTTAGTACTAGCGTGGCACGCCAGCTCCTGGCGTGCCACGTCAGTGCGTTTTTATGGCGTTTGCTTCAAGTGTCACGCCAGTTTCACATGCCCAGCTTCTTGTTTGTCTTCTAACCCATTTTTGATTCTTTTCTCACATGAAATTCAGCACAACTCATCTCAAAGTAGTGTACCATAATATTCATCAAATAATGCATGAATTATACTAATCAAATGAGATTTATGCTCTTTGATGGTCTTCTTTATGCAAGAAAGAAGGGTAGATGATGCAAGTCATCAGTGTTGGAATGGTGGTGGCTCTAGATATGGTTCATATGGTGGTTGGTATGGTAGATCTGGATTAGGATCATATGGTGGTGGATGGTAGTAGGAGGCTTGTGAGTATGGTTATTGAGGGCTATGTTGAGAAGGGGGTTCATATGCATATGATGGTTGTGGTTGACAATCACAATAAGGGTCATCACACACATTAGATTGGTATGCATTAGGATTTGGACTGTACCCATAAGAATCCGAAGAGTAGTCATGTTGGGGTGGTGCTTGAACGGCTTCGATGGCATAAAATGCCTTTTGGTCCTTGCGCATCTCCGTGAGGAGAGTAGTCATGTCCCCAAGCACTCTTGTCAAACTCGATTCGGAAGGAGGTTGTTGCCAAGAAGGTTGTCTATAAGCTTGGGGTTCCTTACTCCCTTGATCTCCAAATCCTTGATGCATGTTATCATTATAAATTCCATCTCCTACAACATAGTTTGAACCACACTCATAGCCAAAGTGATGAGAATTCATGGACAAAGTTCTTCACATTCAACTTGTAACACCCTAATTAGCCTAAGATTTACCTCACGTCGTAAAGCTAAGGTTAATCAGAGATTACAACAGTTCTAAACTCATACATATAATATATAGAAAGGATTAATATAATCTAGAAGCTCGATGAATGATATAGCTCAACAATAGGATTTGAAAAGCGCAAAACGTACAAGCAAAGATTCTAACTTAAGGCACAAGAAACAGATAAGATATAACAAAGATTAGTATATAATATCATAGGAAACTAGCCACGACTCGCGGAGTTTAAGCCGGTTAGCCATATACAGATATACAGAACCAAATAGTAAAAACAGCTTATATAAATTTTGTTCTCTCAAATACAAGCCTCTAGGCAAAACAAATACAAAAGTTAGAGACATATATAAAATAAACCAAAAGACCCAAAAGATGTCCGGATCCTCCGCTCCTGTCACCAACCAGACAACTCACCTAGGTGGGTTGCGACCTGCATCTGAAAAACACAACAGAAATATGGTATGAGAACCAGAGGTTCTCAGTATGGTAACAGTGCATAGTGCTGTAGAATATAAGACCCCGGGACTCCAAAGGCAACCCTAAGCTCTATATCCATCACATGAATTCAAATAAACCGGGTAATCTATCTGAAGGAATTTCTACTCTAATCAAACACCGCTGTCCCACAACCTTCACCAACCTATCCTCCATGCAATCTCATCGCCACTACCTTTCGAACCTCCTCAATCCCAGTAGAAAGCACAATTAATAGGAATGCAAGTAATTCACAAGTAAAAGCATATAACGTATTCAATTAGGCATACAATTACAAGTCGGTAAAGCAAACAAACACGTAGAAAATGCACATGATGAATGTCTGTCCTACTGGCTGTGATATCACATTGTCGGGTCAACTGCCAACCCGACACATCTCTGATAGAGAGAATTTAGTTGATGGTTTAGAATTTCTCTTATAGAAATAAGAACTTCGTTGTAAGTATAGTTCTAAACCAACAAATAATCATCCCAATCAAAAATATTGGTTTTGTCATAAGTACAAACCCCAATGAAAATTAACCGAAGTATTTAAACCTCGGGTCGTTTCACAAGGAATTGCAATGAAGTGGTCAATTATTGGCTATGAAGGTGCAAGGGGTTTGATTTATAAGGGTGCAAGAAAATAAATGGCAAAGAAAGTAAATCAAGCAAGCATTTAAAGATGACATGTAATAAAGAGAAGCAATTAGTAAAGAGAGACATTCATGGCAAGGATTGAGATTATAGGCTTTCCATCCTAGTCACTAATAACAATAATTAACAAGAATTTATCTTATTTCATCATCTCCAATGTTTGAAGAAGGTGTAAGTTATCTTCCATGAGAGAAAGTCAAACAAGATTAGTTAATCTCAATCCAAAAATCCTAATCAACTTACTAACGGAATTAGCAAGAGATTAGAGTCAATGAAAATCATATTAACTAACAACTCTAGAAAGTATAATCATATAAATGGCAAAGAAAGTAAATCAAGCAAGCATTTAAAGATGACATGTAATAAAGAGAAGCAATTAGTAAAGAGAGACATTCATGGCAAGGATTGAGATTATAGGCTTTCCATCCTAGTCACTAATAACAATAATTAACAAGAATTTATCTTATTTCGTCATCTCCAATGTTTGAAGAAGGTGTAAGTTATCTTCCATGAGAGAAAGTCAAACAAGATTAGTTAATCTCAATCCAAAAATCCTAATCAACTTACTAACGGAATTAGCAAGAGATTAGAGTCAATGAAAATCATATTAACTAACAACTCTAGATCACCAACATGAGTTGGGTATTCATGACTCAAGATTACCTAATTACTCTTTCCAAGCCAAGAATGCTCAAGATCTACTCTAACATCCAACCAAACATTTTGTCAAACACTTGGAAGGTATAAAAGGAAAGCATGGTAAATGTGCAAGGAATATAAATCTACCAACTACCAATTACAAGGAAAGTAAAATTTACAACTCAAATTAACAATAAAAGAACATCAAACATCAAATTTCATTAAATGTAAACCAAATCCAACATGAGCATTCATAACCATAAAAGAGAGCATAAAAGGAAAATTAACACTACAAACCATGAGAATGAAAGAGTAGAAGCAAGAAATCATAATGGAAACAAGATGAAATCAAGTAATTGAATCTAGATCTAAGAGCAATTAACGTAATCCTAACCTAATTCTAGAGAGAAAATGGAGCTTCTATCTCTAGAAAACTAACTAAAGTCTCATCATGACTAACTAAGGGCTCCCCCCTTTGCTCAAGCTTGAATTCTACATGAAATACCCTCAGAAACGAGTTGGAATTGGGCCTGGGCAGTTCAGAAATTGCCCCCAGCAATTTTACTTTAAGTGGGTCACGTGCAGACATCGACGCATGTGCGTACCTAACGTGTGCGCGTCGCTCGCAAAACCTCTACTCACGCATGCAAGGCGCGTGCGCGTGGCCCTCAATTTTCCATTTTGTTCATTTCTTCATGAATTCTCCACTTGCATGCTTTCCTCTTCATTTCTTCCATCCACTACTTACCTTATGATCCTGAAATCACTCAACAAACACATCAAGGCATCGAATGGAATTAAAGTGAATTAAAATCACCAATTCAAGGGCCTAAAAAGCATATTTTCACACTTAAGCACAAATTAAGGGAGAATTACAAAACCATGCTATTTCATTGAATAAATGTGGGAAAAGGTGATAAAATCCCCTAAAATAAGCACAAGATAAACCACAAATTTGGGGTTTATCAATCTCCATGGAGATGTCGCCCTTCGGAATCCTTATATGGGAACCCCCAAGATATAGTGCTCGGATCACTGTCCCGGTACCGGCGCCTGCACGTTCTATTGATACGAAGGGATGCGAGCGGGATGCTCTTGCCACAGACCTCACATCTCAATGCAAGCGGGACGAACCACCGCCCTTACACCACTGCCGCTACCTCGACAGGTGGGATCCAACCGCCGTCCCTGCTAGGCGCATAGCGCCTCATAATCTCAGTAAAAATAATATTTCAGTGGTTTTCAGAAAACATTTTCAGTATACATGGATCCCTCATCTCAACCACTGTCCATTCAGATCTCAGTTTCCAAATATCAACAGTTCGTCATTCCTCATCTCATATATCAATCATCCTTCACCTAATGTCAAACCATCCTCAGCACGCCAGAAACCTAGGCCTCCATTTTCTAAAGTTTTCCAAATAATATCACCTAGAAATCCATTAAATTATTTCCTATGTTTTAACTTTTCAAAACTAGTCCCAAGAGTCTAAAAGTGCTTTTAGAGAGGCTTACAACCTTGTTGGGAAGGTGGAATAATTGAAATCAAATAAAATTTTGAGAAACAGGGCGTGTGCGGCCGCACAAGGGGGTGTACGTGCGCACGCCCAGGAGATTTTAAAAGTGTGCGTGCGCACAGGGGTGTGTGCGTACGCATAGATACTGAAATCCATAAGGTCTGTTCACTCGCACAGGGTGTGCTAGCACCCCCAACAGACTCCCCTTCCCGACTTGTGCGTCCACACAGGGGTGTGCGTCCACATAGGTCGCAATTCTCCATTGATGTGTGTGCACACCAGCTGTGCTAGCGCTGCAACCAGTAGGCACTTCCCTGCCTGTGCGTGCACACAGGTGTGTGCGTCCGCACAGAGTAAGATTTTCGCAGGGTTGTGCGCGCACACAAGGCTGTGCGTGCACACACATCAGAAATCATAAAATTCTGCAACTTTGCAGAATTTCAGATTTTTAACGCCAACTTTGAATGATCATAACTTCCTCTATAAAATTCCAATTTTCACAAACTTTATATCAATTTAAAGGGTTTTCAAATATCTTTAATCCTAAGCAAATCTCACCAAATTTTGAAAGCCGAGGCATAAGTTATGATCGAATAAAGTTCACCAAAAACCCAATTTTACCATACTTCACAATTTTCCACAATTTCTTACCATACCCATTCCAAACCATACCAAACCATTCAAAACTCCATTTTTCATCAAAATTAACCTATTGTATCATAATACACCAACCTTACCATATTCTCTTTCTCATTTCATTACTTTCAACTTCAACATCAACTATTTAACACTTATAATCAAACCACATTCAAACTTACCATTTCATCATTCTTAACACTACAATTATCATAATAAACCAACCTCCAATCCATACAATCATTCAACATCATCATATCATTGTAAATCATCATAATTGAACACAACATTCATCAACTCGTCATAAACCATCATACATCAACATTCAACATATCAACAATCATTTTATTTCAAACATATCCTATACGCCCTTAACTCAAAATTGAGCACCAAATGAGCTTTCAACCAAAATCCAGCCACCAATGCAACTCCAACAAGCACCAACAAGCTCCAAACTCACAATAATCAAGCTATATATATATAAATCACCACAATTCAACCTAGGGTTCCATTTATACATAAAATCACAAGGGTTTGGTGGCTCTTACCTTTTCCAATAGATTTGGATGTCAAAACCCAATGCTAAATAAGGATTAGAGTGAACCTAAACATCCAAAATCACAAAAACTCACTTAATCCCAAAGCCCTAAGAACCAAAATTTTGAAGAGAAGAATAGAAAAGATTTCGTGGTTACCTTTCCAGTTTCTTGTGTGGGTTTTGTAGAGCTCTTCACAAGGAACGCGTAGCCATAAACGGTGCGGTGATCGGAGCTCTGTAGCTCAAGATATGAGCTTGGAAAGAAGATGATGAATAGTGCTCAATCTCTTCTCCTCTCCTTCTTTCAATTTCTGATGGGTGTGTTTGAGTGCGTTTATGCTGATTGGTTCATTAAATGAACCTTTTATATGTTGGGCTTGGGCCTAACTTGGGCCCGGTCCAATCCGTTAGCGTTTTTAGTCTGTTTGGCCCAACTTCGGGTCAAACCTTTAAAATTAACGCCCGGTTTTCCACTTCTAATGTTTTTCTAAGGATTTTGTCGGTTTTCAGTTTTCTCGTGCGGTACCGGGTAGACTTGAACCGGTTCAACTATCGGTTCACAGTTTTTCACGGTTTTTCATAGAAAGCACATTTTCTGACTCAGAAAAACCCATTGAGTCCAAAAATTACCTTTAAATCCTCAAATTCTCACTCTAAGTCTTTAGAATCTAATTTGGGCAATATTAATTACTTAATTAACCAGTTGATTAGTTGCGGTTCTTACATTCTCCTCACCAAATAAGAAATTTTGCCCTCAAAATTTAAATGACCTAAGAATAGCTCGGGATAATCCTTTCGCATCTCGGACTCCAATTGCCAAGTATGCTCTTCAACTCCTGCTCGCTCCCAAGCAACCTTAACCAATGAGACTTCCTTTCCTCGCAGCTTCTTCACACTAGTGTCATCAATCCTCACTGGCGTTACTTGGAAAGTTAAGTTTTTCCTCAACTCAACCGACTCAGGCTCCAACACATGAGCCGCATCCGACGTGTACTTATGGAGTTGTGACACGTAGAATACGTCATGCAAGTTAGACAGATGAGGTGGGAAAGTAACTTGATACGCCACCGGCCGGAATCACCTTAAAACCTCAAACGGTCCTATATATCTTGGATTCAACTTCTTAGTTTTTATTGCTCTTCCGATCCCGGTTGTTAGTGTAACCCTCAGGAATACATGTTCTCCCACTTCGAATTCTAACGGTTTCCTCCTCTGATCCGCATAACTCTTTTGTCGACTCTGAACAGTTAGAATCCTTGCACGAATATTCTTAATGTTCTCAGTAGTCTCCACTATCAAATTTGGACCCAATATACTTACTTCACCAGATTCATACCAACAAAGTGGAGACTTGCACTTCCGTCCATACAAGGCTTCATACGGAGCCATCCCGATGCTCGCATGAAAGCTGTTGTTGTACGCAAACTCCACCAATGGCATGTAACAATCCCAACTCCCGGGTTGATCTAAAACACATGCTCTCAGCATATCCTCCAATGTCTGAATAGTCCTTTCCGACTCTCCATTAGTTTGTGGATGATATGCGATACTGAGACATAGCTTCGTATCGAAAGCTCTTTGAAAAGCTCCCCAAAACCTTGAAGTGAATCGGGAATCACGGTCCGACACTATGCTCGACGGCACACCATGCAACCTTACTATCTCCTTTATATACAACCTTGCTAACTCCTCCACAGAACAGTTCACTCGAATAGGTAGAAAATGAGCGGACTTTAAGCGATCCACGATCACCCAAACCGCATCAAATCCCGACCTAGTCATCGGTAAACTGGTCACGAAATCCATTGCAATTCCTTTCCACTTCCACTGGGAATCTCAAGTGGCTATAACATCCCCGATGGTTTCTGGTGCTCTATCTTCACCTTCTGGCAAGTTAAACACTTGGATACTACTGTTGCTACATCACCCTTCATCCCCGGCCACCAGAACATCCTCTTCAAGTCATAATACATCTTTGTGCTTCTGGGATGAATGGAAAGCCCACTGTTATGAGCTTCTGACAATAAGTCTTGCCTCAAACTCCCGACATCCGGTATGCAAATTCTTCCCTTGCTCCATAATCCTTCACCATCCCTAGTGAGTTCTCCACGCCTCTTATCACCAACTGCTTTAAACAATTGCTGAAGCTTCTGCTCATCTTGCTGAGCCCTTTGTATCTCTGATTTAAACGTGCTTGAGATTTGTAGCTGGTTTAAACAAGCCCTTCTAGCAACTTCACCAATACCCAGCTTAAGATCCACAAACTTATCTACTAGCTCCTCTTCCTTAATCCTCATCCAAGCAATTGTTAAAGATTTCTGACTCAATGCGTCTGCTACCACATTCGCCTTTCATGGATGATAACTTAACTCGAAATTATAATCTTTAAGCAACTCCATCCACCTTCTCTGATGCATGTTAAGCTCTTTCTGATCAAAGATGTACTTGAGACTCTTATGATCAGAAAAGACGCTAAACTTTACTCCGTACAAGTGGTGTCTCCAAATTTTCAATGCAAACACAATTGCCACTAATTCCAAGTCATGAGTGGGGTAATTCACCTCATGCGGTCTCAGCTGACGCGATGCATAAGCCACCACATTCCGGTGTTGCATCAACATGCAACCCAAACCCTTCACTGACGCATCATAATACACTTCGAATGATGCGTGCGGTTCTGACAAGATTAAAACAGGAGCTGAAGTTAACCTCTGCTTGAAAGTCTGAAAACTCTCTTCACACTCTGACGTCCACACAAAAAGCGTTTCTTTCCTTGTCAACTTCGTCATTGGTAGTGCAATCCGGGAAAATCCTTCGATAAATCTCCGGTAATATCCAGCTAAACCCAAGAAGCTTCTGACTTTCATCACCGTTGTCGGTCTTTCCCATTCCATCATCGCTTCTACCTTAGAAGGATCCATAGCTATCCCTCCTTTGCTTACCACGTGACCTAAGAACTTTACTTCCTCCTTTAAGAACTCGCACTTTGACAACTTAGCATACAACTTTCGCTCCTTTAGGATTTGCAACATAATACTCAAGTGTTCTTCATGCTCTTTTGCCGTCTTAGAGTAAACCAAGATGTCATCTATGAAAACCACCCCGAATTTGTCCAAAAAGGGACGGAACACTCTGTTGATGTAATCCATGAAAACAGCAGGTGCGTTCGTTAACCCAAAGGACATTACTGCAAATTTGTAGTGTCCATAGCGTGTTCTAAACACAGTCTTAGGGATATCGTCCTCCTTCGCTCTGATCTGATGGTAACCAGATCTCAAATCTATCTAAGAAAATACTCCAGCTCCTTGCAACTAATCCATCAAGTCATCTATCCTTGGCAGCGGGTTCTTATTCTTTACAGTCACTTTGTTCAACTGTCGGTAATCCACGCACAATCGCATTCCTCTGTCTTTCTTCTTTACCAATAAAACTGGCGCTCCCCACGGTGATACACTCGGTCGAATGAACCTCTTGTTCAGAAGCTCTTCCAACTGAGTCTTTAATTCTGCCAGCTCTATTGGAGCCATTCTATATGACGCAATTGACACTGGTCCGGCTCCTGGCACCAATTCAATCGCAAATTCAATCTCCCTTTGAGGTGGGAACTCAGGGATATCTTCCGGGAACACTTCCAAAAAATCTCTAACCACCAGAATCTGATCTAAGTTCTGAGCATCACCTAACGCATTAGCAACCAACAGAATATAACTCTGACACTCCTTCCCACTACAATGCACTATTACAGAGTTCAGGTAATACCCCGTAGCTACCACTGCTCCATTTTCTCCATCCAGCATAAACCGAATTGACCGCTCAAAGCAATCCAACAAAACCCGATTCTTTGATAACCAATCAAACCCCAAAATCATCTCCAATCCAATCATTGGCAAACAGATCAAATCATGCACAAAGTCTCTACCCTCAAGCTTGAAACCTACTTGCCTACACTCTGACCTAGTCATAACTGTCTGATGCGGAGTATATACATGCAGATCAAATGGTAACTCTGACACTTTCAAGACTAATTTCTCAACCTTAGCAAATGAAATAAATGAATGAGATGCTCCAGTATCATACAATGCAACTAAAGTCTTATCACCAATTAAACATATACCTCTCATCAACGGATCCCCCTTGGAAGCATCCTTGGCATTCACAGCAAAAACTCGCCCCTGGTGCTGACTCTGACCCACACTTGGGTTCTTCTCACGTGTGCAATCCCTCGCAAAATGACCAGGCAAGCCACAGTTGGAGCACCCACCTATACCAATCTTGCAAAAGTCATATGGATGAAAATGTCCTCAACGATCACAAGCTAAATCCGAAGAACTCTTACTCTGATTTCCTCTCCCTTTGCCACGCTGAATCTGATCATGGGTGTTCTTTCTGATGCCTCCTAGGCTTTGAGGCGCATATCCTCCTCTCTTGAAGCTTTGTCCTCTGGGATGAAAATACTTGCCACGCCCTCGACTAGAGCTCCCTCCATGAGTGTCCTTGGATGCCGCCACGGTCTTGGCATACTCCTCAACCACTCTTGCCTTATTCACCAAGTCGGAGAAGACACGGATCTCTATAGGAGCCACAATAGTCATAATATTGTCCTGCAGCCCCCTTTGGTATGTAATACACTTCCAACTCTCATAAGCCTCTGGGGCACCCTGACATACCCTAGAAAACCTATAGAGTTCCTCAAACTTGTTGGTGTAATCTGCCACAGACATGGAACCTTGCTTCAGCTGCATTAGTTCCATCTCCTTTCCTTCCCTTGCAGACTCAGGGAAGTATTTCTTGTAGAAGGCCGTTTGGAACACCTCCCATGGAATATCGGCATTCTGAAGCTGTAGCAAGCGACACTTTGCTTGCCACCAGGGCTGGGCCTCTCCCGCTAGCTGATAAGCGGCAAACTCGACATATTGATTGATGGGAACATGCTGCACCTGTAAAGCACGCTCCATAGCCCGGAACCAGTTGTCCACTTCAGTAGGATTAGTTGATCCTCGGAAAGTTAGCGGATAAATCTTGAGGAACATCACCAAGGTCATCGGAACACCACCCGTGTTATCGCCGTTTCCCTCAGCATTGTCATTAGCATTCCCTTTGCCATTCCCGTTTCTGTTTTCGGCGGGTTGGCCCAATCTCTGCACAACTTGCAGAGTCGCAGCAGCGTTAGCTTCTGTGGTATTTGCTAAGTTAGCCATGGCCGCCATGAATTCAGCATGGTTGTCAGCTGGTTGCTCATTCCTACTTTCTCGTATACGCGTTCGACCTCGTCCGCGAGTGGCCATGTAGGGTTCCTGTCTACACCAAACAATCGATATCAAGGTGATCAGTCTCAATATCAAAAGCCTAGTGTTTCAAATATCCCAAACAGGTACTCACAAACAAGCATGCTATGCAATATCAAACAGATAACGTAATAGCATAAAAAAAGACACAGAGTATGCAATAAAGCACAATCGGTTCATTCCTCAGGCTCACGAGGACGAACCACTCTGATACCACTTAATGTAACACCCTAATTAGCCTAAGCTTTACTTCACGTCGTAAAGCGAAGGTTAATCAGAGATTACAATAGTTCTAAACTCATACATATAATATATAGAAAGGATTAATATAATCTAGAAGCTCGATGAATGATATAGCTCAACAACAGGATTTGAAAAGCGCAAAATATACTAGCGAAGATTCTAACTTAAGGCACAAGAAACAGATAAGATACAACAAAGATAAGTATATAATATCATATGAAACTAGCCACGACTCGCGGAGTTTAAGCCATCTAGCCATATACAGATATACAGAACCAGACAGTAAAAACAGCTTATACAAGTTTTGTTCTCTCAAATACAAGCCTCTAGGCAACACAAATACAAAAGTGATAGACATATATAAAATAAACCAAACGACTCAAAAGATGTCTGGATCCTTCGCTCCTATCACCAACCAGACAACTCACCTAGGTGGTTTGCGACCTGCATCTGAAAAACACAATAGAAATATGGTATGAGAACCAGAGGTTCTCAGTATGGTAATAGTGCTCAGTGATGTAGGATATAAGACTCCGGGATGTCAAAGGCAATCCTAAGCTCCATATCCATCACAAAAATTAAAGCTTAAAGCATTCTAAAACAAATAAGCATAATATATAAACCTTAACATAAATAAACTGGGTAATCTATCTTAAGGAATTTCTACTTTAATCAAACACCGCTGTCCCGCAGCCTTCACTAACCTATTCTCCATGTGATCCCATTGCCACTGCCTTCCAAACCTCCTCAATCCAAGTAGAAAGCATAATTAATAGCAATGCAAGTAATTCACAAGTAAAAGCATATAAGGCAAGTAGATCAAGTAAGCAAATAGGCATGTTATTCAAGTAGGCATACAATTACAAGTCAGAAAAGCAAACAAATAGGTAGAAAATACACATAATGAATGCCTGTCCTACTGGCTGTGATATCACATTGTCGGTTCAACTGCCTACCCGGCACATCTCCATGGAGATGTCGCCATTCGGAATCCTCATATGGGAACCCCCGAGATATAGTGCTCGGATCACTGTCCAGGTACCGGCGCTTGCACGCTCTATTGATCCGAAGGGATGCGAGCGGGATACTCTTGCAACAAACCTCACATCTCAACGCAAGTAGGACAAACCACCGCCCTTACGCCGCTGCCGCTACCTCGACAGGCGGGATCCAACCGTCGTCCCAACCGGGTGCATAGCGTCTCATAATCTCAGTAAAAATAATATTTCAGTGGTTTTCAGAAAACATTTTCAGTATACATGGATCCATCATCTCATTCAGAGTCCTCGAATCATCTCAACCACTGTCCATTCATATCTCAGTTTCCAAATATCAACAGTTTATCATTCCTCATCTCATATATCAATCATTCTTCACCTAACGTCAAACCATCCTCAGCATGCCAGAAACTTAGGCCTCTATTTTCTAAAGTTTTCCAAATAATATCACCTAGATCCATTAAATTTTTTCCCATATTTTAACTTTCCAAAACTAGGCCCAAGAGTCTAAAAATGGTGCTAGAGAGGCTTACAACCTTGTTGGGAAGGTGGAATAATTGAAAACAAAGAAAATTTTGAGAAACAGGGCGTGTGCAGCCGCACAAGGGTGTGTGCGTGTGCACGTCCAGGAGATTTTAAAAGTGTGCGTGCGCACAGTGTAGTGTGCGTGCGCACAATGTAGTGTGCGTGTGCACAGTGTAGTGTGCGTACGCAAAGATATTGAAATCCATAAGGTCTGTTCACTCGCACATGGTGTGCTAGCGCCCCCAACAAACTCCTATTCCCGACTTGTGCGTGCGCACAGGGGTCTGTGCGCACAGGGGTGTGTGCGTCCGCACAGGTCATAATTCTCCATTGATGTGTGCGTGCACCAGCTGTGCTAGCGCTGCAACCAGTAGGCACTTCCCAGCCTGTGCGTGCGCACAGGTGTGTGCGTCCGCACAGAGTAAGATTTTCGCAGGGTTGTGCACGTGCACAAGGCTGTGCGTGCACACACATCAGAAATCATAAAATTCTGCAACTTTGCAGAATTTCAGATTTTTAACACCAACTTTGAATGATCATAACATCCTCTATAAAATTCCAATTTTCACAAACTTTATCTCAATTTAAAGGGTTTTCAAAGATCTTTAATTCTAAGCGAATCTCATTAAATTTTGAAAACTGAGGCATAAGTTATGATCGAACAAAGTTCACCAAAAACCCAATTTTACCATACTTCACAATTTTCCACAATTTCTTACCATACCCATTCCAAACCATACCAAACCATTCAAAACTCCACTTTTCATCAAAATTAACCTGCTGTATCATGATAGACCAACCTTACCATATTCTCATTCTCATTTCATTACTTTCAACTTCAGCATCAACTATTTAACAGTTATAATCAAACCACATTCAAACTTACCCTTTCATCAATCTTAACACTACAATTATCATAATAAACCAACCTCCAATCCATACAATCATTCAACATCATCATATCATTGTAAATCATCATAATTGAACCCAACATTCATCAACTCATCATAAACCGTCAAACATCAACATTCAACATATCAACAATCATTTTATTTCAAACCTATCCTATAGGTCACTAGCTTAAGTGTCCATGAATATTATATACTACATAGAGGAAACCGAAACCATATCTTGGCCGATTCCCAATATGCCCATAACTCAAAATTGAGTACCAAATGAGCTTTCAACCAAAATCCAGCCACCAATGCAACTCCAACAAGCACCAACAAGCTCCAAACTTACAATAATCAAGATATATACATATAAATCACCACAATTCAACCTAGGGTTCCATTTAAACATAAAATCACAAGGGCTTGGTGGCTCTTACCTTTTCCAACAGATTTGGATGTCAAAACCCAATGCTAAGGAAGGATTAGAGTGAACCTAAACATCCAAAATCAGAAAAACTCACTTAATCCCAAAGCCCTAAGAACCAAAATTTTGAAGAGAAGAACAGAAAATATTTCGTGGTTACCTCTCTAGTTTCTTGTATGGGTTTTGTAGAGCTCTTCACAAGGAACATGTAACCGCAAACGGTGCGGCGATCGGAGCTTTGTAGTTCAAGATATGAGCTTGGGAAGAAGATGATGAATAGTGCTCAATCTCTTCTCCTCTCCTTCTTTCAATTTCTGATGGGTGTGTTTGAGTGTGCTTGTGCTGATTGGTTCATTAAATGAAACTTTTATATGTTGGGCATGGGCCCAACTTGGGCCCGGTCCAACCTGTTAGCGTTTTTAGTCCGTTTGGCCCAACTTCGGGTCAAACCTTTAAAATTAAAGCCCGATTTTCCATTTCTAATGTTTTTCTAAGGTTTTTGTCGGCTTTCACTTTTTCTCATGCAGTACCGGGTAGACTTGTACTGGTTTAACCAGTTCAACTGCCGGTTCGCAATTTTTCACGATTTTTCACAGAAAACACATTTTCTGACTCAGAAAAACCCACTGAGTCCAAAAATCACCTTTAAATCCTTAAATTCTCACTCTAACTCTTTGGAATCTAATTTGGGCAATATTAATTACTTAATTAACCGATTGGTTAGTTGCGGTTCTTACACAACCACTTCCTTACCAACCTCTTCTAGCTCTTCTCCATTCTTCATGTCATAACTTGGAGGTAATGTGGAACTTATCTCAACATCAACTTTAATTTAAATGGGAGAATATTCCTCAAATACCAAATGACCATATGTTGGTGGGGAATCATCATCAAGAGGAAGATTTGTTGCTTGCTCGCCTTGTTCCAATTCTTCATCGTTCATCATATGCTTAGGAGGTTGCACACCCTCCTTAACATTGCTTTCAAGCTCAATGGAGGAAGGCTCAATGGGATCTTCGAGGTGATTTATTATTGAGGACAAGAACTCATCAATGATTGAGTCTAAGTCTTGATCAACCTCTCCTAATTCTTCAACCGCTCCTTTCGGTTCAATTATCACAACTTCCTCCTCTTGTTGCACTTCTTGCTTCAACTCTTCTTCTCCACCATGAAGCTCCGAATTCTCCTTCTCATTGTGCTCCTCAACTAATCCTCCACATTTAACAATAAGGGTGCTGATATTGAAGATTTATACCGGTTCAAAATTTAGCAAAATAATTTCGTTGTGAGCATAGCCCAAACCGATAATCGATCCTCAAATCAAAGTTTAATTTGTGCTTTGGTTGTCACAAGTCCAACCCCAATATAAAAATAACCGAAGTATTTAAACATCAGGTCGTCTTCTCAAGGAGTTATAGTGAGGTATGCGTATTATTGGTTATGATATCAAAAGGGGTGGGGTGGTGAAAGTGCAAGAAATGTAAATCAAGCAATTAAAGAAACAATTACTAAAGAGAGACATTCATGGCAAGGGTTGAGAGTTAAGCTTTCTATCCTAGTCATTAATGATCATACAATATTTATCAAGAGCTTATCATATTTAGTCATCTCTAACAATAGAAGAAAGTACAAAATTATCTTCACATGAGAAAAAGTCAAATAAGACTAGTTAATCTCAATCCAAAAGTCCTAATCAGCCTACTAATTAACTAGCAAGAGATTAGAGTCAATGGAAACAATATTAACTAATACCCCTAGATCACCAATCTAAATTGGGTATTAATGACTCAAGATTGGCCAATTCCTCTTTCCAAGCCAAGAATGCTCAAAAAGCTACTCTAACATCCAACCAAGCATTTTGTCAAACACTTGGAAGGCGTAAAAGGAAAGCATTATAAATTGCAAGAAATAGTAATTATACAACTACCCAATACAAGAAATCAACAACAACAACTAAGGAAGAAAAATTAACATGAAATATCTCAAATTGCATTAAAGGAAATTTAAATTGATAAGAGTGTTCACAACATAAAAATGGCTAAAATGAGAAATTAATAAGAAGACATAGGAAAATCATGACACTACAACAAGGACTTGTAAAGAAAATAAGATGAAGACAAGAAATTAAACCTAGATCTAAGAGAATTTAACCTAATCCTAACCTAATTCTAGAGAGAAAATAGAGCTTCTCTCTCTAGAAAACTAACTAAAGGCTCATCATAACTAGTCTATGTGCTCCCCATTTGTCCAATCTTCAATTTTGCATGAAATAGTCCTTAGAATCAGTTGGATTTGGGTCTGGGAAGCTTAGAAATTGCCCCAGGCATTTTCACTTTAATGAAATCACGTGCCAGCTATGACGCATACGCATGGGTCACGCATACGCATCGCTTGGCATTTTACTTTCCACGCGTACGCGTCATGTCACGCATACGCATCACCATGCGACTTCATCTCTATGCATGCGCGTCGTGCCACACATGCGCGTCGATGATTGCACTCCAAATCCTTGATTTCCATGAATTCTTTTAATGCTTTTTTCTTCCCTCCTTTGATCCATTCATAGCCCTTTTCAACCGGAATTCACTAACAAATACATCAAGGCATCTAGTGGAATCAAATGTGATTTAAAACTAGTAAATTAAAGGCCTAAAAAGCATGCTTTTACACTTAAACACAAAATTAGAGAGAATTACAAAACCATGCTATTTCATTGAAAAATGTGAGAAAAGGTGATAAAATCTTCCAAATTAAGCACAAGATAAACTACAAAATTGGGGTTTAACAAATCTCTCCACAGTTAAACTAAGCATGTCCTCATGCTAAACGAAGAAAGAGACAAAGGGTGTTAACATTTATTCAATGTAAACTAACTAAATGCAAGCTACCTACATGCACCTAGCTATTCTAATTACTATCTATCTAAATATATAAGCATATATGTGGTCAAAGTGAATCAATTCTTCAAGAAATCATGTATAAACAATCAAGGGCAAAATCAACCATAGCAAAATCTAATTCACAATTGACTTGAGCTATCCAAAAGAGTTTAAAAACTTGCAAGATAAGTAATAATCAAAGATGGAAATATGGAATTGAGCAATTGAACCCTTACCGGAAGTGTATATGCACTCTAGTCGCTCAAATGTTTAGGGTTAATCCGCTCAAATCTCCTCTAATCATACTTTCTAGAGTTTGTTCTTCATCTAATCAATCAACAAATATTTAGTATACATAAGCAAGTATCATGAGGGCTTTTCAAGGTTGTAATGGGGCCAAGGTAAGGATAAGGATATATGTATGGCCAAGTGAGCTATCAATTGAATCTTTGACTAACCTAAGTTCTCACCTAACACACACACACACACTATACAATTCTAGAATCACACTTAGCTACCCAAGATCTCACTTTCACATATATACATATACTCATGTATTAATTTCAATTTCAACACATATACATTGGTCTTTTTATTGAACTTCACATTGGGTTAATTTTGTCCTCTTTTTATTATCTCTTTTTCTTTTCTTTTTCTATATTATTTTTTTTATATGTATGAAAGCATAATACATACAAAGGACATCAATGCATATGGTTTCTATACTTTCTCATGAGTATACACCCAAATTCTCAATATTTCTCAATAAAAACAAAACACATTATCATCAACCAAAGTTCCCACATTCTCCCGCACTTTATTAACACACACACTCACTATCTTAAGCTAACCAAAGATTCAAATAGGACAATTAATTATTTTTCGCTTAAGACTAATGATGTGGTAATGATAAAGAATAAAAGGGGATTAAAAAGGCTTCAGGTGGCAAATAAAGGTAAATGAAATGGTAGGCTATTTGGGATAAGTGAGCTAAACTCAAATGATGGCCTCAATCATATAATTGCATGAATATACCCTAAATAATGAACATATAGAATGGAACAAACCAAAGATTACAATCATAAAGAAGAAACATACAAGAATCAAAATCATGGTTAAATGATGTAACCATATAATTAGGCTCAAAAACTCACAGGTTGTGTGTTCTTAGCTCAAAAACCATATTCTAAACTATATATATATACATCATGCAAGTTTCAAAAAATTTTTTTTACTCAAATTAATTTGAATCTCAATGCCCTTTCTAAAAAAATTTCTTGAAAATTTCATCAAATTGATCAACATTTATCATTATATATATATATATATAAAAGTGCAACTCAAACTAAAAGTCGAAGATATATAATAAAAGTCTAAGATATATACAAACTAAAGATGCCAAATGCAACAAACTCAGAGGTGCTCAAAATACTAATATATACAATAATCCAAAGTGCAAGTACTAAAATAGGACAAAATAAAGCAAACTAAAACAAGAGTCTTAAATGGTCACCCAAAATAAAAATTTTGCCGATGATGGCAACCTCTCCATACTTAGAAGACAGCATTGTCCCCGATGCTACAAGTGAGACTGGGTGATAGGGTCGACATCTACATCTGGCTGGGGCTACGGCTGTGGCTGTGGCTCTGTGGGAGCCTGAATCTGGGTAGGTGCCTCTGCCGGCTGAGCCTCCTCCTACTGATCCTCCTCCTCCACCTCAGGTTGGTCGGGGGAAGTGTCAGAGTCAGAGGGCATGACGGTGCCCAGTGATGCCAGCATCCGACTCAAGCGCTGATAGCGACGCGTGTGTCGACACTCACTCCGATCCATGAGCTCAATGAGGTGCTGAACAAGTCAGTAAGTCGGCTGGGGTGCTGATGATGGTAGTGACTGCCTGGTAAATGTAGATGGTACTGTAGGGGGTTCTGCTGTAGCTGAAGAGGAAGACAGCCCAGATGCCACTGCTGAGGGGGCTCAAGCTCTACGCGGTGCTGGCCTGTCTCTCACCCAAGTCCCCGAAGGAATGGTCTTCTCCTTTCCGTGGACTACGGTTGGCGACTCATCGTCTGGCAACCATGGTACTCCAGCCCAGAGAGCCATCTCTATGACCAAAGCAGGGAATGGGAGTGTACCTCTGATATGGGCTCGCCACATAAACTTTCTGATCAACCGGGGAAGGTACAACTCTTTCCCCTCAAGGATACACCCAATCAGTACTAACATGTCCACCGGAATCTCAGTGAAGTGAGTGTTAGGCATGACGTAGTGGGCAAGAATCTACTACCACACCTTAGCCTCCTTCCTCAAATACTCGAATCTCACCCCTTGGGCTTCCGTTTGTCGGCATCCATCTCCCAAGGGGCATCCGGTTGGGCAACTACACTCCACAAAGCATCATAATCAAAAGTGAGGCGATGCATCTCCACCTCAGCCTGCTAAAAAGCATCTCTGTCACTGACCTTGGGCTAATAATGGAGGATCTCCTCAATATCTACCTCTGTAACCAAGATGTGTCCGCTTCTAAGGTAAACCGAGTCAAGGGTCGGCCTGAAGAAGTTGTAGTAAAAATCGCGAATCCAAGAATCATTCACTTGTGCTAGCTCTCTGTCCATCAAAGACCAGCCCTGATACCTAATCTGAGGCTCCATAAACCGCCTCAAATCAGAGGGGATATCTAGGTTCTTCTCCAAGTTGAGATGCCGTCGCTAAAAAAGAGGGAACCGGAGCTCGCAGTATAGATTAGGAAGCTTCTCTGAGTTGGTAGGAGGCAAGAGCTGATCTGCCTTATCCTTGTCAGAGAGATATAACAGAGAATAGCCGGCGGTCGCTGAATCAGCAGAAGACTAAGATCTCTTCCTTTTCTTGGAGGTAGCCTTTTCTTTTTCTTTTCCTCTGTCAGACATCCTGAAAATAGAAATCACAAGATACGGAATATTAAGCAAAGAAGAGGAGTAGAAAAATAAGAGTATAGGCAACAGATAGAAAACAGGCAACAGAAGGGCATTGATATACATTCATGAAGTGAGTTAAAGAAATGACTCTTGGAATGCAAGGAAACAAAATGCAGATATCAATCAGAATCACAAACCAAGAAATCATGCAATGATAGTAAGAATGCTTGTTTGTTAAGCAACAACAATTATCATGCCTCAAAAAGAAAACTAAAAGAGTTAATTTGAAAACTAAAAGAAAGGTTAGAAGGCCAATCAAGTCAAAAGTTAGGAAACTAGGTTAAAGATTAGTGGCATGACAATTATTGACTTAACCAAGAGAAGTTCAAAGAGTATAGGAAACGAGCACACTCACATTCATGAGGATGATGCAAGTCATTGATGATGAAATATGTTATGCATAAAGGCATATAAGAGAAATGCAAGTCATCATCAATGTTTTTGGTCACTAACTTTCTAACGATTGGTGTTGAAAGAATTGGGATAAGCACTTGGTGTAACCGAAAGAAGGTTGAAAACAATTCCCGTTTAAAAAGGTTTACACCAGTGGAAAGCACCAATTATTACAATTGCAAGAATCTCAATTAAAATTGGACAGGTTTAAGTTAAATGGTAAATAGTGGACACATCTTCATTGGTTAAATAAGGTAAAAATTGAATTTGAATCAAGAAGCTGTAAAGGTTTTTTATTTAAACCTAAAATGTTGAAAACAGAAAGAAGGTTCATATTGACGTAGTTAATCAAGGTTCTATTTGACACAGAAATCCGTGAAATAGTTCCTTAATTCTGTCAATCACCAATGCATATGAAAGGAAACCAAAATGGATGCGGAAATACTGACCAATCAACTTATGAATTGAGTTTGGTGTAAGTCAAAAAGAGTTTCAAGTCAAAGAGTGCCAAGTTCAATTCATAAGTTGTAAGATAACAACAGAGCAATTTCCCAAAATGTTGGCAGCATTCCGGTAGTAAATTGGACGTTTCCGGATAGCAAACAGTAGCAAAAAAAAAATCATATGACTCCCATATATGTCAACAATATGAAGAGCAAGAGAATCATATGAAGAGGGCATCAATATGCAAAATAAAGCAACTTAAATCAACATAGCAGTAGTCACACAGCATACTAACAAGCAAGAAGTGTCTAATAAATAGGCAAGCTGAATTCCAATACTCGAGTACAAAAATGAAAGAGTAATTTAGCAACCATCAATCTTGAAGCAACAATAAAATGGAGATTGAAATGAAGCAACTGACAATTCATTTTAAATTCCAAAAGAAATAGCAACAACAACTATTCAATAGCTAGCAATTTTAACTCAAACATGTTAAACCAAACTGATTAAAACAGCAACATATGCATCAGAAACAATATGTGCAAATTAGCAAAAGCAAACACCATCATCCTGATAAACCTAGAGCAGTGCACCAATTTAGACAGCAACAAATAGTAAAAAAATCAAACCTAAATCCACTAACTAAATCCTGAAACTACCTAACCACATACAATTCTAACTAACTAACTAAAAAGTAATTAAATTAGGCTACTGTATTAACAAAATAGAAGAAAAAGAACAGGGGAAGAACAGGGGAAACCTGGAAGAAACAGAAGCAGAAATGAGAAAAGAAGGGTAATGGGGGTAAGGACTGGAGGAAACTGAGACGCAACTGGCTAGGTGATGGCACTGCCACGGTGGTCCAGTGGTGGCAGAGGAGAACGGTGAATGGAGAGAGCACGGGAGATGGTGCAGAGCAGGGCACCAGATTCTGTTTTGGTGAGAGGTAGAAGAGAAAGAAGGGAAAAGAGAGAAGATATGAGTTGCAGTAGCGGATTGTGGTTCGCCGGCGGTAATGGTGGACTGCGGTGGTTTCGATTGGTGGCGGGAAGGGAAATAGAGAAAAGAGAGAGGGAGAAGGGAAAGAAGAAGAGAAAAGGGAAGAGAAGGAGAGAAGGAGAAAAAAGAGGACGATCGGCGGCGGTTTGGTCGCCGGAGTGGTGGTCGGTGGTGGTTGCAGAAGCTTGAGGTTGGTGATAATGGCAGGTTGGAGGAAGAAGAGGAGAAAGAGACGTTAAAAAGAAGAAAATAGAGCGACGCGAATGGCTAGGGCTCACGCGTCTGGGGTATTGGCACAGTCGAATCCACGCATACCGATAACAAGTCAGTTTATGCTAGTTTTACAAGCATTTTCCATTAGCTTCATTAGGTTTTATGCACTTTCTTGCACCATAAGTAAGTAATTGGAGTGGATTTTCATGATTATGTTGAATTAATCAAACATAATTCGTTTTACACAAAATCATAGGTTTTATGCTAGAATTAATTGATTTTATAAATGATGCAAAGATCTAGTGATTTTGGTGGAGCTTTGATTAGTTGTTTGGTTGCTTGTAGGTGAAGAAATGGTGGAAAGTGGAATTTTTGGCACACTTTTGAAGTTTGAGCATGCTTTGAACCTTAGGCCACGCTTTAAAAAGCCTGGCCCATGAAAATAAAGCGTGTCGCTCAACCAAGGGAGCAAGGAACGATCAAAATTGTGAACGTAGTGCTCCAAGACGAAGCACCAAATGGTGCACAGCAAACCAAAGGCAAAGGGTAGCGTGGCAAGAATTGAGCGCTACGCTCACGTTCTTTAACTTTTTCGTGGAGCTTGGCAAGGAAGCAAGGCACACAAGGCCAAGCAACATAAGGAAACGCAATGCTCATACCAAGGCTCGAAGAAGGGAACCAAGCAAGGTTGGGCGCATCAATGACAAGAAGGAGTAGCGCTCAAAACTTCAAGCGTAGCACTCCCTCTTGCTACCTTTTTCGTGCCTCCAAGCCAAGCAAAGCATGCACACCAAGATGCACCAAGCAAAGGCCAACGAATGAGTGCTCAAAAATTCAAGCGTAGCGCTCCCTTTCCATCACTTTTTCGTGCCTTTCATGAAGAGCTAGCCAAGGAAGCAAAGCTGACCCACTCACCCAAGGAAGAAAGCATCATGTAGCGCTCAAAGAGTGAGCGGAACGCTCACTTAATGAACGCTATGGACAAGGAGCTACGCAAGGAGAATTGGCACAAAGGCTCACCAAACCAAGAGTGAACGTAGCGTTCACTATACCAAACATGGCGCTCCCCTGGAAGGTTCCCACACACAAAACCAACTAGAACCAAAACCAAACCGGATAACTTCTTCAAATCCATTTCTCATTCAAGGCCAACTTTGAAAAGTCCACTCCAAGCTTTGAAGACCAAAATAGGAAGGGTATAAATAGGATTAAGTTTGATTTGTAAAAGAGACCTTGAGCTCATTTTTTAGGTTTCACTTTTACTTTTCAATTTTTTGAATTTGGGATTTGGGAATTTGGATCTGAGTTTTTCTTTCTATTTTCATTTTCATTCTTCTGCAACTTCTACTTTTCTGTTTTGGATCTTGAATTGAGATTGAAGAGCTCCATTGATTCTAATTCTGAGAATCATCTTTTACTCTTCCTCTCAATTGATCTAAGGATTGGATTTGAATCTTTTCTGCTGTTTTTAATTTCATTTTCTTCTGCAATTTCTCTTCTGCTTGGTCAAGAGAGTAATTGAGATCTAGATCTGATTGCTAGTCTCATTTCTCTTCTTAAATCTTCAATTTCTCTTTTAGAATTTCACGATTGGTTTATGTTTTCTTGCTAATTTGTTTCTTCAAGAAATTTTATATTTCTGTTCTTGCTACTGAGATCCAGATTTGAATTCCTGCATCTCAGAGCTCTCTGATCTTCTTCAATTTACATTTTCTTGTTGAATTCTGAATACCAGTACCCAAATCCCTTTTACTCTTTAAGTAATTTACATTTCTCAACAATTTAGATTCAGCAATTTACCTTTCTTGCACTTTAAGTTTCTGTAATTTACTTTTCTTGCAATTTAAGTTTCAGCTCTTTTACTTTCTTGTTCTTTAAGTTACTTGCAATTTATCTCTTCTACACTTTTTTCTTCTGCTCAATTTACCTTCTGCACCTTTATTTACTTGCAATTTAGCTTTTGTGAATCAAAATCACTCAATTCATCAAATATTCGCTTAACTAAATTTATCACCTAACTAAAATTGCTCAATCCATCAATCCCTATGGGATCGACCTCACTCTTTTGAGTAATTACTACTTGATGCGACCCGGTACACTTGCCGGTGAGTTTTGTGTGGAAATCACTTTTCCACGCCATCAAGTTTTTGGCACCGTTGCCGAGGATTGATTTAGATTGACAATGATTGAGTAAGGTGATAGTCTAGATTAAGCATTTTCTTTTCATTTTTACTAAGCACACTAACTGTTTGAATTTTTGCTTAAGCTAACACTAACTTCACTCTAGCAGTAGAGTATTTCATTTTGGTTTCTGGTTTTGTGTTTATGTCAGGAGAAAGAAGAGGTGAATCCACATCTTTTAACCTTGACGAGAGAACCCTCCGAAGATTGAGAAGAGAAGCAAGCGGAAAAGGAGTTATTGGTGAAGAGGAACTAGAGGAAGAAGATCAAGTCATGGATGATAACATTCCAGATCACACTGAGGGTGTGGCCAACAACAATGGTCAACCTCAGAGAAGAGTCCTAGTGAAGAACTGAAGATTGATGGTTTAGAGGTTATAGCAAACTCTCGTTGTAAGTATAGTTACTAAACCAAGCAATCAACCTTTTTTACAAACGTTTTGGTTGTCACAAGTAACAAACCCCTTTGAAATTGATAACCGAGTATTCAAACCTCGGGTCATCTTCTCAAGGAATTGCAGGGAGGTATGTTCTTATTATTGGTTATGAGTTTGTAAATTGGGGTTTTGGAAGTAAGGTGGGAATATGTTACGGCTTCCTAAGTCTTCAACCAATTCTTCTTCTTCAATAATTCCGGCTTCCTCCACTTGTTCCAGTACAAAGTCATCCTCCGTACTGCTCACTGGAGTTTCTAGTATCTCCTTCATGCTACGTTCTTCATTAGATTGTCCACATGAAGCCATGGGGGTTCCTTGAGTGTCCGAATGTCGGGAAGCTAATTGATTTATCGCTTGCTCCAATTGACGAAAGGTTGCCTGAAATCGATCCACTGTTTCCTTGAAACGATCCTTTGTCTCTTGATGCACTCGGCTTTCATAAATAGGATCATAGTGCTCTTGGATTGATGGATATGGAGATGGTGAATATTGAAGTGGTGGTTCTTGGGAGTAATTAGGTTGGAATTGGGGTGGTTCTATATATGGTTCATATGGCTCATAAGGTGGTTGAGGGTTAGGGTCATATGGAGGTGAATGGCGGAAAGGGGCTTGTGAGTATGGTGGTCCAAAGTCATGTTGAGGAGAGGATTCATAGGCATATGGTGGTGGTTGTTGATAGTCCATTGGAGGTGGTTGTTGCCATGAGGGTTGATCAAATCCTTGTGGCTCCTCCCATCTTTGATTGTTACAACTTTGATGCCTGTTCTCATTGTAATTTCTTCTTCCTGCAACATTATTGTAACCAGACTCATAGCGATGGGGGTGAGAGTTCATAGTAGCAATTAAAAATGAAAATAAAAATAAATTTAAATTAAAAGGTTATTTAAATTTTGAAATTTGAATTTTTGAAATTTGAAATTTGAAAATTTTTAAATTTAAATTCTGAATTTTGAAATTTGATTTTTGAAATAAGATAAGATAAGATAAAAATTTTAAAAATAAAAATCTGAAAATATTCTTTTTTTTTCGAAAAAAAATTAATAAAAAAATATTTTTGAATTTAATGTGGAAAGTGAAAAACAATAAAATGACACCAAATTTCAAATTTTTAGATCAAAACGAAGAAAACAACTAAGAACAGCTTGAAGGTCAAGATGAACGTGAAGAACAACTTGAAGATTAAGATGAACACTAAGAACAAATTTTTGAAAAATTTTTTAATAACTAAATAAAAACTAATAACCTCTTAATTTACGAAAAAGTAAAAATAAAAACAAAAATAAAAACAAATAAACAAGTAAAAAGCAAATATTTACAATAACCAATAATAAGGCACACGTTTGCAATTCTCCGGCAACGGCGCCATTTTGAAGAA
Organism: Arachis hypogaea; assembly: GCF_003086295.3. Taxonomy (NCBI): domain Eukaryota; kingdom Viridiplantae; phylum Streptophyta; class Magnoliopsida; order Fabales; family Fabaceae; genus Arachis; species Arachis hypogaea. The sequence continues at coordinate 84,242,420 of NC_092052.1, forward strand.
CTGAAGATTGATGGTTTAGAGGTTATAGCAAACTCTCGTTGTAAGTATAGTTACTAAACCAAGCAATCAACCTTTCTTACAAACGTTTTGGTTGTCACAAGTAACAAACCCCTTTGAAATTGATAACCGAGTATTCAAACCTCGGGTCGTCTTCTCAAGGAATTGCAGGGAGGTATGTTCTTATTATTGGTTATGAGTTTGTAAATTGGGGTTTTGGAAGTAAGGTGGGAATATGTTATATGACAAATAATTTAAATGGCAATTAAAAATAAATAAATACTGTAAAGCAAACTTTTGGGCAAGGTATGAGAAATTGGAAGTCCAGACTTAGTTATCCTTATCAATAACAATGAAAGTCGAATCTTAATTCCACTTAGTCAACCTTTACTAAAGTAAAGGAAAGTCAAGGGACTAATTAGTTTGATCTTTGAATCCTATTTATTTCCTAAGAAAAGATTGGGATTATTGAAGTTGAATTTAATTGGCAAGATAACAATTATCAATTATGCTGTTGAATTGGATAACTCCTGAGTTACTGATTTCTTAACTAAAACCAAAAGGGAAAAAGTAAATCTACTGAAATAAAAATGCCTTCAGATGGGAAGCAATAATCATGTAAATAAAAGAAAACAATAATAACTGAAATACCTCAAATAATATTAATTCAAAGAAAATCATAACATGAATGTAGCATAAGCCAAATAGGCAACATAACTAATATAAGCATTAAAGTATCTGAAAGTAAGAGATAAATATAAAGTAAAAGAACCTTGAACCTGGGATCGAGAGTCACTTCTAAAACTAAGAGAAGTCCTAAATCCTAATCCTAAGAGAGAGAGAGGAGAGAACCTCTCTCTCTAAAACTACGTCTAAAACATAAAAAGTGAATTATGAGAGCCTGTTTATGAATGGATGTATTTTCCCACTTTATAGCCTCTAATCTGTGTTTTCTGGGCTGCAAACTGGGTCGAAAACAGCCCAGAAATTGCTGGAGAAGAAATCAGCCACGCTGGTTTTTTGTCACTGCGACGCGGCCGCATGGAGCACACGGTCGGGTTGCCTAGCTTCAGAGCAAATATGGCATATTATATATCAAATCGAAGCTCCAGACATTAGCTTTCCAACGCAACTTGAACCGCATCGTTTGGATCTCTATAGCTAAAGTTATAGCCGTTTGAATGCGAAGAGGTCAAGGCTGGACAGCTTAGTAATTTCTCCAACTTCTTGTATTCCTTCCACTTTTGCATGTTTTCTTTCTATCCTCTGAGCCATTCCTACCCTATAATATCTGAAATCACTTAACACACATATCAAGACATCTAATGGTAATAAGAGAGGATTAATAATAAGCAAATATAAGATCAAAGAAGCATGTTTTCAATCATAGCACAAAATCAGGAAGGAAATATAAAACCATGCAAATATTATGAATAAGTGGGTAAAGAGTTGATAAAATCCACTCAATTGAGCACAAGATAAATCATAAAATAGTGGTTTATCACCTAGCCTCCTACACCATCCCCAACCCAAAGCATCGTGGGAGTAGTATCCTAACCCCCAATGTCAATGCCAATAATTTTGAACTCAAGCCTCAATTGATAACCTTGGTTTAAAATAATTGTCAATATAGAAGAAGTGATGCTGAGGATCCAAACCAGCATCTCTCTGTATTTTTAAGAATTTGTGACACTGTCAAAACCAATAGAGTCAATCCTGACATCTATAAGCTTCTTTTATTCCCATTTTCACTGAGAGACAAAGCCACACATTGGTTAGAAACCTTCCCTAAGGAGAGTATCACGAGCTGGGATGATTTTGTTAGCAAATTTTTAGCCAAATTCTATCCACCTCAAAGAGTTATCAAGCTAAAAACTGATGTGCAAACCTTTAGACAGCAGGAAGGAGAGTCATTATATAAAGCTTGGGAGAGGTATAAAGCTCTAATCAGAAGGTGTCCAGAAGGAATGTTCAGTGAATGAGTGGAGTTGCAGAACTTCTATGAAGGCTTGTCTTTACCTTCAAGGAAAGCTTTGGATTATTTCTCAGGAGGATCTTTGCAAATGATGAAAACTACTCAACAGGCACATGATCTCATAGACATGGTGGCCAACAATGAGTATTTTTATTCCTCTGAAAGGCAAGCAGCTCCAAAGAAGGGAGTATTTGAGCTTGAAGGAGTTGATACTATACTAGCTCAGAACAAGCTCATACAGCAGCAGCTCCAATCACAAATTGAAACAATGTCAAAGAGACTGGATAGATTGTAACTTGCAGCAGTGAGCACAACCAACCAACCATCAATGGTGTGGGGACAGCAGAAGGAAAGTTATGAGGAGCAGCAGCCTGAACAAGTGCAATACATGCACAATCAAAGCTCTAGATCAAATGACTTCCACGGAGACACTTACAATTCATCCTAGAGAAACCACCCCAATCTAAAATAGAGAGAGAACCAAAACTAGCAACCTTGGCAAAGAAACTCAAACCAAAATAACTTCAGAAACACAAACCATCAAAACCATCAAAACACTAACCAAAATCCATATAGAAAACCACAAAATAATCAACCCCAATCTAACTACTATCCACTCAACAACCCATCCACTAACCAAAATAACTATCATTCACCTTCAACATCCTATAATCAACCACAACCACCACAGGAATCTCAAAGGATCTCCAACTTGGAGATATTGATGGAAAAAATGATGAAACATCAAGAGCTAGCCAACAAAAACCATGAAGCTTCATTGAGAAACTTAGAAAGGCAGATTGGCTACTTATCCAAGCAAGCAGTGACTGAGAGGCCAACCAATGCATTGCCAAGTGACACCATTCCCAATCTCAAGGAAGAATGCAAAGCCATTCAATTAAGGAGTAGAAGAACCTTGGTAAATGACAAGAGGCCAGCTGAGAAAGAAATTAACAAGAAGTCTGTGGAGAATGAGTTTGGCAACAAAAGGCAAGAAGGAGAAAAAGACAAGCAAGACCAAGAGAAGCTCCAGGAGAAAGAGGAACCTCAAGCTTCAAAGAAAGGAAAGGAAGTCATGGAGGAACAGTCACAAGAACAGAGGACAATGGTGAAGACATACACTCCCTCCATTCTATATCCTCAAAGGTTTAACAAGGAGATCAAAGACCAACAGTTTCCTAAATTCCTAGAAGTGTTTGAGAAGCTGGAAATTAATATTCCACTTGCTGAAGCTCTGGAACAAATGCCTCTATATGCAAAATTTCTCAAAGAGCTTATCAACAAGAAGTGGAGCTGGAATGAGAGAGAGACACTAATCCTAACCCAGGAATGCAGTGCATTGGTCCAAGAAGGCATTCCACCAAAGCTCAAAGACCCTGGGAGTTTCTACTTGCCTTGTACCATTGGTAACACAGCCATTGACAAGGCACTCTGTGATTTGGGCTCTAGTATCAACCTCATGCCTCTGTCTATGATGAGGAGGCTATCTATTGAAGAAGTGAAGCCTACACAGATGTCATTAGAGCTAGTGGATAAATCTCTGGTAATCCTTGAGGGGGTGATTGAAAATCTCCTGGTCAGAGTGGGGAAATTCATATTTCCTGTAGATTTTGTAATCTTGGACTTAGGAGAAGAGGAAAATAACTCTCTGATATTAGGAAGACCTTTCCTGGCCACAACAAGGGCTATTATTGATGTGGAACAAGGAGAATTGACTCTGAGAGTAAATGATGAGAAGATCACTTTGAATGTTGATGAGCGGATAATTTATACGCTTTTTGGCATTGTTTTTACATAGTTTTTAGTATATTTTTATTATTTTTTAAATAAAAATCACATTTCTAGACTTTACTATGAGTTTGTGTGTTTTTCTATAATTTCAGGTATTTTCTGGCTAAAATTGAGGGACCTGAGCAAAAATCTGATTCAGAGGCTGAAAAAGGACTGCAGATGCTGTTGGATTCTGACCTCCCTGCACTCAAAGTGGATTTTCTGGAGCTACAGAAGTTCAAATGGCGCACTCTTAATTGCGTGGGAAAGTAGACATCCAGGGCTTTCCAGCAATATATAATAGTCTATACTTTGCTCGAGTTTAGACGACGCAAACTGGCGTTCAACTCCAGTTCTCCGCCCTATTCTGGCGTTAAACGCCAGAAACAGGTTACAAGTTGGAGTTAAACGCCAAAAACAGGTTACAACCTGGCATTTAACTCTTGAAATAGCCTAGCCAGCACACACCAAGTGGGCTCCGGAAGTGGATTTCTGCACTATCTATCATAGTTTACTCATTTTCTGTAAACCTAGGTTACTAGTTTAGTATTTAAACAACTTTTAGAGATTTATTTTGTACCTCATGACATTTTTAGATCTGAACTTTGTACTCCTTGACGGCATGAATCTCTAAACTTCATTGTTGGGGGTGAGGAGCTCTGCTATGTCTCTATGAATTAATGCAATTATTTTTGTTTTCTATTCAAACACGCTTTGTGTCTATCTAAGATGTTAATTCGCACTTCAATATGATGGATGTGATGATCCGTGACACTCATCACTATTCTCAACCTATGAACGTGTGCCTGACAACCACCTCCGTTCTACCTTCGATTGAATGAGTATCTCTTGGATTCCTTAATCAGAATCTTCGTGGTATAAGCTAGAATCCATTGGCAGCATTCTTGAGAATCCGGAAAGTCTAAACCTTGTCTGTGGTATTCCGAGTAGGATTCAGGGATTGAATGACTGTGATGAGCTTCAAACTCACAAGGGTTGGGCGTAGTGACAGACGCAAAAGGATCAACGGATCCTACTCCATCATGAGTGAGAACCGACAGATGATTAGCCATGCGGTGACAGTGCACCTGGACCATTTTCACTGAGAGGACGGATGGTAGCCATTGACAACGGTGATCCACCAACACACAGCTTGCCATAGGAGGAACCTTGCATGCATAAAGAAGAAGACAGGGGAAAAGCAGAGATTCAGAAGACAAAGCATCTCCAAAACTTCAATATATTCTCCATTACTGCATAATAAGTATTATTTAATCCATGCTCTCTTGTTCATTTGCAAGTCAACTGATAATTATAATTGATATCCTAACTAAGAGTTACAAGATAACCATAGCTTGCTTCAAGCCAACAATCTCCGTGGGATCGACCCTTACTCACGTAAGGTATTACTTGGACGACCTAGTGCACTTGCTGGTTAGTGGTACGAGTTGTGAAAAGTGTGATTTACAATTCGTGCACCAAATGTCTTCCAAGAAGCACATCATACTGTTAAGGAGAAAAGCTGTATGAGGGTTGAAGAAGAAGATTTACAGCGGAAGGAGAAACCCAATGAAGAGCTCATCAGCTCATCTGCAAAGCAAGAGATAAAGAGTAGAGAAGAAAAAGAGGGTAAAGAACATGTAAAGGCTGAGAATAGAAGGCAGGAAGGGGTTGAAGACATGATTGTTTAGAAGGAGGTCCCTGACATAAAACATGCTGCAAAAGAAGAGGGACAAGTGAAGAAAGGAAGAAGAGTAAGAAAAGAGGTCTAAAAGGGTGGAAGAACAAGAAGATACCAACTAAAGGATTCTCAAAAGGGGATAAAGTGAGATTGATATGCCAGCCGTTGGAGACAAATCCACAAACTGATGATTACTACACCATCAACAAGATACTCTCACTGGAGCATGTGGAGATTGACCATCAACGTACAGGAAGAAAGCTCACAGTGAGAGGAGACAAATTGAGGCACTACAATCATCAACCACCCTAATAAGGGACAGATGTCAAGCTAGTGACATTAAATGAGCGCTTTTTGGGAGGCAACCCAACAAAAGGTAGTTTCCTTTTCTTAACTATTTCAATAATAAGGTTAAGTATTTTATCTGTGTTGCAAGGAGCTAAGTTTGGTGTTGCGATTTTTGGTGGAACACCCAACTTAGCATCCTTCATTCACCCTTAAATTGTTGCTAAGTTGGGTGTTCCACCAAAAATCTCATTTAAAAACACATTTCAACCCTCTGCATAACTGGTTACTAGCTCCAAGCAATCAGTAAAACCACTAAACCGCTGTCTGTTTTCTAGTTTTTAGCTGCATTACTATCAACAAAAGCACAAGGTGTAACTGATGCAGTATAGATGGTAGTAAGGGACTAAGTTTGGTGTTCCCCACCAAAGTAAGTTCAAGTTCATGCTAACCATTTGCCTAAGTGCTTGGAAAAACAAGCAACTTTCAAAAATTATGCAGAAAAAGACACTCATCCTCTTCAAAGAATCATCACCAAGGGAAAGGCAAAAGTAAAAGATGATGATGACAAAAGGGAAGCTGCAAGACACTCTTGAGAGGTTGTATTGTCACAAAACTCACTTTGCTTTGAAACGTTCTAAATGAGAAGTTGTTGGTTACCTTGATGTTTAGATCAAATGATGCAAATTTTGATGTTTGCACTAGTTTAAATGCTTGTTATCACCCATCTGCTTTAAATTTATGTTTTGTCTCCCTTTTTCCATCAATAAGAGAAAATGTTTGAAAAAAAAAGTGATTGTTCAATGTGGTAGGAATTAGAATGAAACTTGTGGTGGTGATTGCTTGATTTAGATGAAAAGCTCAATAATAAAAGCGGCATAATAGAGTGTTCTTTGTAGTGTGAACTTGGTTGCTGTCATAAAACCTTTCATTAATGAAATTTCCTAGAAAAAGAAGCAAAGTAAGAAAGAAAAAGAAAAGAAAATCCAAGAATTGGCAAAGAAATAAACAATAAGGCTAGACACCAATAGCTTGGACCTTAGGACATATGTCTGTGATGCTCTTTGTACTAGGATATGCTTGGACAATTAGGTTCTGAGGAGTCTTTCAAAACTCGGTAACTTGGATTAACTAATCCAAGATTACCAACCGAAAGTCCATTATCAAGAGCAACCTAGCTACAAAGCATTTAGTAACCCAAAGAGGTGCTGGGCATCAATGTTCCTAAGAGAATTTGTGAGCCAAGTGTCTGTAGTGAAGAAGTGTCGAGCAAAATTAAGCCAAAAGGGCTGCTGCAACACTTGACACTGAGTTATCATTAAGAAATAAGTTTCTAAGCAAAAGAAAGAAGGAAAAACCAAGAGGGATCAATCAAAAAGCAAGGCATTATGACAGCAACTCTAGTGAATCATCAAAAAGGCATTTCTTATCTATCAGCAAAGAATAATTGAGCTGCAATTTTGTCTGCATAAAACCCAATAGTTCAAATTCTATTATCTGCTAAATAAGGACATGTATGCTTCTCTGTTTCATTTTATTTCTTTTCAATGTTTAATTCTTGCTTGGGGACAAGCAAGGTTTAAGTTTGGTATTGTGATGATAAGTCATCTTATGCTAGTTTTACAAGCATTTTCCATTAGTTTCATTAGGTTTTATGCACTTTCTTGCACCATAAGTAAGTAATTGGAGTAGATTTTCATTATTATGTTGAATCAATCAAACATCATTCATTTTACACAAAATCATAGGTTTTATGCTAGAATTAATTGATTTTATAAATGATGCAAAGATCTAGTGATTTTGGTGGAGCTTTGATTAGTTGTTTGGTTTCTTGTAGGTGAAGAAATGGTGGAAAGAGGAATTTTTGGCACACTTTTGAAGTTTGAGCATGCTTTGGACCTTAGGCCATGCTTTAAAAAGCGTGGCCCATGAAAATAAGGCATGGCACTCAACCAAGGGAGCAAGGAACGTTCAAAATTGTGAACGTAGCGCTCCAAGAGGAAGCACCAAATGGTGCAGCAGCAACCAAAGGCTAAGGGTAGCGTTGCAAGAATTGAGCGCTACGCTCACGTCTTTCACTTTTTCGTGGAGCTTGGCAAGGAAGCAAGGCACATAAGGCCAAGCAACACAAGGATATGCAATGCTCACACCAAGGCTCGAAGAGGGGAACCAAGCAAGGCTGGGGACATCAATGACAAGGAGGGGTAGCGCTCAAAACTTCAAGCGTAGAGCTCCCTCTTGCTACCTTTTTCGTGCCTCCAAGCCAAGCAAAGCATGCACACCAAGACACACCAAGCAAAGGCCAAGGAAGGAGCGCTCGAAAATTCATGCGTAGCACTCCCTTTTTCTTCACTTTTTTGTGCCTTTCATGAAGAGCTAGCCAAGGAAAGCAAAGCTCACCCACTCACCCAAGGAAGCAAGCATCATGTAGCGCTCAAAGAGTGAGTGGAACGCTTACTTAGTGAACGCTATGGACAAGGAGCTAGGCAAGGAGAATTGGCACCAAGGCTCACCAAGCCAAGAGTGAACATAGCGTTCACTATACCAAACGGAGCGCTCCCCTGGAAGGTTCCCATACACCAAACCAACTTGAACCAAAACCAAACTGGACCCATGCTTCTTCAAATCCATTTCTCATTCAAGGCCAACTTTGAAAAGCCCACTCCAAGCTTTGAAGACCAAAATAGGAAGTGTAAAAGAAACTTTGAGCTCATTTTTTAGTTTTCACTTTTACTTTTCAATTGTTTTGAATTTGGGATTTGGGAATTTAGATCTGAGTTTTTCTTTCTGTTTTCATTTTCATTCTTCTGCAACTTCTACTTTTCTATTTTGGATCTTGAATTGAGATTGAAGATCTCCATTGATTCTAATTTTGAGAATCATCTTTTACTCTTCCTCTCAATTGATCTAAGGATTGGGTTTTAATCTTCTCTGCTGTTTTCAATTTCATTTTCTTCTGTAATTTCTCTTCTGCGTGGTCAAGGGAGTAATTGAGATCTAGATCTGATTGCTAGTCTCATTGCTCTTCTTCAATCTTTAATTTCTCTTTTAGAATTTCATGATTGGTTTAAGTTTTCTTGCTAATTTGTTTCTTCAAGAAATTTTACGTTTCTGTTCTTGCTACTGAGATCCGGATTTGAATTCCTGCATCTCAGAGCTCTCTGATCTTCTTCAATTTACATTTTCTTGTTGAATTCTAAATCCCAGTACCCAAATCCCTTTTACTCTTCAAGCAATTTACATTTCTTAGCAATTTAGATTCATCAATTTTCCTTTCTTGCACTTTAAGTTTCTGTAATTTACTTTCCTTGCAATTTAAGTTTAAGCTCTTTAACTTTCTTAGTCTTTAAGTTACTTGTAATTTATCTCTTCTGTAGTTTATTCTTCTGACCAATTTACCTTCTGCACCTTTATTTACTTGCAATTTAGCTTTTGTCAACCAAAATTACTTAATTCATCAAATATTCGCTTAACTAAATTCATCACCTAACTAAAATTGCTCAATCCATTAATCCCTGTGGGATCGACCTCACTCTTGTGAGTAATTACTACTTGATGTGACCCGGTACACTTGCCAGTGAGTTTTGTGTGGAAATCACTTTTCCACGCCATCACGTACGCGTCACTGACGCGTGCGCGTGGGTGGACAAAAAGGGGGTCGACGCAGAGACGTAGCTCACGCTCGAGCGTGGATTGTCAAAAGAAGCAACGATGCGTATGCGTCGTTGATGGTTCCACATGAAGGGAGAGAGTGTAAGTAGATGCGTACGCGTACGCGTGGGGTGAGATTATGCTAAACGCGCAGTCTCAGCGCCACTTTTGCTCAACTCTCTGGAAAATGTATGGGGTTGTGTTGGCACATCGACGCGTGACTGCCCCTTTTTTTTCACAACAAAAACAGGGCTTAAGAATTGAAATTCTCCCTACATTATATACAACTCTAAACAACCAAAATACAAATTAACAAAATTTTGGGTTTTTTTGAGGGCTTTTTGCAAAATTTGAGAAACCTTCCACCACAAGCAAAAACTCAAATTCAAAGAATCATCCTTATTTCAAGTATAAAACCAACAAACAACCTAAACCAAAACAAAACATACAAAAGACTAAACGAAAAGGACTATAAGCAGTTTGGAGTAACTAAAATTCAAATATAACAATAAGTCTTTTGGTTTTTGAAAAATTTTTAACACAAAACATATACAACTTAAACTTCAATCAAAACGCAATTCAACAACAACTAACCTACAACTAAAGGCATAAATTTAATCAAACAAACTAACACCCAAAACACTAAAACAAGAATGTGCAAAGAAGAAAAACTACCTAACAATGGCAACCCAATTCATTCATTGATTATATATACAAGGGAATGGAAAGAGTTTACCATGGTGGGGTGATAAACCGCTATTTTATGGTTTATATTGTGTTTAATTGTGCGGTTTTATCATGATCCTTACCCACTTATTCATTAATTTAGCATGCATTTATATTTCCATCCTGAAATTATTACATGATTAAAAACTGCTTCCTAGAGATTTTTAATTATGCATTTTTACTCTCCTTTATTCCATTTGATGCCGTAATCTGTGTGTTAAGCGTTTCAGGCTTTATAGGGCAAGAATGAGTTGGAGATTGGAAAGGAAGCTAGCAAAAATGAAAGGAACACAAGAAATTGAGGAGATGACCAGTGAGAAGCGACGCGGCCGCATGGAGGACGCGACCGCGCGGAAGAGAGCAATTTGCAGCGACGCAGCCGCATGGACGATGCATCCGCGTGGAAAAGCGGAAACGCGAATGACGCGTCCACGTGAGCGACGCGATCGCGTGACATGCGCGATCTGCATAATCTGCAGAATTTACTGAAGGCGATTTTGGACCATATTTTGACCCAATTTTCGGCCCAGAACAGTAGACTAGAGCCAAAGAACATGCAGAAATCAAAAACAACAATTCATTCTACACAGTTTAGTTTTAGATCTAGCTTTGCTCCTCCCCTAGGTTTTCTCTCTACACATTCATAGTTCTTAGGATTTTAGTTTCTCTTACTTTTTTTGGCATTGGAACACTGAGAAGAGTTATTACCTCATCAAGGCTTCGTCATTCTAGTTCGTTTTCTTTACTTGGTTTACTCTTCCATGTTCTTTGCTTTGTTAATTTTACCATTGGAATATTCTTAGGATTATTTAATACAAGGATCAATTTTATTTTTAATTGACTATTTTAATTTTTATTTACAATGTCTTTCTTTAATTCCTTTTCATATGCTATGAATTTTACCTTTACAATGAGTGAGTAGTCCCCTAACTTGATGGGGAGTTGATTGAAAGGAACTCTTGAGTTGGAAAGCTTAAAAGAAAGATTGTAATTGGGTTTTATGGTTGGATTGCCTTCTAGCCACTAACACCAATCCCTTTTAATTAAGTGGATTGCAACTTGTGAATAGACGTAGCATTCCAACTTGTTTGACTTTCCCTTACCTAGTAATGGATAACTAAACAGGACAACCATTAATTATAAATTAATCTTGAGAGTATTCCAACAATAATAGGGATTCCAACTAATCAATTCCCAGTCAAGGCTTTTATTTACATTATTCAAATTCACCAATTTAATTTCCTGTTTGCCCAATTCAAACCTTTTTGAAAACCTCTGATTAATAAAATAGCACACTTTTCTGCAACTCGTTGGGAGACGACCTGGGATTCATACTCCCAGTATTTTAAATTCAATTTTCTATGACACCTTTCTAAATTGTTAGGCGGATTTCTGGCGAATTAAGAACTATACTTGCAACGTATATATTTTAATAATTTTTAATTCGCTAATTTCTGCCGGCATCAATTTTTGGCGCCGTTGCCGGGGAGTTGCAATAGAGTGCTAAAGTTATTAATTAGAATTTATTTATTTGCATTTTATTTTATTTTGCTACTATGAGCTGCATGTTTCTTTCGTCAAATGACGCGTTCACTTCCTGATCCGCACTTGCTAATATTTGATCCTGAAATTGAAAGGACTATTTCACGAATAAGGCGAGCTCGGCGTTGGTTAGTCCGCTCTGAGGGCGGATCTGAAAGTAAACTTGAGGAAAAAACTAGCTCCCTTCTACTGATTCGGTTGATTCACATGCAGACAACGTGGCAGCTAGGAGAGTTACCATCCAGGAGGAAGGAGCCCCTGATTTTACAATGCAACCGTTTCAAGCGCATCACCCAGCGGTGGCTACATATTTTGAAATAAAGACTGCACTGCTCAATTTGATGCCCAAGTTTCATGGCTTACCTGCTCAAGAGCCTATCAAGCACCTGAGAGATTTCCAGGCAGCCTGTTCTACTGTCAGGCGTGATAGTACAGATGAAACTTCAATTCTGCTGAAAGCTTTCCCATTTTCTCTTGAGGGAAAAGCAAGAGAGTGGTACTACACTCAACCCCTAGCAAATGTATCCAACTGGGATACGCTCAGAAAAGAGTTTTTGGAGAAATTCTTTCCATCTGAAGTTACTAATAAACTAAGGAAAGACATTTCCACGATTGTTCAACATGACAACGAGACTCTCTTTGAATACTAGGAGCGCTTCAATAATCTTCTGGAAGCATGCCCCCACCACATCATCGACAAGATAGTGTTGCTCAGCTACATCACACAGGGTATGAGGCCCCAAGATAAGACCACATTGGAAAGTGCTAGCAATGGGTCTATGAAGAAGTACAAGACCACTGATGAGGCATGGCAATTGATCAGCGACTTAGCTGAATCTACTAGGAACCACAGACAGAAGCAAGGCTGTTCAAAAGCCGTTGCAGAGGTATCCTCTAGCAGAGAGACTGCTGCTCTAACTCATAGTATCTGTGAAATGACCAACTTGCTGAAGCAAATGCAATTGAATCAACAACAAGTTCAGCAAGCTCAACCTCCTTCACCATAGCAAAACCAACAGTTAGTCCCACAGAGAGTTTACGAAATTTGTGCTGATTACAGCCATTATACTGATGAATGCCCGCAACTCCAACAGGAAGACAACATGGTGGCATCCACTCATAACTTCTATGACCGCCCCAACCAAGGGTACAATCAAGGTGGAAATCATAACCATGGATGGCAAGACAATTCTAACCAGAATTGCAGGGACAACAATAACAGAGGAGGCAGAGATAATCAGGGAAATTAGAGGTGGAATAATAATAACAATAGGCAGCAGAACCAACCTTACAGAGCACCTCACCTGAGGCAATCCCAAGGACAACAGAATACCCAACAGCAAACCTCTCAATTTACTCATTCTTCTTTATCTCCTAATGAAGAGTTACTACAATCTTTTGAGCGGAGACAACAGACCATGGAAAATAACATTATGAATAACATTAATGCCAGTCTGAATGGTCTGACCTCTACTTTGCAAGCTCTTGTTTCACAGATTGGATCAATGCAAAATTCCAGTAACCAACCTTCAAGCTCCACTGGAATCCCCTCTCAACCATTACCCAATCCAAAGGGAGGCATTAATGCCATCACCCTGAGGTCCAGAACCACACTGCAGGAGAGGAATTAGGAGGAGCCAAGCTCACCAGAACACGCCTCAGCTGAAGAGGTAGTAGAAATAGAAGATGTTGAAGAGGAAGAGGACATACAGGACATAGCTGAAAAAGAAGAAGTCCAACCACAGGAGGAAGCACCAAGAGGCACAGACATTGCAGAAAACAATACTCCTATTCCATTTCCACAACATGCAAGGAAGCCCAGGAAGCAGCTGGAACCCGATCCCAAAATGGTAGAAATATTCAAAAAGGTTGAGGTAACTGTTTCTCTTTTTGATGTTATTCAACAAGTACCTAAATATGCAAAGTTTCTGAAAGATTTATGTATACATAAAGACAAAATTAATGAATTAGAAACTATTCCTTTGGGTAGTTCCATATCTGCTTTAATGGGAGGATTATCTGAAAAGTGTAGTGACCCAGGTCCTTGTATAGTTAGTTGTACTATTGGTGGAGTAGTAATTTATGATTGCATGTGTGATTTAGGAGCATGTGTCAGTATAATGCCTTTGTCTATATATGATATTTTAAGGCTCCCTCCCTTAAAAAGGTCGGCAGCTCGTTTTGTGTTAGCAGATAAAAGCATTATTACAGTGGCTGGAGTTGCTGAAGATGTTTTAGTGAACATTAAGGGGCTTACATTTCCCACTGATTTTTATATCTTGGAGATGCCCCATAATGACTCGGATAAGCCATCATCAATCCTACTTGGAAGATCATTCCTGAAGACATCAAAATTCAAATTGGATGCTTTTTCAGGAACATACTCGTTTGAAATAGATGGCCGAATAGTAATCTTCAATCTGAATAGAGTCATAAACAACCCTCCAGAAGATCATTCTATCTTCCAGTGTGATGTCATATATGAAACTGTAGCTGAAGTCACAAGGAAGAGTTAGGAGAGAGGCACATTGGACAAGGTCCAAGTGTGGAGACCCTCTTAACTGACAATGAGGGTACCTCAGCATTTTCACAAGCTCCAAACAATCCAGAGCCGACCCATGATCAGAAGTTGGAATTGAAACCTCTTCCTCCACATCTCAAATATGCTTATCTTGAAGATGAACAGAAGTTCCCCGTTATCATTGCAAGGGAACTCACTTCCCAACAAGAAGAGCAGTTACTTGATGTATTGAGGAGGCATAAGAAAGCAATTGGGTGGAGTTTGGCAGACATAGTAGGCATCAACCCTCAAGTATGTGAACACAGAATATTTTTAGAAGAGGGAGCAAGACCTGTCCGTCAACCCCAAAGAAGATTGAATCCCACTATCTTGGAAGTTGTCAAAAAGGAAGTGACCAGACTATTGGAAGCAGGTATCATCTATCCCATTTCAGACAGCGAATGGGTTAGCCCAGTACAAGTGGTGCCCAAGAAGTCTGGAGTCACTACATTGAAGAATGAGCATGGAGAGCTCATAGCAACTAGTGTTCAGAATGCTTGGAGAGTCTGCATTGATTACAGGCGTCTCAACTAAGCTACCCGTAAGGATCACTACCCACTTCCATTCATTGATCAAATGCTGGATCGCCTGTCAGGTAAATCACATTATTGCTTTTTAGATGGTTACACAGGTTATTTCCAGATTCATATAGCTCCTGAGGATCAGGAAAAGACCACATTTACATGTCCTTTTGGGACTTATGCTTACAAACGAATGCCCTTTGGCTTGTGCAATGCACCAGCTACTTTCCAAAGGTGCATGATGAGTCTTTTCTCTGATCTTATTGAGGACTGTATGGAGGTTTTTATGGATGATTTTAGCGTTTATGGTGATTCTTTTAGCCTTTGCTTAGATGGATTATCTAGAGTATTAGATAGATGTGTTAATACAAACCTTGTATTGAATTTTGAAAAATGTCATTTTATGGTAAAACAAGGGATTGTATTAGGACATGTGGTATCTAATAATGGCATTTCTGTAGACCCAGCAAAGGTGAATGTTATTTCTAGTTTACCTTACCCCTCTTCTGTGAGGGAAGTCCGTTCGTTCCTTGGCCATGCAGGTTTTTACAGGAGATTTATTAAGGACTTTATTAAGGTAGCACTTCCCTTATCCAGATTACTACAGAAGAATATTGAGTTCGAGTTCAGTGAAGATCGCAAACAAGCGTTTGATAAGCTGAAGGCAGCCCTGACTCGAGCCCCAATTGTGAGAGGACCAGACTGGAGCCAGCCATTTGAAATCATGTGCGATGCTTCCAACTATGCAGTAGGAGCAGCGCTGACTCAGCGTGAAGGTAAGGACCCTTTTGTTATTGCTTATGCGTCTAAGACATTAGACGCTGCCCAGTCCAATTATACTACTACTGAAAAAGAGCTTCTTGCTATTGTTTTTGCTCTGGATAAATTCCGAGCTTATTTACTTGGTACTAGAGTAGTAGTGTATTCGGACCATGCAGCTTTAAAGTATCTATTATCTAAAAAGGAGTCCAAACCAAG
This sequence comes from Arachis hypogaea, assembly GCF_003086295.3. Taxonomy (NCBI): domain Eukaryota; kingdom Viridiplantae; phylum Streptophyta; class Magnoliopsida; order Fabales; family Fabaceae; genus Arachis; species Arachis hypogaea. Next base: position 84,258,106 of record NC_092052.1, read on the forward strand.
GCTTATACGCTGGATACTGCTATTACAAGAATTTGATTTAGAAATAAAGGATAGGAGTGGTAACCAGAATTTAGTGGCAGACCACTTGAGTCGCCTTGAGCACATTAAGGATGATTCTACTCCTATAGATGATAATTTTTCATTTGATAACCTGCAAGCAGTATCTGAGGTGTCTCCCTGGTATGCACCTGTAGCTAATTATCTAGTTAGCCGCACATTTCCTCCTAACTTTTCTAAGCATCAAAGAGACAAGCTGAAAAGCGAGTCTAAATATTATATATGGGATGACCCATATTTGTGGAGATGTGGCGCTGATCAGGTAATTAGACGGTGTGTGCCTCTATCAGAATTCCAGTCCATCTTAGAGGCCTGTCACTCATCTGAGAGTGGAGGACATTTCGGCCCTCAAAGAACTGCTAGAAAAATCTTAAACTGTGAATTCTGGTGGCCTACTCTTTTTAGAGACGCTGCTGAGTTTTGTAAATCTTGTCTCCCATGCCAAAAATTTGGTAATATATCCAGGAGGGATGAAATGCCTCAACAAATTATGTTTTTCTGTGAAATTTTTGATGTTTGGGGCATTGACTTCATGGGTCCATTTCCAAATTCTAATGGACATTTTTATATATTGTTAGCTGTAGATTACGTTTCAAAATGGGTGGAAGCAATTCCTACCCGCACTGATGATGCTAACACTGTTGTTTCCTTTGTGAGAAACTATATTATCTGTCACTTTGGATCCCCACGAGCAATCGTAAGCGATCAAGGAACCCATTTTTGTAACAGGAGACTAATAGGACTAAAGAAATAAAGCGTAACTTGCAGAAGATAGTCAAACCTAATAGAAAAGACTGGAGCACCAGGCTAGAAGATGCACTCTGGGCATATAGAACAGCATATAAAACACCCATTGGGATGAGTCCTTTCCGCTTAGTTTATGGAAAAGCTTGTCATCTCCCAGTTGAAGTGGAGCACAAAGCCTTTTGGGCAGTCAAGGAGTGCAACATGGAAATTGGGAAAGCCGGAGCTGAAAGGAAGTTGTAACTGCAAGAGCTGGAAAGCCTTCGCCTAGAAGCTTATGAGAACTCAAAACTATACAAGGAGAAGATGAAAGCTGTACATGATCAGAACATCAAGAAAAAAGAGTTCCAGCCTGGGGATTTAGTCCTCCCTTACAAATCTCGACTGAGGCTCATGCCAGGCAAATTGAGATCAAGATGGGAAGGTCCATATAGAGTAGAGAAGGCCAAACCATACAGAGTTTATCACCTAAGCCATCCTTCACACTCTGACCTTATCAAAGTTAATGGACACCGTTTGAAGCTATACCATGGCGAGAAGATACAGAAAAATAAGGAGCATGAGATCTTCCTCTTGGAAGATCCCCACATAGCAGAAGATTGAGCTAGTGGAGCGTCCAACTTACGGACGTTAAAGCAAAGTGCTAGGTGGGAGACAACCCACCATGGTATGATCGTTCTTTTCTTTATTTTCAGTTTTTCCTATTCAATAAATCTTCTCTTTATCGGTACTTTCATGTATCTGCATTCACATACTTTTATTTAAAAAAAAATGCCACGTGACGCGACGGTATCAGCGACGCGTCCGCGTCGCAAGGAGAGGGGAGAAAAATAAAAACGAACAGAGAGTCACGTTGGAGCGTGGCTGGAGGCGTGCCAATGTCACCCATGCGGATGCCTGCCCCACGCGTCCGCGTCACCTAGAAATAATGACCTCCCACATGACCGCGTGACCCACGCGGCCGCGTGCCCTGATTTTCGACGTAAAAAGGGTGCACAACAAATTATTGTGCGCGAGTGGTGCTGGATTGGTGCCAATGGCACAATTCTACCCACGCGGACGCATGGCTCACATGTCCGCGTCGTTCCCTTCTGAAGCCCACTCACGCGATCGCATGCCCCATGCGACGCGTCACCCCAAATTTGGCACATATATCAAGTCGAACAGAGAGTTGTGCTAGCGCGAAGCTGCACTCGAGCCAGAAGCAAAACATGGGTCACGCGACCGCGTGACCGACGCGACCGCGTCAACCACCTTAAGCGCAAGTCGCGCGACTGCGTGCCCCATGCGATCGCGTCGCTTGCTTGCGGCGCACAGTTTCTCTAATTTTGCCAAATATCATATCTTTTTCTCTCCAAATCCTATTTTTCTCTTTTCCCTCCTTATGTCTTCCTTCTCTCTTCTTCCATCTATCTCACCTTTCACTCTTTCCCCCTCACCTCTATTAACAAGGTTTTATTTTCTTCTTCACCCCTTTCTTTTCTATCATTCCTCTTATTTTATATGTTATCTTCTTTTCTTTTTTTTTTCTTTTCATTATTCATATTTTCTTTCTTCTTCTATCCTTTTTACATTGTGTTATCAATTTATGTGAGTCATTATTCTTCATTATATGCTTGTGGATTGTTGCAAATTGTTTGACAATTATATATTATTTTTTTCTTTAAAGGGTTGCTTGCATGTTCACTTTAATACTTTCTATACTTTATTTACCTTGCATGCTATGTGTTTGTGAAAAAGCCCATATGGCATTATGCACTTCTCTATGTTTTTCTCATATTCAATGCTTGCTTTTCACAAATTCCCTTTACTATTCTATTAATTGAATTTAATTGTCAATACAAACGTGATGGTTTGTTACAAAGTAATGCTTGGTCTATGCTACTCATGCCCTTTGCCGGCATGCCAATAAACACCTTGCATTCACTTGTCATCATATGCACTAACTATTTTCCATTAATGATCTTTCCCATGTACTCATGAGCGTGTGTTACCATCATTTACCTTTTAATGTGTATTTATAACCATTATTTTTCGTTCTCTTCATTCCTATATATCTCTTTGAATTCAATTTACTCTCTCTCTTCCCTTTTCAAGATGGCCACCAAGAAAGGAAAAGAGAAATCTACCCCCAAACAATCAAGAAGAAGAGGAACAAAAAGAGCATTAGTGGCAGAGCCTTCTTCAACTGCAGTCAAGCCCTCAACAAAACGAGTTAAGAGGATCATCAAGGTTGATGAAAAGGAGAAAGCCTTTCCAGCGAAGGACACTGCGCGATTTCCCAATCGCTACTGTGAGCAGATGTTCCCCATCCTGGCAGAAAGGAGCTATAACAACGAATACCTTCTTATCCTCCCGCCCAATATTGTTACCTTTTGTTGAGCCGCAAATTAAACGAAGACAATGGGGTTTCCTACGGAGACAGCCAAGGCAGGTCAATCTCTCTTGGGTAGTTGAGTTCTACTCTAACTTCTACCTGCCTACTCTGCAGTCTGTCTATGTACGTCAGAAGCAAGTCCCCATTACAGAAGAGGCCATTCGACAAGCTCTAAGTCTTCCCCCTATTCCAGAAGGAATGGACACCTTTCAAGAAGCCGCACTCAAGCGCCAGCAGTACCAATTTGACTGGGAAGATGTTCTTAGAGTTATCGCATTACCTGGCAGCCGTTAGATCTACGGATACCTTCGTACCCGCCCTAAGGGAATATTGGCTTTAGCACTTACCTTGGAGGCTCGCGTATGGGCACAAATCATGTCCCATTACGTCTTTTCGAGCACTCACGAGTCCTCCTTCACTGCGGACATGGCCGTTTTACTATGGTGCATCCTTATAGACCAGCCTCTGTATCTACCAAGACATATCCGGAATGCCATGGGACACGTACAAATTGCGGGTAACTTACCTTTTCCCGCCTTGGTCTCAGATCTTGTCTCAGAAGCCGGAGTTTCCTACAGAGCTGGAGACACCAAAGCCATGCTTCCACGGGATGATCAGTATGTCCCGAATGGGAAGTACCTCAGACTTCCAGCAGCCACTACAAGCCTTCCTACTGCTCCAGTTGAAGATATTCCTTCTTCAACACCACAAGCACCTACAACTGATGAACTGCTCCAGCAGATAATCAAAAGATTGGATCGGCAAGAACAGAAAGCGAAGTTAAGAGAGCGCCGTAACGAGCGCCGATTCAAACACCTCAAGGAGCTACTCAAGGGAAAATTCAAGGACTCAGACACCCCGGACTCCACTTCATTTACCAGCACAGGGAACCATGATGGTCCCGACTGTGGAGATACTGCTACCAGCCCACCCCTGTTCCTGACAGATGGCACCGAGGACGGTGCAAAGCCTTAAGTGTGGGGAGGTCGGTCAGTACCTGACTTCCGGAGGTAATTTCTCTTCCCTAAAATTAGGATATTTAGTTAGATTTTCTTTCCTTTATAGAATAGGATAAATTGCATAGTAATAGGTTAGTTGCATGCATGCTCTACTTGATTGAAAAGACAATAAGTTTCTTCTAAGACTCTATCTTTGGAACAAAATTTCACTAATTTAAAAAAAAAACATTTTTTATGTTAATTTTGCTTGAAGTTGTATTTGGAACATGATTTTTGAGCTAGAAAACACACAACCGGTGAGATTTGAGCCTTTATGAATGGTTACATTATTTAACTATAACTATTTTATTCTTGTGTGTTTACTTCTCTATGATTGTAATCTATATTTTGTTTTATCTTATATGTCCAATATTTATTATATTTGTATGCTTGCATATGATTGAGGCCATTATTTGTTTAGCTTACTTATCCAAATTAAGCCTACCCTTTTAATTACCTTTGTTAACCACTTTGAGCCTTTAAATCCCATTTATTCTATATTTTGCCACATTACTAGCCTTAAGCGGAAAAATAATTATACATCCCAATTTCAATCTTTGGTTAGCTTAAGATAAGAAGTATGTGTGTTATTTAAGTATGGGAAATTGTGGGAACAAAAGAATAATAAGGGAATGAGGATAATATACTGGGAATTTGGATACCTACTCATGTGAAACTATAAGAATAAAAAATCTATGTGCATTGATAAGCTATATTTATTCTTATGTTTCTATGTTTAAAAAAAATCAATCAATAAATAAGGGGACAAAATTACCCCAATGCTGAATTAAGAATTCAAAGATCAATGCACATATGATAAATATTAAAATAAGAGTTGAAACATGAGTATGGAAAGTGAAAGGAAATTCCTGGGTAGCTAGGTGTGAATTCTAAAGTTATATAGAGTATATATATAGGTTATGTTAAAGCTTTGGTTAATTAAAGATTCAAATTATAAGCTTACTTAGCCATATATGCATCCTTACCCTTACCTTGGCCCCGTTACAACCTTGAAAAGACCTCATGATGTTTGCATTGGTATGTTAAATGTTGTTGATTGGTTAGGAGAAGAACAAAAATTAGAAAGCATGATTAGAGAAGGATAGAGTGATTACCCTATACACTAGACAGATTAGAGCGTACATACATCATCAGTGAGGGTTCAATGCTTGAATTTTCATGTTCCCTGCTTTCATAAGCTATCTTCTTGCATTTTTATCTGTCTTACTGTATAATGATAGAATTAGTGGAATTTGATTTGTAACTATTTTGAAGAGCTTATTTACTTTTGATCAAGTGGGCAAGAATCATATAGTTGCATTTATATATATAGGATTGCATTGCATTGCATGAATTTATGCATGTTCATACTTATTTACTTTATCTCCTTCAACTAAGCATGAGGACATGCATATGTTTAAGTGTGGGGATGTTGATAAACCGCTATTATATGGTTTATATTGTGTTTAATTGTGCGGTTTTATCATGATCCTTACCCACTTATTCATTAATTTAGCATGCATTTATATTTCCTTCCTGAAATTATTACATGATTAAAAACTGCTTCCTAGAGATTTTTAATTATGCGTTTTTACTCTCCTTTATTCCATTCGATGTCGTAATCTGTGTGTTAACCGTTTCAGGCTTTATAGGGCAAGAATGAGTTGGAGATTGGAAAAGAAGCTAGCAAAAATGGAAGGAACACAAGAAATTGAGGAGATGACCAGCGAGAAGCGACGCGGCCGCATGGAGGACGCGACCGTGCGGAAGAGAGCAATTTGCAGCGACGTGGCCGCATAGACGACGCGTCCGCGTGGAAAAGCAGAAACGCGAATGACGCGTCTGCATGAGCGACGCGATCGCGTGACATGCGCGATCTGCATAATCTGCAGAATTCGCTGGGGGCTATTTTGGACCCTATTTTAACCCAATTTTCGGCCCAGAACAGCAGACTAGAGCCAGAGAACATGCGGAAATCAAAAACAACAATTCATTCTACACAGTTTTAGTTTTAAATCTAGCTTTGCTCCTCCCCTAGGTTTTCTCTCTACACATTCATAGTTCTTAGAATTTTAGTTTTTCTTACTTTTTTTGGCATTAGAACACTGAGAAGAGTTATTACCTCATCAAGACTTCGTCATTCTAGTTCGTTTTCTTTACTTGGTTTACTCTTCCATGTTCTTTGCTTTGTTAATTTTACCATTGGAATATTCTTAGGATTATTTAATACAAGGATCAATTTTATTTTTAATTGACTATTTTAATTTTTATTTACAATGTCTTTCTTTAATTTCTTTTCATATGCTATAAATTTTACCTTTACAATGAGTGAGTAGTCCCCTAACTTGATGGGGAGTTGATTGAAAGGAACTCTTGAGTTAGAAAGCTTAAAAGAAAGATTGTAATTAGGTTTTATGGTTGGATTGCCTTCTAGCCACTAACACCAATCCCTTTTAATTAAGTGGATTGCAACTTGTGAATAGACGTAGCATTCCAACTTGTTTGACTTTCCCTTACCTAGTAAAGGATAACTAAACAGGACAACCATTAATTATAAATTAATCTTGAGAGTATTCCAATAATAATAGGGATTCCAACTAATCAATTCCCAGTCAAGGCTTTTATTTACATTATTCAAATTCACCAATTTAATTTCCTGTTTGCCCAATTCAAACCTTTTTGAAAACCTCTGATTAATAAAATAGCACACTTTTCTGCAACTCATTGGGAGATGACCTGTGATTCATACTCCCAGTATTTTAAATTCAATTTTCTGTTACACCTTTCTAAATTGATAGGCGGATTTCTGGCGAATTAAGAACTATACTTGCAACATATATATTTTAATAATTTTTAATTCGCTAATTTCTGCCCGCATCATGGGGTGTTTCTCACCTAGCACTTTTATTTTAAGTCCTTAAGTTGGACTATTGGGAAGCTCCTTGTCAAGATGGTTTATGCTTGTACTTATCCTTGAACTTCCACCAATGCTTGGATTTCAAGTAAGCTCCATGTCTTAAAATTGATGGCACCAAGCTTCGGTGAAGTCCTGCAGAAGCTAAGGGCTCCCAAAATTGATCTTCATATATGCCCAGATCCCAAATCTTGTTCCTACGCCCATCTTCAAATTGATCATCATTATTCCATCCGGGTGGTAGGTGATCCGAATTCTCAATTCAGCACCCAAACATTCTCCTAGGCCCAAGCAATCTAGTTCTACACCAAACCTTGTGATAATAAGAATTGCTCGATGGTCTAGATGTTCTTCTTATAGAAAAGAATTACTTCATTGTAATCATAGCTCCAAATCAACAAACAATTCGCACATAAAAAAATTTTGGTTGTCACAAGGAACAAACCCCAAATAAGAAATAACCGAAGTATTTAAACTCCGGGTCGTCTCACAAGGAATTGCAATGAAGTGTATGCTTATTGGCTATGAAGGGGGCAAGAGGGTTTGGTTGATAAAAGGGGCGATAAAATAGATGAAAAGAAAAGTAAAAAGAGTAATTAAAGAAAGCAATTAATAAAGAGAGACATTCATGGCAAGGATTGAGATCATAGGCTTTCCATCCTAGTCACTAATAACAATAATTAACAAGAATTTATATTATTTCATCATCTCCAACATTGGAAGAAGGTGTAAGTTATCTTCCATGAGAGAAAGTCAAACAAGACTAGCTAATCTCAATCCAAATGTCCCAATCAACTCACTAATTAAGTTAGCAAGAGATTGGAGTCAATGGAATTAATATTAACTAACAACTCTAGATCACCAATCTAAATTGGGTTTTCATGACTCAAGATTACCTAATTACTCTTTCCAAGCCAAGAATGCTCAAAGTCTACTCTACAGCCCAACCAAGCATTTTGTCAAACACTTGGTGGGTACAAAAAGAAAGTATGGTAAAAGTGCAAGAATGATAAATCTACCAACTACCAATTGCAAGAAAAGTAAATTCACAACTCAATCATCAATAAAGGAAACATCAAACATCAAATTTTATTAAATGTAAACCAAATCCAACATGAGTATTCATAAACATGAAAGAAGCATAAAAGTAAAATTAACACTACAAACCATGAGAATGAAAGAGTAGAAGCAAGAATTCACAAAGGAAATGAGATAAAATCATGAAATTGATCCTAGATCTAAGATGAAAATGTCCTAAGAACCCTAATTCTAGAGAGAAGAGGGAGCCTCTCTCTCTCTCTAGAAACTAACCTACATGATGCTAAGTTACAAACAATTGCTCCCCCTTTGTTTGGGCTTCAATTCTGGATGAAATACACTCTGAAACACATTAGATTTGGGCCTGGGCAGCTCAGAAATTGCCCCCAGCGTTTTGCTTTAAGTGGGTCACGTGCGAGTAATGGCGCGTACGCGCCATGTGCGCGTGCGCATCGCTTGGCCATTTTTCTCATCCGCGCGTACGCGCCATGTACACGTACGCATCGCCATGCGATGCCACTTCTGCACGCGCGCGCCTTGTACGCTTGCATGCCATTGAAGTATTCCCAATCTTTGTTTCTTCATGTGTTCTCCACTTTGTATGCTTTTCTCCTTATTTCTTCCATCCAGTACTTGCCTTATGAACCTGAGATCACTCAACAAACACATCAAGGCATCGAATGGAATTAAAGTGAACTAAAATCACCAATTTAAGGGGCTAAAAAGCATGTTTTCACATTTAAGCATAATTTAGGGGAGAATTAGAAAACCATACTATTTCATTGAATAAATATGGGAAAAGGTGATAGAATCCCCTGAAATAAGCACAAGATAAACCACAAAATTGGGGTTTATTAAATATCCCCATACTTAAACTAAGCATGTCCTCATGCTAAAATCAAGAAAGAAGCAAAGGGTATCAACATTTATTCAATGCAAACTAACTACATGCAACCTATCTATATGCAATCTATCTACATGAATGCAACTACTTGGTCAAAATAAGTCAACTTCCAAGAATACATATATAAGTATAAGAGCTAAAGCCATAGCAGTTAAAGCAAACCAAAAATTGAATTAAACCATTGAAAGATTTTACAAACTTGCAAGAAAAGATGATTATGGGTGGAAACATGTAATTGAGCAATCGAACCCTCACCGGATGTGTATCCGCTCTAGGCACTCAAGTGTTTGGGGTTGATTCACTCGATTCCCCCCTAATCATGCTTTCCAAGATTTGTTTTTCATCTAACAATCAACAATTATTTCATGCATGCATACAAATATCATGAGGACTTTCCCATAGGTTGTAATGGGGCTAGGGTCAAGGTAGAATGCATATGGTCAAGTGAGCTTGAAATTCGAATCTTTGATTAACTTAAACTCTCCACCTAACCTATGTCAACCTATACAATTCTAAACAAACCTAACTACCCATTCTTCACTTTTCACACACACTCATGTATTCTCTTTTTTATCACCACACATATGCATTGACTCTTATTGAACTTCACTTTGGGGCTTTTTGTCCCCTTTTTATTGCTTTTCTTTTTCTTTCTTTTGTATATATTTTCTTTTTCTTCTTATATATATATATATTTTTTTTTCTTTTTTTTTCTCTTTTTTTTTTCTTTTCAAACTAAAATATATACAAGAACATCAATGCATATTGTTTACACATGATTAATACATGAGTATGTACCCAATTCTCAAGATTCCCAACACAAATATAAAAACACACTTTTATCTCTACCCAATGTTCCCAACACTCCCAAAATCAAATGATAAACACTCTCACTAGTCTAAGCTAATCAAAGATCCAAATTAAGGGACATTTATTAATTTTCACTTAGGCTTGTAATGTGCTACAATTAAGAACAAATGGGTTAAGCATAGGCTCAAGATTGGCTAACAATGGAAGATAAAAGGTAGGCTATTTGGGTAAGTGAGCTATTTGAACAATGGCCTCAATCATCTAAATGCATGTATACATAAGATAATGGACATAAAGAATCAAACAAATCAAAGATTACACTCATAGGAAGAGAATAATGCACACAAGAATAAAAATAAGTGGTTATATGATGTAACCACACAATTAAGGCTCAAAACTTACATGCTTGTGTTCTTAGCTCAAAACATGATCCACAAAGTATATAATTCAAGCAACTTCTAAAAAAAAAATTTTTTTTCAATCAATAGGGGTGCCTTATAGATAAAATCCTTGGAAAATATCCTGATCTTGACTAAGCTTAATATATACATATGCAAAATAAGAAAATGCAACTAAGAATCCTAAAACGAAATGCCAAAGTGTTAGGATTAGAAACTTGTCACCCAAAAACGCCGCACGGTCGGAAAATATCATGATTTTGACTAAGCTTAATATATACATATGCAAAATAAGAAAATGCAACTAAGAATCCTAAAACGAAATACAAAAGTGTTGGGATTAGAAACTTGTCACCCAAAAACGCCGCACGGTCGGATGACCTCCCCACACTTAAAAGTTTGCACCGTCCTTGGTGCACTACATGAGCAAGGGGGTACGGCGACTTTCCGAGTTGCCACCTTCATCTGGTAGGTCAACCGGTGTTGCGTGTTCTTCCTTTCACTTTCAATTTTGCTTATGGTGCATCAATCATGAAAAAAAATAAACACCGTAAGATGAGAAAATACAAAAGCAAGGAAGCGTGAATTGTTAGAATGAGGTAAATCACTAGAATTGAATGAGTAAATTGGTGTGACATTAATGAAAAATAGGTGTGTGGGTTCTAAAATTGCGCGCGGTATAGAACACACACACACTAGTATAAAAAGTTATGTCACAATTACACAAAAGGAAGCATGCACTTTACTCATTCTAGTGTGCTTGAAATACTTTAAAGGACTTGTAGGTTAGGGCAACCAAACAAGTAGTAAAGAAGCATAAAAGCATTCAAGCCAAAAGTCAAGCAATTGTGAAATTGGATAATGAATGGGCATTGATTGATGTGCAAGTAAACTTAGTGAACAAAATGGTGAAAAGAGCTCACATATCAAACAATGACACTTATTGAAGTTGTTGCAACACCTAAGTGACATAGTGGTGGAACACATGAGTACTATGGAACTTAGAGAAAAGAATACAGAAGTGAAAATCAATCCCATAGCGAGCATGGTCCACAAAGCTTGAAAAGCTCAAAAATATGTCATTAGGTAAGCTTTCAATCCAATTTCTCAACCGCACAATTTTAATGCAAGAAATAGGTGATATAAGTACGGGTAAATCATAAACAAGTATCACCTAAAAAAATGCAATGATAATATACAAGTGCCTAACAATGGATGATGAATGCATGGTGGCCAAAACATGCGATTCAAAAGAGATAAGAAGCTTAAAGGCAATGTAACATATACTTGGTGTTCAGAAATGTTCAACATGAAAACTCAAAAACAAGTAATAAATTGTAACCTCAACAAAGGAACCCAACAATGATAATAACAACAATGATGTTAACTAACATCCTATCAATAAGCAGCAGCAATAAACAGTAAACAAGATTAGTAATCCAACACTTATAATGGAAAATAAAAATTAAACAAAAATTAAACTTAACTAACTAACTAAAAGGAAAATGGTGTTGTATGATGTTTGGTAGTGTTGGATGATGTTTTAAGGCTGGAAAGAAAAGAAGAGAGGAGAGAAGAAGGAAAAAAATGGAAAGAAGAGAAGAAAGGAAGATGGTTGATGCAGGACAGCCCACGCGTGCGCGTCATTGGCGCGTGCGCGTGGAATGGTAAAATGGAAGCGACGCATACGCATCAGGCACACGTGCACGTTGATGGGTTATTTCGAGAGAGACGTGTACGCGTGAGGTGCGCGTATGCGTGAATAGCTTTGCGCGAGAGGCACAAAACGCGCACAGTGCAGGCAAAACTCTCGGGAAAATGGCTGGGAAGTGGAAAAATTCAATCCACGCATACGCGTACATGACGCGTGAGCGTGGATGGCCAAAATTGCTTGATTCACGCGTACGCGTGAAGCATGCGTGCGCGTGGATGATGCTCTATTTTTCAAAATTTTTCTATGTTTTTGCACCAAACCAAGCATTCCAAACCTCCAAACAACTACCAAAACACCACAAAACCTTATTTAACACAATAAACTACCAAACAAACTTAACAAATCAATCAAAACATGGAATTAAACCTATTTTACCAATATGTACAAAAGAGAAAAATGAAAGGATATTACCATGGTGGGGTGTCTCCCACCTAGCACTGTTGTTTATTGTCCTTAAGTTGGACTTATGGGGAGCTCCTCATCAAGGTGGCTTGTGCTTGAATCCATCTTTGAACATCCACCAATGCTTGGACTTCCATTGTGCTTCATCATTCAAAGTTAATAACTCCAAGCTTTGATGGAGTTCTTCACAAACCATAGGCTCCCAAAGTTGATCTTCCTTATGCGATCCGGGATCCCACACTTTGTTTTCACATCCGTCCTTGAGTTGATTGACGTTAGGATTTTTGCCAGTAAAGAATGTCATAAAAACAGTCGCGTTGTAGATATAGTCTCTAAACCGACAGAAATCCCTTCGTACAAACGTTTTGGTTGTCACAAGTAACAAACCCCTATTGAAATTGATAACCGAGTATTCAAACCTCGGGTCGTCTTCTCAAGGAATTGCAGGGAGGTGTTCTTATTATTGGTTATGGAGATTGTAAATTTGGGGTTTTGAGAAAGTAAGGGAGCAGTATGTTGCACAAAAAGAATAAAATAAGATAGTAATAATAAAATAAACTTTTGGCAAGGTATGAAGACTAGAGGTCCTATCCCAGTTATCCTTATCAATTGTAATGAGAATTGAATTTTTCTTCCACTTTATTAACCTCTAACTATGAAGGTAAGTTAAGTGAATGAATTAATTCTTGAAGAATTCCAATTTTTAATCAACAATGAGTTTGATAACTCAAGAGTCACCAATTATTTAACCAAAGCCAAAAGGGGAGAAATTCTACTTGAATGAAAATAATTTGGATAAACACAGGGCATTAATAAATTAAAGAGAGCAATCATAAGTCTGAAATACTTCGAATTATATTAAATAAAATGTTCAAATCATAACATGGGAATTCATAAATTAAATTGGAAAAATAAATAAAAATAAAGAACCTGGGATTGAGAGTCACTCCTAAAACTAAGAGAAATCCTAAATCCTAATCCTAAGAGAGAGGAGAGAACCTCTCTCTCTAAAAACTACATCTACTCCTAAAATTGTGAATATGAGAGCCTCTCTATGAATGGATACATTCTCCCACTTTATAGTCTCTAATCTGTGTTTTCTGGGCCACAAACTGGGTCAAAAACAGTCCAGAATTTGCTGGTTTCGAATTTTGCCACGCTGGTTTTTCGTCACTGCGATGCGGCCGCATGGATTACGCGGTCGCATCGCCTAACATCAAGGGAACTATAGCATATTATATATCAAATCGAAGCCCCAGACATTAGCTTTCCAACGCAACTGAAACCGCGTCGTTTGGACCTCTGTAGCTAAAGTTATAGCCATTTGAGTGCGAAGAGGTCAGGCTGGACAGCTTAGCAGTTTCTCCAACTTCTTGTATTCCTTCCACTTTTGCATGCTTCCATTCCATCCTCTAAGCCATTCCTACCCTGTAATCTCTGAAATCACTTAACACACATATCAAGGCATCTAATGGTAATAAGAGAGGATTAATAATAAGCAAATATAAGATCAAAGAAGCATGTTTTCAATCAAAGCACATAATTAGGAAGGCAAATGTAAAACCATGCAAATAGTATGAATAAGTGGGTAAAGAGTAGATAAAAACCACTCAATTGAGCACAAGATAAACCATGAAATAGTGGTTTATCAACCTCCCCACACTTAAACACTAGCATGTCCTCATGCTAAGCTCAAGAGAAGCTATAAAGAAATGAAGAGGAATGGTAGAATGCATGAAATGCAACCTATGAATGTAACTACATGCTAAATGCTTTTACTTACTTGGTTAAGAGTGAATAAGTTCTCCAAGACAAATATGAACTGGATTTCACTAATTCAAATCATAAAAAAAATGAAGTACAAATAGACTTGTAGAAGAAAATAGCTCATGAAAGCAGGGAACAAGGAATTGAGCATCGAACCCTCACTGGAAGTGTATGCACTCTAATCGCTCAAGTGTTTAAGGTTCGATTCTCTCAATTCTCTACTAACCTTGCTTTCTAAGGCTTGCTCTTCATCTAACAATCAACATAAATTTAATGCATAGATACACATATCAAGAGGTCTTTTAAGGGTTGTAATGGGGCTAGGGTCAAGGTAGGATTGTATTTGGCCAAGTGGACTAAAAATCTAAATCCTTAATTAACTTAAACTTTCCACCTAACTTAAACAATGCATGTAATCACAGTACAAAATCTAGCTATCCACCAACCATGTTTTTCACATATTCATGCATTCTAATTTCAAGTACAACTCATATGCATTGTTTTCAACATTTACTTTGGGGCATTTTGTCCCCTTTTATTATTTGCTCTTTTTCTTTTTTTTTTATATATATTATTTATTTTTTTTCTTTTTTTTTCTTTTTTGTTTTTCTCAATGCATATGATTAAAGTATTGAATACATGAACATATTCTCAACATTCTTTCACATTTTTAGAAGATTCTAACATACTCAATTCTCAGACCAAATGTTTCCAAACCCACTTTTCCCATACTTAATTCGTGAGCACTCTCACTAGTCTAAGCTAACTAAGGATTCAAATTAAGGACATTATTGTTTTCCGCTTAGAGTTAATGATGTGCTAAAGTAAGGAACAAAGGGGTATAATAGGCTCAAATTGGTTTGCAAGGGATAATGAAAGGTAAGGTCATATGGGTATGTAAGCTCAGTGAAACAAAGGCCTCAATCATGTAAGTGCATGCATACATCAAACCATGGAAATATAGAATTAAGCAAGACAAAGATCACAATTTTTGAGAGAAAAACACACATCAAAAATAAAATATTGGTTGAAAAATGCAACCAATTCAAATAGGCTCAAAATCTCACAAGTTTTGTGTGTTCGAGCTCTAAACCATGTTCCAGTATAATATTTCTTCAAACAAGTGTAACATTAAATTTTATTTAAATTAGTGAAATGCTCTAAAAGGTTTCTTGAAAAATAAAATATTACTTCAACCAGATGGTAAAATATGCAAAAAAATCAAACAAATATGCAATCAAACATGCAAATGCAACAATCAAACAAATAAAATAACTAACCCATGGAGATCAGTATCGACCTCCCCACACTTAAAGATTGCACCGTCCTCGGTGCATGCTAAGATGTGCAAGTGGATGGGGGTTGTGGTTTCTCAGCTGGGCTCTTTTTTGTTCCTTTCCTTGCCGGCGGTTTGGGAGTAGCTTTCTCCTTTTCTTCCTTGGTGGCCATCCTGAAGAAGGGAAGAGAAAGTAAATTAAATTCAAATAGATATATAGCAAGGAAGAGAATGGAAGAGTGGCGATGGATGCACATTAGGATGTAATTGACATTAACACATGCTCTCGAGTACATGTGAAAAGCCAGCAATAAAAAATAGCTAATGCATATAAGGGCAAGTGAATGCAAGGTGTTTATTGGCATGCCGGCAAAGGGCATGAGTAGCATAGACCAAGCATTACTTGTAATAAATCACCATGTTTGTATTGACAATTATATTCAATTAATAAAATAGTAACGGGAGTTTATGAAAAGCAAGCATTGAATAGTATAAAGTAAAATAGAGAAGTGCATAATGCCATATGGGCTTTTTCACAAACACATAGCATGCATAGTAAATAAGCTATTTGAAAGTATTAAATTGAACATGCAAGCAACCCTTTAAAAAGTAATATATAATTGTCAAACCATTTTAATAATCCAAAAATATAGAAAAATAATGACCCAAATAAATTTTTAACACCAATGAAAATAATGCAATGAATGAAAGTATGCAAATAAATTAAATAAAACAGAATGAGAGAAAAAGGATGAGAAGAAGAAAAAGAAAGTGAGAAAGGAGAGAGAAGGAAGAAATTAGGGTTAGAAAAAAGAAGATAAGAAAATTGGCACTAATAATCTGGATAGGTTGTGCGACGCTGGCGACGCGGTCGCATGGGTGACGCGGTCGCGTGGTGCGTGATAAGGTTGGGTGACGCGGACGCGTGGGGCACGCGATCGCGTGACTTGATTTGTGCTAGTGGCGCGAGTGCAGCCTCGCGGTCGCACAACTTTCTGTTCAAAACTCAGTATTACCAAAATCCAGGGTGACGCGGTCGCGTGGTCGACAGGATCGCGCGGGTGGCCTTATTTCCAATATGACGCGGACGCGTGGGTCACGCGTTTGCATGGCAGGGCTTGTGCTACTAGCACGGGTCCAACCCAGTTCCAGCATAACTCTCTGCCATACACCCTTTTTACGCCGATTTTAGGTCACGCGACCGCGTGGGTGACGCGGTCGTGTGGGAGGTCATTATTTCCATATGATGCGGTCGCGTCAGCGACGCGGTCGTGTGGGGTGATTTGTGCCATTGGCACGCCTCCAGCGCTGCTCCTGCGAAACTCTCTGTTCATATTAATATTGTCTCCCATCTCCTTGCGACGCGGACGCGTCGCTGATGCGGTCGCGTCGCGTGCTCGCTTTTCTTTTTTTTTTTTTAATCTGAAAAGATGCAGAATGCAGTGTTAATATGAATGTGATGCAAAACTCCAGGTTTAATATAACAAAATAAAATAAAATTCAAAAATAAATAAAACTAAGTAATGAAAAGGGAACGATCATACCATGGTGGGTTGTCTCCCACCTAGCACTTTTAGTTATAGTCCTTAAGTTGGACATTTTATGAGATTCCTGCTATGGTGGCTTGTGCTTGTACTGATCCAGGAATCCCCACCAATGTTTGTATTTCCAGTAGCCTCCGGGGTCCCAAATTAAGCATGTAAAGCCCTTAAGAAGCTTCAAACAGATTCTTAGGCTCCCGGGGTGACAAATGTCATAACAGATTCCAGGATCCCAAACTTTACTTTTACACCCATTTTTGTCGGGATCTGTATTTTTCCAGCCGGGTGATAAGTAATTTGAATTCTCACTGCAGCTACCAAACAGCTTCCTAGACCCATTCAATTGAGCTCTACACCAACCTTTGCATTTAAACTTAAAGCTTCCAACCATAATGAACCTTGCAGGACAATTCTTACCACTGGCCATCTTCCTTTTACTCTTAATGCCACAAAGAGCTCTAAGTTGACCATCCATCTCCGGTAGCCCATATTCAAGTGGGATTAGAAAGCTATGGGATATGAATTTTACCCACTTGAATGTTGTGAAGGATGATGGCAACTTAGGGGGAGGTATTTTTAATGAAATTGCGAGTTCCACTCCCTTGTGCTCTTCTCTGATAATTACCACCTCTTTGCAAGCTTCTTCAATTTCAACCTCTTCCTCTTGGTAGCTTTCTTCTAATTCAATCTTCTCTTCATTGCTTTCCAAGGGCATGGGAGGTTGTGCTTCTTCTTCTTGAATCTCCATCTCTTGATCAACCTCTTCCAAGTCTTCAACTATGATATACTTTGGAGGTTGTACACCCTCCTCAGCATCAATTTCAACCGTCTTGGAAGGAGGTTCTATGACTGGACTTTCCCATGGAGGTTCTGCATCTCCTAAGTCTTCAACCAACTCTTCTTCTTGAACGATGACAACTTCTTCTGCTTATTCTAGTATGAATTCATGCTCTATCTTGTCCACTGGAGCCTCTAGTATCTCCTTCATGCTACGCTCTTCACTAGACTGTCCACTTGGGGCTGTGGCTGATCCTTGTGTATTTAAGCGTCTAGAAGCCCATTGAATTAATACTTGCCCCAGTTATTGAATGGTCGCCTGAAATTTAATTTCTGTTTCCCTTAGGCGATCTTCTGCTTCTCGGGTTGCCAGACTTGGACATGCTACAAAAGAAAGTGGTGGTGGTTGGGAGTGATTGGATTGGAATTGGGGTGGTTCTATATATGGTTCATATGGCTCATAAGGTGGTTGGTTTGGTGGTTGAGGGTTAGGGTCATATGGAGGTGAATGGTGGTAGTTGGCTTGAGAGTTTCGTGGTCCAAAGTTATGTTGAGGAAAGGGTTCATAGGCATATGGTGGTGGTTGTTGATAGTCCATTGGAGGTGGTTGTTGCCATGAGGGTTGATCAAATCCATGTGGCTCCTCCCATCTTTGATTGTTCCAACCTTGATGCCTGTTCTCATTGTAATTTCTTCTTCCTGCAACATAATTGTAACCAGACTCATAGCCAAAAGGGTGAGAGTTCATAGTAGAAAATAAAAAAAAATTAAAAACAAAAAATAAAAATAAATTTAAATTAAAAGGTTATTTAAATTTTGAATTTGAAAATTAAATTTTGGAATTTTGAATTTTAAAATTTTTGAAATCTGAATTTTTGAAATTTGAAATTTGAAAATTTTTAAATTTGATTTTTTTAAAAAAATTTTTTAAATTTGAATTTTGAAATTTGATTTTTGAAATTTGATAAGATAAGATAAAAATTTTAAAATAAAAATTAATAACCTCTTAATTTAATAAAAATAAAAATAAAAACAAATCAAAAAGCAAATATTTACAATAACCAATAATAAGGCACACGTTTGCAATTCCCCGGCAACGGCGCCATTTTGACGTTAGGATTTTTGCCAGTAAAGAATGTCATAAAAATAGTCGCGTTGTAGATATAGTCTCTAAACCGACAAAAATCCCTTCGTACAAACGTTTTGCTTGTCACAAGTAACAAACCCCTATTGAAATTGATAACCGAGTATTCAAACCTCGGGTCGTCTTCTCAAGGAATTGCAGGGAGGTGTTCTTATTATTGGTTATGGAGATTGTAAATTTGGGATTTTGAGAAAGTAAGGGAGCAGTATGTTGCACAAAAAGAATAAAATAAGATAGTAATAATAAAATAAACTTTTGGCAAGGTATGAAGACTGGAGGTCCTATCCCAGTTATCCTTATCAATTGTAATGAGAATTGGATTTTTCTTCCACTTTATTAACCTCTAACTATGAAGGTAAGTTAAGTGGATGAATTAATTCTGGAACAATTTTAATTTTCAATCAACAATGAGTTTGATAACTCAAGAGTCACCAATTATTTAACCAAAGCCAAAAGGGGAGAAATTCTACTTGAATGAAAATAATTTAGATAAACACAGGGCATTAATAAATTAAAGAGAGCAATCATAAGTCTGAAATACTTCGAATTATATTAAATAAAATGTTCAAATCATAACATGGGAATTCATAAATTAAATTAGAAAAATAAATAAAAATAAAGAACCTGTGATTGAGAGTCACTCCTAAAACTAAGAGAAATCCTAAATCCTAATTCTAAGAGAGAGGAGAGAACCTCTCTCTCTAAAAACTACATCTACTCCTAAAATTGTGAATATGAGAGCCTCTCTATGAATGGATGTATTCCCCCACTTTATAACCTCTAATCTGTGTTTTCTGGGCCACAAAATGGGTCAAAAACAGTCCAGAATTCGCTGGTTTCGAATTTTGCCACGCTAGTTTTTCGTCATTGCGACGCGGCCGCATGAATCACGCGGTCGCATCGTAGCATCAAGGGAACTATAACATATTATATATCAAATCGAAACCCCAGATGTTAGCTTTCCAACGCAACTAAAACTGCGTCGTTTGGACCTCTGTAGCTAAAGTTATAGCCATTTGAGTGCGAAGAGGTCAGGCTGGACAGCTTAGCAGTTTCTCCAACTTCTTGTATTCCTTCCACTTTTGCATGCTTCCTTTCCATCCTCTAAGCCATTCCTGCCCTGTACTCTCTGAAATCACTTAACACATATATCAAAGCATCTAATGGTAATAAGAGAAGATTAATAATAAGCAAATATAAGTCCAAAGAAACATGTTTTCAATCAAAGCACATAATTAGGAAGGCAAATGTAAAACCATGCAAATAGTATGAATAAGTGGGTAAAGAGTAGATAAAAACCACTCAATTGAGCACAAGATAAACCATGAAATAGTGGTTTATCATTGATCATGGTGATTTCCTCCGGGTGGCAAGAGAGATGAATTCTCATGGAAGCACCAGACTATCCTCCTAGACCCATTCAATTGAGCACTAGTCCAACCTTTTCTCCTTGAAGCTTCAACCATAATGAGCCTGGACTTACAACGCCAACCACTAAACATCCTCCTTTTACGCTTAATTCCATAAAGCGCCCTAAGTTGGCCATCCATCTCAAGCAAACCAAATTCAAGTGGGATAATAAAGCTAAGAGTTAGAAGTTTTACCCACTCAAATGAAGGATTAGATGACAACCTAGGTGGAGGAGTTCCCAATGATCTTGACAAAGCACGCTCCACTCCCGTCCATCCTCTTCTAGAGGCGTCCACCACTTGGCAAGGTTCTTCAAGCTCTACCTCTTGCCAAGCTTCCTCAGGTTCACATTCATCTTCACCAAGTTCTTCTATTTCTTCCCCGTCACTTAAATCATAGATAAGAGGTTTAGTGAAGTCTACCTCATCATCAATTTCAAGAATATTAGGGAAGGACTCATCATGCTCATAAGGATCATATGTTGATGCGGAATCATCATAAATGGGAGGGCCACTTGATTGGAACACTTCTTCCAATTCTTTAATCACATTGTGTCTTGAAGGTTATGCACTCTCCTCCTCAACATTAACTTCAAACTCCATGGAAGAAGGCTCTTCAATTTGTGACTCCGCTGTATACTCAACATATCCTAAGGTTCCAACCACTACTTTCTTTGGATCAATCATCTCTTCCTTCTCCTCTTATTGCACTTCTTGCTTTAACTCTTCTTCTCCACCTTGAAGCTCCAATTCCACTCCCTTACTAAGCTCTTTGGGTGCTTCTCCACATTCAACAATGGGAGTGCCTTGATCACATAGGCTTAGGCGGGATGAGACTATGTTGCCAATGGCTTCTACCATGATAGCCATTTTTGCTCTTAACTCCTCAAACTTCTTTTCATCCTCCTCGTGTCGCCTCAAGATATGAGATTCAGGATCTCTTAGTTCTAGCATGAGGGCTTCATCGGGGGGCGGTGGTGGAAGCGAGGGTTCATTGTTTGAAGGAAGAGTATTGTAGTCAGAATGTGGTTTATATTGGTGAAATTCTTAAGGTGGTGTCTATGGACTTTGTGGTTCTTGGGAGTATTGGTGTTGGAATAGTGGTGGCTCTAGATATGATTCATATGGTGGTTGGTATGGGGCATGTGAGTATGGTGGAGAGATTTATGAGAGAAAAAGGGAAAGATATTTTTTTTTTTATTTTTGAATTTTTAATGATGAAAGGGAATAACATGAAAAAGACTCAATGCATGAAAATTTTGGATCAAAACAATGAATGCATGCAAGAACGCTATGAATGTCAAAATGAACACCAAGAACACTTTGAATGTCAAGATGAACATCAAGAACTTATTTTTGAAAAATTTTTAATGCAAAGAAAACATGCAAGACACCAAACTTAAAAATTTTTCATGTATAGACACTATGAATGCAAGAATGCATATGAAAAACAAGAAAAGACACAAAACATGAAAACATCAAGATCAAACAAGAAGACTTACCAAGAACAACTTGAAGATCGTGAAGAACACTATGAATGCATGAATTTTTTGAAAAATGCAAGATGAGTATCTAATTGACACCAAACTTTCAACTTGACTCAAGACTCAAACAAGAAACATGAAATATTTTTTATTTTTATGATTTTTTTTATTTTTTTGGATTTTTGTGTATTTTTTTTTTTAAAAAAACATATAGGAAAAAGAAAATAAGGATTTCAAATTTTTTTTTTTAATATGAATTCCAGGAATCTTGTATTCTTAGTCTAAAGCTCCAATCCGAGGGTTAGGCATGGCTTAATAGCCAGCCAAGCTTTAGTATGTAACTCAGACATGCCACGGCTGACATTCCAATTAACTTGCCTCTATGCTGATGGTTGGAAGCCCCTATCCAAAATAATTAGACATGGCTTTACAGCGAGCCAGGCTTCAACATGCTTCATGAAACTCTAGAATTCATTCTTAAAAATTCTGAAGAAAAATATATTTTTGAAAAGATTTATTTATTTTTTTCTTTTTTCAAAAACAGATGAGAGATTTTTGAAAGGTTTTTGAAAAATTTTTGAAAATAAAACGAAAAAAAATTACCTAATCTGTGCAACAAGATGAACCATCAGTTGTTCAAACTCGAACAATCCCCGGCAACGGGGCCAAAAACTTGGTGCACGAAATTGTGATCTCAGGCAACGGCGCCAAAAACTCTGTACGCACGTCTTAATAAATCGTTTTTCATTCACAACTTCGATACAACTAACCAGCAAGTGCACTGGGTCGTCCAAGTAATAAACCTTACGTGAGTAAGGGTCGATCCCACGGAGATTGTTGGTATGAAGCAAGCTATGGTCACCTTGTAAATCTCAGTCAGGCGGATATAAAATAGTTATGGAGTTTTCGAACATAAATAATAAATAGATAGAAAATAAGGATAGAAACACTTATGTATATCATTGGTGAGAATTTCAGATAAGTGTATAGAGATTCTTTCGTTCCTCTAAACCTCTGCTTTCCTGCTGTCTTCATCCAATCAGTCTTACTTCTTTCCATGACTGGCTTTATGTAAGGACATCACCGTTGTCAATGGCTACTTTTTATTCTCTCTAGAAAATGGTCCGATGCGCTGTCACTGCATGGCTAATCGTCAGGAGGCATCACCCTTGTCAATGGCTGCATCCCATCCTCTTGTGAAAATGGTCCAAATGCTCTGTCACAGCACGGCTAATCATCTGAGGTTCTCGATCATACTGGAATAGGATTCACCCTCCTTTTGCGTCTGTCACTACGCCCAGCACTCGCGAGTTTGAAGTTCGTCACAGTCATTCAATCCCAGAGTCCTACTCGGAATACCACAGACAAGGTTTAGACTTTCCGGACTCTCATGAATGCCACCATCAATCTAGCTTATACCACGAAGATTCTGATTAAGAGATCCAAGAGATACTCATTCAATCTAAGGTGGAACGGAAGTGGTTGTCAGGCACGCGTTCGTGGGGGAATGATGATGATTGTCACGTTCATCACATTCAGGTTGAAGTGCGAATGAATATCTTAGAAGCGGAATAAGTTGAATTGAAAAGAAAAACAGTAGTACTTTGCATTAATCTTTGAGGAACAGCAGAGCTCCACACCTTAATCTATGGAGTGCAGAAACTCTACCGTATGAAAATACATAAGTGATAATGGTCTAGGCATGGCCGAATGGCCAGCCCCCATGAAAGTCTAAGATAGCATAAAACTGATCAAAGATGTCTAATACAATAGTAAAAAGTCCTATTTATACTAAACTAGTTACTAGGGTTTACAGAAGTAAGTAATTGATGCATAAATCCACTTCCGGGGCCCACTTGGTGTGTGCTTGGGCTGAGCTTGAATGTTACACGTGTAGAGGTCAATCTTGGAGTTAAATGCCAGTTTGTAACGTATTTCTGGCATTCAACTCTGGCTTGTGACGTGTTTCTGGCGTTTAACTCCAGACAACAGCATAGAACTGGCGTTCAACGCCCTTTTACGTCATCTAAAATCGGCCAAAGTATGGACTATTATATATTTCTGGAAAGCCCTGGATGTCTACTTTCCAACGCAATTGGAAGCGCGCCATTTTGAGTTCGGTAGCTCCAGAAAATCCACTTTGAGTGCAGGGAGGTCAGAATCCAATAGCATCAGCAGTCCTTCTTCAACCTCTGAATCTGATTTTTGCTCAAGTCCCTCAATTTCAGCCAGAAAATACCTGAAATCATAGAAAAACACACAAACTCATAGTAAAGTCCAGAAATGTGAATTAGCATAAAAACTAATGAAAACATCCCTAAAAGTAACCAGATTCTACTAAAAACATACTAAAAACAGTGCCAAAAAGCGTATAAATTATCCGCTCATCACAACACCAAACTTAAATTGTTGCTTGTCCCTAAGCAACTGAAAATCAAATAGGATAAAAAGAAGAGAATATACTATAAATTCCAAACTATCAATGAAACATAGCTCCAATTAAATGAGCGGGACTTGTAGCTTTTTGCCTCTTGAATAGTTTTGGCATCTCACTTTATCCATTGAAGTTCAGAATGATTGGCATCTATAGGAACTCAGAGTTCAGATAGTATTATTGATTCTCCTAGTTCAGTATGATGATTCTTGAACACAGCTATTTTATGAGTCTTGGCCGTGGCCCTAAGCACTTTGTTTTCCAGTATTACCACTGGATACATAAATGCCACAGACACATAATTGGGTGAACCTTTTCAGATTGTGACTCAGCTTTGCTAAAGTCCCCAATTAGATGTGTCCAGGGTTCTTAAGCACACTCTTCTTTTGCTTTGGACCTTGACTTTAACCGCTCAGTCTCAAGTTTTCACTTGACACCTTCACGCCACAAGCACATGGTTAGGGACAGCTTGGTTTAGCCGCTTAGGCCAGGATTTTATTCCTTTAGGCCCTCCTATCCACTGATGCTCAAAGCCTTAGGATCCTTTTTATTTACCCTTGCCATTTGGTTTTAAGGGTTATTGGCTTTTTGCTCTTGCCTCTTGGTTTTAAGAGCTTTTGGCTTTTTCTGCTTGCTTTTTATTTTTATTTTTATTTTTTTTCGCCTATATTTTTTTTTCTCCTTTTTTTTCTGCAAGCTTTGTTCTTTGCTGCTTTTTCTTGCTTCAAGAATCATTTTTATGATTTTTCAGATTATCAAATAACATGTCTTCTTATCATCATTCTTTCAAGAGCCAACATATTTAACATTCTTAAACAACAACTTCAAAAGACATATGCACTGTTCAAGCATTCATTCAGAAAACAAAAAGTATTGTCACCACATCAATATAATTAAACTAAGTTCAAGGATAAATTCGAAACTCATGTACTTCGTGTTCTTTTGAATTAAAACAGTTTTCATTTAAGAGAGGTGTTGGGTTCATAGGACATTCATAACTTTAAGACATAGTTACTAACTACTAATGATCATGTAATAAAACACAAACATGGATAAGCACTTAACATTAAGAAAACGAAAAATAGAAAATAAGAACAAGGAATGAGTCCACCTTAGTGATGGTGGCGTTTCCTTCTTGAGGAACCAATGATGTCCTTGAGCTCTTCTATGTCTCTTCCTTGTCTTTGTTGCTCCTCCCTCATTGCTTTTTGATCTTCTCTTATTTCATGAAGGATGATGGAGTGCTCTTGATGTTCTACCTTTAATTGTCCCATGTTGGAACTTAATTCTCCTAGGGAGGTGTTGATTTGCTCCCAATAGTTTTGTGGAGGAAAATGCATTTGAGGCATCTCCGGGATCTCATGGTGATGAGCTTCATGCGTCTCTTGAGATCCATGAATGGGCTCTCTTGCTTGCTCCATCCTTTTCTTAATGATTGGCTTCTCTTCCTCAATGGAAATGTCTCCTTCTATGAAAGCTCCAGCTGAGTAACATAGATGGCAAATAAGATGAGGAAAAGCTAGCCTTGCCCCAGGAGAGGGCTTTTCGGCTATTTTGTAGAATTCAAGGGAGATGACTTCATGAACTTCTACTTCCTCTCCAATCATGATGCTATGAATCATGATGGCCCGATCCACAGTAACTTCAGATCGGTTGCTAGTGGGGATGATGGAGCGTTGGATGAACTCCAACCATCCTCTAGCCACAGGCTTGAGGTCCAGTCTTCTTAATTGAACCGACTTGCCTTTGGAGTCAATCTTCCATTGAGCTCCTTCCACACATATGTCCATGAGGACTTGGTCCAACCTTTGATTAAAGTTGACCCTTCTAGTGTAGGGGCGTGCATCTTCTTGCATCATAGTCAAGTTAAACGCCAACCTCACATTTTCCGGACTAAAATCTAAGTATTTCCCCCGAACCATTGTAATATAATTCTTTGGTTTTGGGTTCTTACTTTGATCATGGTTCCTAGTGATCCATGCATTGGCATAGAACTCTTGAACCATTAGGATGCCGACTTGTTGGATGGGGTTTGTTAGAACTTCCCAACCTCTTCTTTGGATTTCATGTCGGATCTCCGGATACTCATTCTTCTTGAGCTTGAAAGGGACCTTGGGGATCACCTTCTTCTTGACCACAACATCATAGAAGTGGTCTTGATGAGCTTTGGAGATGAATCTTTCCATCTCCCATGACTCGGAGGTGGAAGCTTTTGTCTTCCCTTTCCCTTTTCTAGAGGATTCTCCGGTCTTGGGTGCCATCAATGGTAATGGAAAAACAAAAAGCTTATGCTTTTACCACACCAAACTTAGAATATTGCTCGCCCTCGAGCAAGAGAAGAAAGAATAGATGAAGAAGAAAAAGAAAATATGGAAGAGAGGGGGGAGGGGTGTATTTGGCCAAGAAGGGGAAGAAAGGGTTGTGTTGTGTGAAAATGAAGAAGAATGGAGGGCTTTATATAGGGAAGGGAGGGGGGGTAAGGTTCGGCCATAAGGGTGGGTTTTGGGTGGGAAATTGATTTTAAATTTTGAAGGTAGGTGGGGTTTATGAGGTAGGTTTATGGGGAAGAGTGGATGGATGTGAGTGGTGAAGTGGTTATAGGGAAGAGAGATTGAGGTGATTGGTGAAGTGTTTTGGGAAAGAGTGTTTATGGGATTGTGTGAAAGAGCGGTGAGAAGAAGTGAGTGGAGGTAGGTGGGGATCCTGTGGGGTCCACAGATCCTGAGGTGATCCTGTGGGGTCCACAGATCCTGAGGTGTTCAAGGATTTACAACCTTGTACCAAATTAGGCATGCAAAATGCCCTTGCACACAACTCTGGGCGTTCAGCGCCAGATTGGTGCTTGTTCTGGGCGTTGAACGCCCACTTGTTGCCCATTTCTGGCGTTGAACGCCAGAACCATGCTTGTTCTGGGCGTTCAGCACCAGCTCTCCTCCAGGGTGCAATTCTGGCGTTCAAACGCCCAGATGCTGCCCGTTTTGGGTGTTCAGCGCCAGAACCATGCTCTGTTCTGGCGTTGAACGCCAGCCAGATGCTTCTTACTGGCGTTTAAACACCAGTAAGGTCTTCCTCCAGGATGTGATTTTTCTTCTGCTGTTTTTGATTCCGTTTTCAATTTTTTTATTTATTTTGTGACTCCACATGATCATGAACCTAATAAAACATGAAAGAACAAGAGATATAAAATTAGATAAATAAAAATTGGGTTGCCTCCCAACAAGCGCTTTTTTAATGTCAATAGCTTGACAATGGGCTCTCATGGAGCCTCACAGATGTTCAGAACATTGTTGAGACTTCCCAACACCAAACTTAGAGTTTGGATATGGGAGTTCAACACCAAACTTAGAGTTTGGTTGTGGCCTCCCAACACCAAACTTAGAGTTTGACTGTGGGGGCTCTGGTTGACTCTATTTTGAGAGAAGCTTACTGTGCCTCTTTTTCATGTTTACAGAAGGGTAACCTTGAGTTGTAAACACAAGGGAGTCCTCATTCAATTGAAGGACTAATTCACCTCTGTCAACATCAATCACAGCTCTTGCTGTGGCTAGGAAAGGTCTTCCAAGGATGATGGATTCATCCTCATCCTTCCTAGTATCAACGATTATGAAATCAGCAGGGATGTAAAGGCCTTCAACCTTTACTAACATGTCCTCCCCTTCCTCTCCAGGTTCGGCCGTGTTGACTATGTCAATGGCCTTGCACTCTCCTTTTGGATTTTCTTCTGTATTGCTTAGGAGAGTACTAGGAGGGATTTCAGTGATCCTTTTACTCAGCTGGCCCACTTGTGCCTCCAAATTTCTAATGGAGGACCTTGTTTCATTCATGAAACTCACAGTGGCATTAGATAGATCAGAGACTAAGTTTGCTAAATTAGAGGTATTTTGTTCAGAGTTCTCTGTCTGTTGCTGAGTGGATGATGGAGAAGGTTTACTATTGTTAAACCTATTTTTTCCACCATTATTAAAGCCTTGTTGAGGCTTTTGTTGATCCTTCCATGAGAGATTTGGGTGATTTCTCCATGAGGGGTTATAGGTGTTTCCATAAGGTTCACCCATGTAATTCACCTCTGCTATTGCAAGGTTTTCAGGATCATAAGCTTCTTCTTCAGAAGATGCCTCTTGAGTACTGTTGGATGCAGCTTGCATTCCATTCAGACTCTGAGAAATCATATTGACTTGCTGAGTCAATATTTTATTCTGAGCCAGTATGGCATTCAGAGTATCAATTTCAAGAACTCCCTTCTTCATAGGCGTCCTATTACTCACAGGATTCCTCTCAGAAGTGTACATGAATTGGTTATTAGCAACCATGTCAATGAGTTCTTGAGCTTCTGTAGGTGTTTTCTTTAGGTGAATGGATCCACCTGCAGAAGTATCCAATGACATTTTAGCCAATTCAGATAGACCATCATAGAATATATCCAGGATGGTCCATTCTGAAAGCATGTCAGAAGGACACTTTTTGGTCAGTTCTTTGTATCTCTCCCAAGCTTCATAGAGGGATTCACCTTCTTTCTGTCTGAAGGTTTGAACATCCACTCTAAGCTTACTCAGCTTTTGAGGAGGAAAGAACTTGGCTAAGAAAGCCTTGACCAGCTTATCCCAAGAGTTCAGGCTATCTTTGGGTTGAGAGTCCAACCATATTCTAGCTCTGTCTCTCACAGCAAAAGGGAAAAGCATGAGCCTGTAGACTTCAGGATCTACTCCATTAGTCTTAATAGTATCACAGATCTACAAGAATTCAGTTAAGAACTGAAAAAGATCTTCAGATGGAAGTCCATGAAACTTGCAGTTCTGCTGCATCAGAGAAACTAATTGAGGTTTCAGCTCAAAATTGTTTGCTCCAATGGCAGGAATGGAGATGCTTCTTCCATGTAAATTGGAATTAGGTGCAGTAAAGTCACCAAGCATCCTCCTTGCATTATTATTATTTTCGGATGCCATCTCCTCTTCCTGTTCGAAAGTTTCTGAAAGGTGCTTGCTGGATTGTTGTAATTTAGCTTCTCTTAGTTTCCTCTTCAGAGTCCTTTCAGGTTCTGGATCTGCTTCAACAAGAATATTCTTGTCCTTGCTCCTGCTCATATGAAGGAGAAGGGAACAGAAAAATAATAATAGGGATCCTTTTTACCACAGGTATAGAGGATCCCCTGTGTGAGTAGAAGAAGAAAAGAATGTAATGTAAAGAAAGAAACACAAGGGTAAGGAGAACAGAGATGTGGGATGAAGAGAGGTGTTAGTAGATTAATAAATAAATAGAAGGAGATAAGAGAGAGAGAGAATTTTCGAAAATAATTTTTGAAAAAGAGTTAGTGATTTTCGAAAATAGTTTTTGAAAAAGGTTAGTAATTTTTGAGAATTAAAATAAAAAATTAAAATAATTAGTTAATTAAAAAAAATTTAAAAAGAGGGAAGATATTTTCGAAAATTAGAGAGAGAGTTAGTTAGGTAGTTTTGAAAAAGATAAGAAACAAACAAAAAGTTAGTTAGTTGGTTGAAACAAATTTGAAAATCAATTTTGAAAAGATAAGAAGATAAGAAGTTAGAAAGGATATTTTAAAATCAAATTTTGAAAAAGATAAGATAAAGAGATATTTTTGAAAAGATATGATTGAAATTAGTTTTGAAAAAGATTTGATTTTTAAAATCGCAATTAATGACTTGATTCACAAGAAATCACAAGATGGGATTCTAGAATTCAAAGTTTGAATCTTTCTTAACAAGCAAGAAACAAACTTGAAATTTTTTAATCAAAACATTAATTGATGATGTTATTTTTGAAAATTAGATGTAAAATTAAGAAAAAGATTTTTGAAAAATATTTTTTTGAAATTTTCGAAAATAGATAAGAAAAATGAAAAAGATTTGATTTTTGAAAAAGATTTTGAAAAAGATAAGATTTTTAAATTGAAAATTTTATTTGACTCATAAAAACAACTAGATTTTAAAAAGTTTTGAAAAAGTCAACTAAAATTTTCGAAATTTATGAGAGAAAAAGGGAAAGATATTTTTTTTATTTTTGAATTTTTAATGATGAGAGGGAAAAACATAAAAAAAGACTCAATGCATGAAAATTTTGGATCAAAACAATGAATGCATGCAAGAATGCTATGAATGTCAAGATGAACACCAAGAACACTTTGAATGTCAAGATGAACATCAAGAACTTATTTTTGAAAAAGTTTTAATGCAAAGAAAACATGCAAGACACCAAACTTAAAAATTTTTCATGTATAGACACTATGAATGCAAGAATGCATATGAAAAATAAGAAAAGACACAAAACATGAAAACATCAAGATCAAACAAGAAGACTTACCAAGAACAACTTGAAGATCATGAAGAACACTATGAATGCATGAATTTTTCGAAAAATGCAAGATGAGTATGCAATTGACACCAAACTTTCAACTTGACTCAAGACTCAAACAAGAAATATGAAATATTTTTTATTTTTATGATTTTTTTTATTTTTTTGGATTTTTGTGTATTTTTTTTCGAAAAAACATATAGGAAAAAGAAAATAAGGATTTCAAAACTTTTTTTTTTAAATATGAATTCCAGGAATCTTGTACTCTTAGTCTAAAGCTCCAATCCGAGGGTTAGGCATGGTTTAATAGCCAGCCAAGCTTTAGTATGTAACTCAGACATGCCACGGCTGACATTCCAATTAACTTGCCTCTATGCTGATGGTTGGAAGCCCCTATCCAAAAGAATTAGACATGGCTTTACAGCCAGCTAGGCTTCAACATGCTTCATGAAACTCTAGAATTCATTCTTAAAAATTCTGAAGAAAAAAATATTTTTGAAAAGATTTATTTATTTTTTTTTCAAAAACAGATGAGAGATTTTTGAAAGGTTTTTGAAAAATTTTTGAAAATAAAACAAAAAGAAAATTACCTAATCTGAGCAACAAGATGAACCGTCAGTTGTTCAAACTCGAACAATCCCCGGCAACGGTGCCAAAAACTTGGTGCACGAAATTGTGATTTCAGGAAACGGTGCCAAAAACTCTATACGCACGTCTTAATAAATTGTTTTTCATTCACAACTTTGATACAACTAACCAGCAAGTGCACTGGGTCGTCCAAGTAATAAACCTTACGTGAGTAAGGGTCGATCCCACAGAGATTGTCGGTATGAAGCAAGCTATGGTCACCTTGTAAATCTCAGTCAGGAGGATATAAAATAGTTATGGAGTTTTCGAACATAAATAATAAATAGATAGAAAATAAGGATAGAAACACTTATGTACATCATTGGTGAGAATTTCAGATAAGTGTATAGAGATGCTTTCGTTCCTCTGAACCTCTGCTTTCCTGTTGTCTTCATCCAATCAATCTTACTCCTTTCCATGGCTGGCTATATGTAAGGACATCACCGTTGTCAATGGCTACTTTTTATCCTCTCTGGAAAATGGTCCGATGCGCTGTCACTGCATGGCTAATCGTCTGGAGGCATCACCCTTGTCAATGGCTGCATCCCATCCTCTTGTGAAAATGGTCCAAATGCTCTGTCACAGCACGGCTAATCATCTGAGGTTCTCGATCATACTGGAATAGGATTCACCCTCCTTTTGCGTCTGTCACTATGCCCAGCACTCGCGAGTTTGAAGTTCTCACAGTCATTCAATCCCAGAGTCCTACTCAGAATACCACAGACAAGGTTTAGACTTTCCGGACTCTCATGAATGCCGCCATCAATCTAGCTTAAACCACGAAGATTCTGATTAAGAGATCCAAGAGATACTCATTCAATCTAAGGTGGAACGGAAGTGGTTATCAGGTATGTGTTCGTGGGGGAATGATGATGATTGTCACGTTCATCACATTCAGGTTGAAGTGCGAATGAATATCTTAGAAGCGGAATAAGTTGAATTGAATAGAAAAACAGTAGTACTTTGCATTAATCTTTGAGGAACAGCAGAGCTCCACACCTTAATCTATGAAGTGCAGAAACTCTACCGTATGAAAATACATAAGTGATAATGGTCCAGGCATGGCCGAATGGCCAGCCCCCATGAAAGTCTAAGATAGCATAAAACTGATCAAAGATGTCTAATACAATAGTAAAAAGTCCTATTTATACTAAACTAGTTACTAGGGTTTACAGAAGTAAGTAATTGATGCATAAATCCACTTCCGGGGCCCACTTGGTGTGTGCCTGGGATGAGCTTGAATGTTACACGTGTAGAGGTCAATCTTGGAGTTGAATGCCAGTTTGTAACGTATTTCTGGCGTTGAACTCTGGCTTGTGACGTGTTTCTGGCGTTTAACTCCAAACAGCAGCGTAGAACTGGCGTTCAATGCCCTTTTACGTCATCTAAACTCGGCCAAAGTATGAACTATTATATATTGCTGGAAAGCCTTGGATGTCTACTTTCCAACGCAATTGGAAGTGCGCCATTTTGAGTTCTGTAGCTCCAGAAAATCCACTTTGAGTGCAGGGAGGTCAGAATCCAACAGCATCAGCAGTCCTTCTTCAACCTCTGAATCTGATTTTTGCTCAAGTCCCTCAATTTCAGCCAGAAAATACCTGAAATCACAGAAAAACATACAAACTCATAGTAAAATCCAGAAATGTGAATTTAAAATAAAAACTAATGAAAACATCCCTAAAAGTAACCAGATTCTACTAAAAACATACTAAAAATAGTGCCAAAAAGCGTATAAATTATCCGCACATCAACGTCCCCATTGAAGCTTCCATTTCCTACAACATAGTTGTAACCATGCTCATAGCCAAAAGGATGAGAATTCATAGTGAAAGAGAAAATAAAAACAAGTATTAATAAGAAACAATGAGAACAAAATCCTAAAACTAACAAAACTTAACAAACAAATCAAAAATCAATCTATTTACAATATATACAATAGCCAACAATATAGCACCATTGCAATTCCCTGGCAACGGCGCCATTTTTGATAATAAGAATTGCTCGATGGTCTAGATTTTCTTCTTATAGAAAATAATTACTTCGTTGTAAGCATAGCTCCAAATCAACAAACAATTCTCACATAAAAAGTTTTTGGTTGTCACAAGGAACAAACCCCAAATAAGAAATAACCGAAGTATTTAGATTCCGGGTCGTCTCACAAGGAATTACAATGAAGTGTATGCTTATTGGCTATGAAGGGCGCAAGGGGGTTTGGTTGATAAAAGGGGTGATAAAATAGATGACAAGAAAAGTAAAGAGAGCAATTAAAGAAAGCAATTAATAAAGAGAGACATTCATGGGAAGTATTGAGATTATAGGCTTTCCATCCTAGTCACTAATAACAATAATTAACAAGAATTTATCTTATTTTGTTATCTCCAACAATGGAAGAAGGTGTAAGTTATCTTCCATGAGAGAAAGTCAAACAAGACTAGCTAATCTCAATCCAAATGTCCCAATCAACTCACTAATTAAATTAGCAAGAGATTGGAGTCAATGGAATTAATATTAACTAACAACTCTAGATCACCAATCTAAATTGGGTTTTCATGACTCAAGATTACCTAATTACTCTTTACAAGCCATGAATGCTCAAAGTCTACTCTAAAGCCCAACCAAGCATTTTGTCAAACACTTGGTGGGTACAAAAGGAAGGCATGGTAAAAGTGCAAGAATGATAAATCTACCAACTACCAATTGCAAGAAAAGTAAATTCACAACTCAATCATCAATAAAGAAAACATCAAACATCAAATTTCATTAAATGTAAACCAAATCCAACATGAGTATTCATAAACATGAAAGAAGTATAAAAGTAAAATTAACACTACAAACCATGAAAGAGTAGAAGCAAGAATTCACAAAGGAAATGAGATGAAATCATGAAATTCAACCTAGATCTAAGATGGAAATTTCCTAAGAACCCTAATTTTAGAGAGAAGAGGGAGCTTCTCTCTCTAGAAACTAACCTACATGATTCTAAGTTACAAACAATTGCTCCCCCTTTGCTTGGGCTTCAATTCTGCATGAAATAAACTCAGAAACACGTTGGATTTGGGCTTGGGCAGGTCAAAAATTGCCCCCAGTATTTTGCCTTTAAATGGGTCACGTGCGAGTAACGGCGCGTACGCTCCATGTGTGCGTGCGCGTCGCTTGGCTATTTTTCTCATCCGCGCATACGTGCCATGTACGCGTACGCATTGCCATGCGATGCCACTTCTGTGGGCGCGCGCCTTGTACACTTCCGCGCCCATTGAAGTATTCCCAATCTTTGTTTCTTCATGCGTTCTCCACTTTGTATGCTTTTCTCCTCATTTCTTCCATCCAATACTTGCCTTATGAACCTGAGATCACTCAACAAACACATCAAGGCATCGAATGGAATTAAAATGAACTAAAATCACCAATTTAAGGGCCTAAAAAGCATTATTTCACATTTAAGCATAATTTAGGGGAGAATTACAAAACCATGCTATTTCATTGAATAAATGTGGAAAAAGGTGATAGAATCCCCTGAAATAAGCACAAGATAAACCACAAAATTGGGGTTTATCACCTTGCAATCAAACTTTGAACATACCATAATGAACCTAGGATGATGTTTCCAACCACTAACTCCCTTTTGCTCTTAAAGCCACAAAGAGCTCTAAGTTGCCCATCCGTCTCAAGCGAACCATATTCAAGTGGGATAATAAAGCATAGAGATGAGAGATTTACCCACTTGAATGAAAGAATGGATGAGAACTTAGGAAGGGGGACTTCCCCACACTTTGACAATGCAAGGTCTTCTCCCTTGTGGTCTTCTTTAAATTCCTTCACCTCTTGACAAACATCTTCATTTTCAATTCCTTGTTCACCAACCTCTTCTTCACATTCCTCATTGCTTAAGTCAAGTGTTGGAGGTTGTTCATTGGCCTCCTCAACATCAAATTTACAACAAAATAGGGATGATTCAACAATCTTCAACGAAACATCGGTTGTTGCAGAATCATCTTCAATAACAAGACTTGTCACTTGCTCAACTTCTTCCAATCCTTCACCACTTAACATATGCCTTGGAGGTTGCACATCCTCCTTAACATCACTTTCTAGTCCAATGGAAGAAGGCTCAATAAGATCATCAAGGGGATTGATCAATATGGACAAAAAATCACTAATGATGGAATCCACTTCTTGATCAATTTCCCTCAACTCTCTATCCACTTGCTTAACATCAATGACCTCAACTTCCTCTTCTTAACGCAAATCATGCTTTAGTTCCTCTTCTTCCCCCTAAAGCACCAAATTCACTCCCTCACTATGCTCCTTGGTTGCTTCTCCACATTCAACAATGGGAGTGCCTTGATCGCATAGGCTTAGTCAGGAGGAGACCATGTTGCAAACGGCTTCCGCCATGGTGGCAAGCACGGCTTCTGACTTTATGAACTCCTTTTGTGTCTCTTCTTGCCTTTGGGGGTAAGAGCTAATATCTCTTTGTTGTGCTAGCTTGAAGGCATGGAAAGACTCATCCATTAGTGGTGATATGGGAAGAGAGGGTTCTTGGGAGTATTGGTGTTAGAATTATGGTGGTTCCACGTATGGTTCATATTGCATATAAGGTGGTTGGTATGGTGGATAAGGATTGGGGTCATATAGAGGTGTTTGGTGATAAGGGACATGACGAGTGGCAGAAGTTAGACCAATTAAGAGATTATAATATAATAGAATAGCGTTGCGAGTATAGCTCTTAACCAGCAAAAATCCGCCTCATCGATTTGGAAAGGTTGTCACAAAAAGTTTAGAAGAAAAATACTAGGAGTTTGAGTCCCAGGTCGTCTCCCAACGAGTTGCTAGAAATGATGCTAATTTATTAATGAGAAGTTTCCAAGAGAATTTGAGAGTTGAATAATGAGCAATTAAATAATTGTAAATTAAAGCAATAAAAATTAAAGGAGATTTGTAATATTCTAAATAAAAAGCCTTGACTGGGGGAATGATTAATCGGAAGTTCTATCCTTGTTGGGATCTCTTAAGTGTAGTATCAAAAAAGATTGTTGTTTTCACTTAGTTAACCCTTACTAAATAAAGGAAAGTCAAGTGATTGAGCTAGCTCTTATTCACAAATCCTAGTCCTCTCCCTTGGGAAGGTCTAGCGTTAGTAAATACAGAACTAGCCAACAACTTCTAGTTTAATCATCACTTAAGCCTTCCAACTCATGTGTCTCCTTTTAATTAACCCCAATGTAAAGTAGGGGATCTACTCCATTGACATGAATATAACGCTTGTAGAAATATAAAAAGAAGACATGATGAATTGAATAAAATAAAGCTTTGAAAATTTATTAAAGATAAAAGTAATCCTTTTTCACTAACAATCCATGAAAATAATCCAATTACCTCTCTAAACAAGAATTAAGAATATGGAATAAATAAAAGAGTAAGTAAGGAAACATACTAGAATAGTATCTTCAACGGAGGTAATAACTCTTCAGTGTCCAAAAGCAAAAGCAATAAACTTGGAATGTAAAGAGAAACTAGAGGAAGAGTAATTCTCTCTCTAGATTCATATCTAAAAACCTAAAAACTATCCTAATGAGAATATATGAATGTGTATATCTGTGTCTCGAGTCTCTGCATGTTCCCTAGCTTTATTCTGTGTTTCTGGGCCGAAAACTGGGTCAAAACGTGGCCCGAAATCACCCTCAGCATTTTTTGTTAATTTTGCAGATCGCGCAGGTCACGCGTACGCGTCGGTCACGCGTGCGGGTCATCTGGCGAATTTCCTTGTCATGCGTACGCGTCGTCCATGCGAGTGCGTCATCTTGCAGAACTCCATTCCACGCGTCCGCGTCAGGCACGCGCACACGTCGCTGCAATTTCCTCATTTCCGCGCGCTCGCGTGAGCCATTCGCGCGCGTCGGTGCTCGCTGGTCATCTCCTTAGTTTCTTGTGTTCTTTCCATTTTTGCAAGCTTCCTCTGCATTTTCTAAGCCATTCCTGCCCTATAAATCCTGAAACACTTAACACATGGATCACAGCATCGAATGGTATAAAGGAGAATTAAAATATACTAATTAAAGATCTCTAGGAAGCAAGTTTTCAATCATAAAACAATACTAGGAAGGGATTATAAAATCATGCAAATCATATGAATAAGTGGGTGAAGACATGATAAAAACCACTCAATTAAACACAAGATAAATCATAAAATAGTAGTTCATCAACCTTCCCACACTTAAACATTAGCATGTCCTCATGCTTAGCTTAAGGAGATAAAGTAAATGAGTAGGGAAAAGTGAGACTCATGCAATGCAATGCAACATATGTATATGAATGCAACTATATGCTAAGATGAGTTTGGCTACTTGGTTAAAAGTAAATAAGTTCTTCAAGACAAATTTAAATCAAATATCACTAATTAAAATTTATACAGTAAAAACAAGCAAACTTGTAAGAAGACAGCTCATGAAAGCAGGGAACATAGAATTAAGCATTGAACCCTCAGTAATGGTGTATATGCACTCTAGTCACTCTAGTGTATAGGGTAATCACTCTGCTCTTCTCTAATCATACTTTCTAAACCTTGTTCTTCACCAAACCAATCAAAAAGTATTTAATGTACCAATGCAAACATCATGAGGTCTTTTCAAGGTTGTAATGGGGCCAAGGTAAAGGTGAGGGTATATATATGGCTAAGTGAGCTATAAATTGAATCCTTGATTAACCTAAGCTCTTACCTATACATATACTCCTTATATTTTTAGATTCATGCCTAGCTACCCAAAGTTTTCCCACTTTTGTATTACATATTAATGCGTCAACTTTTCTTTTAACTTTGTATCACACATGCATTAATTTTTTCATTAAACTTAACATTGGGGTAATTTTGTCCCCTTATTCATTTATTTAATCACTTAATTACTTGAATATTTTTTGATTTTTTTTGAAGAATAAAAATAAACATAACATTGCCAATGCACATGGATTTTTAATTTTTCTAGTTTCACATGAGTAGGTACCCAAATTCCCAATATTTTATCATGACACATTCCCTTATTAACCCATGTTCCCACAATTTTCCCACACTTAATTGACACACAATTTCTATCTTAAGCTAACCAAAGATTCAATTTGGGGTATTACTTGTTTTTCCGCTTAAGGCTAGTAATTTTGTAAAATATAGAACAAAGGGGATTTAAAAAGGCTCAAAGTGGCTAGCAAAGGTAAATGGAAGGGTATGCTATTTGGGATAAGTGAGTTAATAATCAATTAATGGCCTCAATCATATGCATGCATATAATATATTAAACATTGGACATATAGGATGGAACAAAATAAAGATTACAATCATAGAGAAGCAAACACACAAAAATAAAAATTTTTTTATGGTTAAATAGTGTAACCATGTAATTAACCTCAAATCTCACTGGGTTGTGTGTTCTTAGCTTTAAACTATGTTCCAAATACAACTTCCAAACAAGTTTTAAAGAAAAGTTTTTATTTAAATTAGTGAAATTTTCAAAAATAGGGTCTTAAAAAGAAACTTATTGTTTTTCAACTAAATAGAACATGCATGCAATTACCTATTACTATGCTATCTATCCTATCTTAATAAAAGAAAAATAACTTATTTATTTATTGGTATTATGAAAGAGAAATTACCTCCGGAAGTCAGGTACTGACCGACCTCCCCACACTTAAAGCTTGGCACCATCCTCGGTGCCATCAGTCAGGAACAAAGGGGGGCTGGTAGTAGCGTCTCCACAATCGGGACCGTCATGGCTCCCTGTACTGGTAAATAAAGTGGAATCCGGGGTGTCTGGGTTTTCTTCAGGTGGGTGGTTACCAACAAGTAGCTCATTGAGGTATGTAAATCGGCGCTTGTTACGGCGCTCTCTTCGCTTTCCTTGTCGGTCAAGCCGGTCCAATTTCTCAATTATCTGATGGAGTAGTTGGTTTGTTGAAGGTGCTTATGATGTTGTAGGAGAAGGGATATCTTCCGCTGGTTCTGTGCTCTAGTTGATAGTGGCTGTTGGAGGTTTGATATACTTTCCGTTAGGGACATATTGATCATCCCGTGGAAGCAGGGCCTTGGTGTCCCTAGCTCTGTAGGAGACTCCGACTACTGAGACTAGATCTAAAACCAAGGCGGGAAAAGGTAGGTTACCTGTAATCTGTACGTGTCCCATAGCATGCCGAATGTGTCTACGTAAATTGAGGTGCTGGTCTGTAAGGATACACCAGAGTAAAACAGCCATGTTTGTAGTGAAGGAGGACTCGTGAGTGCTCAGAAAGACGTAATGGGACATGATCTGTGCCCATACTTGAGCCTCCAAGGTGAGTGCTGAAGCCAATATGCTCTTAGGTCAAGATCGATGGTATCCATAGATCCATTTGCTGCCAGGTTGTGCTATAACTCTAAGAACTGTGTCCCAGTCAAATTGGTGTGTCTGGCGCTTGAAAAAGGCTTTTTGGAATGCGTCCAATCCTTCTGGAGCGGGGGAAGATCTAAAGCTCGTTGAATGGCCTCTTTAATTCCTTAGTTGCCGCCTTGTTGATTGTATCCTTGATTCGGGCGGTCATAGAAGTTATGAGTAGCTGCCACAGTGTTGTCTTCTTGTTGGAGTTGTGGGTATTCATCAGTATAATGACTATAATCAGCACATATTCCATGTACTCTTTGTGGGACTAGCTTTTGGCTTTAGTGTAGTGGGGGAGGTTGAGGTTGTTGTTGTTGGTTCAACTGCATTTGCTTCAGTAGGTTGGTCATTTCACATATACTCTGTGTAAGAGCAGTAGTTTCACTGCTAGAGGAAACCACTGCAACAGCTTTTGAGTGGCTGTTCCTGTGCCTGTGATTTCTGGTAGACTCAGCTAAGTCGCTGATTAGTTGCCATGCTTCATCTACGGTCTTGTACTTCTTCAGAGAACCATTACTAGCACCATCTAGTGTAGTTTTATCCCTAGACTTCATGCCTTGAGTGAAGTAACTGATCAACAGTAACCTATCAATCATGTTATGGAGGCATGCATCTAGAAGGTTCTTAAAGCGCTCCCAGTACTCATAAAGAGTTTCTGATTCTCCTTGAACAATGTAGGAGATATATTTCTTCAGTCTGTTTGTAACTTCAGCTGGAAAGTATTTTTCCAAAAATTCTCTTCTTAGCGTATCCCAGTTGGTAATAGTTGCTTTAGGTTGGGAGTAGTACCACTCCCTTGCCTTTCCCTCAAGAGAAAATGGGAAGGCGGTAAACAAAATAGAAGTTTCATTTGCACCATGATGCCTTACAGTAGAACAGGCTATCTGGAAATCCCTAAGGTGCTTGATAGGCTCCTGAGCATGTAAGCCATGAAACTTGGGCATCAAGTAGATCAATGCAGTCTTCAGCTCAAAATCTGCAGCCAGAGTTGGATGATGCACTTGATACGGCTGCAGTGTAAAATCTGGGGCACCAGCTTCCTGGAGAGTAATGCTCCTAGGTGCTGCCATGTTATCTGCATGTGAATCAACTGAATCAGTAGTAAAAGAGCTTGTTTCTCTCTCAGATGGCGGTTCAAATTTACCTTCAGATGAGACTGGTGAATCGATAACAATCACTTCACCACCCTCTGAGGCTAACCTGCACCGAGCTCGCCTAATTCGTGAAAGACTTCTTTCAATTTCAGGATCAAATGCTGCTAAGCTCGGATTAGACAGTGAACGCGTCATTCAATGAAAGAAACATATAGCTCATGGTAATAAAATAAAAATAAAATATGCAATTAAAATTAAAAATATGTACACTAATTAATAATTTAGCACACAATTGCAACTCCACGGCAATGGCGCCAGAAATTGACGAGCGGCAGAAGTTAGACCAATTAAGAGATTATAATATAATAGAATAGCGTTACGAGTATAGCTCTTAACCAGTAAAAATCCGCCTCATCAATTTAGAAAGGTTGTCACAAAAAGTTTAGAATGAAAATACTAGGAGTATGAGTCCCAGGTCGTCTCCCAACGAGTTGCTAGAAAGGATGCTAATTTATTAATCAGGAGTTTCCTGAGAATTTGAGAGTTGAATAATGAGCAATTAAAGAATTGTAAATTAAAGAAATAAAAATTAAAGGAGATTT
This sequence comes from Arachis hypogaea, assembly GCF_003086295.3. Taxonomy (NCBI): domain Eukaryota; kingdom Viridiplantae; phylum Streptophyta; class Magnoliopsida; order Fabales; family Fabaceae; genus Arachis; species Arachis hypogaea. Next base: position 84,299,322 of record NC_092052.1, read on the forward strand.
ATAATATTCTAAATAAAAAGCCTTGACTGGGGGAATGATTAATCGGAAGTTCTATCCTTGTTGGGATCTCTTAAGTGTAGTATCAAAAAAGGTTGTTATTTTCACTTAGTTAACCCTTACTAAATAAAGGAAAGTCAAGTGATTGAGCTAGCTCTTATTCGCAAATCCTAGTCCTCTCCCTTGGGACGGTCTAGCGTTAGTAAATATAGAACTAGCCAACAACTTCCAGTTTAATCATCACTTAAGCCTTCCAACTCAAGTGTCTCCTTTTAATCAACCCCCATGTCAAGTAGGGGATCTACTCCATTGACATGAATATAACGCTTGTAGAAATATAAAAAGAAGACATGATGAATTGAATAAAATAAAGCTTTGAAAATTAATTAAACGTAAAAGTAATCCTTTTTACTAACAATCCATGAAAATAATCCAATTTCCACTCTAAACAAGAATTAAGAATATGGAATAAATAAAAGAGTAAGTAAGGAAACAAACTAGAATAGTAACTTCAACGGAGGTAATGACTCTTCAGTTATAGGGACTTGCTTCTGACGGACATAGACAGACTGCATGGTTGGCCTGTGAAAATTGGAGTAAAATTCAACTACCCATGAAAGGTTAACCTACCGTGGCTGTCTCTGTAGGAATCCCCATTGTCTTTGTTCAATTCGGGGCTCAACAAATTCAGCAATTTTGGTTGGGAGGATGAGAAGGTATTCATTATTATAGTTCCTTTCAGCCAAGATGGGGAACATCTGCTCACAATAGCGGTCAGTGAACCGCGCAGTGTCCTTTGCTGGAAAGGCTTTCTCTTTTTCATCAACTTTGATGATCCTCTTGATTCTTTTTGTTAAGGGCTTTACTGCTGTTGAAGATGGCTCTGTAGCTAGTGCTCTTTTTGTTCCTTTCCTTGCTAATTGTTTGGGAGTAGCTTTCTCTTTACCCTTCTTGGTGGCCATCGTGAAAAGGAAAAAAGTAAGTAACTTTAAAACTAAGGGTTAGTGCAAGGAAGAGGATGGTACAAGTGATAATCAATGCACGGTAAAGAAGGATGTCGTTATCACATGGTCGCGAATCCATGTGAAAAGTTCATCAATGGAAATATAGCAAGTGCATTTTGTGGCAATAAGATGCAAGATGTTTATTGGCATACTAGCAAAGGAATGAGTAGCATAGATCAAGCATTAATTACCCAATTTGATTATCAAGTCTGTTAAACTAACAACCTGTTTGTATTAACAATTATATTCAATAAATAAAATATAAAAAGGGGTTTTGTGAAAAAGAGGCATTAGAGTAAGAGAATAGAATAATTTAAAAATGCGTAATGCTATACGGGCTTTTTCACAAACACTTAGCATGCATGGTAAATGTGTTATTAAAAGTGTTAAATTTGAACATGCAAACAACCCTTAAGAAGTAATATTAGTTGTCAAACAACTCCTTAATGATCCATAAGCAAAATATAGAAGAAAACAATCACCCAAATAAATTTCTAACACCAATTAAAATAAAGTAAAAAGAAAAAGAAAACATAGATAATGAAAGTAAAAGGGAAAGAAGAAGAAAACATAAATAAAAATAATAATGAAAAGGTAAAAAGGGGAAGAAGAAAAGAAAATAACCTTGATAATGGATGTGAAAAAGAAGGGGGAAGAAGGTAAAAAGTGAGAAGGAATAAGGAAGAAAGAAAGGAAGAGGAAAGAAATAAGAAGGGAGAAGGAAAAATTAAGATTGGGGAAGAAAAGATAAGATATCTGGCGCTGATCTGGATAAACTGTGCGTCGCACGTGACGCGGATGCGTGGTTCACGCGGTCACGTGATTGGCGTTATTTTCAGATGACGCGGACGCGTGGGTCACGCGTTCGTGTGAAGTGAACTGTTCCATTGGCGCGAGTGCAGCCTCGCGTACGCACAACTCTCTGTTTCGTTCGCGTGTTGCAAAAATTTTGGGTGACACGTGCGTGTGGGTGACGCGCACGCGTGAATGGCCTCTTTTTGAAAAATGATGCGGCCGCGTGGGGCACGCGTTCGCGTGATAGGACTTGTGCTTCCAGCATCATTCCAGCCCCACTCCATCATAACTCTCTGCCATATACCTCTTTACGTCGATTTTTGGCAAGGTCACGCGTGCGCATGGGCGACGCGCACGCGTGGGAGGCTGATTTTGCAAATGACACGGACGTGTAGGGCACGCGTTTGCGTGGGCATGCTTGTGCCTAAGGCACGCCTCCAGCCACGCTCCCGCGTGAATCTCTGCCTCTTTTCTTCTTGGTTTGAAAGCACGTATGATGTGGATGCGTCGGCGACGCTTGCACGTCGCGTGCATTTTTCTTTATGTATGCAGAATGCAAATGCAAATGCATGCTATATACAGAGATTATGAGAAGAGTCATTAACAAAAGCTAAATAGAATAAAGTAAAATAAAACTAAGACTGAAATGGAACGATCATACCATGGTGGGTTGTCTCCCACCTAGCACTTTTCTTTTTCGTCCTTAAGTTGGACGTTCTTCAGGCTCATTCTGCTTCTGTTGGTGGGTCTTCCAAGAGGAAAACCTCTAGCTCTTAGTGATCCTTCATCTTCTCACCATGATAAAGCTTTAGGCGGTGTCCATTGACCTTCATGAATTTAGAACTAGAAGGATGACGCAGGTGAAAAACTCCGTATGGCTCTGCCTTTTCTACTCTGTAGGGACCTTTCTATCTTGATCTCAGTTTGCCTGGCAAGAATCTCAGTCTGGAGTTATAAAGAAGAACTAACTCCCCTGGTCTGAATTCTCTCCTTTTTATGTGCTTGTCATGGATAGCCTTCATTTTCTCGTTGTATCGCCTGGAGTTGTCATAGGCTTCTAGGCGAAGGTTCTCTAGTTCTGCTAGTTGTAGCTTCTTTTCAGCACCAGCTTCTTCAAAATTCATGTTACACTCCCTCACAGGACAGAAAGCCTTATGTTCCACCTCTACTAGAAGGTGGCAAGCCTTTTCGTACACTAAGAGGAAGGGGCTCATCCCAATGGGTGTTTTGCAGGCTGTTCTATATGCCCAGAGTGCATCTTTCCTATGAGGCTTTACTATCTTCTCTAGAATGTGTTTAATCTCCCTGTTAGACACTTCTGCTTGTCCATTGGTTTAGGGATGATAAGCTGTTGCTACTTTATGAACAATCACATGCTTCTTCAGTAATCCTATTAGTCTCTTGTTACAAAAGTGAGTACCTTGATCACTCACGATTGCTCGTGGTGATCCAAAGCGGCAAATAATATGGTTTCTAACAAAGGAAACAATGTTGTTAGCATCATCAGTATGAGTAGGAATGGCTCCCGCCCATTTAAAAACATAATCTACATCTAACAGTATATAAAGGTAACCATTACAGTTTGGAAAATGGACCCATGAAGTCAATGCCCCAAACATAAAAAATTTCACAAAAAAGCATAATCTGTTGAGGCATCTCATCCCTCTTGGATATATTACCAAACCTTTGGCATGGGGAACAAGATTTACAAAATTCAGCAGCATCTTTAAAAAGAGTAGGCCACCAGAATCCACAGTCTAAAATTTTTCTAGCTGTTCTTTGAGGGCCAAAATGTCCTCCACACTCAAAAGACTGGCAGGCCTCTAAAATGGACTGGAATTCTGATTGGGGCACACATATTCTAGTTACCTGGTCAGCACCACACCTCCATAAATATGGGTCATCCCATATATAATATTTAGACTCACTTTTCAGCTTGTCCCTTTGATGCTTAGTAAAATTGGGAAGGAAAGTATGGCTAACTAGATAATTAGCTATAGGTGCATACTAAGGAACTACTTCGGATACTGCTTGCAAACTATCAAATGGAAAAGTATCATTGATAGGAGTGGAGTCATCCTTAATGTGTTCAAGGCGACTCAAGTGGTCTGCCACTAAATTCTGGTTACTACTCCTATCCTTAATTTCTAAATGAAATTCTTGCAGCAATAGTATCCAACGTATCAACCTTGGTTTGGACTTTTTTTTAGCTAATAAATACCTTAGAGCTGCATGGTTCGAGTACACTACCACTTTAGTACCAAGTAAATAGGCTTGGAATTTATCCAGAGCAAAAATAATAGCTAGACGCTCTTTTTTAGTAGTAGTGTAATTAGACTGAGCAACATCTAAGGTCTTAGATGCATAAGCAATTACGAAGGGGTCCTTACCTTCGCGCTGAGCCAGCGCCGCTCCTACTGCATGGTTGGAGGCATCACACATAATCTCAAATGGCTGGCTCCAGTCTGGTCCTCTCACAATTGGAGCTTGAGTCAGGGCGATCTTTAGCTTATCAAATGCTTGCATGCAATCCTCACTGAACTCGAACTTAGTATCTTTCTGCAACATTCTGGATAAAGGTAATGCTACCTTATTGAAGTCCTTAATGAATCTCCTGTAAAAACCTGCATGGCCAAGGAATGAACGGACTTTCCTCATGTAGGAGGGGTAAGGTAAACTAGAAAGGACATCCACCTTTGCTGGATCTACAGAAATACCCGTATTAGAAACAACATGTCCTAGAACAATCCCTTGTTTTACCATAAAGTGACACTTTTCAAAATTCAATACAAGGTTTGAACTAACACACCTGTCTAATACTCTAGCTAAACTATCCAAGAAAAGGTTAAATAAATCACCATAAACGCTAAAATCATCCATAAATACTTCCATACAGTTCTCAATAAGATCTAAAAAGATACTCATCATGCATCTTTAGAAAGTAGCCGGTGCATTACATAAGCCAAAAGGCATCCTTTTGTATGCATACGTTCCAAAGGGACATGTAAAAGTAGTCTTCTCCTGATCTTTAGGAGCTATATGAATTTGAAAATAGCCTGTATAACCATCTAAAAAAACAGTAATGGGATTTACCTGACAGGTGATCTAGCATCTGGCAAGGAGTAGTGATCCTTGCGAATAGCTTGGCTGAGACGCTATAGTCAATACAAACTCTCCATGAATTCTGCACTCTAGTTGTCAGGAGCTCTCCATGCTCATTCTTTACTGTTTTGACTCCAGACTTCTTGGGCACCACTTGTACTGGACTAACCCATTCACTGTCTGAGATGGGGTAAATGATATCTGCTTCAAGTAGCCTGGTCACTTCTTTCTTGACAACTTCTATGATGGTAGGATTCAATCTTCTTTGGGGTTGACGGACGGGTTTTGATTCTTCTTTTAAATATATTCTGTGCTCACAAACTTGAGGGCTAATGCCTACTATATCCGCCAAGCTCCATCCAATTACTCTCTCATGTTTTCTCAGCACACTGAGCAGTTGCTCCTCTTGTTGAGAAGTGAGTTCCCTTACAATGATAACTGGGAACTTCTGATTATCCTAAAGGTAAGCATACTTGAGGTGTGGAGGAAGGGGCTTCAATTCCAATTTCTACTCTTGGCTATGCTCTGGATCGTCCAGGGCTAGTGATAATGGCAAAGCGTCTTCATTATGTTTAGAAGGTGTCCCCACACTTAGACCTTGCTCCATGTGTTTCTCTTCTACTTCTTCTTGGTGAACTTCAGCTACAGTTTCATCAATGATGTCGCACTGGAAGATAGAATGATCTTCTGGAGGGTGCTTCATAGCTTCATTTAAACTGAAACTCACTGTTCTGCCATCCATCTCAAAGGAGTAAGTTCTTGAGAATGCATCCAGCTTGAATTTCGAAGTCTTCAGGAATGGTCTTCCAAGCAGCATTGATTATGGTCTTCTTGAGTCATTAAGGGGCATTTCCAGAATATAGAATTCAATGGAAAATGTGTAACGACCCAACTTCCAATACGTCATGATCGTACCAAAAGTAAGGCGTTACTAACCTGTTTTCCTTATTAACTATTTAATATTGAGCCTTTAGTTCGATATCGTGTTTCAGTTTTAGTAGAAAATGCCAGAAAATTTTGTTTTTATTAATTAAAATCATATATCAAGCATCACCAAATAGTAATAATCATATAATTATTAGTAAATATTATACAAACAAATTCAAATGTAACTTAGATACAACTCCTATCCCTCTTTATAAAATAAAATCTTAAGCAACAAAGGTGAGGGAATTCTATGAAAGCAACTCAATTCAAAAACTTAACTCATAAATAAGGTCTAACAATCGCCCGCAGCTTCAAACTGAGTCTTCAAACTTGTATCACTGAAAGGGTGGAAGATTTTAGGGTGAGAACAAACCACACGTTCTCAGTAGGGAATAGGAATGCCGTAAAAGTAATGATTAACATGCAAATAATTAACATACTCAAGGAAACTATATTTTTATCAAACCTTTTTGAAAATACTTTTAGTTTTACTTTAGCTAATTAATTACCTCCTTCAAAATCTCTAAACTCAAACAAGTTCTAAATATGAAACTAGTCACATTAACAATCTATCAATCACATAATTAATTCTCAATCAAAACATCAATTCTTAATCAATTTAATACATTCACAAACTAATAGTACAAGCAAGAGATTCAGTCCAACATACAAACAAGTCACAGCAAGACAAACAGCACAATCACAGGGAAGTACAATGAGCAAACCCAATCAAATGCAAATGCGCAAACAAGGATGATGCATGTCTAGCCCTAGTGCAGGTACAGTTCTCACTAACTGACGTATGCATCATATCCTCTGTAAGCAAACTCTGCCTTACAGGTGGCGGCATTCTAGCCGTGTATGAAGTCATATTCTCTGTAAGCAATCCTTGCCTTACAGGTGCGGCATTCTAGCCGTGTATGAATTAATATCCTCTGCAAGTGATCCCAGGTTATCAGTTGCAGGTACAGCTCTCAATAGCTGTGTAACACTGGAAAACGTTCTGTGGTCGTACCACTATCTATCTGACTGCCTTCATTCAGCAGATTATCACATAATCATTCTCAGAAGTTGCCATAGCGCAACAAATAAACATCTCTTGGGTTGCCTCAAGCAACAAATGACCTTTCAACAGGTCCGCTGCTTTTTATTCTCTTTTATAATCATAAATACGCAAGCGGGACAAAACCCACATCCTTGCCAACAATTTCATAAACTGAATACCTTTTCTCAAAAGAATCAGTGTAATTATCATCATAAGTTATCATTCTCATTATTCATCTCCAGTTACATATCCTTATACAATATCTTTCTTTTTCTTTCTTCAATTATACCATACAAACTTTACATCTTTCACTTTTACAATATCTTGGCTCAAACCATTCCTCTTTACCATTCGGATTCAAATATTATAAAATTCACCAAACTCCTGAAAAGTAATCCTTTATTTCAAGCCCAAAACGTAACTCTTTTCATATTAAATCAATCTTGAAATATAGTTTCTTTCTTAAATAATTTAATTTTGAAACATAAACCTTTCTTTGGTAAATCGAAATTAAAATAGAATAATTCTTTTCTTTACTAAATAAAACTCAAGTAATATAATTTTCCAAATTCAAAGCTTCTAAAATAACTTTTCAAATGAAACCTCATATTTTAATAAAATTTCGACAGCACCTCCCCTAAAACTCAGACTTAGCCACCCTTACAGGTTCCCTCTTTCTCCACAAATCACCAGCCCTTTTCTCAACAATTTTCAAATGGGCAATTCTCAGTCAATCAGACATTCACAATTCATAATAATTAACAAGTCAATCATACTCCACAATTCCAACTAATCCATCAAACCAACTCCAATCTCATCAATTCATATTTACTTGTCACATATCATAGAATCCTTTCAAAATTAAACTCAATCAACTAGTAATCCCCAAAATCAGCCTTTCATAATTCAAAGTCATTTACTTGTTAACAAAGTAACTATTTTAGTTTAGAAGTCATATTTCAAGAGAATAATTCGGTAATCAAACTTCAATCTTTTAACAGTTCTCAAGCATAACTCTAATTAATCACGAATCAACATTAACAAGCATCAAAACCAATTTCAACCAGTCACAAGTCAACTTCACAGCCATTCCAACATATCATATTACTAAAATCAACATCAAAACGCTTATTCTCAATAATCAAAATACAGCCACAACTCAGACCATCATCACAATAATCCCAAACCAAACACAAATCCAACTCAGTTCATCAATTATCAATACGACAACTCTTCAATAGTTAGCTCATCAAATTTCAATTTAACAAGTATTATCAAATGAATCACCATTCACAGCCACTTTTCAACCAATTCAGCAATATCACATAGGTCAGAATTTTCAACAAATCCATCAAAATCAGAAAAACCAATATCAGTCACAGTATTAACCAAAATTAACCTTGTCAAATCAATTACACATAATAACAAAAACCCAGTGACATTCTTAGCCATAACCTAAACTCAATGAACTAATTGAAACACCAGAATATCATCACAATATCAGACTTAATCCAAATTTCACAACCTCAAACCAAACTTATTCCTATCAATTAATCATATTTATGAATTATTTGCAACTACTCACTAAACCTCATTGGCATTCATAAGTTAAAACTATTAATTTTGAAATAAATCCCCTACCTCGATGTCGAAACTCACGAAGATCGCCAAGCACAGCAGTTCCCAGCACCAGTTCCCATGGCAACATCAGCAACAAGGAAAACGGCATCCTCCCATTTCTGGTTTATGATTCCAGTGGCAGTAGTGAGATTCTCAAAACAGGATAGAATCAGAATGAGTGACAAAAACCTCTGAGCAGTTCCAGCGAGCTGCATTGGTAGTTCTCTGACGGCCAGAACGACTACAACAGCAACAGACAGCTTAATGGCGGCAATGCATTCTCATCAAATTCCATAAACCAGAAGCAGAGGCAGAACAGCATATTCTTCCCTTGATTCTCGTGGCGCTCCTTTTCTCTGTACACATAGTGACAACGGCTTCCTCTGGTGGCAGCTCGGACGGTGAACTCCACCCACGGCGACGACGACACTCTCTTCCACAAACCTTGGTGGCAGCGGCGAACTCAAATGGTGGCAGTGGCGATGGCCGTTCCGACGGAGGCGACGCGACGGCAGCTACCAGACACAGCGCCTTCTCCCTCCCGATCTGGTTCGCGCTCGTCTATCCCTCTCTCCCCTGGCAACGGCGAAGATGGCATGGCTGTAGCGGCTGCGCGACGCGACGGGGACTGGGCGGCTCCTCTAGCATCGCGTTTTCTCCCTCCTTCTCTCGGATATAGAGGCGCGACTCATGGCTCCGTGGACGGGACGACCATGGCGGCACGGATTGGGTAGCAGCATCAACACGGCCTCCTTCTTCTCTTCACTTTCTGCTTCGTTTTTCTTCTTCATTGCAGCGTTGTTACTGCTTCTGGGTGTGTTGCGCGCTGCTGCTGGGAGTAAGGAAGAGGGGTTGGGGATGTGGCGGCTAAAGGGAGAAGAAATTGTGTGGGTTAGGGTTTCTGATTAGGAACTTAGGGTAGAGTAATTTTAAAATCAAATATACTCTCTTAAAAATATTTAGGAACATTATTTATCAACATATTGCTAAGTTCAATTAATTATTTCTCATTTACATTATAAAATGAACAAGTTAATTATATTTTGTAAAGTACAATTTAAATTTAAATATCAGTTTTCTAGATTACATCATACAAATCTCTATTATTTTTCTATCTCTGAAAATTTAATTTCAATTTATAAAATAATTAATTATAATAAAAATTGTACATAAATATTAGTTGACTTAAACTTAAAGTATTTATAAATATCAATCTAATCATTTCTAATAAAATAATTTCTAGGAGTTCAAATTAATAACATAATTCATTCAAAATAGAATTTATTTAAATTAAATTATACAATTCTGTCTTATTTTTCAATTACCAAAATTATAATTTCAGTTATACCAAATATCTAATAAAGATTATATAAAAATTCTAATTAATTTAAGCTTCAATTATCATAAAACTCCATTTAATTACCATTAGCAAAATAATTTTCTTAAAATGAATCACAAATAACTAATTATTTGATTTTCAAAACTAGGGTTGTTACAAAATGTGATCCCCTTAATGCTCACTAATACATATTCTGCAATTCCAACCACTGTAATAATGCTTTTATCTGCTAACACAAAATGAGCTGTCGACCTTTTTAAGGGAGGGAGCCTCAAGGTATCATATATAGACAATAGCATTATACTAACACATGCTCCTAAGTCACACATGCAATCAGAAAATATTAAGCTTCTAATGGTACAATTTACCATACATGGACCTGGATCACTACATTTTCCAGGTATACCTCCCATTAAAGCAGATATAGAACTGCCTAAAGGAATACTTTCTAATTCATTAATTTTATCTTTATGTATGCATAAATCTTTTAGAAACTTTGCATATTTAGGTACTTGCTGAATAACATCAAAAAGGGGAATAGTTACCTCAACCTTTTTTAAAATTTCTACTATTTTGGGATAAAGTTCCATCTGCTTTTTGGACTTCCTTGCAAGGTATGGAAATGGGATAGGAATGGCACCAATTGCAGCCTCTGCATCCTTTGGTACTCTATTCCTTGGCTGAGCTACTTCTTCTTCAACCTTGTCTTGTACTTCAACTTCCTCTTCAGCATCTTCCATTTCAGCATCTTCCACGTTTAGCGAGTCTTCAATTAGGGCGTGTTCTATTGGGCTTGGCTCTTCCTGATTCTTCTCTGGCAGTGTGGTTTCGGACCTTAAAGTGATGGCATGATGCCACCCTTGGGATTAGGTTAGGATTGAGAAGGAATTCCACTGGAGCTTAAAGATTGGTTAGTGGAAGTATGTAATGAATCTATCCGGGCGGCGAGAGTTTGAAGGTGGCATTCAGACCATTTAGAGTAGAGTTCAATGTAGTCTGCATGTCTTGTTGTCCTTGTGCAAGAGAACGAAGCATCTCATCATTTGATGAGGAAGTAGGATAAGTGATCTGTGGGACTTGTTATTGCTTATGCTGGGGTCCTTGTGACTGTCTTAGGTGAGGAACTCTGTAAGGTTGGTTCTGATTCTGCTGTCTGTTGTTATTATTCCACCTCTGGTTTCCATTGTTATCTCTGTCTCCTCTGTTATAGCTGTCCCTCCAGCCATGGTTGGAATTATCTCTCCAACCTTAGTTGGACCATCCTTGGTTATAGTTTCCACCTCGGCTGTAGTTGCTGCCTTGTTGATTGTATCCTTGATTCAGGCGGTCATAGAAGTTATGAGTAGCTGCCACAGTGTTGACTTCTTGTTGGAGTTGTGGGCATTCATCAGTAAAATGACTATAATCAGCACATATTCTGCATACTCTTTGTGGGACTAGCTGTTGGCTTTGTTGTGGTGGGGGAGGCTGAGCTTGTTGTTGTTGGTTCAACTGCATTTGCTTTACTAGGTTGGTCATTTCACATATACTCTGTGTAAGAGCAGTAGTTTTACTGCTAGAGAAAACCTCTGTAACAGCTTTTGAGTGGCTATTCCTGTGCCTTTGATTCCTGGTAGACTCAGCTAAGTCGCTGATTAGTTGCCATGCTTCATCTGCGGTCTTGTACTTCTTCAGAGAACCATTACTAGCACCATCTAGTGTAGTTTTATCCCTAGGCTTCATGCCTTGAGTAAAGTAACTAATCAACACTAACCTGTCAATCCTGTGATGGGGGCATAAGTCTAGAAGGTTCTTAAAGCGCTTCCAGTACTCATAAAGAGTTTCTGATTTTCCTTGAACAATGCAGGAGATCTCTTTCCTCAGTCTATCTGTAACTTCAGCTGGAAAGTATTTTTCCAAAAATTCTCTCCTGAGCGTATTCCAGTTGGTAACAGTTGCTTCAGGTTGGGAGTAGTACCACTCCCTCACCTTTCCCTCAACAGAATAGAAGTTTCATTCGCACCATGATGCCTTACAATAGAACAGGCTGTCTGAAAATCCCTGAGGTGCTTGATAGGCTCCTGAGCAGCTAAGCCATGAAACTTGGGCATCAAGTTGATCAATGCAGTCTTAACCAAAAAATCTGCAGCCAGAGTTGGATGATGCACTTGATACAGTTGCAGTGTAAAATCTGGAGCTCCAGCTTCCTGGAGAGTAATACTCCTAGGTGCTGCCAAGTTATCTGCACATGAATCAACTGAATCAGTAGTAAAGAAGCTTGTTTCTCTCTCATATGGCGGTTCAGATTCGCCTTTAGATGAGACTGGTGAATCGATAACAATCACTTCACCACCCTCTGAGGCTAACCTGCGCTGAGCTCGCCTAATTCTTGAAAGAGTTCTTTCAATTTCAGGATCAAATGCTGCTAAGCTCAGATCAGGCAGTGAACGCGTCATTCAATGAAAGAAACATATAGCTCAAGGTAATAAAAGAAAAATAAAATATGCAATTAAAATTAAAAATATGTATACTAATTAATAATTTAGCACACAATTGCAACTCCCCGGCAACGGCGCCAAAAACTAACGAGCGGCAGAAGTTAGACCAATTAAGATATTATAATATAATAGAATAGCGTTGCGAGTATAGCTCTTAACCAGCAAAAATCTGCCTCATCAATTTAGAAGGGTTGTCACAAAAAGTTTAGAATAAAAATACTGGGAGTATGAGTCCCAGGTCATCTCCCAACGAGTTGCTAGAAAGGATGCTAATTTATTAATCAGGAGTCTCCAAGAGAATTTGAGAGTTGAATAATGAGCAATTAAATAATTATAAATTAAAGCAACAAAAGTTAAAGGAGACTTGTAATATTCTAAATAAAAAGCCTTGACTGGGGGAATGATTAATCGAAAGTTCTATCCTTGTTGGGATCTCTTAAGTGTAGTATCAAAAAAGGTTGTTGTTTTCACTTAGTTAACCCTTACTAAATAAAGGAAAGTCAAGTGATTGAGCTAGCTCTTATTCGCAAATCCTAGTCCTCTCCCTTGGGAAGGTCTAGCGTTAGTAAATATAGAACTAGCCAACAACTTCCAGTTTAATCATCACTTAAGCCTTCCAACTCAAGTGTTTCCTTTTAATCAACCCCATGTCAAGTAGGGGATCTACTCCATTGACATGAATATAACGCTTGTAGAAATATAAAAAGAAGACATGATGAATCGAATAAAATAAAGCTTTGAAAATTAATTAAAGATAAAAGTAATCTTTTTCGCTAACAATCCATGAAAATAATCCAATTACCACTCTAAACAAGAATTAAGAATATGGAATAAATAAAAGAGTAAGTAAGGAAACAAACTAGAATAGTATCGTCAACGGAGGTGATGCGTGGCAGAAGTTAACCAATTAAAAGATTTCAATTAAGAGATAGCGTTGCACGTATAGCTCTTAACCAGCTAAGATCTGCCTCACCAATTTAAAAAGGGTTGTCACAAAATTTAGAAATAAAATACTAGGAGTATGAGTTCCAGGTCGTCTCCCAACGAGTTGCAGGTAAGAGTGCTAATTTATTAATCAGAAAATTCCCAGAAAGTTGATTTTGATAACGGGTAATAATTGTGAACTAAGGCAATAAAAATAAACTGAAAATAATTATTGATATTCTGAATAAAAGACCTTGACTGGGGGAATAATTAAGCGGAACTTCTATCCTTATTGGGATCTTCTCAAGTGTGGTGTAAAAAAGTTGTTATTCTCACCCGATTTTCCCTTACCAAATAAGGAAAGATATGGTGATTGAACTAGCTCTTACCCTCAGGTCCTAGTCCTCTCCCTTGGGGAGGTCTAGTGTTAGTAAGTTTGAAGTTAGCTAATAATGTCCAGTTTAACCAAGCACTTGAGCATTCCAACTCAAGTATCACCTCTTAATCAATCCCATGTCAAGTGAAAATTCTACTCCATTGACATTAAATTGATAATCATAAAATTATGAGAAGACATAATTGATTAAAATAAAATAGAGAATTAAAATTAATTAAAATAAAAATAACTTCATATATTAATAAATTCAAAATGTAACATACTCAATTGAATAGGGTCAATGAGCAACTAATTAAAAATAAAAGAGTAAGGAAACATACTAAAGTAATGTCTTCAACGGAGGTAATGACTTTCAGCATCCAAAAATCCAAGCAGAAACATAAACTATCAATGTAATGTAACTCTAAAAACTCAGATCTAAAACTGAGAGCAATCCTAATGTATGAATCTCAATGTGTGTGGATGCGTCTTGAGTCTCTGCATGTTCCCTAGGTTTAATCTGTGTTTCTGGGCCAAAAACTGGGTCAAAAAGCGGCCAGAAATCGCCCCCAGCTTATTCAGTTATTTTTGCAGATCGCGCAGGTCACGCGTACGCGTCGTCCACACGTTCGCGTCAGGCAGCGATTTTCCTTGTCACGCGTTCGCATCGTCCATGCGTTCGCATCATGCCTGCAGACTCCAATCCACGCGTTCACGTCAAGCACGCGTCCACGTCACTGCGAATTCTTCATTTCGCGCGTTCGCGTGGGTCATGCGCTCGCGTCATTGCTCGTTGGTCATCTCCTTAGTTTCTTGTGTTCCATCCATTTTTGCAAGCCTCCTCTCCAATTTCCAATCCATTCATGCCCTATGAAGCCTGAAACACTTAACACATAAATCACGGCATCGAATGGGATAAAGGAGAATTAAAATACATAATTAAAAGTCTCTAGAAAGCAAGTTTTCAATCATGGAGTAATTTTGGGAAGGAATTGTAAATACATGCTTATCATATGAATAAGTGGGTAAAGAATTGATAAAACCACCCAATTAAACACAATATAAATCATAAAATAATGGTTTATCAATCTCCCCACACTTAAACATTAGCATGTCCTCATGCTTAGTTAAAGGAGATAAAGTAAATGAATAGGGACATGTAAAACTCATGAAATGCAATGCAACCTATATATGAAAGTGTAACTATATATTTCTTGTCTACTTGGTTAGAAGTAAGTAAGCTCTTCAAGACAAATATAAATTAGATTCCACTAACTCAATTCATATAGTAAATACAGGTAACATTGTAAGAAGACAGCTCATGAAAGCAGGGAACATAGAATTAAGCACTGAACCCTTACTGGTAGTGTATGTGCACTCAAATCACTCAGGTGTATAGGATAATCACTCTACTCTTCTCTAGTCATGCTTTCTAAAAATTGTTCTTCACCTAACCAATCAACAATATTTAACATACCAATGCAAACATCATGAAGTCTTTTCAAGGTTGTAATTGGGCTAATGTAAGGGTAAGGGTATATGTATATGGCTAAGTGAGCTTTATGAATTGAATCTTTAATTAACCTAAGATTTTACCTAACATACATATACTCTATATAACTTTAGAATCATGCCTAGCTACCCATAGTCTTCACTTTTGCATTACATACTCATGTATCAATTTTTCTTTAATTTTATCACATATGCATTGATTTTTCATTAACTTAACATTGGGATAATTTTGTCCCCTTATTTATTTACTTATTTATTGAATATTTTTTTATTTTTTTATTAGAATAAAAGTAAACATAACATTCACAATGCACATGGATTTTTAATTTTTCTTGTCTCACATGAGTAGATACCCAAATTCCCATCTATTTTATCATGACATATTCCCTTATTATCCCTTGTTCCCACAAATTTCCCATACTCAATTAACACACCATTCCTATCTTAAGCTAACCAAAGATTCAATCGGGATATTTAATTGTTTTTCCGCTTAAAGCTAGTAATGTGGTAAAATATAGAACGAATGGGATAAAAAGGCTTAAAGTGGCTAACAAAGGTAATTTAAAGGGTAGGCTTATTTGGGATAAGTGAGCTAAACAAATAATGGCCTCAATCATACGCATGCATATAACATATTAAACATTGGACATATAGGATGAAACAAAATAAGATTACAATCATAGAGAAGCAAACACACAATAATAAAATATTTATGGTTAAATAATGTAACCATATAAATAAGCTCAAATCTCATAGGTTGTGTGTTCTTAGCTTTTTTAAACTATGTTCCAAATACAACTTCAAACAAGTTTACACAAAGGTTTTGATTTAAATTAGTAAAATTTTTCAAAAAATAGGGTCTTAGAAGAAACTTATTATTTTCAATCAAGTAGAACATGCATGCAACTAATTATTACTATGCAATTTATCCTATCCTAACAAAAGAAAAATTAACTAAATATCCTATTTTATTGGTGTTTAAGGAAAAGAAATTACCTCCGAAAGTCAGGTACTGACCGACCTCCCTACACTTAAGGCTTTGCACCGTCCTCGGTGCCATCTGTCAGGAACAGAGGGGGACTGGTAGCAGCATCTCCACCATTGGGATCATCATGGCTCCCTGTGCTGGTAAATGAGGTGGATTTTGAGGTATGTGAATCGGCGTTTGTTACGGCGCTCTCTTAGCTTTGCTTTGTGTTCCTGCCGATCCAACCTTTCAAGTATCTGATGGAGCAGTTGGTTTGTTGTAGGTGCTTGTGGTGTTGAAGGAGGAATGTCTTCAGCCGATCCTGTAGGCTGGCTTGTAGTGGCTATTGATGGTCTGATATATTTCCCGTTAGGGACGTATTGATCATCCCGTGCAAGGAAGCCTTTGGTGTCCCCAGCTCTGTAGGTGACTCCGGCAGCTGAGACGAGATCTGAAACCAAGGCAGGAAAAGGTAGGTTGCCCACTATCTGTACGTGTCCCATTGCATTCCGGATGTGTCTTGGTAAATTAAGGTGCTGGTCTGTAAGGATACACCAGAGTAAAACAGCCATGTCTGTAGTGAAGGAGGACTTGTGAGTACTCGGAAAGACATAATGAGACATGATTTGTGCCCATACTCTAGCCTCCAAGGTAAGTGCTGAAGCCAATATCCCTTTTGGTCGGGATCGATGGTATCCGTAGATCCATAAGCTGCCAGGTTGTGCTATTACTCTGAGAACGGCGACCCAGTCAAATTGGTATGTCTGGCATTTGAGTGAGGCTTCTTGGAATGTGTCCAATCCTTCTGGAGCAGGGGGACTTGCTTCTGACGGACATAGATAGACTGCATGGTTGGCATGTGAAAGTTGGAGTAGAATTCTACTACCCATGAGGGATTAACCTGCCTTGGCTGTCTCCGTAGGAATTCCCATTGTCTTTGTTCAATTTGCGGCTCAACCAATTCAACAATGTGGTAATTCCTCTCTGCCAGGATGGGGTACATCTACTCATAGTAGCGATTAGGAAACCGCGCAGTCCTTTGCTGAAAAATCTTTTTCTTTTTCATCAACCTTGATGATTGGTGCACGAAATTGTGATCATCAATGGCGCCAACAACTTGCTACGCACAATTATAATCTCAACTCTTTATCACAACTTTGCACAACTAACCAGCAAGTGCACTGGGTCGTCCAAGTAATAAACCTTACGTGAGTAAGGGTCGATCCTACGGAGATTGTCGGCTTGAAGCAAGCTATGGTCACCTTCCAAATCTCAGTCAGGCGGATTCAAATGGTTATAGAGATTTTATAATTAAAAGATAAATAAAACGTAAAGTAAAGATAGAGGTACTTATGTAATTCATTGGTGAGAATTTCAGATAAGCTTATAGAGATGCTTTCGTTCCTCCTGAACCTCTGCTTTCCTACTGTCTTCATCCAATCATTCATACTCCTCTCTATGGCAAGCTGTATGTTAGGCATTACCGTTGTCAATGGCTACATCCTGTCCTCTCAGTGAAAATGGTCCAATGCGCTGTCACTGCATGGCTAATCATCTGTTGGTTCTCGATCATACTGGAATAGGATTTACTATCCTTTTGCGTCTGTCACTACGCCCAGCACTCGCGAGTTTGAAGCTCGTCATAGCCATCCCTTCCCAGATCCTACTCGGAATACCACAGACAAGGTTTATACTTTCCGGATCTCAAGAATGGCCGTCCATAGATTCTAACTTATACCACGAAGACTCTGATTAAGGAATCTCAGAGATACTCATTCAATCTAAGGTAGAACGGAAGTGGTTGTCAGGCACGCGTTCATAAGGAATGATGATGAGTGTCACGATCATCACATTCATATTGTGGTGCGAATGAATATCTTAGAATAGGAATAAGCTTGAATTGAATAGAAAAACAATAGTACTTTGAATTAATTCATGAGGAACAGCAGAGCTCCACACCTTAATCTATGGTGTGTAGAAACTCTACCGTTGAAAATACATAAGAACAATGTCTAGGCATGGCCGAGAGGGCAACCCCCATGATCTAAGAACTAAACATCCCAAGACGTCTAATATAGTAGTAAAAAGTCCTATTTATGCTAAACTAGTTACTAGGGTTTACAAAAATAAGTAAATGGTGCAGAAATCCATTTTTGGGGCCCACTTTGTGTGTGCTTGGGCTGAGCATTGAGCTTTACACGTGTAGAGGCTTTTCTTGGAGTTGAACGCCAGTTTGAACCTGTTTCTGGCGTTTAACTTCACTTTGCAACCTGTTTTTGGCATTTAGCTCCAGAATGCAGCATGGAACTGGCGTTGAACGCCAGTTTGCATCCTCTAATCTCGGGCAAAGTATGGACTATTATATACTACGAGAAAGTCCTGGATGTCTACATTCCAATGCAATTGAGAGCGCGCAATTTGGAGTTCTGTAGCTCCAGAAAATCCACTTTGAGTGCAGGGAGGTCAGAATCCAGCAGCATCTGCAGTCCTTCTTCAACCTCTGAATCTGATTTTTGCTCAAGTCCCTCAATTTCAGCCAGAAAATACCTGAAATCACAGAAAAACACACAAACTCATAGTAAAGTCCAGAAATGTGATTTTTATTTAAAAACTAATAAAAATATGCTAAAAACTAACTAAATTATACTAAAAACTATGTAAAAATAATGCCAAAAAGCGTATAAATTATCCGCTCATCACAACACCAAACTTAAATTGTTGCTTGTCCCCAAGCAAATGAAAATAAAATAGGATAAAAAGAAGAGAATATACTATAAATTCTAAAATATCAATGAAACTTAGCTCCAATCAGATGAGCGGGACTTGTAGCTTTTCACCTCTTGAATAGTTTTGGCATCTCACTTTATCCATTGAAGTTCAGAATGATTAGCATCTATAGGAACTCAGAGTTTAGATAGTGTTATTGATTCTCCTAGTTCAGTATGTTGATTCTTGAACACAGCTACTTTATGAGTCTTGGCCATGGCCCTAAGCACTTTGTTTTCCAGTATTACCACCGGATACATAATGCCACAGACACATAACTGGGTGAACCTTTTCAGATTGTGACTTAGCTTTGCTAAAGTCCCCAATTAAAGGTGTCCAGGGTTCTTAAGCACACTCTTTTTTTGCTTTGGACCTTGACTTTAACTGCTCAGTCTCAAGTATTCACTTGACACCTTCACGCCCCAAGCACATGGTTAGGAACAGCTTGGTTTAGCCGCTTAAGCCAGGATTTTATTCCTTTAGGCCCTCCTATCCACTGATGCTCAAAGCCTTGGATCCTTTTTACCCTTGCCTTTTGGTTTTAAGGGCTATTGGCTTTTTTCTCTTGCCTTTTGGTTTAAAGAGCTTTTGGCTTTTTCTACTTGTTTTTTCTTTTTCTTTCTTTTTTTTCGCTATTTTTTTTCTTTTTTCTTTTTCTACAAGCTTTTGTATTCACTGCTTTTTCTTACATCAAAAATCATTTTTATGATTTTTCAGATTATCAAATAACATGTCTCCTTTTCATCATTCTTTCAAGAGCCAACATATTTAACATTCATAAACAACAACTTCAAAAGACATATGCACTGTTCAAGTATTCATTTAGAAAACAAAAAGTATTGTCACCACATCAAAAAAATTAAACTAGTTTCAAGGATGAATTCGAAACCCTGTACTTCTTGTTCTTTTGTTTTTAAAACAATTTTTCATTTAAGAGAGGTGATGGATTTATATTCATAACTTTAAGGCATAGACACTTAGACACTAGTGATCATATAGTAAAGACACAAACATAAATAAAACATAAAGCTCAAAAATTGAAAAACAGTAAAATAAATAGACAAGGAGATTAAGGAATGAGTCCACCTTAGTAAGGGTGGCGTCTTCCTCTTCTTGAAGAACCAATGGTGCTCTTGAGCTCCTTTATGTCTCTTCCTTGTCTTTGTTGCTCCTCCCTCACAGCTCTTTTATCTTCTCTAATCTCATGGAGGATGATGGAGTGCTCTTGGTGCTCCACCCTTAGTTGTCCCATGTTGGAACTTAATTCTCCTAGGGAGGTGTTGATTTGTTCCCAATAGTTCTGTGGAGGAAAGTGCATCCCCTGAGGCATCTTAGGGATTTCATGGTGAGGAATTTCCTCATGCTCTTGTTGAGGTCCATGATCTCTTATTTGCTCCATCCTTTTCTTAGTGATGGGCTTGTCCTCTTCAATGAGGATGTCTCCTTCTATGTCAATTCCAGCTGAATTGCAGAGGTGATATATGAGGTGAGGAAAGGCTAACCTTGCCCAAGTGGAGGACTTGTCAGCCACCTTGTAGAGTTCTTGAGGTATAATCTCAGGAACCTCCACTTCCTCCCCAATCATGATACTATGGATCATGATGGCCCGGTCTATAGTAACTTCAAACCGGTTGCTAGTAGGAATGATTGAGCGTTGAATGAACTCTAGCCATCCCCTAGCCACTGGTTTGAGGTCATGCCTTCTTAATTGAACCGGCTTGCCTCTTGAGTCAATTTTCCATTGAGCTCCTTCCTCACATATGTCTATGAGGACTTGGTCCAACCTTCGATCAAAGTTGACCCTTCTTGTGTAGGGGCGTGCGTTTTCTTCCATCATTGGCAAGTTGAATGCCAGGCTTACATTTTCCGGACTGAAATCTAAGTATTTCTCCCGAACCATTGTAAGCCAATGCTTTGGATTCAGGTTCACACTTTGATCATGGTTCCTAGTGATCCATGAGTTTGCATAGAACTCTTGAATCATTAGGATCCCGACTTGTTGAATGGGGTTGGTGAGGACTTCCAAACCTCTTCTTTGGATTTCAAGTCGGATCTCTGGATACTCATTCTTCTTGAGTTTGAAAGGAACCTTGGGGATCACTTTCTTCTTGGCCACAACTTCATAGAAGTGGTTTTGATGGACTTTTGAGATGAATCTCTCCATTTTCCATGACTCAGAGGTGGAAGCAATTGACTTCCCTTTCCTCTTTCTTGAGGATTCTCTGGCCTTAGATGCCATTGATGGTTATGAAAAAAAAACAAAAATCTATGCTTTTTACCACACCAAACTTAGAATGTTGCTCGTCCTCGAGCAAAAGAACAGAGAAAGAAGGAGAAGAAGAAGAAAAGATGGAGGAGAGGGAGAGATGTGTGTATTTCGGCCAAGGGGAGAAGAGAGGGTAGTGTTGTGTGAAAATGAAGAAGGAATGAGGGGTTTATATAGTGGAGGGAGAGGGGTTATAGGGTTCGGTCATTTAGGGTGGGTTTGGGTGGGAAAGTGATTTTGAATTTGGAGGTAGGTGGGGTTTATGGGAAAGTGTGGTGGAGGTGATTGGTGAAAGGGTAATGGGGAAAAGTGGTTGAGTTGATTGGCGAAGGGTGTTTGGGGAAGAGGGTTATTGGATTGTGTGAAGAAGAGGGAGAAGGTGAGTTGAGGTAGGTGGGGATCCTGTGGGGTCCACAGATCCTGAGGTGTCAAGGATTTCACATCCCTGCACCTTTTAGGCGTGTAAAATGCCCTATGCATGAAATTCTGGCGTTTAACGCCACTTCCATGCTTGGTTCTGGCATTAGACGCCCAAATGTAGCTTGTTTCTGGCGTTAAACGCCAGCTCTATGATTGTTTATGGTGTTTAACGTTAGCTTTCCTCTGGGTGCAATCCTGGCATTTAAACGCCAGACTGCTGCTTGTTTCTGGCATTTAACGCCAGTGTCATGCTCTGTTCTTGCGTTAAACGCTAGTCTGGTGATTGTTTCTGGCGTTAAATGCCCAGAATGGTGCCAGACTGGGCGTTTAACGCCCATCCTGCTACCCTTACTGGCGTTCAAATGCCAGTAAGTTCTTCCTCTAGGGTGTGCAGTTTTTCATTCTGTTTTTCATTTTGTTTTTGATTTTTCAGTAGTTTTTGTGACTCCACATGATCATCAACCTAATAAAACACAAAATAAACATAAAAGTAGTATAATTAAATATATTGGGTTGCCTCCCAACAAGCGCTTCTTTAATGTCAATAGCTTGACAGTTAGCTCTCATGGAGCCTCACAGATGTTCAGAGCATTGTTGAGGCTTCCCAACACCAAACTTAGAGTTTGGATATGGGAGTTCAACACCAAACTTAGAGTTTGGTTGTGGCCTTCCAACACCAAACTTAGAGTTTGACTGTGGGAGCTTTGGTTGACTCTGTAGTGAGAGAAGCTTTTCATGCTTCCTCTCCATGGTTACAGAAGGAGGACCTTGAGTCTTGAACACAAGGTAGTCTTCATTCAGTTGAATGACCAATTCTCCTCTGTCCACATCAATCACAGCATTTGCTGTGGCTAGGAAGGGTCTTCCAAGGATGATGGATTCATCCTCATCCTTCCCAGTGTCCAGGATTATGAAATCAGCAGGGATGTAAAGGGCTTCAACCTTTACTAACACGTCCTCTACTTGTCCATAAGCCATTTTCATAGATTTGTCTGCCATCTCCAATGAGAAATCGGCAGCCTGTACCTCAAGGATTTCTAGTTTCTCCATTACAGAGAGTGGCATTAAGTTTATTCTTAACCCCAGGTCACACAGAGCCTTCTCAAAGGTCATGGTACCTATGTTACAGGGTATTAAGAATTTACCAGGATCTTGCTTCTTTTGAGGTAATTTTTGCCTATCCAATGCATTCAGTTCATTGGTGAGCAATGGAGGTTCATCTTCCCAAGTCTCATTACCAAATAATTTGGTATTCAGCTTCATGATTGCACCAAGATACTTGGCAACTTGCTCTTCATTAACATCTTCATTCTCTTTAGAAGAAGAATACTCATCCGAGCTCATGAAGGGCAGAAGGAGGTTCATTGGAATCTCTATGGTCTCTAGATGAGCCTCAGATTCCTTTGGTTCCTCTAAGGGACACTCCTTATTGGTCACTGGACATCCCAGGAGGTCTTCTCCACTATGATTCACGTCCTCCCGCTCCCTTGTAGGTTCGGCCATGATGGTTAAATCAATGGCCTTGCACTCTCTCTTTGGATTTTCTTCTGTATTGCTTGGGAGAGTACTAGGAGGAGTTTCAGTGACTCTTTTACTCAGCTGGCCAACTTGTGCCTCCAAATTTCTAATGGAGGACCTTATTTCATTCATGAAACTCACAATGGCCTTAGATAGATCAGAGACTATATTTGCCAAGCTAGATGGATTCTGCTCAGAATTCACTGTCTGTTGCTGAGTAGATGATGGAAAAGGTTTACTATTGTTAAACCTGTTTCTTCCACCATTATTAAAGCCTTGTTGAGGCTTTTGTTGATCCTTCCATGAGAAATTTGGATGATTTCTCCATGAGGGGTTATAGGTGTTTCCATAAGGTTCACCCATGTAATTCACCTCTGCTATTGCAGGGTTCTCAGGATCATAAGCTTCTTCTTCGGAAGATGCCTCTTGAGTACTATTGGATGCAGCTTGCATTCCATTCAGACTCTGAGAAATCATATTGACTTGCTGAGTCAATATTTTATTTTGAGCCAATATAGCATTCAGAGCATCAATTTCAAGAACTACCTTCCTCTGAGGCATCCCATTACTTACAGGATTCCTCTCAGAAGTGTACATAAACTGGTTGTTAGCAACCATGTCAATGAGTTCTTGAGCTTCTGCAGGCATTTTCTTTAGGTGAATGGATCCACCTGCAGAGTGGTCCAATGACATCTTTTATAGCTCAGATAGACCATCATAGAATATGTCCAGGATGGTCCATTCTGAAAGCATGTCAGATGGACACTTTTTGGTCAGTTGCTTATATCTCTCCCAAGCTTCATAGATGGATTCACCTTCTTTTTGTCTAAAGGTTTGAACATCCACTCTAAGCTTACTAAGCTTTTGAGGAGGAAAGAACTTGGCTAAGAAAGCCGTGACCAGCTTATCCCAAGAGTTCAGGCTATCTTTAGGGTGAGAGTCCAACCATATTCTAGCTTTGTCTCTCACAGCAAACGGGAAAAGCATGAGCCTGTAGACCTCGGAGTCAACCCCATTGGTCTTAACAGTATCACAGATCTGCAAGAATTCAGTTAAGAACTGAAAAGGATCTTCAGATGGAAGTCCATGAAACTTGCAGTTCTGTTGCATCAGAGAAACTAGTTGAGGTTTAAGCTCAAAATTGTTTGCTCCAATGGCAGGGATTGAGATGCTTCTTCCATGTAAATTGGAATTTGGTATAGTAAAGTCACCAAGCATTTTCCTTGCATTGTCATTATTTTCGGCCATGTCTTCTTCCTTTTCGAAAATTTCTATCAGATTTTCTCTAGAGAGTTGAGCTTTAGCTTCCCTTAGCTTCCTCTTCAGAGTCCTTTCAAGTTCAGGATCAGCTTCAACAAGAATGTTCTTATCCTTGTTCCTGCTCATATGAAAAATAAGAGAACACAAAAGAAAATATGGAATCCTCTATGTCACAGTATAGGGATTCCTTATGAAAGTATAAGAAGAGAAGAATATAAGAAGGAGAAGAGGAAAATTCGAACACAGAGAGGGAGATGGGGTTCGAATTTTTGGGTGGAAGAGAAGTGTTAGTAGATGAATAAATAAATAGAAGGAGATGAGGAAGAGAAGAATTCGAAAATTAAACAAAATAAAATAAAAATATTTTAAAATTAAAGTTAGAATTCAAAAATTAAAATTAAAATCAAATTAAATTGAAATTAAAACAATTAGTTAATTAAAAAGGAAATTTGAAAAAAAGGGAAGGGATTTTTGAAAATTAAAGAGAGAGTTAGTTAGGTAGTTTTGAAAAAGATAAGAATCAAACAAAAAGTAAAGTGGTTAATTGAAAAAGATTTGAAAATCAAATTTGAAAAGATAAGAAGTTAGAAAAGATTTTGAAATTAAATTTTGAAAAAGATGTGATTGAAATTTATTTTGAAAAAGATTTGAAAAAGAATTTTAAAAAGATTTGATTTTGAAAATTAAAGTTGATTACTTGACTAACAAGAAATAAAAAGATTTGATTTTAAAATTTAAAGATTGAACCTTTCTTATTAGGCAAGTAACAAACTTACTATTTTTGAATCAATCACATTAATTGTTAGCATTGAATTCGAAAATATGAACTAAAAATAAGAAAAATATTTTAAAAATTAATTTGAAATTTTCGAAAATATGAAAGACAAATGAAAAAAGTTTGATTTTTGAAAAAGATTTGAAAAAGATAGAATTTTTAAATTGAAAATTTGACTTGACTCATAAGAAACACTAAATTTAAAAACTTTTTGACTAAATCAAATCAAATTTTCGAAATTTTATGAGAGAATAAGGGAAAGATATTTTTTATTTTTGAATTTTTAATGATGAGAGAGAAAAACATCAAAAAGACTCAATGCATGAGAATTTTGGATCAAAACACATGATGCATGCAAGAACACTATGAATATCAAGATGAACACCAAGAACACTTTGATTGTCATGATGAACATCAAGAACTTACTTTTGAAAAATTTTCAAGAAAAGAAAACATGCAAGACACCAAACTTAGAAATTTTTTATTTTTAGACACTATAAATTCAAGAATGCATATGAAAAACATGAAAAGACACAAAACATAAAAATGCAAAGATCAAACAAAGAAATTCATCAAGAACAACTTGAAGATCATGAAGAATGCAATGCATGAATTTTCGAAAATAAAAGAAAGAGATGAGCTTGCAATTGACACCAAACTTAAAATTTGACTCAAGACTCAAACAAGAAACACAACAAATATTTTTTATTTTATGATTTTAAAAAAATTTTTTTTTGGTTTTTTGAAAATTAATTTGAAAAAGGAAAATAAGGATTCCAAAATTTTTAATAAGAATTCCAAGAATCTTGCACTGTTAGTCTAAAGCTCCGGTCCAGGAATTAGACATGGCTCACTAGCCAGCCAAGCTTTCAGTGAAAGCTCCGGTTCAAAATACTAGACATGTCCAATGGCCAGCCAAGCTTTAGCAGATACAAGTTAGGCATACAACAGCTGATACTTCATCCAACTTCATATGCTGATAAGTGGAAGCCTCGGTCCAACTGAATTAGACATGGCTTTACATCCAGCCAAGCTTCAACGTGCTTCATGAAACTCTAGAATTCATTCTTAAAAATTCTGAAGAAAATTATATTTTTGAAAGTAGTAAATTTTTTTTCAAAAATAAGAATAATAAAAACAAAAAGGTTAAAATTAAAATAAAATTACCTAATCTGAGCAACCAGATGAACCGTCAGTTGTCCAAACTCGAACAATCCCCAGCAACGGCACCAAAAACTTGGTGCACAAAATTGTGATCATCAATGGCGCCAACAACTTGGTACGCAAAATTGTAATCTCAACTTATTATCACAACTTCGCACAACTAACCAGCAAGTGTACTGGGTCGTCCAAGTAATAAACCTTACGTGAGTAAGGGTCGATCCCACGGAGATTGTCGACTTGAAGCAAGCTATGGTCACCTTGCAAATCTCAATCAGGCGGATTCAAATGGTTATAGAGATTTTCTAATTAAAAGATAAATAAAACGTAAAGTAAAGATAGAGGTACTTATGTAATTCGTTGGTGAGAATTTCAGATAAGCGTATAGAGATGCTTTCATTCCTCCTGAACCTCTGCTTTCCTGCTGTCTTCATCCAATCATTCATACTCCTTTCTATGGCAAACTGTATGTTAGGCATCACCGTTGTCAATGGCTACATCCTGTCCTCTCAGTGAAAATGGTCCAATGCGCTGTCACTGCATGGCTAATCATCTTTCGGTTCACGATCATACTGGAATAGGATTTACTATCCTTTTGCGTCTGTCACTATGTCCAGTACTCGCGAGTTTGAAGCTCGTCACAGCCATCCCTTCCCAGATCCTACTCGGAATACCACAGACAAGGTTTAGACTTTCCGGATCTAAAGAATGGCCGTCCATGGATTCTAACTTATACCACGAAGACTCTGATTAAGGAATCTCAGAGATACTCATTCAATCTAAGGTAGAACAGAAGTGGTTGTCAGGCACGCGTTCATAGGGAATGATGATGAGTGTCACGATCATCACATTCATATTGAGGTGCGAATGAATATCTTAGAATAGGAATAAGCTTGAACTGAATAGAAAAACAATAGTACTTTGTATTAATTCATGAGGAACAGCAGAGCTCCACACCTTAATCTATGGTGTGTAGAAAATCTACCGTTGAAAATACATAAGAACAAAGTCTAGGCATGCCCGAGAGGCCAGCCCCCATGATCTAAGAACTAAACGTCCCAAGATGTCTAATACAATAGTAAAAAGTCCTATTTATGCTAAACTAGTTACTAGGGTTTACAGAAATAAGTAAATGGTGCAGAAATCCATTTCTGGGCCCCACTTTGTGTGTGCTTCGGCTGAGCATTGAGCTTTACATGTTTATAGGCTTCTCTTGGAGTTGAACGCTAGTTTGTAACCTTTTTCTGGCGTTAAACTCCAGAATGCAGCATTGAACTGGCGTTGAACGCCAGTTTGCGTCGTCTAAACTCGGGCAAAGTGTAGACTATTATATATTGCTGAAAAGATCTGGATGTCTACTTTCCAACGCAATTAAGAGCGCACAATTTGGAGTTCTGTAGCTCTAGAAAATCCACTTTAAGTGCAGGGAGGTCAGAATCCAGCAGCATCTGCAGTCCTTCTTCAACCTCTGAATCTGATTTTTGCTCAAGTCCCTCAATTTCAGCCAGAAAATACCTGAAATCACAGAAAAACACACAAACTCATAGTAAAGTCCAGAAATGTGATTTTTATTTGAAAACTGATAAAAATATGCTAAAAACTAACTGAATTATACTAAAAACTATGTAAAAACAATGCCAAAAAGCATATAAATTATCCGCTCATCAATGATCCTCTTAATTCTTTTTGTTGAGGGCTTTACTGCTGTTGAAGATGGCTCTGCCACTAATGTTCTTTTTGTTCCCCTCCTTGCTGGTGGTTTGGAAATAGCTTTCTCCTTTCCTTTCTTGGTGGCCATCCTGAAAAGGGAAGAGAAAGTAATATGTAAAGCTAAGGGTTCGAGCAAGGGAGCGAATATTATGAGTGGTAATCAATGCATGGTAAAGGGGGATGTCGTTAACACATGGTCTATACTACATTTGAAAAGGTCATCAAAGGTAAGATAGTAAATGCATGTGATGGCAATTAAATGCAAGATGTTTATTGGCATGCTGGCAAAGGCATGAGTAGCATAGATCAAGCATTCAATGTCCAAGTTAGATTACCAAGTCTTTCAAACTAATAACCTATTTGTGTTGACAATTAAATTAAATTAATAAAATATAAAAGGATTTTTTTGAAAAGCAGGCATTAAAGTAGTGGAATAGAGTAAATTAAAATAATATGCAATGCCACACGGGCTTTTTCACAAACACTTGGCATGCATGATGAAGATGTTATTGAGAGTAGGAAATTTGAACATGCAAGCGACCCTTATGAAAATTAATATATAATTGTCAAACAAAACCATAATAATCCACAAGCAAGATATGGAAAACAAAGACTGAAATAAATTTTTAACACCAATTAAAAGGAATTGAAAGAAAGAAAAATAAGGGAAAATATAGATAATGAAGGTGGAAAGAAAAATTTAAAACATAAATAAAATTGATAAGGAAAAGTAAAAAGTAAAGAAAGAGAAAAAAGAACCTTGATTATGGGTGTGAAAAATAAGGAAGGAGAAGGTAAAAAGTGGGAATGAGTAGAAAAAGAAGAAGGGGGAAGAAAGAAATAACAAAGGAAAAGAAAATAAGGATTTAGGAGAAGAAAAGATAAGATAGTTTGGTTGATCTGGATATTCAGTGCGCTGCATGCGAGGCGGACACGTGGGTCACGCGGTCGCGTGGCATGTGAATTTGTCAAGTGACGCGGACGGGTAAGTCACGCGGTCGCGTGACTTGAATTGTGCGAATGGCGCGAGAGCAGCCGCGCGTTCGCGTGACTCTCTGTTTCAAACTCTATTTGCCAAAATTTTTAAGGTGATGCGATCGCATGGTTGACGCGATCGCGTGAGTGGTGATGTTTTGAAAACGACGCGGCCGCATGGGGCACACGGTCGCGTGATGTAGCTGGTGCTTCTAGCATCAGGCCAGCCCAGCTCCATCACAACATGCTGCCATACACCTATTTACGTCGAATTTTTAGGGTCACGCATTCGCGTGGGTGACGCGAACACGTGGGAGGCCTATTTTTCAAATGACGCGGCCGCGTGGGTGACGCAGACGCGTGGGCATATTTGTGCTTAAGGCACGCCTCCAGTCACGCTTTCGCGTGAGTCGCTGTTCACTTTTCTTTTCTTCCTATTGCACCTGTGACGCTGACGCGTCAGCGACGCTACCGCATCGCGTGCGGGCTTTTTTTTTTATAAAACTAATATGCAAAATACACATGCAAACTGTATGCAGCAAAATGTAGGGATGATGAGAAGAGTCATTAACATCATAACAAATAAAGTAAAAATAAAACTAAGATTGAAACGGAACGATCATACCATGGTGGGATGTCTCCCACCTAGCACTTTGCTTTTACGTCCTTAAGTTGGACGCTTGTTAGGCTCATTCAGCTTCTCTTGGTGGATCTTCCAAGAGGAAGATCTCTAGTTCCTTTTGATTCTTCATCTTCTCACGATGGTAAAGCTTTAGGCGATGTCCATTAACTTTAAGAAATTTGGAGTTAACAGGATGACGCAGGTGAAAAACTCTGTATGGCTCTACCTTTTCTACTCTGTATGGACCTTCCCATCTTGATCTCAGTTTACCTGGCATGAGCCTCAGTCTGGAGTTATATAGTAGAACTAACTCCCCTGGTTGGAATTCTTTCCTTTTTATGTGCTTGTCATGGATAGCCTTCATTTTCTCCTGGTAACGCCTGTAGTTGTCATATGCTTCTAGGCGGAGGGTCTCTAGTTCTGCTAGTTGCAGCTTTCTTTCAGCACTAGCCTTCGTAAGATTCATGTTGCAGTCCTTCACAGCCCATAAAGCCTTGTGTTCCACATCTACAAGTAGGTGGCAGGCCTTTCCGTATACCAAGCGGAAGGGGCTCATCCCAATGGGTGTCTTGTACGCTGTTCTATATGCCCAGAGTGCATCTTGTAGCCTGGCACTCCAGTCCTTCCTATGAGGTTTTACTATCTTCTCCAGAATATGTTTAATCTCTCTGTTAGAGACTTCTACTTGCCCATTGGTCTGGGGATGATAAGTTGTTGCTACTTTGTGAATTATCCCATGCTTTTTCAGTAATCCTGTTAGTCTCCTATTACAAAAGTGAGTGCCTTGATCACTCACAATTGCTCGTGGTGATCCAAAGCGACAGATAATATGGTTTTTAACAAAGAAAACAACAGTGTTAGCATCATCAGTACGGGTAGGAATTGCTTCCACTCATTTAGAAACGTAATCTACAGCTAACAGTATATAAAAGTAACCGTTAGAATTTGGAAATGGACCCATGAAGTCAATGCCCCAAACATAAAAAATTTCACAGAAAAGCATATGCTGTCGAGGCATCTCGTCCCTCTTTGATATATTACCAAACCTTTGGCATGGGGAACAAGATTTACAAAATTCAGCAGCGTCCTTAAAAAGAGTAGGCCACTAGAATCCGCAGTCTAGAATTTTTCTAGCTGTTCTTTGAGGGCCAAAATGTCCTCCACTCTTAGATGAGTGGCAGGCCTCTAAAATAGACTGGAATTCTGATTGAGGAACACACCGTCTAATTACCTGATTAGCACTACACCTCCATAAATATGGATCATCCCATACATAGTATTTGGACTCGCTTTTCATCTTGTTTCTTTGGTGCTTAGTAAAGTTTGCAGGAAAAGTATGGCTAACTAGATAATTAGCGACAGGTGCATACCAAGGAACTACTTCAGATACTGCTTGTAAGTTATCAAATGGGAAGTTATCATTTATGGGAGTGGAGTCACCTTTAATGTGCTCAAGGCGACTCAGGTGGTCTGCCACTAAATTCTGGTTACCACTCCTGTCCTTAATTTCTAAATCAAATTCTTGTAACAGCAGTATCCAACGTATTAGCCTTGGTTTGGACTCTTTTTTAGCTAATAAATATTTTAGAGCTGCATGGTCTGAGTACACTACTACCTTAGTACCAAGTAAATAGGCTCGGAATTTATCCAGAGAAAAAAGAATAGCAAGAAGCTCTTTTTCAGTAGTAGTATAATTAGACTGAGCAGCATCTAAAGTTTTAGATGCATAAGCAATTACAAAAGGGTCTTTACCTTTGCGCTGAGCCAGTGCTGCTCCTACTGCATGGTTGGAAGCATCATACATAATTTCGAATGGCTGGCTCCAATCTGGTCCTCTTACAATTGGAGCTTGAGTCAGAGCGATCTTCAGCTTATCAAACGCTTGCATACAGCTCTCACTGAACTTGAACTCAATATCTTTTTGTAGCAATCTGGATAATGGTAGTGCTACCTTACTGAAGTCCTTAATGAATCTCCTCTAAAAACCTACGTGGCCAAGGAACGAATGGACTTTCCTCACGGAGGAGGGGTAAGGTAAACTAGAAATAACATCCACCTTTGCTGGATCTACAGAAATGCCAGTATTAGATACAACATGTCCTAGTACAATTCCTTTTTTACCATAAAGTGACATTTTTCAAAATTTAATACAAGGTTTGTACTAACACATCTGTCTAACACTCTAGGTAAACTATCCAAGCAAAGGCTAAATGAATCACCATATATGCTGAAATCATCCATAAAAATTTCCATACAGTTCTCAATCAGATCAGAGAAAAGACTCATCACGCATCTTTGGAAGGTAGCTGGTGCATTGCACAAGCCAAAGGGCATTCTCTTATAAGCATAAGTTCCAAAGGGACATGTGAAAGTGGTCTTCTCCTGATCTTCAGGAGCTATATGAATTTGAAAGTATCCTGTATAACCTTCTAAGAAACAATAATGAGATTTACCTGATAGGCGATCAAGCATTTGATCAATGAATGGGAAGGGGTAGTAATCCTTGCAAGTGGCTTGGTTGAGACGCCTATAGTCAATGCAAACTCTCCATGAATTCTGCACTCTAATTGTCAGGAGCTCTCCATGTTCATTTTTTATTGTTGTGACTCCAAACTTCTTGGGCACCACTTGTACTGGACTGACCCATTCACTATCTAAAATTGGGTAAATGATATCTGCTTCAAGTAGCCTGGTCACTTCCTTCTTGACAACTTCTAAGATGGTTGGATTCAATCTTCTTTGAGGTTGATGGACAGGCTTTGCTTCCTCTTCTAAGAATATTCTGTGCTCACAAATTTGAGGACTGATGCCTACTATATCTGCCAAGCTCCATCCAATTGCTTTCTTATGTTTTCTCAACACTTTGAGTAGCTATTCTTCCTGTTGAGAAGTGAGTTCCCTTGCAATGATGACTGGGAACTTCTGCTTATCCTCAAGGTAAGCATACTTGAGGTGTGGTGGAACGGGCTTCAATTCTAATTTCTGCTCATAGCTATGTTCTGGATCATCCGGGGCTGGTGATAAGGGTAAAGTCTTCTCATGGTTTTCAGAAAGTATCCCCACACTTGGACCTTGCTCCATGTACTTCTCTTCTAATTCTTTCTGGTGAACCTCAGCTACAGTTTCATCAATAATATCGCACTGGGAGATAGAATGATCTTCTGAAGGGTGCTTCATAGCTTCATTTAAACTAAAACTCACTATTCTGCCATCTATCTCAAAAGAGTAAGTTCTTGAGAATGCATCTAGCTTGAACTTTGAAGTCTTCAGGAATGGTCTTCCAAGCAGGATTGATGATGGTCTTCCTGAGTCATTAGGGGTATTTCCAGGATGTAGAAATCAATGGGAAATGTAAGCCCCTTAATGCTCACTAATACATCTTCAGCAATTCCAACTACTGTAATAATGCTTTTATCTGCTAACACAAAATGAGCTGCTGACCTTTTTAAGGGAGGGAGCCTCAGAGTATCATATATAGACAAAGGCATTATGCTAACACATGCTCATAAATCACACATACAGTCAGAAATATCATACTTCCAATAGTATAGCAAACCATACATGGACCTGGATCACTACAATTTTCAGGTATATTTCCCATTAAAGCAGATATAGAACTACCTAAAGGAATAGTTTCTAATTCATTAATTTTATCTTTATGTATGCACAAATCCTTTAGAAACTTTGCGTATTTAGGTACCTGTTGAATAACATCAAAAAGGGGAACAGTTACCTCAACCTTTTTGAATATTTCTACCATTTTGGTGTCAAGTTCCATCTGTTTTCTGGGCTTCCTTGCAAGTTGTGGAAAGGGAATAGGAGGGGCGCGAATTTCACCTTCAGCATCCCTTGGTGCTTCATTCTGTGGTTGAGCTGCCTCTTCTTCAACTATATCTTGTGCGTCCTCTTCCACTTCAGCATCTTCTACTTCCACCACATCCTCTGCTGACATGTTTTCTGGTGGTTTTGGCTCCTCATGGTTCCTCTCCTGTAGTGTAGTTCCGGACCTTAGAGTGATGGCATTGATGCCACCCTTGGGATTAGGCAGTGGTTGATAAGGAATTCTATTAGAGCTTGAAGGTTGATGTGTGGAATTAAGTGAGAAATCCATCCGGGAGATGAGAGCTTGTAAAGTGGCAGTTAAGCCATTCAGACTAGAGTTAAACTGAGCATGCATGTCTTACTGTCCTTGCGCAAGAGAATGGAGCATCTCGTCATTGATGAGGAACTAGAATAAGCAGTCTGAGAAACTTGTTGTTGGGTTTATTAGGGTCCTTGAGATTGTCTTAGGTGAGGTGCTCTGTAAGGTTAGTTCTGATTCTACTGTCTGTTGTTGTTATTGTTATTCCACCTCTGGTTTCCATTATTGTCTATGCCTCCTCTGTTAAAGTTATCTCTCCAGCCATGGTTAGAATTATCTCTCCAACCTTGGTTGGAATTGTCTTGCCATCCATGGCTATTGATGCCACCTTGGTTGTAGTTGCTACCTTGTTGATTGTATCCTTGATTCGGACGATCATAGAAGTTGTGAGTGGCTGCCACAGTGTTGTCTTCCTGGAGTTGCAAGCATTCACCAGTATAATGACTATAATCAGCACATATCCCGCATACTCTTTGTGGAACTAACTGTTGGCTCTGTTGTGGTGAAGGCTAGGCTTGTTGTGCTTGTTGTTGATTCAGCTGCATCTGCTTCAGCAGGTTGGTCATTTCACATATACTCTGGGTGAGAGCAGTAGTCTCTTTGCTAGTGGAAATCTCTGCAACAGCTTTGGGGTTGCGCCTCTGTCTGTGATTCTTAGTGGACTCAGCTAAGTCGCTGATCAGCTGCCATGCTTCATCTGCGGTTTTGTACTTTTTCAGAGAACCCTTACTGGCACTTTCCAGTGTAGTCTTATCCTGGGGGTTCATGCCTTGGGTGAAGTAACTGATCAATACTAGTTTACCAATCATGTGATGGGGACATGCGTCCAGGAGATTGTTGAAGCGCTCCGAATATTCAAAGAGAGTCTCTGATTCACCTTGAACAATGCAGAAGATCTCTTTTCTCAGTCTATCTATGACTTCAGCTGGGAAGTATTTTTCCAAAAATTTTCTTCTAAGTGTATCCCAGTTGGTAACAGTTGCTTCAGGTTGGGAGTAGTACCACTCCCTCGCTTTTCCTTCAAGAGAAAATGGGAAGGCGATTAACAGAATAGAAGTTTCATCTGCACCATGACACCTAACCGTAGAACAGGCTGTTTGGAAATCCCTAAGGTGCTTGATAGGCTCTTGAGCAGGTAAGCCATGAAACTTGGGCATCCAGTTGATCAGTTCGGTTTTTAGTTCAAAATCTGCAGCTGCAGTTGGGTGATGCACTTGATACTGCTGCAGTGTAAAATCTAGGGCTCCTGCCTCTTGGAGAGTGATTTTCCTAGGTTCTGCCATGTTTCTTGCATGTAAATCAACTAGATCAGTAGTAAATGAGCTTGTCTCACTCTCAGATGATAGTTCAAATTCGCCCTCAGATGAGACTGGTGAATTGATAATAATCACTTCACCACCCTCGGAGGCTAACCGACGTCGAGTTCGTCTAATATGTGAAAGGGTTCTTTCAATTTCAGGATCAAATGGGACTAAACTCGGATCAGGCAATGAACGCGTCATTCAATGAGAAAGACATGTAACTCATGGTAACAGAAATAAAAAGAAAATATGCAAATAAAATAAAATATATACACTAATTAATAATTTAGCACACTATTGCAACTCCCCGGCAACGGCGCCAAAAATTGATGCATGACAGAAGTTAACCAATTAAAAGATTTCAATTAAGAGACAGCGTTGCACGTATAGCTCTTAACCAGCTAAGATCTACCTCACCAATTTAAAAAGGGTTGTCACAAAATTTAGAAATAAAATGCTGGGAGTATGAGTCCAAGGTCATCTCCCAACGAGTTGAGTGCTAATTTATTAATCAGAAAATTCCCAGAAAGTTGATTTTGATAACGGGTAATTAAAATAATTGTGAACTAAGGCAATAAAAATAAACTAAAAATAATTATTGATATTCTGAATAAAAGGCCTTGACTGGGGGAATAATTAAGCAGAACTTCTATCCTTATTGGGATCTTCTCAAGTGTGGTGTAGAAAGGTTGTTGTTCTCACTCGATTTTTCCTTACCAAATAAGGAAAGATATGGTGATTGAACTAAATCTTACCCTCAGGTCCTAGCCCTCTCCCTTGGGGAGGTCTAGTGTTAGTAAGTATGAAGTTAGCTAACAACGTCCAGTTTAACCAAGCACTTGAGCATTCCAACTCAAGTATCACCTCTTAATCAACCCCCATGTCAAGTGAAAATTCTACTCCATTGACATGAAATTGATAATCATAAAATTATGAGAAGAAAAAAATAATTGATAAATAAAATAGAGAATTAAAATTAATTAAAATAAAAATAACTTCATATATTAATAAATTCAAAATGTAAAATACTAAATTGAATAAGGTCAATGAGTAACTAATTAAAAATAAAGGAGTAAGGAAACAAACTAAAGTAATGTCTTCAACGGAGGTAATGACTTTCAGCATCCAAAAATCCAAGCAGAAACATAAACTATCAATGTAATGTAACTCTAAAAACTCAGATCTAAAACTGAGAGCAATCCTAATGTGTGAATCTCAATGTGTGTGTATGCGTCTTGAGTCTCTGCATATTTCCTAGGTTTAATCTGTGTTTCTGAGCTGAAAATTGGGTCAAAAAGCGGCCCGAAATCACCCCCAGTGTATTCTGATATTTTTGCAGATCGCGCAGGTCACGCGTATGCGTCGTCCACGCATTCGCGTCAGGCAGCGATTTTCCTTGTCACGCGTTCGCGTCAGGCACACGTCTGCGTCGCTGCGAATTCTTCATTTCGCGCGTTCGCGTGGGCTATGCGCTCGCGTCATTGCTCGCTGGTCATCTCCTTAGTTTCTTGTGTTCCTTCCATTTTTGCAAGCCTCCTCTCAAATTTCCAAGCCATTCATGCCCTATGAAGCCTAAAACACTTAACACACAAATCACGACATCGAATGGGATAAAGGAGAACTAAAATACATAATTAAAAGTCTCTAGAAAGTAAGTTTTCAATCATGGAGTAATTTTGGGAAGGAATTGTAAATACATTCTTATCATATGAGTAAGTGGTTAAAGAATTGATAAAAGCACCTAATTAAACACTATCAGGAGGTAATGACTCTTCAGTATCCAAAAGCAAAAGCAATAAACTAGGAATGTAAAGAGAAACTAGAGGAAGAGTAATTCTCTCCCTAAATTCAGATCTAAAAACCTAAAAACTATCCTAATGAGAATATGTGAACGTGTATATCTGTGTCTCGAGTCTCTGCATGTTCCCTGGATTTATTCTATGTTTCTGGGCCAAAAACTGGATCAAAATGCGACCTGAAATCGCCCCCAGCATTTTCTGTTAATTTTGCAGATCGCGTAGGTCACGCGTGCGCGTCATCTGGCGAATTTTCTTGTCACGCGTACGCATCGTCCATGCGTGCGCGTCATCTTGCAGAACTCCATTCCACGAGTACGCGTCAGGCACGCGCACGCGTTGCTGCAATTTCCTCATTTTCGCGCGCTCGCGTGAGCCATGCGTGCGTGTCGATGCTCGCTGGTCATCTCCTTAGTTTCTTGTGTTCCTTCCATTTTTGCAAGCTTCCTCTCTATTTTCTAAGCCATTCCTACCCTATAAAGCCTGAAACACTTAACACATTGATCACGACATCGAATGGTATAAAGGATAATTAAAATATATTAATTAAAGATCTCTAGGAAGTAAGTTTTCAATCATAAAACAATATTAGGAAGGGATTACAGAATCATGCAAATCATATGAATAAGTGGGTAAAGACTTGATAAAAACCATTCAATTAAACACAAGATAAACCATAAAATAGTGGTTTATCAGGGCGTGTGAGTATGGTGGCTCAAAACTAGGTTGAGGGGGTGGTTCATAGGCATGTGGCGGGGGTTGTTGACAACCACAATGAGGGTCACCACATCCATTAGATTGGTATGCATTAGGGGTGGAATTATACCTATAAGAAACCGGAGGGGGTTGTTGCCAAGAGGAGTGATCAATTCCTTGAGGATCCTCCCATCTTTAGTTGTCTGATAAACCACTATTTTATGGTTTATCTTGTGCTCAATTGAGTGGTTTTTATAAACTCTTTACTCACTTATTCATATAATTTGCATGATTTTACAATTCCTTCCTACTTTTATTCTATAATTGAAAACTTTCTTCCTAAGCCTTTAAATTGTATATTTTTAATCCCTATTTATACCATTCGATGTCGTGATCTGTGTGTTAAGTATTTTCAGGCTTTATAGGGTAGGAATGGCTTAGAGGATGGAGAGGAAGCTTGCATAAATGGAAGGAGCACAAAAAATAAAAGAGACAACCAGCAAGAAGCGACGCGCACGCATGGCTCACGTGTGCGCGTGGATTGGAGAATTGCACGGCGACGCGTGCGCGTACCTGACGCGTACGCATGACACGCGAAGATGACCAGTGACACGTACGCGTGACTGACGCGTACGCGTGACATGCGCGACCTGCAGGAATCATAGAAAACGCTGGGGGCAATTTTGGGCCGAGTTTGGACCCAGTTTTCGGCCCAGAAACATAGACTAGAGCCAGGGGACAAGCAGAGACTCAAAACACATTCACATTATGCATAATTTTAGTTTTAGTTTTGAATCTTAGAGAGAAATTACTACTTCCTCTAGGTTTCCTTTACCTTCATAGTTTTAGGGTTTTATGCTTTTGTTTGGATATTGAGAAGAGTTATTACCTCCGTTGAAGTTTCCATTATTCTAGTTTGCTTTCTTATTCCTTTACTATTTTGATTACTTATTAACCTTGTTCAGATACGTATGTTGCATTTTGGAATTTATTAATGAAAAGAACTATTTTTACTTTTAATTAATTTTTAGTTATTGTTTATCATGTCTTCCTTGTATTCCCTTTTTAATTCTATGCAAGTAATTTTCATGTCAATAGAGTAGACTCCCAACTTGACTTGGGGATTGATTAAAATGAGACCCTAGAGGTGGAATGCTCAAGTGATTAGTTAAATTGGAAGTTGTTGGCTAACTCTCTAGTCTCTGACTCTAATCCTTCCTAAGGAGAGGATTAGGACCCGGGATTCAGAGTTGATTAGTTGGTTGCTTGACTTTTCTTTATTTAGTAAGGGATGACTAAGAAGAACAACAACCTTTTGCTATTTCACTTGGAAAAAATAAACAAGGATAGAATTTCCAATTAATCTATGCCCAGTCAAGGCTTTTATTTAATTGAATAAATTCTCTCATTAATTTTCATTGCCTTAAATTACAATCATTTAATTTCCTGTTCTCTAACTCTTAAAAATTCTCGGAAAATTCCTAACTAATAAAATAGCACTCTTTTGTCAACTCGTTGGGAGACGACCTTGGATTCCTAACCCCAGTATTTTTATTCTAATTTTGTGACAACCCTTTCTAAATTGATAAACGGATTTTTGCTGGTTCAGAACTGTACTCGCAACGTATGTTTTATTTTAATTTCTTAATCGGCCAATTTCCGCCACGTCAATTTTTGGCGCCGTTGCCGGGGAGTTGCAATAGCGTGCTAAATTATTAGTTGGTGTAAATATTTTGAATTTTTTTTAATTGCATATTTTATTTTATTTTATTTTATTACCATGAGCTGTATGTTTCTTTCGTTGAATGACATGTTCACTGCCTGATCCGAGCTTAGCCGCATTTGATCCTAAAATTGAAAGAACTCTTTCACGTATTAGGCGAGCTCGGCGTCGGTTAGCCTCTGAGGGTGGTGAAGTGGTTACTATCAATTCACCAGTCTCATATGAGGGAAATCTGAACCGCCATCTGAGGAAGAAACAAGCTCCTCTACTACTAATTTGGTTGATTTACGTGCAGGTAATATGGCAGAGCCCAGAAGGATTACTCTCCAAGAAGCAGGCACTCCAGACTTTACACTGCAATCGTATCGAGCGCATCACCCAAATCTGGCTCCAGATTTTGAACTAAAGACTGCGCTAATCAACCTAATACCCAAGTTTCATGGCTTACCTGCTCAGGAGCCCATCAAGCACTTCAGGGATTTTCAGATAACCTATTCTACTATTAGGCGTCATGGTACAAATGAGACTTCAATTCTGCTAATCGCCTTCCTGTTTTCTCTTGAGGAAAAAGCGAGGGAGTGGTACTACACCCAACCAGAAGCAGTTGTTACCAACTAGGATACGCTCAGGAGAGAATTCTTGGAAAAATACTTTCCAACTGAAGTTACAGATAGACTGAGGAAAGAGATCTCCTGCATTATCCAGGGTGACTCAGAGACCCTTTACGAATATTGGGAATGCTTCAGGAATCTCCTAGACTCATTCCCCCACCACAAGATTGACCAAATGGTGTTGATTAGCTACATTACACAAGGCTTGAAGCCTCAGGATAAGACTACATTGGATGCTGCAAGTAATGGCTCTATGAAAAAGTACAAGACCGCGGATGAAACGTGGCAACTGATCATTGATCTAGTAGAGTCTACTCGGAATGTCAGGCACAGGAACAACCATCCCAAAGCTATTGCAGAGGTTTCCTCTAGCAGTGAGACTATTGCTTTCACACAGGCTTTATATGAGATGACCAACCTACTGAAGCAGATACAGCTGAATCAACAATAACCTCAGCCTCCCCCACAACAACAAAGTCAATAGTTGGTTCCTCAAAGAGTATGCGGAATATGTGCTGATTATACCCATTACACTGATGAGTGTCTGCAACTCCAACAAGAAGACACCACCTTGGCAGCTACTCATAATTTCTACGACCGCGCAAATCAAGGATACAATCAACAAGGCGGCAATTACAACCAAGGTGGAAACCACAATCAAGATTGGCAAGACAACTCCAACCAGGGATGGAAAGATAATTCCAATCAAGGATGGAGGGACAGCTACAACAGAGGAGGCAGAGACAACAATGGAAATCATAGGTGGAACAACAATAACAGACAACAGAACCAAAACCAGCCTTATAGAGCACCTCACCAAAGGCAGTCCCAAGCGCCTCAGAACAACCAACAGCAGGTCCCCCAAATCACTTACCCATCCTCCTCTCGCAATGACGAGTTGCTTCACTCTCTTGCAAAAAGACAAACAACCATAGAAAACATACTTACTGGTCTGACCTCTGCTATACAAGCTCTCGTCTCTCAGATGGGATTGTCGAGTACCTCCAACACTCAACTTGCAAGCTCCAGTACACTTCCATCTCAGCCTGTACCCAACCCCAAAGGAGGAATCAACTCCATTACTTTGGGGTCTGGGACTACACTACCAGAGGGGAGTCATGCGGAGCCAAGCTTCACAGAAGACACTCCAGTTGAAGAAGAAGATGTAGTACAAGACTTGGTTGAAGAAGAAGCAGCTCAACTAGGGAATGGAGCACCAAGGGACGCAGAAGCTACAAGAGACACCATTCCTATCCCCTTTCCACACCTTGCAAGGAAGCCCAGAAAGCAAATGGAACTCGATCCCAAAATGGTAGAAATATTCAAAAAGGTTGAGGTAACTGTTCCCCCTTTTGATGTTATTCAGCAAGTACCTAAATATGCGAAGTTTCTTAAAGATTTACGCATGCATAAGGATAAAATTAACGAATTAGAAACTATTCCATTAGGTAGTTCTATATATGCCTTAATGGAGAATATACCTGAAAAATGTAGTGATCCAGGCCCATGCATGGTTAACTGTACCATTGGGGGTATAATATTCTCTGACTGTATGTGTGATTTAGGAGCGTACGTGAGTATTATGCCTTTGTCTATATATGATGCTTTGAGGCTCCCTCCCTTAAAAAGGTCGGCAGCTCGTTTTGTTTTAGTAGATAAAAGCATCATCACAGTGGTTGGAATTGCTGAAGACGTGTGATAAACCACTATTTTATGGTTTATCTTGTACTCAATTGAGTGGTTTTTATTAACTCTTTACCCACTTATTCATACTATTTGCATGGTTTTATATTTCCTTCCTAATTATGTGTTTTGATTGAAAACATGCTTCTTTGATCTTATATTTGCTTATTATTAATCCTCTCTTATTACCATTAGATGCCTTGATATGTATGTTAAATGTTTTTAGAGATTATAGAGCAGGAATGGCTTAGAGGATGGAAAGGAAGCATGCAAAAGTGGAAGGAATACAAGAAGTTGGAGAAATTGCTAAGCTGTCCAGCTTGACCTCTTCCCACTCAAACGGCTATAACTTTAGCTATAGAGGTCCAAATGATGCGGTTCCAGTTGCGTTGGAAAGATAACGTCCGGGGCTTCGATTTGATATATAATATGCTATAGTTCCCTTGAAGCTAGGCGACGCGACTGCGTGATCTATGCGGCAGCGAATTCTAGACTATTTTTGACCCAGTTTACGGCCCAAAAAACACAGATTAGAGGCTATAAAGTGGGGGAATGCATCCATTCATGGGAGGCTTTCATAATCACAATTTTAGGAGTAGATGTAGTTTTTAGAGAGAGAGGTTCTCTCCTCTCTCTTAGGATTAGGATTTAGGATTTCTCTTAGTTTTAGGAGTGACTCTCAATCCCAGGTTCAACGTTCTTTTACTTTATATTTATCTCTTACGTTCAGATACTTTAATGCTTATATTAGTTATGTTGCCTATCTTGCTTATGCTACATTCATGTTATGATTTTCTTAATTGATATTATTTGAGGTATTCCAGATTTAAGATTGCTTTGCTTTATTTAAATTGATGCTCTGTTTAAAGATTGCTTTTAATTTAAATTAGATATTTTCTCCCTTTTGGCTTTGGTTAGGTAATTGGTAACACTTGAGTTGTCAAACTCAGGAGTGGTTGAAATTGGCATATTTTGCTTTAGCTAGGATTGCTCTAACACTAGTCTCTCCACAGGAGTTGACTAGGACTTGATGATCAAGCTAATTAGTCCACTTGACTTAACTAAGTGGGATTAAAATCCAATTCTCATCACATCTCATAACGATAACAAGGACAGGATTTCCGGTTCTCATACCTTGCCAAGAATTTATTTTACAGTTATTTATTTATTTTTATTGCTCGAAAATATACCTGTGCGTATTGCCCAAACTTCCAAAACCCCCGATTTACAATCTTCATAACCAATAATAAGAACATACTTCCCTGCAATTCCTTGAGAAGACGACCCGAGGTTTGAATACTCGGTTATCAATTTCAAAGGGGTTTGTTACTTGTGACAACCAAAACGTTTGTATGAAAGGACTTTTGAAGGTTTAGAAACTATACTTGCAACGAGGATCCATCCGCAATTTTCTAGACCACGCAAAAGTTCTCTCATCAAAATGGCACCGTTGCCGGGGAATTGCAAACGTGTGCCTTATTATTGGTTATTGTAAATATTTGCTTTTTGATTTGTTTTTATTTTTATTTTTATTAAATTAAGAGGTTATTGATTTTTATTTTAAAATTTTTATCTTATCTTATCTTATTTTAAAAGTCAAATTTCAAAATTCAAATTTAAAAATTTTTTAAAAATTCAAATTTAAAAAATTTTCAAATTTCAAATTTCAAAAAAAAAAATTCAAATTTCAAAATTTAATTTTCAAATTCAAAATTTAAATAACCTTTTAATTTCAATTTGTTTTTATTTTTTTAATTTTTATTTTTTCCTATGAACTCTCACCCCTTTGGCTATGAGTCTGGTTACAATAATGTTGCAGGAAGAAGAAATTACAATGAGAACAGGCATCAAGGTTGGAACAATCAAAGATGGGAGGAACCACAAGGATTTGATCAATCCTCATGGCAACAACCACCTCTAATGGACTATCAACAACCACCACCATATGCCTATGAACCCTTTCCTCAACATAACTTTGGACCACCAAACTCACAAGCCCCTTTCCGCCATTCACCTCCATATGACCCTAACCCTCAACCACCGTACCAACCACCTTATGAGCCATATGAACCATATATAGAACCACCCCAATTCCAATCCAATCACTCCCAACCACCATCACTTTCTTTTGTATCATGTCCAAGTCCGGCAACCCGAGAAGCAGAGGTTCGCCTAAGGGAAACAGTAATTAAATTTCAGGCAACCATTCAACAACTGGAGCAAGTATTAATTCAATGGGCTTCTAGACGCTCAAATATACAAGGGTCAACCACAGGCCCATGTGGACAATTTCATGAAGGGCGTAGCATGAAGGAGATACTAGAGGCCCCAGTAGACAAGACAGAGAATGAATTCACACTAGAACAAGTAGAAGAAGCTGTCATTGTTCAAGAAGAAGAAGAAGTGGTTGAAGACTTAGGAGATGCAGAACCTCCATGGGAAAGTCCAGTCATAGAGCCTCCTTCCAAGACGATTGAAATTGATGCTGAGGAGGGTGTACAACCCCCAAAGCATATCATAGTTGAAGACTTGGAAGAGGTTGATAAAGAGATGGAGATTCAAGAAGAAGAAGCACAACCTCCCATGCCCTTGGAAAGCAATGAAGAGGAGATTAAATTGGAAGAGAGCTGCCAAGAAGAAGAGGTTGAAATTGAAGAAGCTTGCAAAGAGGTGGTAATTATCAGAGAAGAGCACAAGGGAGTGGAACTTGCAATTTCATTAAAAATACCTCCCCCTAAGTTGCCATCATCCTTCACAACATTCAAGTGGGTAAAATTCATATCCCTTAGCTTT
Source organism: Arachis hypogaea (assembly GCF_003086295.3). NCBI lineage: Eukaryota > Viridiplantae > Streptophyta > Magnoliopsida > Fabales > Fabaceae > Arachis > Arachis hypogaea. The sequence goes on from NC_092052.1 coordinate 84,343,624, forward strand.
CTAATTCCACTTGAATATGGGCTACTGGAGACGGATGGTCAACTTAGAGCTCTTTGTGATATTAAGAGTAAGAGGAAGATGGCCAGTGGTAAGAATTGTCCTGCAAGGTTCATCATTGTTGGAAGCTTTAAGTTCAAACGCAAGGGTTGGTATAAAGCTCAACCGAATTGGTCTAGGAAGCTGTTTGGTCGCTGCAGTGAGAATTCAGATCAACTTTCACCCGGCTGGAAAAATGCAGATCGAGACAAAAACGGGTGTAAAAGTAAAGTTTGGGATCCTGGAATCTGTTCTGGCATTTGTCACCCCGGGAGCCTAAGAATCTGTTTGAAGCTTCTTAAGGGCATTACATGCTTAGTTTGGGACCTCGGAGGACACTGGAATCACAAACATTGGTGGAGATTCCTGGATGAGTTCAAGCACAAGCCACCATAACAGGAAGCTCGCCAAATGTCCAACTTAAGGACTTTAACTAAAAAGTGCTAGGTGGGAGACAACCCACCATGGTATGATCGTTTCTTTTTAGTTTTTATTTAGTTTTATTTGTTTTTGAATTTTATTTTATTTTGTTATATTGAACCTGGAGTTTTGCATCACATTCATATTAACACTGCATTCTGCATTTTTCAGATTACAAAAAAAAAAAAAAGCGAGCACGCGACGCGACCGCATCAGCGATGCGTCCGCGTCGCAAGGAGATGGGAGACAATATTAATATGAACAGAGAGTTTTGCAGGAGCAGCGCTGGAGGCGTGCCAATGGCACAAATCACCCCACGCGACCGCGTCATATGGGAATAATGGCCTCCCACGCGACCGCGTCACCCACGCGGCCGCGTGACCTGAAATCGGCGCAAAAAGGGTGTTTGGCAGAAAGTTGAGCTGGAGTTGGGCTGGACCCGTGCTAGTAGCACAAGCCCTGCCACGCGAACGCATCACCCATGCGTCCGCATCATATTGGAAATAAGGCTACCCGCGCGATCGCGTCGACCACGCGACCGCATCACCCTGGATTTTGGCAATACTGAGTTTTGAATAGAGAGTTGTCCGACCGCGAGGCTGCACTCGCGCCACTAGCACAAATCAAGTCACGCGATCGTGTGCCCCACGCGTCCGCGTCACCCAACCTTATCGTGCACCACGCGACCGCGTCGCCAGCATCGCACAACCTATCCGGATTAGTGCCAATTTTCTTATCTTCTCTTTTCTAATCCTAATTTCTTCCTTCTCTCTCCTTTCTCACTTTCTTTTTCTTCTTCTCATCCTTTTTCCCTCTCATTTTATTTTACTTCATTTTTTTGCATATTTCATTCATTGCATTATTCTCATTGGTGTTGGAGTTTTATTTGGATAAGTGCCTTATTTTATTTGAGCACGTGGCTACTCGGAGAAGAGATTTGACAATTGACATTTACTTATGGCTCTCATATACATTTGGATTACATTATTTTCATCCCTATTTTAACTTGCACACCCAATGTATTTGGGATTATCATTCACAATTGTCATCATTACACATGCTCTTTAATTTGGCACATTTATTACTTGATGCTTGAGCTATGCTTCTCATGCCTATTATTTGCATGTTTTTACCCTCTTGCATCTAATTATTTTGAATTACCCTTTTTAATCTTTATTGTTGTCCTCCCTACATGTTGTAGCTACCATGTAGATGGACTATCATCTTTCCTTTGGAATTCCTTATCACTTGGAATTTCCTCCCTTCCGGTCTTAGTTTTCTATATTTCACACTCTTCCTTTTTCTTCTTCCTTAGGCATGGGTACCAAGAAAGGAAAAGAGAAGGCCACTGACAAGACACCAGCAAGGAAAGGAACCAAGAGATCTCCAATTAAGGCGCCTCCATCTATAAGCGTCAGTTGGAGCAACCCATCCACCTGCACATCTTAGCATGCACTGAGGACGTTGCAATCTTTAAGTGTGGGGAGGTCGATACCGATCTCCATGGGTTAGTTATTTCCTGACTCAACACCAAAATTTTTATTTTATTTGTTTGTTCATTGTTGCATTTGCATGTTTGATTGCATATTTGTTTGATTTTTTTGCATATTTTACCACCTGGTTGAAGTAATATTTTCTTTTTCAAGAAACCTTTTAGAGCATTTCACTAATTTGAATAAAATTTTTTGTTACACTTGTTTGAAGAAATATTATATTGGAACATGGTTTAGAGCTCGAACACACAAAACCTGTGAGATTTTGAGCCTATTTGAATTGGTTGCATTTTATCAACCAATATTTTATTTTATTTTTTTTTTGTGTTTTTCTCTCTAAAATTGTGATCTTTGTCTTGCTTAATTCTATATTTCCATGGTTTGATGTATGCATGCACTTATATGATTGAGGCCTTTGTTTCACTGAGCTTACATACCCATATGGCCTTAACCCTTCATTATCCCTTGCAAACCAATTTGAGCCTATTATACCCCTTTGTTCTTTACTTTAGCACATCATTAACTCTAAGCGGAAAACAATAATGTCCTTAAATTTGAATCCTTGGTTAGCTTAGACTAGTGAGAGTGCTCATGAATTAAGTGTGGGAAAATTGGGTTTGGAAATATTTGGTTTGAGAATTGAGTATGTTAGAGTTTTCTAACAATGTGAAAGAAATGTTTAGGACATGTTCATGCATTCAATAAATTAATCATATGAATTAAAAAAAAAGAAGAAGAAGAAGAAGAAGAAGAAGAAAAAGAGAGAGAAAAAGAAAAGAAAAAGAGCAAATACTAAAAGGGGACAAAATGCCCCAAAGTAAGTGGTGAAAGCAATGCATATGAGTTGTACTTGAAATTAGAATGCATGAATATGTGGAAAACATGGTTAATGGATAGTTGTATGTGGTATTATGATTACTTGGATTGTTTAAGTTAGGTGGAAAGTTTAAGTTAATTAAGGATTCAGATTTTAGTCCACTTGACCAAATACAATCCTACCTTGACCCTAACCCCATTACAACCCTTAAAAGACCTCCTGATTTGTGTATTTGTGCATTAAACTTATGTTGATTGTTAGATGAAGAGCAAGCCTTAGAAAGCAAGGTTAGTAGAGAATTGAGAGAATCGAACCTAAAACACTTGAGTGATTAGAGTGTATGCACTACCAGTAAGGGTTCGATACTTAATTCCTTGTTCCCTGCTTTCATGAGCTATTTTCTTCTTGCAAGTCTATTTGAACTTCATTCTTATGATTTGAATTAGTGAAATCCAGTTCATATTTCCTCTTGAAATATTTGTTTACTTTTAACTAAGTAGGTAGAATCATTTTGCATGTAGTTGCATTCATAGGATTGCATTTCATACATCCTACCATTCCTCTTCATTTTTATAGCTTCTCTTGAGCTTAGCATGAGGACATGCTATTGTTTAAGTGTGGGAAGGTTGATAAACCACTATTTTAAGTCTTTATCTTTTGCTCAATTGAGTGGTTTTTATTAACTCTTTACCCACTTATTCATACTATTTGCATGGTTTTATATTTCTTTCCTAATTATGTGTTTTGATTGAAAACATGCTTCTTTGATCTTATATTTGCTTATTATTAATCCTCTCTTATTACCATTAGATGCCTTGATATGTATGTTAAGTGTTTTCAGAGATTATAGGGCAGGAATGGCTTGGAGGATGGAAAGGAAGCATGCAAAAGTGGAAGGAATACAAGAAGTTAGAGAAATTGCTAAGATGTCCAGCCTGACCTCTTCGCACTCAAACAGCTATAACTTTAGCTACAGAGATCCAAATGATGCGGATCCAGTTGCGTTGGAAAGCTAACGTCTGGGGCTTCGATTTGATATATAATATGATATAGTTCCCCTGACGCTAGGCGACGCGACCGCGTGATCCATGCGGCCGCGTCGCAGTGACGGGAATCCAGCGTGGCAAAATTCGAAACCAGCGAATTCTGGACTGTTTTTGACCCAGTTTACGGCCCAGAAAACACAGATTAGAGGCTATAAAGTGGGAGAATGCATCCATTCATGGGAGGCTTTCATATTCACAATTTTAGGAGTAGATGTAGTTTCTAGAGAGAGAGGTTCTCTCCTCTCTCTTAGGATTAGGATTTAGGATTTCTTTTAGTTTTAGGAGTAACTCTCAATCCCAGGTTAAACATTCTTTTACTTTATATTTATCTCTTACGTTCAGATACTTTAATGCTTATATTAGTTATGTTGCCTATCTGGCTTATGCTACATTCATGTTATGATTTTCTTAATTGATATTATTTGAGGTATTCCAGATTTAAGATTGCTTTGCTTTATTTATATTAATGCTCTGTTTAAAGATTGCTTTTAATTTAAATTAGATATTTTTTCCCTTTTGGCTTTGGTTAGGTAATTGGTAACACTTGAGTTGTCAAACTCAGGAGTGGTTGAAATTGGCAGATTTTGCTTTAGCTAGGATTGCTCTAACACTAGTCTCTCCACAGGAGTTGACTAGGACTTGAGGATCAAGCTAATTAGTCCACTTTACTTAACTAAGTGGGATTAAAATCCAATTCTAATCACATCTGATAAGGATAACAAGGACAGGATTTCCGGTTCTCATACCTTGCCAAGAGTTTATTTTACAGTTACTTATTTATTTTTATTGCTCGAAAATATACCTGTGCGCATTGCCCAAACTTCCAAAACCCCCGATTTACAATCTTCATAACCAATAATAAGAACATACTTCCCTGCAATTCCTTGAGAAGACAACCCGAGGTTTGAATACTCGGTTATCAATTTCAAAGGGGTTTGTTACTTGTGACAACCAAAACGTTTGTATGAAAGGACTTTTGAAGGTTTAGAAACTATACTTGCAACGAGGATCCATCCGCAATTTTCTAGACCACGCAAAAGTTCTCTTATCAACGTGCTAGTGAGCATTAAGGGCCTCACATTTTCCATTGACTTCTATATCTTGGAAATGCCCCTTAATGACTCAGGAAGACCGTCATCCATCCTGCTTGGAAGGCCATTCCTGAAGACTTCAAAGTTCAAACTGGATGCCTTCTCAGGAACTTATTCTTTTGAGATAGACGGCCGAGCAGTGAGCTTCAATCTGGATGAAGCTATGAAGCACCCTCCAGAAGATCATTCCATCTTCCAGTGCGACATCATTGATGAGACTGTAGCTGCAGTCCATCAAGAAGAAATAGAGGAGATGCACATGGAGCATGGTCCAAGTGTAGAGAAACCCTCTGAACATAATGAGGACACTTTGCCATTATCACTAGCTCCAGATGATCAAGTGCCCAACCATGAGTAGAAAATGGAGTTAAAGCCCCTTCCACCCCACCTAAAGTATGCTTACCTTGAGGATAATCAGAGGCTCCCAGTTATCATTGCAAGGGAACTCACATCCCAACAGGAAGAGCAGCTGCTTAGTGTGCTAAGAAGACACAAGAAAGTAATTGGGTAGAGCCTGGCGGATATAGTAGGCATCACTCCTCAAGTTTGTGAGCACATGATATTTTTAGAAGAGAGAGCAAGGCCTGTCCGTCAACCTCAAAGAAGACTGAATCCCACCATCTTGGAGGTTGTCAAGAAGGAAGTGACCAGACTACTAGAAGCTGATATCATTTATCCAATCTCAGATAGCGAATGGGTTATCCCAGTACAAGTGGTGCCCAAGAAGTCTGGAGTCACAACAGTGAAGAATAAGCATGGAGAGCTCATGGCAACTAGAGTGCAGAATTCATGGATAGTTTGCATTGACTACAGGCACCTCAACCAAGCTACTCGCAAGGATCATTACCCCTTGCCATTTATTGATCAGATACTTGATCACCTGTCAGGTAAATCACATTACTGCTTTTTAGATGGTTATACAGGCTATTTCCAAATTCTTATAGCTCCTGAAGATCAGGTGAAGACTACTTTTACATATCCCTTTGGAACGTATGCTTACAAGAGGATGCCTTTTGTATTATGTAATGCACCAGCTACTTTCCAAAGGTGCATGATGAGTATCTTCTCTGATCTTATTGAGAGCTGTATAGAAGTTTTCATGGATGATTTTAGCGTATATGGTTATCCACTTAGCTTTTGCTTGGATAGTTTAGGTAGAGTATTAGACAGGTGTGTTAGTTCAAACCTTGTATTAAATTTTGAAAAATTTCACTTTATGGTAAAACAAGGTATTGTACTAGGACATGTTGTTTCTAATACTGGTATTTCTGTAGATCCAGCAAAGGTAGATGTCATTTCTAGTCTACCTTACCCCTCCTCTGTGAGGGAAGTTCGTTCGTTCCTTAGTCATGCAGGTTTCTATCGGAGATTTATTAAGGACTTCAGTAAGGTAGCATTGCCTTTATCCAGACTGCTGTCGAAGGATGTTGAGTTCGAGCTAAATGCGGACTGCATGGAAGCATTTGATAAGTTGAAGAGCGCCTTGACTCAAGCTTCAATTGTGAGAGGACCAGACTAGAGCCAGCCATTTGAGATTATGTGTGATGCCTCCAACCTTGCAGTAGGAGCGACACTGGCTCAGCACGAAGGTAAAGATCCTTTCATAATTGCATATGCTTCTAAGACATTAGACGCTGCTCAATCTAATTACACTACCACTAAAAAGAGCTTCTGGATATTATTTTTGCTCTGGATAAATTTTGAGCCTATTTACTTGGTACTAAGGTGGTAGTGTACTCAGACCATGCAGCTCTAAAATATTTATTAGCTAAAAAAGAGTCTAAACCAAGGCTAATACATTGGATATTGCTGCTGCAAGAATTTGATTTAGAAATTAAGGATAGGAGTGGTTCCCAGAATTTAGTTGCAGACCACTTGAGTTGCCTTGAGCATATTAAGAATGACTCCACTCCTATCAATAATACTTTTCCATTTGATAGCTCGCATGTAATATCTGAAGTAGTTCCTTGGTATGCGCCTATAGCTAACTATCTAGTTAGTCATACCTTCAAGAATCAAGGGAGCAACTCATGTCGATATCCATCACTCCAAGAATCAAGGGAGCAACTCAACGAAACATTTGAAAAATTTCATGGCACACTTCACCAATTGAATCAAGCGATAAATAGACTACATTCCCGACGTTCGGACACTCAAGGAACCCCAATGGCTTCATGTGGACAAACTAATGAAGAACGCAGCATGAAGGAGATACTAGAAACCCCACTGGACAATACGGAGCATGACTTTGTACTGGAACAAGTGGAGGAAGCTGAAATTATAGAAGAGGAAGAAGTAGTTGAAGACTTAGGAGATGCGGAACCTCCATGGGAACCTCCAGTCATAGAACCTCCCTCCAAGAAGCTTGAGATCGATGTTGAGGAGGGTGTACAACCTCCAATGCATATCATGGTTGAAGACTTTGAAGGGGATGATCAAGAGATGGATTCAATCATTGATGAATTCTTGTCTGCAATTGAATCCTCTCCCATTGGACTTGACATGGAGATTAAAGAAGAAGAAGCACAACCTCCCATGCCCTTGGTGAACAATGAAGAAGAGATCGAATTGGAAGAAAGCTACCAAGAGGAAGAGGTTGATATTAAAGAAGCTTGTAAGGAGGTGGAAGTTGTCAAGGAAGAACTCAAGGGAATGGAGCTGGAAATCACCTTGCCAAAGTTGTTGGAGACCTCTCCCCCAAAGCCATCACCATCCATCCCTTCATTCAAGTGGGTAAATCTCTCATCTCTAAGCTTAATTAGCTCACTTGAATATGCTTTGCTTGAGACAGATGGGCAACTTAGAGCTCTTTGTGGCTTTAAGAGTAAGAGGGAGATGGTTAGTGGTAGGAGTCGTCATGCAAGATTCAATATGGTGGAAAGCTCAAAGTTTAAATGCAAAGGTTGGTGTAAAGCTCAATTGAATGGGTCTAGGAAGTTGGCTGGCCGCTTTAGTGAGAATTCAGATTGCTTGCTACCTGGATGGAATCATGATGGTCAACAAGAAGACGGGTGCAAAAGCAAGGTTTGGGACCCCAGAATTCATTCAAGCAATCAACACTCATGGGGCCTTGTCACTTGCTTTAACCTGCTTAAAGGATTTCTGCACCTAGTTTGGGATCCCGGAGGCCATTCGAATTACAAACATTGGTGGAGATTCCTGGATGAGTTCAAGCACAAGCCACCATAACAAAGGACTCCCCAAATGTCCAACTTAAGGACTTTTAACTAAAAGTGCTAGGTGGGAGACAACCCACCATGGTATGATCGTTCCTTTTCAATTTTAATTTTATTTTGTTTTGTTTGTTTTTAATTTTTATTTTATTCCATTTTATTGAACCTGGAATTATTCATAACATCCATATCACCACTGCATTTGCATCTGCATATTGCATAAAAAAAAAACACGCACGCGATGCGTAAACGTCGCTGACGCGTCCGCGTCACCAGTGCATTTTGAAGAAAAGAGAATTGGATAGAGAGTCACGCGAAAGCGTGGCTGGAGGCGTGCCTTAGGCACAAATATGATTACGTGACCACGTCGTTGACGTATTCGCGTCGTTTGTGAAATAGCCTCGCCATGCGTCCGCGTCACCTACGCGAACGCGTGGCCCTGCAAAATCGATGTAGAGAGGTGTATGGCAGCAAGTTATGGTGGAGTAGGGCTGGAATGGTGCTAGAAGCACAAGCCCTATCACGCGAACGCGTGCCCCCACGCGGCCGTGTCGTTTTCAAATTATGGCCATTCACGCGATTGCGTCAACCACGCGATCGCGTCACCCCAAGTTTTTGGCAAAATGGGTTTGAAACAGAGAGTTGCGCGAACGCATGGCTGCCCTCGCGCCATTTGCTTAAATCAAGTCACGCGACCGCGTGACCCACGCGTCCATGTCACTTGACAAAAATCACACACCGCTCGATCGTGTGACCCACGCGTCCACGTCATATGCGACGCACAACTTATCCAGATCAGCCAAGATATCTTATCTTTTCTTCCCCAAATCCTATTTTCTTTCTTCTTCTTTCTTCATTCTTTCTTTTCTTCTCCCCCTCTACTCTTCTATCCCTTTAATTTAATGCATTTTTTTGTTCTTTTTTCTTCTCAATTTCATCTTAGCTTAATTCCTTTTGGTTTCTTTTTCAATTCTCTTTCATGTATTTTTATGTTGGTGTTGGAGTTTTATTTGAATAGTACCTTATTTTATTTGAGCATGTGGCTATTCTGAGGAGAGATTTGACAATTGACATTTACTTATGGCTCTCATATACATTTGGATTACATTATTTTCATCCCTATTTTAACTTACACCCCAGTGTTTGTGAAAAAGCTTTTATGGCATTTTGAATCTTATTATATTTTACTCTTTCACTTGCATATCTCTTTTTCACAACACTTGTGCTCCACATGTATTTGGGATTATCATTCACAATTGTCATCATTACACATGCTCTTTAATTTGGCATATTTATTACTTGATTCTTGAGCTATGCTTCTCATGCCTATTATTTTCATGTTTTTACCCTCTTGCAGCTAATTATTTTGAATTGCCCTTTTTTATCTTTATTGTTGTCTTCCCTACATGTTGTAGCTACCATGTAGTTGGGCTATCATCTTTCCTTTGGAATTCCTTATCACTTGGAATTTCCTCCCTTCCGGTCTTAGTTTTTTATATTTCACACTCTTCCTTTTTCTTCTTCCTTAGGCATGGGTACCAAGAAAGGAAAAGAGAAGGCCACTGACAAGACACCGGCACGGAGAGGAACCAAGAGACGTCCAGCTAAGGCGCCTCTATCTACAAGCGTCAGTTGTAGCAACCCGTCCACTTGTACATCTCAGCATGCACCGAGGACGGTGCAATCTTTAAGTGTGGGGAGGTCGATACCGATCTCCATGGGTTAGTTACTCTTCTATCTCAACACGAATATTCTATTTTCTTTGTTTATTCATTGTTGCATTTGCATATTTGATTGCATGTTTGTTTGATTTTATGCATTTAGTTACTACTTGGTTGAAGTAATATTTTCTTTTTCAAGAAATTTTTATAGTATTTCACTAATTTGAATTAAAAAAAATTTTCAGTTAAAACTTGTTTGAAGTTGTATTTGGAACATAGTTTAAAAAGCTAAGAACACACAACCTGTGAGATTTTGAGCTTATTTATATGGTTACATTATTTAACCATAAATTTTTATTCTTGTGAGTTTTCTTCTCTATGATTGCAATCTTTACTTTGTTCCATTCTATATGTCCACTATTTAGTGTATTTACATGCTTGCATATGATTGAGGCCATTATTTGTTATTAGCTCACTTATCCCAAATAAGCCTACCTTTTACATCACCCTTGTTAGCCACCTTGAGCCTTTTTATCCCCATTTATTCTGTTCTATAACCACATCGCTAGCCTTAAGCAGAAAAATAATTAAATATCCCAATTGAATCTTTGGTTAGCTTAAGATAGGGATTGTGTAACAATTAAGTGTGGGGAAACTGTGAGAACATGGGTTAATAAGGGAATGTGTTATATTTTGATAAAATATTGGGAATTTGGGTACCTACTCATGTGAGACTAGAAAAATTAAAAATCCATGTGCATTGATAAGTTGTGTTTATTTTTCTATTTAAAAAAAATAAAAATAAAAAAAAGGAAAAAAATATTATAAATAAGTAAATAAATAAGGGGAAAAAATTACCCCAATGTTAAGTTAATAAAAAATCAATGCATATGTGATAAAATTAAAGAAAAGTTGATGCATGAGTATGAGATGAAAAAAAATGGGAATTTTTGGGTAGCTAGGAATGATTCTAGAGTTATATAGAGTGTATGTATGTTAGGTAAAAGCTTGGTTAGTCAAAGATTCAATTTATAGCTCACTTAGCCATATATATACCTTTACCCTTACCTTAGCCCCATTACAACCTTGAAAAAGATCTCATGATGTTTGCATTGGTACATTAAATATTGTTGATTGGTTAGGTGAAGAGCAAAGTTTAGAAAGCATCATTAGAGAAGAGTAGAGTGATTACCCTATACACTTGAGAGACTAGAGTGCATATACACCATCAGTGAGGGTTCAATGCTTGATTCTATGCTCCCTACTTTCATGAGCTATCTTCTTACAAGTTTACCTGTATTTTACTGTATGATTTGAGTTAGTGGAATCCATCTTATATTTGTTCTTGGAGAATTTATTTACTTTTAAACCAAGTAGATAGAAACATCTTAGCATGTATTTGCATTCATATAGATAGGTTGCATTTCATACATTCTACCATTCCTCTTCATTCTTTATAGCTTCTCTTGAGCTTAGCATGAGGACATGCCACTGTTTAAGTGTGGGGAGGTTGATAAATCACTATTTCATGGTTTATCTTGTACTCAATTGAGTGGTTTTTATTAACTCTTTACCCACTTATTCATACTATTTGCATGGTTTTACTTTACCCTTCCGAATTTTGTTCTATGATTGAAAACATGCTTCTTTGGGCTTTAAATTTGCTATGTTTAATCCTCTCTTATTACCATTCGATGCCTTGATATGTGTGTTAAGTGTTTTCAGAGATTACAGGGCAGGAATGGCTTAGAGGATGGAAAGGAAGCATGCAAAAGTGGAAGGAATACAAGAAGTTGAAGGAACTGCAAAGCTGTCCAGCCTGACCTCTTCGCACTCAAACAGTCATAATATGAGCTACAGAAGTCCAAATGATGCGGTTTTAGTTGCTTTGGAAAGCTGACATCCGAGGCTTCGATTTGATATATAATTTGAACATTGGAAATTGCTAATTGATTTGAATTCCAATAACTCTAGTTTTTCCGTAAGGATTTGACAAGGAGTTGAGGATCAAATCAATTTGTTCACTTGACTTTCCTTTGTTTAGGAAGGGTTAATTAGAGTGGGAGCAAAATCCATTGCTCATCACACCTGATAAGGATAGTTAGGATTGGACCTCAATTTCTTACTCCTTTCCAAGAGATTTTATTATTATTAATTTATTTTTCTTGCCATTTAAATTACTTGTTCCTTATTTCAAAAACCCAAAAATACACTTTTACTCATAACCAATAATAATTCGTACCTCCATGCAATTCCTTGAGAAGACGACCCGAGGGTTAAATACTTCGGTTATAAATTTTTATTGGGTTTACTTTAGTGACAAACAAAACTTTTGTACGAAAGGATTCTTGTAAGTTTAGAAACTATACTTACAACGCGATTATATTTGTGAATTTCTTTACTAGCAGAAATCCGTTTGTTAGCTACATTCGCGCCACTTGCACAACCTATCTCACGCGTACGCGTCCCTGACGCGTACGCGTTACATGAAGATAGCGCGATCCACGCGCACGTGTGATGCACGCGTACGCGTCGCATGCAACGCACAACTTATCCACTTCAGCGCCTGATTTCAAATCTTTTCTCCCCTAATCTTATCTCTTTTCAATCCTAATTATTTCTTTTTCTTTCTTTTTTTCTTCTTCCTTATTCCTTCTTACTTTCTATTACTTTCTTCTTTCCTTCTTCTTCATCTTCATCACCAAGTTTCTTTTCTTCTTCCCTTCTACTCTTCCATTCTTGAATTTATTTTTCTTTCTTCTTTATTTTTCTTTTAATTTTATTATCCATGGCTTCTTCTTCTTTCTTGCATTTTTATGTTGGTATTAGGATTTTGTTTGGGTATTGCCCTACTATACTAAAGCTTGTGGATAATATGAGGAGTGATTTGACAATTGCTATTTTAATTTGGCTCTCTTATACATTTGGATTACATTATTTTCATTCCTATTATACCTTGCACACAACGTGTTTGTGAAAAAGCCTTTATGGCACCTTGAATCCTATTTTCTTTTAGTCTTTTACTTGAATGCCTCTTTTTCACAACGCTTGTGCCCCACATGTATTTGGGATTATCATTTATAATTGTCATCATTACAAATGCTCTTTTATTTGGCACATTTATTACTTGATGCTTGAGTTATTCTTCTCATGCCTATAACTTGCATGTTTCTACCCTCTTGCATCTTATTATTATTTTGAATTTCCTACTTGATCTTAATTGATGTCTTACCTACATGTTGTAGCTACCATGTAGTTGGGCTATCATCTTTCCTTTGGCATTCATTATCACTTGGAATTTTCTCCCTTCCGGTCTTAGTTATCTATATTTCACACTCTTCCTTTTTCGTCTTCCTTAGGCATGGGTACCAAGAAAGGAAAAGAGAAGGCCACTGACAAGACACCAGCAAGGAGAAGAACCAAGAGAACACTGGCAAAAGCACTTCCATCTACAAGTGTAAAGCCACCAACAAAGCGGGTGAAGAGGATTATTAAAGTTGATGAATCAGAAAAAGCTTTTCCCGCCCGAGACTCCACACGGTTTGCTAACCGTTATTGCGAACAGATGTTCCCCATCCTGGTTGAGAGGAACTACAACAATGAGCATCTACTCATGGTCCCAACACATTTTGTTGATTTTGTGGATCCCCGAATAGAGAGGAGACAGTGGAGATTTTTGAGGAGGCAGCCGCGAGAGGCCAACTTATCATGGGTAGTTGAATCTACTCCATCTTTCACTCGCCTACTCTGCAGACTGTCTTCGTCCATTAGCAGCAGGTCCCTGTCTCCGAGAGTGCCATACAGAGAGCACTAGATCTTTCACCTAGCCCAGAGGGATGGGATGCCTATCAAGAGGCCTCTTTCAAGTGCTAGACATACCAATTCGACTGGAATAGCATCCTTGGTGTCATAGCACAACCCGGTAGCATATGGATCTACAGACAGCATAGGACTCGACCTAAGAGCATCTCAGCCAAGTCACTCACCCTGGAGGCTCGCGTGTGGGCACAAATTATGTCCCACTATGTCTTTCTGAGCACTCACGAGTTGACCTTCACAACAGACATGGCTATCCTTATCTAGTGCATCCTGACAGAGCAACCCATCAACCTGCCCCGACATATCCAGGCTGCCATGGGACACGTACAGATTATGGGTAATCTATATTTCCCCGCCTTGGTTTTAGAATTGGTCTCTACAGCGGGTGTGTCCTATCAAGCAGGTGACACGAAAGTCATGATTCCTAGGACCGACCAGTATGTCCCGAATGGGAAGTACATCAGGCCACCAGTTTCCTCTGTGAGCCGGCTTGCAGGCCCATTTTTGGATACTCCGCCTACCTCTACTCCACCATCATCCACACCACAAGCACGATCCATCCATCAGATGTTCCTTCATATCCTTGAGAGGTTCGACTGGCAAGACCGGCGGATGAAGCAAATGGAGCGCCGTAACAAGCACCGATACAACTATTTGAAGGACCTCATAGTTGGTACACACCCACCTCCAAAACCAAAGGACTCCTCGGACTCCCTTTCTTCCAGTAGTACAGAGAGCCAAGGCGAACCAGACACTGGAGGTGATGCTTCCAGCCCTCCCTTGCTCCTTACTAATGGCACGGAGGACCGTGCCAAGCTTTAAGTGTGGGAAGGTCAATCCTTGACTTCTGGAGGTAACTTCTCTCTCTTTTAACACCAACATTTGACTTTTTATTCTGTTAGATAGGATAGATTGCATGATAATAATTGTTTGCATGTATGTTTTGCTTTGTTGAAGTAATGAGTTCCTTTCAAGACCATTTTGTTAGCATTTCACTAATTTAAATTGAAAAATCTGTGTTAAACTTGTTTGAAGATTGTAAATTGGAACATGAATTATAGCTAAGAACACACAACCCAGTGAGATTTTGGAGCCTAATTGTATGGCTATATTATTTAACCATAATATTTTATTCTTGTGTGTTTTCTTCTCTATGATTGTAATTTATATTTTGTTCCAGTCTATATGTCCATTGATTAATATATTTACATGGTTGCATACTATTGAGGCTATCAATTGTTATTAGCTCACTTATCCCAAATAGCCTACCCTTTCAATCACCTTTGTTTACCACCTTTAGCCTTTTAGCCTTAAGCGGAAAAATAATTAATTACCCCAATTGAATCTTTGGTTAGCTTAAGATAGAGATTGTGTGTCAATTAAGTGTAGGAAACTGTGGGAACTTAGGTTGATGAAAGTGTACAGTGTTCCATTGACAAAATATTGGGAATTTGGGTACCTACTCATGTGAGACCAGAAAAATAAAAAATTCATGTGCATTGATATGTTACATTTACTTTTATATTCTTTAAAAAAAATAAATATTCAAATAAATAAGTAAATAAATAAATAAGGGGACAAATTTATCCCAATGCTAAGTTAAATAAAAGATCAATGCATATGTGATAAAATTAAATAAATATTTGGTACATGAGTATGTGATATAAAAGTGAGAATTATGGGTAGCTAGGCATGATTTTAGAAGTACATAGAGTATGTGTGTGTGTTAGGTGAAGGCTTAGGTTAGTCAAAGATTCATATTTTAGCTCACTTGGCCATACATATATCCTCACCCTTACCTTAGCCCCATTACAACCTTAAAAAGACCTCATGATGTTGCATTGGTATACTAAATTTTTGTTGATTGGTTAGATGAAGAACAAAGTCTAGAAAGCATGATTAGGGAAGAGTAGAGTGATTAACCCCAGACACTTAAGAGATTAGAGTGCATATACACTACCAGTGAGGGTTCAATGCTTGATTCTATGTTCCCAGCTTTCATAAGCTAGCTTCTTACAAGTTTTCCTGTCTTTATTGTGTGATTTGAATTATTGGGATCTGATTTATTTTTGTCTTGGAGAGCTTATTTACTTTTAACCAAGTAGACAGAATCATCATAGCATATAGTTGCATTTATAGATAGGTTGCATTTCACGAGTCTTACTTTTCCCCCATTCATTCCTTTTGTCTCCTTGAGCTTAGCATGAGGACATGCTAATGTTTAAGTGTAGGGAGATTGATAACCACTATTTTATGGTTTATCTTGTGCTCAATTGAGTGGTTTTTATCAACTCTTTACTCACTTATTCATATAATTTGCATGATTTTACAATTCCTTCCTAGTTTTATTCTATAATTGAAAACTTGCTTCCTAAGCCTTTAAATTGTATATTTTTAATCCCTCTTTATACCATTCGATGCTGTGATCTGTGTGTTAAGTATTTTCAGCCTTTATAGGACAGGAATGACTTAGAGGATGGAGAGGAAGCTTGCATAAATGGAAGGAGCACAAGAAATAAAGGAGACAACCAGCGAGAAGCGACGCGCACGCATGGTTCACGCGTACGCGTGGATTGAAGTTTTGCACGGCGACGCATGTGCGTACCTAACGCGTATGCATGACACGTGAAGATGACCAGCGATGCGTACATGTTACTGACGCGTACGCGTGACATGCGCGACCTGCAGAAATCACAGAAAACGCTGGGGGCAATTTTGGGCCGAGTTTGGACCCAATTTTTGGCCCAAAAACACAGACCAGAGCGAGGGGACAAGCAGAGACTCAACACACATTCACATTACGCATAGTTTTAGTTTTAGTTTTGAATCTTAGAAAGAAATTACTACTTCCTCTAGGTTTCCTTTACATTCATAGTTTTAGGGTTTTATACTTTTGCTTTGGATATTGAGAAGAGTCATTACCTCCGTTGAAGTTTCCATTATTCTAGTTTGCTTTCTTAATCCTTTACTCTTTTGATTTCTTATTAACACTGTTCAGATACGTATGTTGCATTTTGGAATTTATTAATGCAAAGAACTATTTTTACTTTTAATTAATTTTCAGTTATTATTTATCATGTCTTCCTTGTATTCCCTTTTTAATTCTATGCAAGTAATTTTCATGTCAATAGAGTAGACTCCCAACTTGACTTGGGGGTAGATTAAAAGGAGACCCTAGAGTTAGAATGCTCAAGTGATTAGTTAAATTGGAAGTTGTTGGCTAACTCTCTAGTCTCTGACTCAAATCCTTCCTAAGGAGAGGATTAGGACCTAGGATTCAGAGTTG
This sequence comes from Arachis hypogaea, assembly GCF_003086295.3. Classification (NCBI taxonomy): domain Eukaryota; kingdom Viridiplantae; phylum Streptophyta; class Magnoliopsida; order Fabales; family Fabaceae; genus Arachis; species Arachis hypogaea. Next base: position 84,360,466 of record NC_092052.1, read on the forward strand.
ATTAGTTGGTTGCTTGACTTTCCTTTATTTAGTAAGGGATGACTAAGTAGAACAACAACCTTTTGTTATTCCACTTGGGAAAAACCAACAAGGATAGAATTTCCAATTAATCTACCCCCGGTCAAGGCTTTTATTTAATTGAATAAATTCTCTCGTTAATTTTCATTGCCTTAAATTACAATCATTTAATTTACTGTTCTCCAACACTTAAAAATTCTTGAAAAATTCCTGACTAATAAAATAGCACTCTTTTGTCAACTCGTTGGGAGACGACCTGGGATTCCTACTCCCAGTATTTTTATTCTAATTTTGTGACAACCCTTTCTAAATTGATAAGCGGATTTTTGTTGGTTAAGAACTGTACTCGCAACGTGTTTCTTATATTAATTTCTTAATCGGCCAATTTCCACCATGTCATTGTCCCATCCTTGATGCATGTTGTCATTATAGCTTCCATTTCCTACAACATAATTTGAACCAAACTCATAGCCAAAGGGGTAAGAATTCATGGTAGAGAAACAAAACAAAAAGCACAAAAATAAAGGGACAAAATATAACTACTAACTCAAACACCTAAACCAACAAAGGAGCAAACTATTCACAATATTAACATATGTACAATAACCAATAACAAGCACACATTGCAACTCTCCGGCAATGGTGCCAAAAACTTGATATTGAAGATTTATACCGGTTCGGAATTTAGCAAAATATTTTCGTTGTGAGCATAGCCCAAACCAATAATCGATCCTCAAATCAAAGTTTAATTTGGGTTTCGGTTGTCACAAGTCCAGCCCTAATATAAAAATAACCGAAGTATTTAAACCTCAGGTCGTCTTCTCAAGGAGTTACAGTGAGGTATGCATATTATTGGTTATGGTATCAAAAGGGGTGGGGTGGTGAAAGTGCAAGAAATGTAAATCAGGCAATTAAAGAAACAATTACTAAAGAGAGACATTCATGGCAAGGGTTGAGAGTTAAGCTTTCTATCCTAGTCATTAATGATCATATAATATTTATCAAGAGCTTATCTTATTTAGTCATCTCTAACAATGGAAGAATCTACAAAATTATCTTCACATGAGAGAAAGTCAAATAAGACTAGTTAATCTCAATCTAAAAGTCCTAATCAACCTACTAATTAACTAGCAAGAGATTAAAGTTAATGGAAACAATATTAACTAATACCCCTAGATCACCAATCTAAATTGGGTATTAATGACTCAAGATTGCCCAATTCCTCTTTCCAAGCTAAGAATGCTTAAAAAGCTACTCTAACAACCAACCAAGCATTTTGTCAAACACATGGAAGGCATAAAAGAAAAGCATTATAAATGGCAAGAAATAGTAATTCTACAACTACCCAATACAAGAAATCAACAACAACAACTAAAGGAAGCAAAATTAACATGAGATACCTCAAATTGCATTAAATGAAATTTAAATTGACAAGAGTGTTCACAACATAAAAATGGCTAAAATGAGAAATTAACAAGAAGACATAAGAAAATCAAGACACTACAACAAGGAATTGTAAAGAAAACAATATGAAGACAAGAAATTAAACCTAGACCTAGGAGAATTTAACCTAATCCTAACCTAATTCTAGAGAGGAGAGAGAGCTTCTCTCTCTAGAAAACTAACTAAAGGATCATTATAATTAATCTAAGTGCTCCCCCTTGTCCAATCTTCAATTCTGTATGAAATAGTCATTGGAATCAGTTGGATTTGGGCCTGGGAAGCTCAGAAATAACCCCTAGCATTTTTACTTTAATGAAATCACGTGCGAGCTATGACGCGTACGCATGGGTCACACATACACGTTGCTTGGCATTTTACTTTCCACGCGTACACGTCATGTCACGCATACGCGTTGCCATGCGACTTCATCTCCACGCGTGCGCGTCGTGCCACGCGTGCGCGTCGATGATTGCACTCCAAATCCTTGATTTCCATGAATTCACCAATCTGAATGCTTTTCTCTTCCCTCATTTGATCTATTCCTAGCCCTTTTCAACCTGAATTCACTAACAAACACATCAAGGCATATAGTGGAATCAAAGGTGAATTAAAACTAGAAAATTAAATGCCTAAAAAGTATGTTTTTACACTTAAGCACAAAATTAAGGAGAATTATAAAATCATGCTATTTCATTGAATAAATGTGAGAAAAGGTGATAAAATCTCCCAAATTAAGCACAAGATAAACCACAAAATTGGGGTTTATCAGGTGTCTTGGATAGTTGAGCACAATGATGCCAACTGGCTCATCACTTCGGTTAAGCTAGCCACGGCTTCCCCTTGCTTTTGGCAACAAGTTAGAAGTTCTTGTTGTTCTTGCATTAGGGGTTAGAGAGATTGGTCCAATGAAGGTGATGGTGGAAGAGAGGGTTCATTGTTTGGAGGAAGAGTGTCATAGTTGGAACGTGGTTCATCTTAGTAAGGATATGGAGGTGAGGTATATGGAATTGATGGTTCTTGAGAATATTGATGTTGGAATGGTGGTGGCTCTAAGTATGGTTCATATGGTTGTTGGTATGGTGGATAAAGGTTAGGATCATATGGGGGTGTTTGGTGGTTTGAGGCTTGTGAGTAAGGTTGTTGAGGACTATGATGAGGGAAAGAATTGTATGCATGTGGTGGTTGTGTTTGACAACCACAATTAGGGTTACCACATCCATTAGATTGGAAAGCATTAGGAGTTGGATTGTACCCATAAGAAACTGGAGGAGGTTGTTGCCAAGAAGGTTGTCTATATGCTTGAGGCTCCTCCAACCTTTGATTTCCAAATCCTTGATGCAAACCTCCATTGAAGCTTTTATTTCTATTTTCTACAGCATAGTTTGAACCAAACTCAAAGCCAAAGGGATGAGAATTCATAGTGAAAAGGAAAAACAAAAACAAAACTATTAAGAGATAAAGAAACAAGAGCAAACCTACTCACACTATCAACATATATACAATAACCAATAACAAGCACACATTACAATTCCCCGGCAACGGCGCCAAAAACTTGAAAGAGCAAAACTTTCGGTTAAGAATTTCTTCTCGGTTAGAGGAAAGAACTTCGTTGCAAGTATAGTTCCCAACCGACAAGTAATGCTCAATCAAATTTTAATTTTTGGTTGTCACAAGTCCAACCCAATAAAGATAATTAAGAGTATTAGTCCTGGGTCATTCTCCCTAGGAATTACAATCGAGTGCTCAATTATTGGTTATGAGTTTCACGGGTTAGGTTGATAAAGGGCGAGAAAATAAATGACAAGAAAATAAAACAAACAACTAAAGAAAGCAAGTAATAAAGAGAGACATTCATGGCAAGGATTATGAATATAGGCTTTCTATCCTAGTCATTAATTATGATACAATGATTAACAAGAGCTAATCCTATTTAGTCATCTCCAACATTGGAAGAAGGTATTAAGTTATCTTCACATGAGAGAAAGTCAAACAAGACTAGTTAATCTCAATCTAAAAGTCCTAATCAACTCACTAATTGAATTAGCAAGAGATTAGAGTCAATAGAAATAATATTAACTAACAACTCTAGATCACCAATCTAAATTGGGTATTGATGACTCAAGATTGCCTAATTTCTCTTTACAAGCCAAGAATACTAAAAAAGCTACTCTAACATCCAACAAAGCATTTTATCAAACACTTGGAAGGCATAAAAGGAAAGCATAATAAATTGCAAGAAATATAAATTGTAACACTACCCAATGTAAGAATTTAACAATAACAACTAAGGAAAGCAGATTAAACATGAAATACCTCAAAATTGAATTAAAGAAAATGAAAATTAACAAGAGTGCATGAATATAAAAGTAACCAAAATGAGAAATTAACAAGAGGAAATAGGAAAATCAAGACAATAGAACAAGTAATTGTAAAGAAATTAGATGAGAACAAGAAATTAAACCTAAATCTAAGAGGAAAATTAATCTAAGAACCCTAATTCTAGAGAGAAGAGGGAGCTTCTCTCTCTAGAAAACCAACCTACATAATCCTAAGCTAATCTGATTGCTCCCCCCTTGACCTATCTTGCATTCTGCATGAAATAGCCTCAGAAATGAGTTGGATTTAGGCCTGGGATGCTCAGAAATCACCCCAGCATATTGCCTTTAATGAGGTCACGTGCCTAACATCACGGGCAAATTTCCTACTCACGCGTACGCGTGGGTGATGCATGCACGTGGCTTGAATGTCCTCTTCATGCGTACGCGTGGGTGTTGCGTGCGCGTGGTCTTGAATTCTCCAAATGCTCATTTCTTCATGAATTCTCCACTTTACATGCTTTTCTCTTCACGTCTTCCATCCAATACTTGCCTTATGAATATGAAATCCCTCAACAAACATATCAAGGCATTGAATGGAATTAAAGTGAATTAAATTTAGCTATTTTAAGGCCTAAAAAGCATGTTTTAACACTTAAGCATAAATTTAAGAAGAATTACAAAACCATGCTATTTCATTGAATAAATGTGGGATAAGTTGATAAAATCTCTTAAATTAAGCACAGGATATACCACAAAATTGGGGTTTATCATGAGCCAAGAATGATTTTAAAATCAGGATAAAGATAAGTTTTATTTTGATTGAGACAAGATCTGTTAAGTTGCAAAAGTGTGTCGGGCACTATATCCTTGGGACAGTAAGCCAGGCACTATATCCCTGGGGTAATGTGAGGACGCTCGCATCCTTTCGAGTCACAAGTGTGAGTCAGGACTATATCCCTGGGAGAGTGAGCCGGGCACTATATGCCTAGGGTACCCATTTATATTCATAACCGAAAGGCAACATCCCAATGGGATTTGTCGGGTTGGCAGTTGAAGCGACATTGCGATATCATAACCAATAAGACAGACATTCATCATATGTATATATGTGATATTATTTGAGTGTTCATATTGTAATTAGTTTGCCTATGTGGATAATTATGTTTAACTGCTAATTGTTATACCTAATGTAATTGTTTTTGATTGTCTTTAAACCTCATTACTTATGTTTGTCATTGATTGGTTGAATTATGGTGAATTAGATGTTGATTAAGTTGCTTGAGCTTGAGGCAATGATTGATTTTGTGATGGGCCGGAGGCATGATTGGTTTGTGTTTGAAATTTAGTAATGTTTGAAAAGTTAAGCTGGTTCAGCATAGACTTAATGAATCTATGTTTGGAACAGATTAATTATTCATACAGTCTAGAAAACCTTTCAAGATTTTTTTATAGGAAAGGAAAGGGCTTTGGATTTTGGATAATTAACTGATTCTTCTTTTAAAATGGTTTTGGATTTTGAATATTAAATCATTGGTTTTTGAAAAGGTACATAAGACGTGAAACGATCACTGTATTTGAAAATAGTTTCCTTTTTAAATATCTTGTTATAGCAATTCTTTAACCCTCTACTGAGAACCCTACAAGGGACGATGTTCTCACCCCCTACAGATTTCTCTTTTCAGGATATGGATGAAGAAGTTTGTAAAGAGTTTATTTAATTCATTTCTATTTATATGATATTTTGTATTATCTTAGTTATTATTTTTTTCTCACCTTTATGCTTATAAATTTTGTAAGAGGGATAGGAGTTGTGGTATGAAATGCTTGTAAGTTATTATTATGTATATGTATATTTTTTTTAAGTGTTGTATCTGGTTTGTATGTATATATGCATGTTTTTAAGTTAAAAAGTATTTTTGGTTTCTCATTTGAAAGAAAAAGTTTATACGATTTCGAGTGTTAGAAAGGCTCCTATCTTGGTATTAAATATTTTTATGGAAGTCATCGTAATATCCACGCTATTAGAGCGGTGCAGCCGGCAGCATGACATTCTGATAGCAAGGGTGTTATACCTAATATAGCAACACCTATATATGGACAAAAACTAATTATTCACCTACAACCTCTCAAGTCTAAGGAGTAATAATAAAAGGGGAATCTTTTGAAAAAGATAAATAGTGGATCAGTGAAGATTTTAATGTAGAATATAATAAGGATTCAAGAAGCTGGTATTTTACTAGATACACAAAAAAATAGAGATAAAGGAATTATTTAATAAGTATCTAAATGAAAAAAGTTAATATATATTTCTTTGATTGATTTAATACTCACTTTCAAGATTATAAAAAATATGTTGTCCTTTAACGGAAAAAATTAGTACAAGTCAAATAATAGAATCACACCTCCTAGAGAAACTATCAAGCTGCAATTTGTCCAAGACTAGAATTAAAAGCCACCCTTTACGAGGATAACAGTGTAGAAGGCAATGTAGACAAAAAAGACATTAAAAATATTCATCAGTAGTTCAAATATATTAATATGGTTTTAAATGTGATGAAAAAAATCTAGAAATAATTAAACATAAATATGAACAAAGCAAATGCATAAAAAAATCCTCTATACAAATTTCATACCCCATGACATAATCAAATTTAGTACAAATGTAGAAGCAGATATAGATGAGCTAAAAGAAAAAGCTTAGATCAATAAGTTGGTAAAAGATGACTGTTAACACAATAAGCTTAGATGTTAACAAAATGTCCTTCAAATCTCAAAATTATCCAAAACCTAGAAATTACTATTAATGTCCAACTGCAACAGATGTAAGTATTGTAACGATTCAACTCCTAGTATGTCATGATCACACCAGAAGCTAAGCGTCACTAACATTGTTTTCCTATTTATTTACTATTGTTTATTATATGAGCGTAAATCGTTATTAAAAACGTCATCATTTTTACGGAATAAATTTTGTTTGAAAATGTTATTATATTAACAATACGAGCATACAAGAATAATTAATATCAGAAGCATAAATATTAACAGGATATTTATATCTCATCATATATCAAAAGGATATATAGTCATTAGTAAACGTTTACAGGCTCAGTTAGTATATATTCCATAAGATATATATAATAAGCCGCTAAACTGGCACCTGGGCTAGCCTAGCACTTCTAGACTCTCCTAATCTCTCTATAAACTAACAAAAAAGAGACATTAAACTGAAAGTAGTACTAAGCCAAGATGTCGCCTAAAGACACCAACTGACGTCCCACGAGTCAAACTCATATATCGTTGTTTGGAAGACCTTCGTAGGGCCTGCTCACTGACAAACCACTACCTAAAGACGGTAATTCCTCCTCCTCTGGATCCTCCTATTTTGACTCATCTAGGACAGATGCTCCATTGGATGAACTGCTACTCTCACCATCCACTATAGGTTAATTGGCGTACACAGGAACTAAAGCATCGCCCAGTGCGCCAAATTGAGCCTGTAGCTATTCAGTGGGTAAAAGAGGTGCCAGATGCCAAGGTATCTTAGGCTAGTTTCACTAGCCTTTTTCTTTTGTTTTTAGTAGATTTTATGCACTTTCTTGAGCTATAAGTAAGCATTTGGATTAAAAGTTCATGTACACATTGATTCATTCAAACATGATTAATTTGATGCATTTTCATGAGATTTATGCCTTAATTGCTTGTGTGCTAAGAATGATGCAATCCCTCATGACTTTAGCAAGGCTTTGATGCATGTATTGGTTGACGATAAGTGAAGAAATGCATGAAATGAAGTTGAAGAAATGGCCATTGAAGGAAGAAAGGGAAGCAACGTTGGTGGCCAAAGTTGGATCACCAACGTTGCCTCAAATATTAGAGAAGAGGACAGTAAAATTTGCTGCATAATTCTGGTGCCCACGTTAGAGGGAACATTGGTGAGCCAACGTTACCTCCAACGTTTTTCAACACAGTTTTCTTGATGGAATTTGGAAAATTTTGTTGCGACACGCACACGTGGGTGACGCGCACGCGTAGAATGGCCAACGTTGGAGGGAACGTTGTTGGTCCAACGTTAAGGCCAACATGCGCGATAAACATTCGAATCTAGGATTTTTGAAATTGGCATCCACGTGCATGCGTGTACGACGTGTACGCGTGAGTGTGGAATTTCGATGATCCACACGCACGCATGGGTGACGCGCACGTGTGGATGCACCAACGTTGGAGGGAGAGTTGCTGGTCCAACGCTAAGTCCAACGTGTGCAAAAATATTTGAAAATTTAGAGTTAGGGAAATTGCATCGACGCATACGCGTCAGTGACGCGTATGTGTGGGCGTGCAATCCTTCCCAACCACGCGTACGCATAGGTGACGCGCACGCGTGGAATGGCAAAAATGGCCATCCATGCGCATGCGTGGCCCACGCGTACGTGTGACCAGGCAAACGTTGGTGCTCCAACATTGAGTCAAACGTTGCTCAAAGTGCCCAGATTCCAATTTTCCTTAAGAAAGCGTTGGACTCAATGTTTGCCCTCAAACGTGGACTCCAACGTGGATACCAAAACTTTGCAATTCAACCCCTCTCTCTTCAACATCATTGGAGCCTGATAATCCACTATTTTATGGTTTATATTGTGTTTAATTGTGTGGTTTTATCATGATCCTTACCCACTTATTCATTAAATTAGCATGAAATTATAATTCCTTCCTGAATTTATAACATGTTTGAAAACTGCTTCCTAGAGACTTAATTATGTATTTTTAATTCTCCTTTATTCCATTCGATGCCGTGATCTGTGTGTTGAGTGTTTCAGACTTTATAGGGCATGAACGAGTTGGAGATTGGAAAGGAAGCTAGCAAAAATGGAAGGAACACAAGAAGTAAGAAGATAACCAGCGAGAAGTGACGCGGTCGCATGGCTCACGCGACCGCGCGAAGGAGAGCAAATCGTAGTGAAGCGGCCGTATGGCTCACGCGGCCGCGTGGATTGGAAAAGCTCAGGCGACGCGGTAGCATGGACGACGCGAACGCGTGGCAAGGAAAAGTGCGAATGATGCGTCCGCATGGATGACGCGATCACGTGACATGTGCGATCTGCATAATCTGCAGAATTTGCTGGGGGCGATTTTGGACCTTATTTCGACCCAGTTTTCAGCCCGGAACAACAGACTAGAGCCAGAGAATATGCAGAAACAAAAGACAACATTCATTCTACACAGTTTACAGTTTTAGATCTAGTTTTTCCTCCTCTAGGTTTTTCTCTCTAGGTTTTAGAATTTTAATTTTGGGAATTGATCTTAGCATTGGAACATTGAGAAGAGTTATTTCCTCATCAAGACCTCGTCATTCTAGTTCGTTCTCTTAACTTGGTTTTATTCTTCCATGTTCTTTGCTTTGTTCAATTTTTTCATTTGAATACTTTCATGATTATTTGATACAAAGATTATTTCTTCCATTTTAATTTATTTTTCCATTCCAATAATCATGTCTTCTTTTAATTTCCTTTCATGTGTTATGGATTTATTATTTACAATGAGTGAGTAGTGTCCCCACTTGATAGGGAGTTGATTGAAAGGAACTCTTGGGTTGGAAGGATTGAAAGAAAAATTGTAATTGGGTTAAATGTTGGATTGTTATCTAATCACTAACACCAATCCCTTTGAACTAAGTGGGTTGCAACTCGTGAACAGATCTAGCATTCCAACTTGTTTGACTTTCCCTTACCTAGTAAAGGATAATTAAACAGAACAGCCATTAATTATAAATTAATCTCGAGATCGTTCCATCGATAATAGAGATTCCAACTAATCAACTCCCAGTCAAGGCTTTTATTCATATTATTTAAATTTCCTCTTTTTAATTTTCCCTCTACTTAACTCAACTTCTTGGAACATCTGATTAATAAAATAGCACACTTTTCTGCAACTCGTTGGGAGACGACCTGGGACTCCAACTCCCAGTAATTTTTAATTTAAACTCTCTGTGACATATTTCTAAATTGATAGGTAGATTTTTGGAGAGTTAAGAACTATACTTGCAACGTAACTATTTTAATAATTTTTAATTCACCAACTTCTGCGCCTCATCAATTTTTGGCGCCGTTGCCGGGGAGTTGCAACAGAGTGCTAAAGTTATTAATTAGAATTTATTTATTTGCATTTTATTTTATTTTGCTACTATGAGCTGCATGTTTCTTCCGTCAAATGACGCGTTCACTTCCTGATCCACGCTTGCTAATATTCGATCCTGAAATTGAAAGGACTATTTCACGAATAAGGCGAGAACAGCGTCGGTTAGTCTGCTCTGAGGGCGGATCTGAAAGTGAACTTGAGGAAGAAACCAGCCCCCGTTCTACTGATTCGGTTGTTTTACGTGCAGAAGACATGGGAGCTAGGAGAGTTACCATCCAGGAGGAAGGAGCCCCTGATTTTACAATGCAACCGTTTCAAGCGCATCATCCAGCGGTAGCTACAGATTTTGAAATAAAGACCGCACTGCTAAACTTGATGCCCAAGTTTCATGGCTTACCTGCTCAAGAGCCTATCAAGCACTTGAGAGATTTCCAGGCAGCCTGTTCTACTGTCAGGCGTGATGGTACTGATGAAACTTCAATTTTGCTGAAAGCTTTCCCGTTTTCTCTCGAGAAAAAAGCAAGAGAGTGGTACTACACTCAACCTCTAGCTAATGTATCCAACTGGGATACACTCAGAAAGGAGTTTTTGGAGAAATTCTTTCCATCTGAAGTTACTGATAAACTGAGGAAGGATATTTCCACAATTGTTCAGGATGACAATGAGACTCTCTTTGAATACTGGGAGCACTTCAATAATCTTCTGGAAGCATGCCCCCACCACAGGATTGACAAGATAGTGTTACTTAGCTATATCACACAGGGCATGAGGCCCCAAGATAAGACCACATTGGAAAGTGCTAGCAATGGGTCTATGAAGAAGTACAAGACCACTGATGAGGCTTGGCAATTGATCAGTGATTTAGCTGAATCCACTAGGAATCACAGGCAAAAGCAAGGTCGTTCAAAAGCCGTTGCAGAAGTATCCTCTAACAGAGAGACTGCTGCTCTAGTTCAAAGTATATGTGAGATGACTAACTTGCTGAAGCAGATGCAATTGAATCAACAACAAGCTCAGCAAGCTCAACCTCCTCCGCCACAGCAAAACCAACAACTAGTCCCACAAAGAATTTGCGAAATCTGTGCTGATTATAGCCATTACACTGATGAATGCCCGTAGCTCCAACAAGAAGACAACATGGTGGCATCCACTCATAACTTCTATGACCACCCCAACCAAGGGTACAATCAAAGTGGAAATAATAACCATGGATGGCAGGAGAATTCTAACCAGAATTGGAGGGACAACATTAACAGAGGAGGTAGAGATAATCAGGGAAATCAAAGGTGGAATAATAACAACAACAGGCAGCAGAATCAACCTTACAGAGCACCTCACCTGAGGCAAAACCAAGGTCCACAGAACAATCAACAGCAGACATCTCAATTTACTCATTCTTCTTTATCTCCTAATGAAGAGCTACTACAATCTTTTGAGCGAAGACAACAGACCATGGAAAATAACATGAATAGTATTAACGCCAGTCTGAATGGTCTCACCTCTACTTTGCAAGCTCTTATGTCACAGCTTGGATCAACGCAAAATTCCAGTAACCAACCTTCAAGCTCCACTGGAATCCCCTCTCAACCATTACCCAATCCAAAGGGAGGCATTAATGCCATCACCCTAAAGTCTGGAACCACACTGCAGGAGAGGAGTCAGGAAGAACCAAGCCCACCAGAACACACCTCAGCTGAAGAGGTAGTAGAAATAGAAGATGTTGAAGAAGAAGAGGACATACAGGACATAGCTGAAGAAGAAATAGCTCAACCACAGTAGGAAGCACCAAAAGGCGCAGACACCACAGAAAACACTACTCCTATTCCATTTCCACAACTTGCAAGGAAGCCCAGGAAGCAGCTGGAACCTGACCCCTAAAATGGTAGAAATATTCAAAAAGGTTGAGGTAACTGTTCCTCTTTTTGATGTTATTCAGCAGGTACCTAAATATGCAAAGTTTCTAAAAGACTTATGTATCCATAAAGACAAAATTAATGAATTAGAAACTATTCCTTTGGGTTGTTCTATATCTGCTTTAATGGGAGGATTACCTGAAAAATGTAGTGATCCAGGTCCTTGTATAGTTAGCTGTACTATTGGTGGTGTAGTAATTTATGATTGCATGTGTGATTTAGGAGCATGTGTCAGTATAATGCCTTTGTCTATATATGATATTTTGAGGCTCCCTCCCTTAAAAAGGTCGGCAGCTCGTTTTGTGTTAGCAGATAAAAGCATTATTATAGTGGCTGGAGTTGCTGAAGATGTTTTGGTGAACATTAAGGGGCTTAGATTTTCCACTGATTTTTATATCTTGGAGATGCCCCATAATAATTCAGATAAGCCATCATCAATCCTACTTGGAAGACCATTCCTGAAGACATCAAAATTCAAATTGGATGCTTTTTTAGGATCATACTCCTTTGAAATAGATGGCCGCATAGTAATCTTCAATCTGAATGGAATCATTGACAACCCCCCAGAAGATCGTTCTATCTTCCAGAGTGATGTCATAGATGAAAGTGTAGCTGAAGTTCACAAGGAAGAGTTTGAAGAGAGACACACTGGACAAAGTCCAAGTGTGGGGACCCTTTTAACTGACAATGAGGGCACTTCGCCATTTTCACAAGCTCCAGATAATCCAGAGCCTGCCCATGATCAAAATTTAGAATTGAAACCCCTCCCTCCACATCTCAAATATGCTTATCTTGAAGATGAGCAGAGGTTTCCAGTTATCATTGCCAGGGAACTTACTTCTCAACAAGAAGAGCAGTTACTTGATGTGCTGAGGAAGCATAAGAAGGCAATTGGGTGGAGCTTGGCAGACATAGTAGGCATCAACCCTCAAGTATGTGAGCACATAATATTTTTAGAAGAGGGAGCAAGACCTGTCTGTCAACCTCAAAGAAGATTGAATCCTACCATCTTGGAAGTTGTCAAAAAGGAAGTGACCAGACTATTGGAAGCCGGTATCATATATCCCATTTCAGACAGTGAATGGGTAAGCCCAGTACAAGTGGTGCCCAAGAAGTCTGGAGTCACTACAGTGAAGAATGATCATGGAGAGCTCATAGCAACTAGAGTTCAGAATGCTTGGAGAGTCTGCATTGATTACAGGCGTCTCAACCAAGCTACCCGTAAGGATCACTACCCACTTCCATTCATTGATCAAATGCTGGATCGCCTGTCAGGTAAATCACATTATTGCTTTTTAGATGGTTACACAGGTTATTTCCAGATTCATATAGCTCCTGAGGATCAGGAAAAGACTACTTTTACATGTCCTTTTGGGACTTATGCTTACAAGAGAATGCCCTTTGGCTTGTGCAATGCACCAGCTACTTTCCAAAGGTGCATGATGAGTCTTTTCTCCGATCTTATTGAGGACTGTATGGAAGTTTTTATGGACGATTTTAGTGTTTATGGTGATTCTTTTAGCCTTTGCTTAGATGGATTATCTAGAGTATTAGATAGATGTGTTAATACAAACCTTGTATTAAATTTCAAAAAATGTCACTTTATGGTAAAACAAGGGATTGTATTAGGACATGTGGTATCCAATAATGGCATTTCTGTAGACCCAGCAAAGGTGAATGTTATTTATAGTCTACCTTACCCCTCTTATGTGAGGGAAGTCCGTTCGTTCCTTGGCCATGCAGGTTTTTACAGGAGATTTATTAAGGACTTTAGTAAGGTCGCACTTCCCTTATCCAGATTACTGCAGAAGGATATTGAGTTCGAGTTCAGCGAGGATTGCAAACAAGCGTTTGATAAGCTGAAGACTGCTCTGACTCAAGCTCCAATTGTGAGAGGACCAGACTAGAGCCAGCCGTTTGAAATCATGTGCGATGCTTCCAACCATGCAGTAGGATCAGCGCTGGCTCAGCGTGAAGGTAAGGATCCTTTCGTTATTGTTTATGCGTCTAAGACTTTAGACACTGCCCAGTCCAATTATACTACTACTGAGAAAGAGCTTCTTGCTATTGTTTTTGCTCTGGATAAATTCCGGGCTTATTTACTTTGTACTAGAGTAGTAGTGTATTCGGACCATGCAGCTTTAAAGTATCTATTAGCTAAAAAGGAGTCCAAACCAAGACTTATACATTGGATACTGCTGTTACAAGAATTTGATTTAGAAATAAAGGATAGGAGTGGTAATCAAAATTTAGTGGTAGATCACCTGAGTCGCCTTGAGCATATTAAGGATGATTCTACTCCTATAGATGATAATTTTCCTTTTGATAACCTGCAAGCAGTATCTGAGGTAGTCCCTTGGTATGCACCTGTTGCTAATTATTTAGTTAGCCGCACATTTCCTCCAAATTTTTCTAAGCATCAAAGAGACAAGCTAAAAAGCGAGTCTAAATATTATATATAGGATGGCCCATATTTATGGAGATGTGGCGCTGATCAAGTAATTAGACGTTGTGTGCCTCAATCAGAATTCCAGTCCATTTTAGAGGCCTGTCACTCATCTGAGAGTGGAGGACATTTTGGCCCTCAAAGAACAGCTAGAAAGATCTTAGACTGTGGATTCTGGTGGCCTACTGTTTTTAGAGACGCTGCCGAATTTTGTAAATCTTGTCTCCCATGCCAGAAATTTGGTAATATATCCAGGAGGGATGAGATGCCTCAACAAAATATGCTTTTTTGTGAAATTTTTGATGTTTGGGGCATTGACTTCATGGGTCTATTTCCAAATTCTAATGGATATTTTTATATATTGTTAGCTGTGGATTATGTTTCCAAATGGGTGGAAGCAATTCCTACCCGCACTGATGATGCTAACACTGTTGTTTCCTTTGTGAGAAACCATATTATATGTCGCTTCGGATCACCACGAGCAATCGTGAGCAATCAAGGCACCCATTTTTGTTACAGGAGACTGACAGGATTAATGAAGAAGCATGGGATAATTCATAAAGTTGCAACAGCTTACCATCCCCAAACTATTGGGCAAGCCGAGGTGTCAAACAGAGAAATTAAGCGTATCTTGCAAAAGATAGTAAAGCCTCATAGAAAAGACTAGAGCACCAGGCTACAAGATGCACTCTGGGCATATAGAACAGCATACAAGACACCCATTGGGATGAGCCCTTTCCGCTTAGTTTATGGAAAAGCTTTTCATCTCCCAGTTGAAGTAGAACACAGAACTTTTTGGGCAGTTAAGGAGTGCAACATGGGAATTGAGAAAGCCGGAGCTGAAAGGAAGTTGCAACGGCAGGAACTGGAGAGCCTTCGCCTAGAAGCTTATGAAAACTCCAGAATATACAAGGAAAAGATGAAGGCTGTACAATCAAAACATCAAGAAGAAGGAGTTCCAACCTGGGGATTTAGTCCTCCTTTACAAATCTCGACTAAGGCTCATGCCAGGCAAGTTGAGATCACGATGGGAAGGTCCATACAGAGTAGAGAAGGCCGAACCGTACGGAGTTTATCACCTAAGCCATCCTTCAAGCTCTGAACTTATTAAGGTTAATGGACAACGCTTTTAGCTATACCATGGCGAGAAGGTACAGAGAAACAAGGAGCTTGAGATCTTCCTCTTGGAAGATCCCCACATAGCAGAAGATTGAGCTAGTGGAGCGTCCAACTTACGGACGTTAAAGCAAAGTGCTAGGTGGGAGACAACCCACCATGGTATGATCGTTCTTTTCTTTATTTTTAGTTTTTCCTATTCAATAACTCTTCTATTTCGTAGTACTTTCGTGCATCTGCATTTACATGTAAAAAAAAAAATTTTCGCTACGCGACGCGATCGCATCAGCGACGCGTCCGCGTCACAGGGAGAGTAAAGAAAAATAAAAATGAACAGAAAGTTACGCTGGAGTGTGGCTGGAGGCGTGCCAATGGCACAAATCAACCCACGCGACCGCGTCGCTGACGCGTTCGCGTCGCATGGGAATCATGGCCTCCCACGCAACCGCGTGCCCTGAGTTTTCGACGTAAAAGGGTGCACAATGAAATATTGTGCGAGAGTGATGCTGGAGGCACAATCCTTATCACGCGACCGCGTCGCCGACGCGGCCGCGTCATCCGTTTTCGGACGCACACTCACGCGATCGCGCCACCCTAATTTTGGCAACTAAATTAATTTTAACAGAGAGTTGTGCTGGTGCGAGGCTGCACTCGCGCCAGAAGCATAATATGGGTCACGCAACCGCGTGACCGACGCGATCGCGTCACCTTACTTGAAGTGAATTCACGCGAACGAGTGCCTCACGCGGCCGCGTCGCGTGCGCCGCATAGCTCAACCAAAAATTACCACATATCTTATCTTTCTCTCCTCCAAATCCTAGTTTTTCTTCCCCCCCCCTTATTTCTTCCTTCCCCCTTCTATCTCACCTTTCACTCTCTATCTCTCTCACCTCCATTAACAAGGTTTTATTTTCTTCTTCCCTCCTTCTTTTTTCATCATTCTTATTATTTTATATGTATCTTCTTTTCTTTCCTTTTTCTTTTTATTATTCATATTTTCCTTCTTTTTTCTTTTCTTTTTTACATGGTGTTAGAAATTTTTTGAGTCATTATCCCTCATTATATGCTTGTGGATTGTTGCAAATTGTTTGACAATTATTTTTATTCTATTTAAGGGATTGCTTGCATGTCCCCTTCATATTTTCTATACCTTTTTCACCATGCATGCTATGTGTTTGTGGAAAAGCTCAAATGGCATTATGCACTTCTCTATGTTGTTATACTATTCAATGCTTGCTTTTCACAACTTTCCTTTACTATTATTTTAATTGAATTTAATTTTCAATAAAAACGTGATGGTTTGTTACAAAGTATTGCTTGGTCTATGCTACTCATGCCCTTTGCCGGCATGCCAATAAACACCTTGCATTCACTTGTCTTTACATGCACTAGCTATTTCCCATTGTTGGCTTTTCACATGTACTCGCGAGCATGTGATAATGTCAGTATATCTTAATGTGCATCCATCACCCTCTTTTCCGTTTCCTTCCTTGCTATGTATCTTTTTTAATTTAATTTACTTTCTCTTCCCTTCTTTCAGGATGGCCACCAAGAAAGGAAAAGAGAAAGCTACTTCCAAACCACCAGCAAGAAGAGGACTAAAAGAGCATTAGTGGCAGAGCCCTCTTCAACCGCAATCAACCCCTCAACAAAAAGAGTTAAGAGGATAATAAAGGTTGATGAAAAGGAGAAAGCCTTCCCAGCAAAGGACACTGCACGATTTCCCAATTGCTACTGTGAGCAGATGTTCCCTATCATGGCAAAAAGAAACTATAACAATGAATACCTTCTTATCCTCCCGTCCAACATTGCTACCTTTGTTGAGCCGCAAATTGAACGAAGATAATGGGATTTCCTACGGAGACAGCCAAGGCAGGTCAATCTTTCTTGGGTAGTTGAGTTCTACTCTAACTTCTACATGCCAACCCTGTAGTCTGTTTATGTCCGGCAGAAGCAAGTCCCCATCACAGAAGAGGCCATTCAGCATGCTCTGAGTTTTCCCCCTATTCCAGAAGGAATGGACGCCTTCCAAGAAGCCGCACTTAAGCGCCAGAGGTACCAATTTGACTGGGACTCCGTTCTCGGAGTTATCGCATTACCTGGCAGCCGTTGGATTTACGGATACCACCGTACCCACCCTAAGAGAATCTTAGCTTCAGCACTTACCTTGGAGGCTCGTGTATGGGCACAGATCATGTCCCATTATGTCTTTCTGAGCACTCATGTGTCCGCCTTCATTGCGGACATGGCCGTTCTACTATGGTGCATCCTTACAGACCAACCTCTGAATCTCTCAAGACATATCCGGAATGCTATGGGACACGTACAAATTGCGGGCAACTTTCTTTCCCCGCCTTAGTCTCAGATCTTGTCTCAGCAGCCGGAGTCTCCTACAGAGCTGGGGACACCAAAGCCGTGCTTCCACGGAATGATCAGTATGTCCCTAACGGGAAATACCTCAGACTTCCAGCAGCCACTACAAGCCTTCCTACCGCTCCAGATGAATGTAATCCTTCTTTAACACCACAAGCACCTACGACTGATGAATTGCTCCAGCAGATAATCGAAAGGTTGGATCGGCAAGAACACAAAGCTAAGTTGAGAGAGCACCGTAACGAGCGCCAATTCAAACACCTCAAGGAGCTACTTAAGGGACACTTCAGGGACTCGGATACCCCGAACTCCACTTATTTTACCAGCACTGGGAGCTACTTCAGGGACTGTGGAGACACTGCCACCAGCCCACCCCTGTTCCTGACAGACGGCACCGAGGATGGTGCAAAGCCTTAAGTCTGGGGAGGTCGGTCAGTACCTGACTTCCGGAGGTAATTTCTTTTCCCTAGCACCAATAATTAGGATACTTTAGTTAGATTTTCTTTCTTTTATCGAATAGAATAAATTGCATAGGTTAGGATAGTTGCATGCATGTTCTACTTGATTGAAAAGACAATAAGTTTCTTTTAAGACTCTATCTTTGGAACAAAATTTCACTAATTTTTCAAAATTTTTATGATAAATTTGCTTGAGTTGTATTTGGAACATGATATTTGAGCTAAAGAACATACAACCTGTGAGGATTTGAGCCTTTATGCATGGTTACATTATTTAACCATAATTATTTCATTCTTGTGTGTTTACTTCTCTATGATTGTAATCTATATTTTGTTTTATCTTATATGTCCAATATTTATTATATTTACATGCTTGCACATGATTGAGGCCATTATTTGTTTAAACTCACTTATCCAAATTAAGCCTACCCCTTTTCAATTTCCTTTGTTAACCACTTTGAGCCTTTAAATCCCATTTGTTCTATATTTTACCACATTACTAACCTTAAGCTGAAAAATAACTGTATATTCCAAATTGAACCTTTGGTTAGCTTAAGATAGAATTGTGTGTGCTAGTTAAGTATGGGAAATTGTGGGAACAAAAGTTGTTAAGGGAATGTGTCATGAGAATTTAATGGAAATTTGGATACCTACTCATGTGAAACTATAAGAATTAAAAATCTATGTGCATTGATAAGCTATATTTATTTTAATGTAAAATATATATATATATATATATATATATATATTTATATTTATATAAATAAATAAAGGGGACAAAAATTACCCCAATGTTAAATTCAGAATTCAAAGATCAATGCACATATGATAGAATCAAATATAAAGTTGACAAATGAGTATGGATTGAAAAAGGGAATTCTGGGTAGCTAGGTATGAACTTTAAGATTACAATAAAAATATATAGGTTGGGTTGAAGCTTGGGTTAATTAAAGATTCAATTTATTAGCTCACTTGACCAAATGTATACCCCTAACTGTACCTTAACCCCATTACAATCTTGAAAAGACCTCATGATGTTTGCATTGGTATATTAACTGTTGTTGATTAGTTAGGAGAAAAACTAAAGTTAGAAAGCATGATTAGAGAAGGATAGAGTGATTACCCTATACACTAGAGATTAGAGTGTACATACATTATCAGTGAGGGTTCAATGCTTGAATTTTCATGTTCCCTGCTTTCATGAGCTATCTTCTAGAACTTTTATCTGTTTTATTGTATAATGATAGAATTAGTGGAATTTGATTTGTAATTGTTTTAAAGAGCTTATTTACTTTTGATCAAGTGAGCAAGAATCATATAGTTGCATATATATATATATATATATATATAGGCTTGCATTGCATTTCATGAGTTTCTACATGTTCATACTTATTTCCTTATCTCCTTCAATTAAGCATGAGGACATGCTAATGTTTAAGTGCGGGGAGGTTGATAAACCACTATTTTATGGTTTATATTGTGTTTAATTGTGTGGTTTTATCATGATCCTTACCCACTTATTCATTAAATTAGCATGAAATTTTAATTCCTTCCTGAATTTATAACATGTTTGAAAACTGCTTCCTAGAGACTTTAATTATGTATTTTTAATTCTCCTTTATTCCATTCGATATCGTGATCTGTGTGTTGAGTGTTTCAGACTTTATAGGGCATGAACGAGTTAGAGATTGGAAAGGAAGCTAGCAAAAATGGAAGGAACACAAGAAGTAAGGAGATAACCAGCGAGAAGTGACGCGGTCGCATGGCTCACGCGACCACGCGAAGGAGAGCAAATTGCAGTGACGCGGCCGAATGGCTCACGCGGCCGCGCGGATTGGAAAAGCTTAGGCGACGCGGTAGCGTGGACGACGCGAATGCGTGGCAAGGAAAAGTGCGAATGACGTGTCCGCATGGATGACGCGATCGCGTGACATGTGCGATCTTCATAATTTGCAGAATTCGCTGGGGGAGATTTTGGACCTTATTTCGACCCAGTTTTCGGCCCGGAACAGCAGACTAGAGCCAGAGAATATGCAGAAACAAAAGACAACATTCATTCTACACAGTTTATAGTTTTAGATCTAGTTTTTCCACCTCTAGGTTTTTCTCTCTAGGTTTTAGAATTTTAATTTTGGGAATTGATCTTACCATTGGAACATTGAGAAGAGTTATTTCCTCATCAAGACCTTGTCATTCTAGTTCGTTCTCTTAACTTGGTTTTATTCTTCCATGTTCTTTGCTTTGTTCAATTTTGTCATTTGAATACTTTCATGATTATTTGATACAAGGATTATTTCTTCCATTTTAATTTATTTTTCCATTCCAATAATCATGTCTTCTTTTAATTCCCTTTTATGTGTTATGGATTTATTATTTACAATGAGTGAGTAGTTCCCCCACATAATAGGGAGTTGATTGAAAGGAACTCTTGGGTTGGAAGGATTGAAAGAAAAATTGTAATTGGGTTAAATGTTGGATTGTTATCTAATCTCTAACACCAATCCCTTTGAATTAAGTGGGTTGCAACTCGTGAACAGATCTAGCATTCCAACTTGTTTGACTTTCCCTTACCTAGTAAAGGATAATTAAACAGAACAGCCATTAATTATAAATTAATCTCGAGATCGTTCCATCGATAATAGAGATTCCAACTAATCAACTCCCAGTCAAGGCTTTTATTCATATTATTTAAATTTCCTCTTTTTAATTTTCCCTCTACTTAACTCAACTTCTTGGAACATCTGATTAATAAAATAGCACACTTTTCTGCAACTCGTTGGGAGACGACCTGGGACTCCAACTCCCAGTAATTTTTAATTTAAACTCTCTGTGATATATTTCTAAATTGATAGGCAGATTTTTGGTGAGTTAAGAACTATACTTGCAACGTAACTATTTTAATAATTTTTAATTCACCAATTTCTGCACCTCATCAGAGCCACTTCAACCCACTTCAACAAAGGCCAAAAGCCCAATCCAAGAGACTTGAAGATTAATTGAAGAAGCTTATAAATAGCTTAGAGTTTATGTTAATGGTAGGCTAACAGCATTGAGTACTGAAAACTCTGCCAATTTTACTTTCTCTATAATTTTACTTCTGTAATATATTTTTCACTTTCATTTTCCATTTTATGAGCTATGAACAACTAAACCCCTTTCATTGGGTTAGGGAGCTCTATTGTAATTCAATGGATCAATAATAGTTTTCATCTTCTTCTATCTTTTCTCTTGATTTTGTTAGAAAGCTTTCGATCTTAATTCAATTGGATAGTTGTCTTGACAGAGAAACTATTCATAATTGGGTTTCCTTTGATCCTTGAGAGAGGGATGAGGAAATCATGATAGAAATGCTTTCTCACATTGGATTAGATTGGGGTTTGGATGGATATCGTGACATGTAATCCTACCAATACTTTGATCTATGAATTTGTGTGGTATAACTAGTGACCAAACCTCGTCTCTTCCCATGAGCAATTAAATCGAGACATTCGGCTATTGTTCAAGCTTAGAGAGATTGGTGAGCCAAGACATTAGAATCCAATCACCTATGATTGCTAAGAAAAGTTAATGAATGCATTGATTGAGGAAGAGATGAGAATGATTTGATCTGGAGAATTCAATATCTCCTAAAACCTAATGAATCCCCAATTTTGATCTACCCATTCTCTTTACATTTTGCCTTTTAATTTGATGTTTAACAATCCCCATTCCCTTTTAATTTCTTACAATTTAAGCTTCTGCACTTTAATTTCCTGTAATTTCCCTTGTGCCATTTAATTTCTACCATTTACATCCAGTTATTTACATTTCTTGCTTTTTAAGTTTCCCGCCAATTTACATTCTGCAATCCCAATCTCAAATTTGATTTAGTGATCAACCAACCAATCCCTATAGGATTCGACCTCACTCTATAGTGCGTTTTTAATTGACAAAAATCCGGTGCTCTTGCTGGTGGAAATTTGTTGAGAGACAAGTTTTCGTGACATCAAGTTTATGGTGCCGTTACCGAGGATTGGTTTTGTATTGACAATTACGAAATTGGAGGATAACTAGATTGAGCATTTTTCTTTTCTTTTGTTAATTGAATTGCAATTTCAGCTGTTTATTCTTTTTACCTTCTGCAAGTTTTGCTGTTCCTCTTTATTTCTTTACTTTCCAGCAAGTTAACCCACTAACCATTTGATTAATTAATCTAACCACGCTAACTATAATTTGTTTTAGTGAATTCTGCACTTGCTTTTGCTTGTATTTGTTACTTGTATGACAGGTAGAAGAGGGAAAACTTCAAAACCTCATTTGATAGTAAACCTGAGAGGACCTTCCTTAGATTAAGGAGGAAATCAAGATGGAAAAAGGCTATTAGTGCAGAGGAAGAAGAGGAGGACTTAGACATAAATATGGAGGACGATATGGAGAACCATCATGAGGAAGAAGTGCACAATCATGGCAGAGAGGGTGCAGCCAACTATGCTGGGATGAGAGAAGGGTGCTAGGTTCCTACATTAATCCCAATCCTTGGAACTGTGGTAGCAGTATTCTTAAGCCAGCAATCCATGCCAATAACTTCGAATTAAAGCCACATCTCATTACTCTTGTCCAAAACAACTGCTCATTTGGAGGAAGTGCACAAGAGGATCCTAATCAGTATTTAACCACCTTCCTGAGAATTTGTGATACTGTAAAGTCAAATGGAGTTCATCCAGTCACTTACAGATTGCTTTTGTTCCCCTTCTCTGTAAGGGACAAGGAATCTAAGTGGCTAGAATCCTTTCTTAAGGAAAGCTTGACAACATGGGAAGATGTGGTGAACAAATTCTTAGCAAGATTCTATCCCCTTCAGAGAGTTAACTGATTGAGAGCTGAAGTGCAGACATTCAGGTAGCAAGATGGTGAAACTCTATATGAAACATGGGAGAGGTATAAGAATCTGACAAGGAGATGCCCTCCTGACATGTTCAATGAGTGGGTGCAGTTACATATTTTCTATGAGGGTCTGTCACATGAGTCAAAGAAAGCATTGGATCACTCTTCTAGAGGCTCCCTTAACAAGAAGAAGACCATAAAGAAAGCCATTGATGTCATGGAAACAGTGGCTAACAATGAATATTTTTATGCCTCTAACAGAAGCAACAATAGAGGAGTGGTGGAGCTAAACCACATGGATGCAATTCTGGCCTAAAATAAGATGATCACTAAGCAACTGGCTGATTTGACCAAGCAAATGGAGAAGAATCAAGCTGCAGCCACCCATACTCAACCATCAGCACAAGCAGAGTTTAACACAGAGGAAGGAGTTGACTGGGAGGAAGCCAACTACATTGGAAACTCATCTAGGCAAGCTCATGATCCATACTCCAAAACTTATAACCTTAGTTGGAAGAACCACCCAAACTTTGGGTGGAGAAACCAACAAAACCAAAGCCAAGATCACAGACCCCACAACTCCAACCATTACAATAACTCCACCTATCAACACTCCAATCAAAGACCATATCAAACCACCCAAAACATCTATTCCCAACCACCATATCCAACCCAAAACAACCAGCCTCAACATCTAATTCCCAATCCACCATATGAGGACAGGCTATCCAGACTTAAAGCTATGCTCACAAATCTCTGCAAGAAAGTCCAAGACAATAGAAATTTTAAGGATGAAGTAAGGGCTAGTATGAAAGGTCGAGGAAAGATCATCAAGAAGCTTGAATCGCAAGTAGGACACCTTTCTCAGCAGATTCCTAAATCCACTGACATCTTCCCAAGTGACACTGAAAAAAATCCAAGAGGAGAAATGAAAAATGTGAGATGGGAAGAATGCAAGGCAATCACTATTAAAAATGAATAAATTCTGGAAGAAGACACTAGCAAGCCAACAAAGCACAGCCAAGGAAATCCCCAAGAAATCTTGGAGGAGAAAAAACAAGGAAATGAACATGTACAAGAGAAAGAATTAAAAGAAGAGGAAAGTCCGAAACCCTATGTGCCAAAGGCACCATTCCCCCAGAGACTCAGGTGTAGTGAAAAGGAGAAAACATACACTAGATTCCTGGACATATTTAAGTCTCTTGATGTCAACATCCCTTTCTTTGAAGCCCTCTAACAGATGCCTACCTACATTAAATGTATGAAGGAGCTGCTAGCTAAGAAGAGCACCTTGAAGGGGATGGAAAAACAAGAAGAGCACCTCTAACAGATCCCTTTCTTAGGCTAGTTTCACTAGCCTTTTTCTTTTGTTTTTAGTAGATTTTACGCACTCTCTTGAGCTATAAGTA
Organism: Arachis hypogaea; assembly: GCF_003086295.3. NCBI lineage: Eukaryota > Viridiplantae > Streptophyta > Magnoliopsida > Fabales > Fabaceae > Arachis > Arachis hypogaea. The sequence continues at coordinate 84,384,952 of NC_092052.1, forward strand.
AGTATTTGGATTAAAAGTTCACGTACACCTTGATTCATTCAAACATGATTAATTTGATGCATTTTCATGAGATTTATGCCTTAATTGCTTCTGTGCTAAGAATGATGCAATCCCTCATGACTTTAGCAAGGCTTTGATGCATGTATTGGTTGATGATAGGTGAAGAAATGCATGAAAAGAAGTTGAAGAAATGGCCATTGAAGGAAGAAAGGGAAGCAACATTGGTGGCCAAAGTTGGACCACCAACGTTGCCTCAAACGTTAGAGAAAAGGACAGTAAAATTTGCTGCATAATTCTAGTGCCCACGTCAACGTTACCTCCAACATTTTCAATACAGTTTGCTTGCTGGAATTCGGAAAATTTTGTTGCGACGCGTACGCATGGGTGACGCACATGCGTGCATTGTGGAGTTTTGATGATCCACGCGTACACGTGGATAGCCAACGTTGGAGGGAATGTTGTTGGTCCAACGTTGAGGCCAACGTGCGCGATAAACATTCAAATCTAGGATTTTTGAAATCGGCATCCATGAGCACGCATGTGCGACACGTACGCGTGAGTGTCGAATTTCGATGATCCACGCGCAGGCGTGGGTGTCGCGCACGTTGGAAGGAGCGTTGCTGGTCCAACGCTGAGGCCAACGTGAGCGAAAACATTTGAAAATTTGGAGTTAGGGAAATTGCATCGACGCGTACGCGTCAGTGACACGTACGGGTGGGCGTGCAATCCTTCCCAACCACGCGTATGCATAGGTGACGCGCACGCGTGGAATGGCAAAAATGGCCATCCACACGCACGCGTGGCCCACGCGTACACGTGACCAGGCGAATGTTGGTTCTCCAACATTGAGTCAAACATTGCTCAAAGTGCCCAGATTCCAATTTTCTTTAAGAAAGCGTTGGACTCAACGTTTTCTATCAAACGTGGACTCCAACGTGGATACCAGAACTCTGCAATTCAACCCCTCTCTTCTCAACAGCATTGGAGCCACTTCAACCCACTTCAACAAAGGCCAAAAGTCCAATCCAAGAGAATTGAAGATGAATTGAAGAAGTGTATAAATAGCTTAGAGTTTAAGTTAGTGGGGGGCTGACAGCATTGAGTACTAAAACTCTGCCAATTTTACTTTCTCTACAATTTTACTTCTACAATGTATTTTTCACTTTCATTTTCCATTCAGAGAGCTATGAACAACTAAACCCCTTTCATTGTATTAGGGATCTCTATTATAATTCAATGGATCAATAATAGTTTTCATCTTCTTCTTCTATCTTTTCTCTTGATTTTGTTAGAAAGCTTTCGATCTTAATTCAATTGGATAGTTGTCTTGACAGAGAAGCTATTCATAATTGGGTTTCCTCTTATCCTTGAGAGAGGGATGAGGAAATCATGCGAGAAATATGATGACTGCGCATCATGTTAGGTTTTTCTATGCTTTTTCATACAAGAAATTGATGATTAATGCTGAATTATTAAGTATTTGAGTGCTTAAGTAGTACATTGCTTTGATCTTTTGAATTAATGAATTTTGTATTAAATAATAGAAAAAGAAGCAAAAAAAGCACAAATTAAGCTCAAAAGAAGAAAAGAAAAATTTTTGGCTACACTCTGAAGTTTGAGCACGCTTTTGGATCCTTAGGCCACGCTTTTAAAAGTGTGGCCCATGACCCATGAAGCCTTGGCATTAGTAACATGATACATTAATGCCTTATGCATGCATTATCATGAATTAATAATTAAAGCATGCATGAATTAAACTTTTATTATTAATGCCAAAAGGTCAATGAATGAATCAAGCTTTACGTTAATTAAGTAATGCATTGGCATTACTAATTAATGTAATAAAGCCAATGAAAGCGTACATGTAATATTATTAATGCCATCAATTCATGAACCATGCGTTAATAATATTTATGCATGCAATGAGCCATTTAATTTGCTAGCATGGGGCCATTAATCAAAAGGAAGCTTAGCATGAATAAAGCAAGGAACGCTGCGCTCTTTCAAGAACGCTCCAACAAGAGTGCTACGTTCATAAAAAGAATGCTACGTTCTCCCATTCAAGAACGCCTGCGACAAATGGAGTGGGAAAATTCAGCTAGCGACGTGTACGCGTGGGTTACGCGTACGCGTCTATGAGCCAAAACACCAGGGACGCGCAAGCGTATAGCACGCATACATGTGGGTGCCCGAACGCTCCGTTCTCCAAATGAACGCTACGTTCTCCTAGGAGTGTGATTCTGGTTCAATTAATTTCACTTCAAGCCCACTTGTACTTCAAGCAAGCAAGCCCACTCAGATCTCTCAATCAAGGCCATAAGATTCATCTAGAATAGTTAATTTTCATTTGATTGTAATTTGTTTTCAATTTCACTTCACTTTGTAATTTAGGCTAGCTTATATATAGCTCTTAGTTTCACAAGAAAAGGAAGGCTGAGGCTGGAGGATTAGAGACTCCAGAGCTCTCTTGGAGGATTAGAGACTCTAGAGAGCTTAGTTTAGAATTTTCTTTTTCCTTTCTGCACTTATAAATTTCAATTGTAATTGAATTCAGTTTAGTTTATGCAACTTAAATTTCTTACATTTCTCTTCTGCAATTTCCTCTTCTGAACTTTTACATGTTTATTGTCTATGCAATCTAATTTCCCTGTACTTCTGCTTCTCAGCCAATTTACTTTCTGCCAATTTTAGATTTCATGCATTTTGAGCTATGATCTAGTGAATTTTCCTTTCTGTCACTTATTCTTGATTTGATTTACTGATTCAATTAGTTTCCCAGCATCCAATTCCATTTACATTTGCTGCAATTTATGTTTCTTGCTATTTAATTTACTGCCATTTACATTTAGTAATTTACAATTTTCAGTAATTTACTTTTTATTTCTCAAATCTCACTCAATTCACCACTGTTAGCTTAACTAGACTAATCACCTCACTAAAGTTGCTTGATCCATCAATCCCTGTGAATCGACCTCACTCTTGTGAGTTATTACTACTTGATGCGACCCGGTACACTTGCCGGTGAGTTTGTGTGGAATCGATTTTCCCTCATCAAAATGCTTTCTCACATTAGATTAGATTGGGGTATGGATGGATATCATGACATGTAATCCTACCAATACTTTGATCTATGAATTTGTGTAGTATAATCAATGACCAAACTTCATCTATTCCCATGAGCAATTAAATCAAGACATTAGGCAATTGTTCAAGCTTATAGAGATTGGTGAGCCAAGACATTGGAATCCAATCACCTAAGATTGCCAAGAAAAGTCAATGAATGCATTGATTTAGGAAGAGATGAGAATGATTTGATCCAGAGAATTCAATATCTCCTAAAACCGAATGAATCCCCAATTCTGATCTACCCATTCTCTTTACATTCTGCCTTTTAATTTGATGTTTAACAATCCCCATTCCCTTTTTAATTTCTTGCAATTTAAGCTTCTGAACTTTAATTTCCTGCAATTTCTCTTTTGCCATTTAATTTCTGCCATTTACATCCAGTTTTTTACATTTCTTGCTTTTTAAGTTTCCCACCAATTTACATTCTGCAATCCCAATCTCAAATCTGATTTAGTTCAACTAGAACATTCTTCCAATTAACATTGATCAACCAACCAATCCCTGTGGGATTCGACCATCCGGTGCACTTGCCGGTGGAAATTTGTTGAGAGCCATATTTTCATGACATTAAGCTGAGGTATCGGAGGTATTATCACATGCAGAGGTGGATCTGTAATGTACCCCTCGCCTATGCTAGGCTCAAGAGCCGCTAATGTAGAGGCTGAGATGGATTGGTGGACCGGGGAAAGGATGACCATGGCCATCAATGTGCCGCCAAAAAAAAGGAAAATTGTATGGTATATCCAGGTCGAACTAGACTGTCTAGTGGGTGTAAGAAGGGTCTGTTACGTAGTACTTATAACCGAACACGAGGTTCCACGCAATACACATAATAACTCCCAGAAGTCAAATCCTCAGCTATGAACAGATGTTCCACCTCATAGAATAGCACTCTCGTTTATATTTGAAGGGAAGAATAAGGGATAAGAACTTGGGGGTTCTTAGTAAGGTTAGGGTTATTAGTTAGGTTTGTTGATTATTTACGATTTATCTGACAGATAGCATAATACAAAAAAATAATAGATAGACAAAAAATACAGAAAAGTATCACACAGAAAAGAATTTCAGAAAACACACACAATCATAGATAAGGCATAATAGAAAAACATGCGCAGACAAGTATGATGCATATCTAGTCCTAGTGTAGGTCATGAGCTCATGTATCGGTTACTATCCGCTCCCGATGTTATCCGGCGCACATGGCCATATATGGAATTTCGAGAGCTAAGCAAAGCTAAGCATGTATAGAAAACCCTCTATGCACGTAACCTCTGTAAGCAAGTACCTCACCATGAACACTCCCAATCTTCATCGGCTGCACCTCCTCACCCATCCCCTCTTGGCGGTGCCTCTCTGTCATACCCCATCCCCAATCTCTTCGTCACACCTGTTGCCTAATTGATGACAGAGCATCTTATACCCTTTTTCATAGCATCTTCTTAGTATTTTTGGTTATAATTTATTTATTTTTAGTATGTTTTAGTGCAAAATGCATCTTTTGGATGCTACTTTGAGTTTTGTGTTGTTTTTATGATTTTAGGTGATTTTTTGGGCGAATTCGGCAGAATCTTGTTCAGAGACGAAGAAAGGATAGCAGATGCTGCCAACCCTGACCTCCATTGATTCGAATGAGCATATCTTGAGCTATAGAGGTCTGACGAATCTATATTTAATGATGATTTTTGGTTGGAATTGGATGGATTTTTATCATATAAACTTGCACTTATTCCCTTGAATAGCATGCTTCTGAACTTTCCTTCAAAATTGTGCTTGATCAAGAAAATATGCTCTTTTATACCTAATTGAATCTATTTTATTCCATTTGCCTTCCATTCAATGCCCTGATGTTGTTGGTGAGTGCTTTCAGGTATATAAGGTAGGAATGGGTTGGAGAAAATAGAAGAAGAGCATGCAAAGTGGAGAAATCAAGAGAAATCAAAGGAGATGAGCTCAGAGACGTGTGCGTGCGCACAACGGACGCACAGCCACCCAAGTAGAGTGCGTGGAGTGCTTCGAACGCATCGGTGTCCATCCCAGCATCACCTAGCGTGCGTGTGCACAGCTGCTTGTGTGTACGCACAGGTCGGGATTTTCGCCGAAGTGTGCGGACGTACGTGTCTGTGCATCCGCACAGGTGTCTACACATGACTTCATTAAAATAGCACGTGCCTCGCGATTTAGGGGCTTTAGAGGCTCATTTCTGAAGTCTTCTATCTCATATTGGAGGGGAAATGAGAACCATAACATATGATGTCATTTAGTATAGTTGAGGAGTAGTAGTAGGAAGCTTTAGTTAGTTTTTTTTTCTCTAAGTTTTTCATCATCTCTATTAGGGTTTATATTAGGGTTTTAAACTCAAGTGCAATTTCTATTTTTGATCTTGGATTTTGCAAGCTTTCATTGTAAGTATTCTCTTGTTATTACTCTTTATTGTTACATTGTTATTACCCTTTCTTCTAATTCAAGTTATAGTTCAATTTTGCTTCTCTCTTGCAATTTAAACTTCTTGTTGATGAATTTGATGTTTGATGCTTGTTACATGCTTTCTTGTGTTATTCTTGTTGATTGAGATCAATTGTTTCTTTTAGTTTCAAGCCTTTACTCATTTTCCTCATGTTTAAGCTTTTTGCCCACTAAGTGTTTGACAAAATGTCAAACATGGTTTTAGCCTAAATTTTTGGTTCTTCGCTTGGGTAAAGTGAGCAATTGGGTTCCTAGAGTTGGAATGTCCAACATTTAGTTTCAATTCTTGGGTTGTTAATTGTTCTTGTTCCCACTAACGCTAATTTTTTGCTAAAGTAATTAGCAAGCAAGTTAGGATTTGTGGGTTAAGGACACTTATGCTCATTTAGCTTACTTTTCGATGTGAGGGTTGATCAAGTGAGACTAATCCATCATAACTGTCATAGTTGTGGTTCCAACAAGGAAAGGACCCTTAGCTCACTCCAAGCCAAGACACTTTTTGATGCTTGATAAACCCATATTTTATGATATATTTTGTGCTTAATCTGAGTGATTTATTCAATCCTTCACCCACTTATCCATATTAATTGCATGGTTTTACTTTCCCTTCCTCATTATGTGATGTATGTGAAAAACATGTTTTCCTATGCTTTAAAATTAATTATTTTAATTACCTTTAAAATTAATTATTTTAATTACCTTTATTTCCATTCGATGCCTCCCAACACCAAACTTAGAGTTTGACTGTGGGGGCTTTGTTTGACTCTGCTTTGAGAGAAGCTTTTTATGCTTCCTCTCCATGGATGCAGAGAGAGATCCTTGAGTTGTAAACACAAGGTTGTCCTCATTTATTTGAAGGATCAATTCTCCTCTGTCCACATCAATCACAGCTCTTGCTGTGGCTAGGAAGGGTCTTCCAAGGATGATGAATTCATCCTCATCCTTCCCAGTATCTAAGACTATGAAATCAGCAGGGATGTAAAGGCCTTCAACCTTTACTAATACGTCCTCTACTTGTCCATAAGCCTGTTTTCTTGAATTGTCTGCCATCTCTAATGAGATTTTAGTGGCTTGCACCCCAAAGATTCCCAGTTTCTCTATTACAGAGAGGGGCATGAGGTTTATTCCTGAACCAATGTTACACAGAGCCTTAAAGATCATGGTGCCTATGGTACAAGGTATTAAGAACTTTTCAGGATCCTGTTTCTTCTGAGGCAATCTCAGTTGATCCAGATCACTTAGTTCATTGGTGAACAAGAGAGGTTCATCTCCCCAAGTCTCAATACCAAATAATTTGGCATTCAGCTTCATGATTGCACCAAGAAACTTGGCAGCTTGCTCTTCTATAATATCCTCATTCTCTTCAGAAGAGGAATACTCATCAGAGCTCATGAATGGCATAAGGAGGTTCAATGGAATCTCTATGGTCTCTAGTTGAGCCTCAGATTCTTTTGGTTCCTCAGAGGGAAGCTCCTTATTGATCACTGGGCGTCCCAGGAGGTCTTCCTCATTGGGATTCACGTCCTCTCCTTCCTTCACAGGTTCGGCCATGGTGATTAATTCAATGGCCTTGCACTCTCCTTTTGGATTTTCTTCTGTATTGCTTGGGAGAGTACTAGGAGGGATTTCAGTGATCCTTTTACTCAGTTGGCCCACTTGTGCCTCCAAATTTCTAATGGATGACCTTGTTTCATTCATGAAACTTACAGTGGTCGTAGATAGATTAGAGACTAAGTTTGATAAATTAGAAGTATTTTGTTCAGAGTTCTCTGTCAGTTGCTGAGTGGATGATGGAAAAGGTTTACTATTGTTAAACCTGTATCTTCCACCATTATTAAAGCCTTGTTGAGGCTTTTGTTGATCCTTCCATGAGAGATTTGGATGATTTCTCCATGATGGATTATAGGTGTTTCCATAAGGTTCACCTAAGTAATTCACCTCTGCTATTGCAGGGTTCTCAGGATCATAAGCTTCTTCTTCAAAAGATGCCTCTTGAGTACTGTTGGATGCAACTTGCATTCCATTCAGACTCTGAGAAATTATATTAACTTGCTGAGTCAATATTTTGTTTTGAGCCAATATGGCATTCAGAGTATCAATTTCAAGAACTCCCTTCTTCATAGGCGTCCCATTATTCACAGAATTCCTCTCAGAAGTGTACATGAACTGGTTATTAGCAACCATGTCAATGAGTTCTTGAGCTTCTGCAGGTGTTTTCTTTAGGTGAATGGATCCACCTGCAGAAGTATCCAATGACATATTTGATAGCTCAAATAAACCATCATAGAATATATGCAGGATAGTCCATTCTGAAAGCATGTCAGAAGGACACTTTTTGGTCAGCTGCTTGTATCTTTCCCAAGCTTCATAGAGGGATTCACCTTCTTTCTGTCTGAAGGTTTGAACATCCACTCTAAGCTTGCTCAGCTTTTGAGGAGGAAAGAACTTGGCTAAGAAAGCCGTGACCAGCTTATCCCAAGAGTTCAGGCTGTCTTTGGGTTGAGAGTCCAACCACACTCTAGCTTTGTCTCTTACAGCAAAAGGGAAAAGCATGAGCCTGTCTTAACAGTATCATAGATCTGCAAGAATTCAGTTAAGAACTGAAAAGGATCTTCAGATGGAAGTCCATGAAACTTGCAGTTCTGCTGCATCAGAGAAACTAGCTGAGGTTTCAGCTCAAAGTTGTTTGCTCCAATGGCAGGAATGGAGATGCTTCTTCCATGTAAATTGGAATTAGGTGCAGTAAAGTCACCAAGCATTCTCCTTGCATTTTTATTATTTTCGGCTGCCATCTCCTCTTCCTGTTCGAAAATTTCTGTAAGGTTATCTCCGAATTGTTGTATTTTAGCTTCTCTTAGTTTCCTTTTCAGAGTCCTTTCAGGTTCTGGATCTGCTTCAACAAGAATATTCTTGTCTTTGCTCCTGCTCATATGAAAAAGAGGGACAGAAAAATAATAATAATAATAGGGATCCTTTTTACCACAGTATAGAGGTCCCTGTGTGAATAGAAGAAAAGAAGAAGAAGAAATTCGAACACAGATGGAAGAAGGGGTTCGAATTTGGGTGAGATGAAGTGTTAGTAGATGAATAAATAAATAGAAGGAGATAAGGGAGAAGAATTTTCGAAAATTATTTTGAAAAAGGGTTAGTGATTTTCGAAAATAGTTTTTGAAAAAGGTTAGTAGTTTTCGAAAATTAAAATAAAAAATTAAAATAATTAGTTAATTAAAAAGAAATTTTGAAAAAGGGGGAAGATATTTTCGAAAATTAGAGAGAGAGGGAGTTAGTTAGGTAGTTTTGAAAAAGATAAGAAACAAATAAAAAGTTAGTTAGTTAGTTGAAACAGATTTGATAATCAATTTTGAAAAGATAAGAAGATATAAAGTTAGAAAAGATATTTTGAAATCAAATTTTTAAAAAAAGATAAGATAAGAAGATATTTTTGAAAAGATATGATTGAAATTAGTTTTGAAAAAGATTTGATTTTTAAAATCACAATTAATGACTTGATTCACAAGAAATCACAAGATGTGATTCTAGAACTCAAAGTTTGAATCTTTCTTAACAAGCAAGTAACAAACTTGAAATTTGTGAATCAAAACATTAATTGTTATTGTTATTTTCGAAAATTTGATATAAAAATAAGAAAAACATTTTTGAAAAATATTTTTGGAATTTTCGAAAATAACTAAGAAAAATGGAAAAGATTTGATTTTTGAAAAAGATTTTGAAAAAGATAAAATTTTTTAAATTGAAAATTTGATTTGACTCATAAAAACAACTAGATTTTAAAAATTTTTGAAAAAGTCAAATCTAATTTTCGAAATTTTAAGAGAGAAAAAGGGAAAGATATTTTTTTGATTTTTGAATTTTTATGATGAGAGAGAAAAACATGCAAAATGATGCAATGCATGAGAATTTTGGATCAAAGTATGTGATGAATGCAAGAACACTATGAATGTCAAGATGAACACCAAGAACACTTTGAATGTCAAGATGAACATCAAGAACTTATTTTTTGAAAATTTTTATATGCAAAGAAAACATGCAAGACACCAAACTTAGAAATCTTTCATGTATAGACACTATGAATGCAAGAATGCATATGAAAAAACAAGAAAAGACACAAAACATGAAAACATCAAGATCAAACAAGAAGACTTACCAAGAACAACTTGAAGATCATGAAGAACACTATGAATGCATGAATTTTTTGAAAAATGCAAGATGAATATGCAATTGACACCAAAATTTCAACTTGACTCAAGACTCAAACAAGAAACATGAAATATTTTATATTTTTATGGTTTTATGATTTTTTTGTATTTTCTTTTAATTTTTTTCGAAAAAGAAAAATAAGGATTCCAAAATTTTTAATATGAATTCCAGGAATCTTATGTTCTTTAGTCTAAAGCTCCAATCAAAGGGTTAGGCATGGCTTAATAGTCAGCCAAGCTTTAGTATGTAACTCAGACATGACACGCCTGACATACCCTATCCAAAGGAATTAGGCATGGCTTTACAGCCAGCCAGGCTTCAACATGCTTCATGAAACACTAGAATTCATTCTTAAAAATTCTGAAGAAAAATATATTTTTGAAAGATTTTTTTTTTTTGAAAAATTTTTGAAAACTTTTTGAACAGAAAACGAAAAGAAAGTTACCCAATCTGAGCAACAAGATGAACCGTCAGTTGTCCAAACTCGAACAATCCCCAGCAACGGCGCCAAAAACTTGGTGCACGAAATTGTGATCTCTGGTAATGGCTCCAAAAACTTGGTGCTCTAATCTCAATTCATAATTTGTCACAACTTCGATACAACTAACCAGCAAGTGCACTGGGTCGTCCAAGTAATAAGGATAGAAATACTTATGTAATTCATTGGTGAGAATTTTAGATAAGCGTGTAGAGATGCTTTCGTTCCTCTGAATCTCTGCCTTCCCGCTGTCTTCATCCAATCAGTCTTACTCCTTTCCATGGCTGGCTTTATGCAAGGGCATCACCGTTGTCAATGGTTACCTCCCCTCCTCTTGTGAAAATGGTCCAAATGCTCTGTCACAGCACGGCTAATCATCTGAGGTTCCCGATCATGATGGAATAGGATTCACCCTCCTTTTGTGTCTGTCACTACGCCCAGCAATCACGAGTTTGAAGCTCGTCACAGTCATTCAATCCCAGAATCCTACTCGGAATACCACAGACAAGGTTTAGACTTTCCGGATTCTCATGAATGCCGCCATCAATCTAGCTTACACCACGAAGATTCTGATTAAGAGATCCAAGAGATAATCATTCAATCGAAGGTAGAACGGAAGTGGTTGTCAGGCACGCGTTCATCACATTCAGGTTGAAGTGCGAATGAATATCTTAGAAGCGGAATAAGTTGAATTGAATAGAAAAACAATAGTACTTTGCATTAATCTTTGAGGAACAGCAGAGCTCCACACCTTAATCTATGGAGTGTAGAAACTCTACCATTAAAAATATATAAGTGAAAGGTCCAGGCATGGCCGAGAGGCCAGCCCCCATGATCTAAGAACCAGGCGTCCAAAGATGTTCAAAGATACAATCCCGGATTCAAAGATGATCCAAAGATGTCAAATACAATAGTAAAGAGTCCTATTTATAATAAACTAGCTACTAGGGTTTACAGAAGTAAGTAATTGATGCATAAATCCACTTCCAGGGCCCACTTGGTGTGTGCTTGGGCTGAGCTTGAAGTCTACACGTGGAGAGGTCATTCTTGGAGTTGAACGCCAGGTTTTGTGCCAGTTTGGGCGTTGATGAACTCCACTTTGCAACTTAGAGAGCTGGCGTTGAACGCTAGTTTGTGTCATCTAAACTTGGGCAAAATATGGACTATTATATATTGCTGGAAAGCGCTGGATGTCTACTTTCCAACGCAATTAGAAGCGCGCCATTTTGAGTTCTGTTGCTCCAGAAAATCCATTTTGAGTGCAGGGAGGTCAGAATCCAACAGCATCAGCAGTCCTTCTTCAACCTCTGAATCTGATTTTTGCTCAAGTCCCTCAATTTCAGCCAGAAAATACCTGAAATCACAGAAAAACACACAAACTCATAGTAAAGTCAAGAAATGTGAATTTGACATAAAAACTAATGAAAACATCCCTAAAAGTAACTAGATTCTACTAAAAACATACTAAAAACAATGCCAAAAAGTGTATAAATTATCCGCTCATTACCCACGCGGACACGTGACAGAGGCCACGCACCAGAAATTGTAGAAAATGCTCCCAGCGAATTCTGAAGCCTGTTTTGGCCCAAATCCAGGTCCAAAAGGCATTTCAGTTTAATATTGCTTTCTCTTATTTACATTATTGTTATTCCCATCTGAAGACATTTTTATTCCAGTAGATTTACTTTCCTCCCTTTTGGTCTTTGTTAAGAAATCATTAATTCAGGAGTTATCAAACTCAAACATGAATGGTAATTGTTATCTTTGTTAATTGAATTGAACTTCAATAATCCCAATCTTTCCTTAGGAAATAAATAGGATTCGAAGATCAACCAATTAATCCCTTAACCTTCCTTTATCTTAGTAAAGGTTAACAAAGTGGAATTAAGATTCAATTCTCATAATCATTGATAAGGATAGCTAGGATAGGACCTCTAATTTCTCATACCTTGCCAAAAGTTTATTTACAGTCATTTATTTATTTTACTTGCCATTTAAATTACTTGTTCTTTATTTACTTTAATTGCTAATTAAACTATTCACTCCTCATTCTCAAAACCCCAATTTACAATCTCCATAACCAATAATAAGAACATACTTCCATGTAGTTCCTTGAGAAGACGACCCGAGGTTTGAATACTTCGGTTATCAATTTATTTAGGGGTTTGTTACTTGTGACAACCAAAACGTTTGTACGAAGGGATTTCTGTTGGTTTAGAGACTATATCTACAACACGACTGTTTTTATGAATTTCTTTACCACCATAAAATCCTAACGTCAATGCTTTCAATCTTTTATACCTTCATATGTTGAATTCTTTTATACTTTACTTGTTTATATTGCATAATCGGTCTTTAATTTCTTAATTAGTTCAATCATTACAATTTTTCATGTTCTTTTATTGCTTTATATGTTGATTTCTTCATTCACACCCCGTTGATCACTACAACCGGAATGGCACACTCATTGTTCTAAAGTACTCCTAGGGAGACGACTCAGGAGTCTAATACTCTCAGTTTTAATTTGGTTTTGCTTGTGACATATCTTGTGAATTTCCAATTTGATTTGAGGGGCCAATTTGTCGGGTTGGGCCTATACATTCAACGTTAAATCCGTTTCTTTGGATAACCGATTTCCTAACCCACATGTGAGTAGGTTACCCCTCATCACTATCAAATTTTGGCGCCGTTGCCGGGGAGTTCACTTTAACTGCAATGAGTGCTACAATTTTTGGTTGTTGTAAACATGTGAATATTGTGAATACTTGATTTTGGTTTGCCACTTGGCACTAATTAGTAAGAGGCACCTCTATCCTAGTATGGATAGAAACTAACACTTTTTGTTTGTTTAGGCCTAAACTAGTAGATATAATTAGAACATATATACGCATTTGTTCATTGCTTTTGTTGATATCGTTGCATTTTATTTTTCCTATTCATCATGAACTATCACCCTTTTGGCTTGGAGTCTAGTTGTTATCATGTTGCAGGGGGTGGCAATTCCGACGTTGGTTCACCTCAAGGTATGGGATGTCAATTTGAGGGAGGCTCATAAGCAGTCAACTCTTGGCAACAAGGACCGTTGCGAGGGCTCTACGATCCTAATTTCTATCAACCTCTCACACCTAGTGGAACATGTCCTCACTACAGTTTTGGCCATCCATATGTTCATGCTCCATACCCTCGACATGAGATACAACCATCATACGCTCAAGCCCCTATACCTTTTCCACCACCAATTCCATCTTCACCCATCTACCTACCGCCATAAGTGGGACAACGTAACTTTCCCCACCATTCCACCGCAATTAACTTCCCTCATGGAGAGCCTAGCTTTCAAGTCCTCATCCAAGAGCAAAGGAAATTTCAAAGGAAGTAAGAGAATTGCATGGCCACTCTTGCCGAAGCTTTGTCGCGATTAGTACCCTCTCACTCCACCCCTAGTAACCTTGCCCCTCCACCCTTGATACACCCATCAACCCCAGAATCTAGCATTAATGCTATAACTCCGAAAGGAAGTGAGCCGCTTAGTAAGGTAACCCCTCAACCCGCTCTTCCGAAGGAGGAATCTATTGATGTGGGTGAAGAATTTATTGAAGATGGGAGACAGGGCAGACTTGAAGAAAATAGCCACTATGAGCTTCAAAAAGGTCTAAGTGATGATGTGATCTTCCAAGTAGGGAACCTTGAGGAGGAAGAAGATGGAAGTAGCCCTCCAAGTCTCCACAATCAAGAGAACAAGTTACCCCACCATGAAGCAAGGGAAGATTTGAAACCACTACCACCTCATGTTAAGTATGCATTCCTTCATAGGGAACATAAATTTCCGGTGATAGTGGCAACCGACCTCTCCGATCAAGAAGAGCAACAACTCCTCGAAGTTATTCAGAAGTATAAAAAGGTAATCGGATGGAGCTTAAGTGACATTATGGGGATAAGCCCTCAAGTGTGCCTCCATCGGATTTTCTTGGAAGAAGGCGCCAAGCCGGTCCGACAATTGCAAAGACGGCTAAATCCTACAATCCTTGACCTAGTCAAGAAGGAAGTGACTCGCCTCTTGGAAGCGAACATCATCTACCTGATTTCTGAAATTGAATGGGTGAGTCCGGTCCAAGTAGTGCCGAAGAAGTCCGGTGTAACAATGGTGAAGACGGAGAGTGGAGAGCTTGTGGCCACCCGAGTCCAGAACACTTGGCGAGTGTGCATTGATTACCGCTGGCTGAATCAAGTAACATGGAAGGACCATTACCCATTGCCGTTCATTGACCAAATGTTGGATTGCTTGGCAGGTAAATCCCATTATTGCTTTCTAGATGGATACACAGGTTACTTTCAAATTCACATAGCTCCTGAAGATCAGGAGAAATCAACTTTTACTTGCCCCTTTAGAACGTTTGCGTATAAGAGAACGACGTTTGGTTTATGCAACGCCCCGGCAACGTTCCAAAGATGCATGATTAGTGTTTTCTCGGATCTTTTGGAGGATTGTATGGAAGTCTTCATGGATGATTTCAGTGTGTATGGCAGCTCCTTTGATGCTTGTTTAGAGAACTTAGCTAGGGTACTAGAGTGATGCACCAATAATAACCTTGTTCTGAATTTTGAAAAGTGCCATTTCATGGTGAAACAAGGTATAGTGTTGGGTCATATTGTTTCTAAAGACGGAATTTCTGTCGACCCGGCTAAGATCGATGTCATTTCGAGTTTACCTTACCCCTCCTCGGTGAGGGAGATCCTTCCTTCCTTGGTCATGCAGGTTTTTATCATCGGTTCATCAAGGACTTTAGCAAAGTCGCATTGCCCCTTTCCCGCATACTACAAAAGGATGTAGAATTTCATTTCAATGAAGATTGCAAAAAGGCTTTTGACAAGTTGAAGGAAGCGCTAACCACAGCTTCTATTGTGTGAGGCCCAAATTGGAATCAACCTTTTGAGATCATGTGCGACGCCTCGAATCATGCTGTAGGTGCCGTGCTAGCACAATGTGATGGTAATGCTCCTTACACTATAGCATATGCATCAAAAACTCTGGATTTGGCTCAGTCGAATTACACCACCACTGAGAAAGAGCTTTTAGCCATTGTTTTTGCTCTAGACAAGTTTTGACCCTATTTGCTAGGCCCTAAGGTGGTGGTGCATTCGGACCATGCCGCTTTGATATATTTCCTAAAGAATAAGGAGTCAAAGCCTAGGCTCATTAGGTGGATATTACTTTTGTAAGAATTTGACTTAGAGATCAAAGATAGAAGTGGGTCTCAAAATCTAGTGGCGGACCATTTGAGTCGGCTCGAGCATTTAACTCCAGATCCCACTCCTATCAGTGACTCATTTTCCTTAGATACCTTGCAAGCAATATCCCAAAGCACCCCATGGTTTGCCCCGATAGCTAATTACTTGGTCGCTCACATTTTTCCCCCATAATTTTCAAAGCATCAAAAAGATAGATTGAGAAGCGATACTAAGTATTATCTTTGGGATGATCCACATCTGTGGAGGCGTAGAGCGGATCAAGTAATTAGGAAGTACATGCCAGAATCTGAGTTCCAGTCTATCCTTCAATTTTGCCACTCATCTGAGCGTGGGGGTCATTTTGGCCCACAACGAACAGTGAGGAAGGTTTTAGACTGCGGATTCTGGTGGCCCACTTTGTTTAGGGATGCCAACCAATTTTGCAAATCCTGTCATCAATGCCAAAAATCTGGAAACACCTCTCAGAGAGATGAGATGCCCCAACAACCGATGATTTTTTGTGAGATTTTTTATGTTTGGGGCATGGATTTCATGGGGCCATTTCCAAATTCCAATGGGTTTGTGTACATATTGTTAGCAGTGGACTACGTCTCTAAATGGGTGGAAGCAATTCCTACCCATTGCGATGATGCTAATACCGTTGCTTCCTTTTTGAAAAATAATATTATTTGTATATTTGGGTTACCACGAGCAGTCATGAGCGACCAAGGAATCCACTTTTGTAACAGGAAAATTGAGGAATTAATGAAAAAGTATGGGGTTATTCACAATGTTTCTATAGCCTATCACCCCCAAACCAATGGGCAAGTGGAAGTATCTAACAGGGAGATCAAACAAATCTTAGAGAAGGTGGTTAACCCACAGAGGAAGGATTGGAGTTCTAGACTGGGAGATGCATTATGGGCCTATAGGACTGCTTACAAGACTCCAATTGGAATGAGCCCCTTCCGTATTATTTTTGGGAAACCCTGTCATCTCCCAGTTGAGATCCAACATAGAGCCTTTTGAGTGGTAAAGAATTGCAATCGGGACTTAAAGGGGGCGGGAATGGAGCGTAAGCTCCAATTGAAAGAATTAGAATGCCTTAGGTTGGAAGCATATGAAAATGCTCAGTTCTACAAGGAAAAAGCTAAGGCATTCCATGACCAGAATATAAAGCGGAAGAACTTCAAGATAGGTGATGAAGTGCTTGTATACAATTCAAGGTTGCGATTCATGCCCGGGAAATTGAGGTCTAGATGGGATGGGTCATTTAAAGTGGTAGATGTCAAGCCATATGAGGTGGTGGGAGTGATTCACCCCACTAATGGAGTTAAGTTCAAGGTCAATGGTCATAGGGTGAAGCTCTATCATAATCAACCCAAAAATGCCAAGGAGTTGGAGATCTACCTCCTTGGTGAAGTTCTCAAGTGATTAATGAAGCCATGCAAGTCCAACTTAGGACTCTAAACCAAAGTGCTTGGTGGGAGACACCCCACCATGGTGACATTAATCCAACTCTATCTCTTATTTATAGTCGTTTGCCTTGTTTGCCTTTTTGTGATATAATGATTAGTTCAGGTTTGATTTGATGAATTTTGAGTTGTTCAAGTTGTATTACTTGTGGACTATGAATTTGTGCTTATTTGAATGGTTTGGGGTGGGTATGTTGATATACTAAGGGTAGGAACCTTAGCTTTGAAGAGGAAAGAATTTTCTGAAATAGGGGATTTGTGCGTCCGCACCCACCTGTGCGTCCGCACACGCTTTTTCGTGCCCTCTGGTCGCAGCGCCAGCACAGCTTGTGCGTGCGCGCTGCCCAATTTTCTTTGACATGTGCGTGCACACAGCCGCGTGTGTACGCACACAACCCCTCACATACTCCATCTGTTAGGCTACACAGACGTGTGCGCCCACACGCAACTTGATAGCCCCTATAGTGGCAGTGAGGGAACAGGTTGTGCGTGGGGACAACCTCCCCCACTTCTAGCCTCTGTGCATGCGCACGGACCTGTGTGCGCACGCACATGAGCTTTTGTCCCCAAGTTATAAAAAAAAACCGTCTGTGCGAGCGCACGGTTGCGTGCGTCCGCACGTCCTTCTGGCATCCCTCTGGTGGTAGCAATTGCACGCTATGTGCGTTCGCACCCTTCTAAGTTTTTGTCTCTGTGCGTCCGCACAGGACGCGTTCTGGGCAATAACAGGGCGACCTGCCCTGTTGAGAGGCAGCCTTCTCTTTTTTTTCTTCTTCAAAGCTGCCCTCTCTCCCTCTTCTCTACCCAACCCCGCCGGTCCTGGCCGCCGCCGCCACCAGCCCACCGCTGGCAACCACTCTCTCTCTCTTTCTCTTTTCTTCTCTTCTCTTCTTTTTTTTTCCTTCTTCCTTTCCTTCTCTTTTCTATATAAACCATCGATGAGTTCTCTCTTTCGGTGCTTTCTTTTTCCAACAAACCCAACCGCTGTGATTTCGCAGTGGCTATAAGAAGTGCCATTATTTCCCACCTCATTCTTGTCTTCTCAACCTCTATATCTCAGGTTCTTGCTTTTCCTTTCTTTTTATGTTCATATTTTTTGCACTTGCTCAAACTTCATTAGTTGTTTTCCTTATTGTTTCTTTGTATTGCAAAGTGTTGTTGCTTGATTTTTAGGTTGGTTATGAACATATTTGAGCTTAATTGTGATAAAATTGCACATTGCATACCACATGTTCGATAAAATACCTCAATAAACATTTTGTTTGATTCATATGACTTGGCCATCATATGTGTTCAATTTATCTCTTGTTAGGCATATTATATGAATGCTGCAACTTCTTTTATGACTTTTAATGGTAGAAATTGAAATCACCAATGCAATTCCTTGGTTGATTTTAGTTGTAAATGCATTGTGTTGATACAATCTAAGTTTCATTGTTCATCTTGAATTTTAATTGAGTAACCACTCTACAAATGTTCAAACTTTTGATGATGTCTTGATCAAACATCTTTTGGACTTCCAATTGAGAATATTGTATGCGTGATCACTACTTTTTGAGAATGAACAATGAATAATTCCCTCTTATGGTGCTTGCTTGAAGCTTTGAACTGTGAATTGCCTCAAGCGTGCGATTGCCGTGATATCTGGCCGGTGTGTGTGTTCCAATCGCGCGCATCATTGGAATATACACACTGTGTTTCTTGTAAATCACACTACTTCTATAAGCTCTTTTCACATTACTAGTACTTCCTAAATGATTTTACTCCATTGTTGCCCTATGATCTCGAAGCTCTTTTATTTGTATTTTCAGGATGAGGAAGAAGGGTAAGACACCGGTTCCTCCACCAATTGAGCGAACTACCGCTCACTTTCCTGAAGTTTAGGGAGATTGCCAAGGGGATAAATCGGATACCTTGGTTAACCGAAGAGCTGACTCTCAATACGAGGCTATTGAGGCACGTAAAATTTATTGGGAGCGGTCATTGAAGGTTCCAAGCCAATACAAGGCGATTATTCACCAAAGGATCGCCTCGCTTCATTGGGAATTTCTCGAACGAGAACCCATTGAAGTCATTGAGACTATGGTGCGGGAATTCTATGCAAACTACCAAGCATGGGAAACAAAGTCAATCTTCCTCTGGGGTAAGATGTTGGATACATCCAATCAAGCTCTAGAAGCTATCCTGAACATCCCCCACATTCCATTTGAGAAAGATGGATACTCCAAGATAAAAGAGGATGTCTTTGAAGGAAGAATATCTCTGACTCCCATTCTTTAGAAAATAGGCCGTCCTGGTGCATCTTGGGAGAATAGCAAAGGGAAGAATTCTGTTCCCACTAGTATTGCATAGTCTAATTTGAATGCTGAAGCTCGTATATAGCATCAAATTGTGGTGAATTACATCATCCCGAGCACCCACACTACCCATGTGAGATTTAGAACTGCTTTGCTACTTTGGGCTATTATGCAAGGGAATCATATAGCCATCTGCCCTTATTGCGCAAATTGATTTGGAAATTGATTGGGAAGAAGAATGTTAGTATTCCATTTCCATCGATGGTGATGCGCTTAGCAAATGCAGCGGGGGTAGAGAGGCGACCAATGGATATAATGCTTGAGTTTCCTAGAGGCAATAAGTTCATTCCGAGGGGAGATTTGGAGAGATCAACAAAAATAACCCCCTCCAAGAGGAAGACACCCATAGCACCACCATCAAGTCTACCAACTCCATCAACTGCTTCACCTTTTCTCCGTCCTCTTCCAGATCTATTCCGCGACATCTTGCACGATATCTACTACATGGAGCATTTGGAGCACAAACTTTTTGAGTGGATAGCGGCAAAGTTAGAAGGAAGAGACCCCGGCCCGATTCCTATAGCTTTATCTGAGCTAGCTAGGGAGGAGCTCGATGTAGTTGACTATCCCACTCATGAGTCCACCAGCTGAAGGTGGCCCCCTCTTCATCCTCCCGGAACGTGAGTATGCACGGAGGACCGTGCACAATTTAAGTGTTGGGGGGGGGATCGATGACTTTAAGGGGGTAAAAATTTCTCTCTTAAAGACACTTTGTAATATTTCTTGTAGTACTTTTTTTTTAGTAGCTTTATTTCTATGGCATCTTGTTTGGTTTGTTGTGAATATTTCTTTATCGTTTATGGATATTTAGTAGTTAATATTTGCATTTTACATGATATGATGAATAAGTGGTGAAACACTAAGGAATTTCCATGAAATCCTTTTCTAAGGGCATACCATTGATTGAATTGAGGAAAAATTGTTTTATCAACTTTCTTGGAGTATTTTGTTTGTAGAACATGGAAAAAAGAGCTCGAACAACATGCCTTGTGAGATTTGAGCTTTAATAGATGGTTGTATTTTTCAACCATAATGTTGTTCTTATGTGTGATTGTACTCCTTTTTTATTGTGTTCATTGATTTGCATGATTCTTTATGTCCTATATTTGTGTTTGGATGCATTTAGCATGATTGAGGCTGTTTTTGATGATAAACTCACTAATCTATATGGCCAACCCTTGCACTCACCTTTGTGAACCCCTTTGAGCCTATGGATCCCCTTTTTGTTCTAATAATAGCAAATTACTCCCCTTAAGCAGAAAACCATTGATGTCTATGAATTACTCTTTGATTAGCTTGGGTTGATTAGTGTATAAATTCTAAGTGTGGGGGAATTCCGGGAAGAATTGGTGATAGAGGCATGAACTCGTTGTGAAAATTTTTGGCAATTAGGTAATGCTCATGCATTTCATTAATTGAAACATATGCATTCATAATTCAAGTAAAAAAAAAAAAACAAAAACTTGTGCATAACAAAGTAAAAATAAAAGAATAAATAAAGGACGCATATGCCTTGTTTGAAAAGAAAATGCATGAGTAAGATGAGATATAAAAAGGAAATAGGTGGGAAGGTTGCATTGTTATGTGTATATAGGTGATATAGGATTAGGTGGACGTTCAATCTAATCAAAGAATTAATTCTTTAAGTCCACTTGACCAAACTTCATCCTACCTAACCCTAGCCCCATTACATCCCTCTAAAGACCTCATGATACTTGTTATTCATGCATTAAATACTAGTTGATTGTTAGATGACTTGCAAATCTTTGAAAAGCATGATAAAAGGATAATTGAGTGGTTAAACCCTAAACACTAAGCGAATTGAGTGGATACACATCCAGTGAGGGGTTTGATCGCTCAATTCCATATTTTTACACCTCATATTGCGTCTTCTTGCAAGTTGTTTGATTGGATAGTTTTGACAACTTCAATTCAATTCTTTGGACATTGATCTTAATGCACGAACCCTTTGCATTGGCCCTATAGTTTCTTGTAATGGATTGGAACTTCATAGTTTGTTTCTACTAACTCTCATCATAGTACATATTAGATATTAGTCTTAAGATCGTTGCATGCATTTAAGTAGTATATAGCATAAGTCATTTTCCCTTTCTTCTATCTCCTTTGTGTGTGTTTAGCATGAGGACATGCTAATGTTTAAGTGTGGGAGAATTGATAAATTCATATTTAATAAAGGTTTTTGGTTGGAATTGGAAGGATTTTCATCATATAAACTTGCACTTATTCCCTTGAATAGCATGCTTTTTAACTTTCCTTCCAAATTGTGCTTGATCAAGAAAATATGCTCTTTTATACCTAATTGAATCTATTTTATTTCATTTTCCTTCCATTTGATGCCTTGATGTTGTTGGTGAGTGCTTTCAGGTATTTAAGGTAGGAATGGATTGGGGAAAATGGAAGAAGAGCATGCAAAGTAGAGAAAGCAAGAGAAATCAAAGGATATGAGCTCAGAGAGACGTGTGCGTGTGCACAGCTACCTGTGCGTACATACAGCCACCCAAGCAGAGCACGTGGAGTGCTTCGAGCGCGTCGCGTGTCCGTCCCAGCATCACCTAGTGTGCGTGCGCACAGTTGCTTGTGCGTACGCACAGGTCGGGATTTTCGCCAAAATGTGCGGATGCACGCGTCTGTGCGTCCGCATAGGTGTCGCACATGACTTTATTAAAATAGCACATGTCTCGTGATTTGGGGGCTTTGGAGTCCCATTTCTGAAGTCTTCTAGCTCATATTGGAGGGGAAATGAGAACCATAACATATGATATCATTTAGTATAGTTGAGGAGTAGTAGTAGGAAGCTTTAGTTAGTTTTTTTTCTCTTAAGGACACTTATGCTCATTTAACTTACTTTCCGATGAGAGGGTTGATCAAGTGAGACTAATCCATCATAATTGTCATAGTTGTGGTTCCAACAAAGAAAGGACCCTTAGCTCACTCCAAGCCAAGACTCTTTTTGATGCTTTCAATCTTTTATACATTCATATGTTGATTTATTTTATACTTTACTTGTTTGTATTGCATAGTCGGTTCTTTAATTTCTTAATTAGTTTAATCATTACAATTTTGAATGTTCATTTATTGCTTTATATGTTCGTTTCATCATTCACACCCAGTTCATCACTACAACCAGAATTGCACACTCATTGTTCTAAAGTGCTCCTAGGGAGACGACTCGGGAGTCTAATACTCTCGGTTTTAATTTGGTTTTGCTTGTGACATATCTTGTGAATTTCCAATTTGATTTGAGGGGCCCATTTGTCGGTTTAGGACTATACTTACAACGTTAAATCCATTTCTTTGGATAACCAAGTTCCTAACCCACATTTGAGTTGGTTACCCTCATCACTATCAAAGTCCAATTGATGCGGTCTCAACGGAGTTGGAAAGCTAACGTCTAGAGCTTTCCAACTCTGTAAAACTGGCATTAAACATCCACCTCTGGTGTTTAAAACCCAAGAAGAACCAACCTCCCAAGTTGAACGTAAAAAATTGGCATTCAATGCCAGCCAGGGATCAAAAGCCAACGAATTTACCCCCCTAATGGGTGTTCAATGCCCATTCTCCAAGTTGAACGCCAGGCTTGACCGAAGCACATCACCAAAGTGGGCCCAAAGTGGATTTTAGCACTCCTTAGTTTACCTTTTGATTTTTGTAACTTTTGAATTTAAATTAACATTTTTAGGGTTAGTATTTTCTTATTTAAACAGGAGATCACCTAGGTTTAAGAGCAGACATAGACAGACAGATCCTTTTTACGTTCCTTTTGTAAACCATGATTAACTAAACCTCTTGGTTAAGGTTAGGAGCTCTGCTTGTTCCTACGGATTAATATTATTACTTTTCTATTTTAATATATGTTTGATTACATTCTATGATGTATTATCGTTCTTTATCAAAATGAATCTGGGGTGGAACGAAAGTATGACCTTTTTTTCTACATGAGTTCTTGCGAGTCCCTGACAAGATAGTATTGAACTGCAGCTTCAGAATATATCTCAAAAACTGTAAATCATCTGGGCTAATTGGATATGTGACATGAAATCAGGTTAGCTTTGGGGTGATTGAGGTTTTTGTGGCATTAAGACTAGAATACTGAGCTTCATTCTCCAATCCGAAAGATCTGACCTTGTCTGTGACGTTTTAAGTAGGATCAATAGAGATTGAATTGCATTGAGCTTCACCCTCATTCAATTCGAATGACCACTGACCTTGGCTTTTGATGAGAGTTAGTGGAGATTAAAAGGGTCCAAGGAATTGGGGTTTAATCACATATAGTTTTTCCATAGAATGAATCGTTCATCATTAATTTAGACAGTGAAAAGTACTAATCCAGAAATATAAGTATCTCTAAAGCCTAAATTGTTTTCTCATTATTGTTTTACACCGTTTCTTTACTGCTTTCTTTATTTTCTTATTTTATGCGCCTATAACAATCCTCGTAGGATCGACCCTCACTCACCTGAGGTATTATTGGGATGACCCAGTGCACTTGCCGGTGAAGTTGTGCGAGTTCTAATTTCGTGCACCACTAATTTCGTGCACCACGCCGTTACGACTATTCCTCATCGCTGCTACACTGATGCTCAAAAGAGTGGTTTCTCCTAACCATATGCTTGTGGTGGAATGTGTCAAGTAACCCATGAGATAGAACACTAAGAGTTGTGACCAAATACAATTACAGAGTATGCCAAAGGCTTTGAGCACCACTGACTAAGAGAAATTAAAAGAAAAAAAATTAGAACTCAAAGAAATCCTCAGTTAAGTGCTTGTGGTGTTTCTTGTATCAAGTTAAGCTTGAAGACAAAACACTTAGAGTCACGACTAAGCTCAAAGTGTAAAGCACCACAAGAGAAGAGAAGAAAAAGCTACGTTCAAGGATCAATAAGAGCTTCATCAAGAGAAAGAGACTCCATATTATCATCAGGGTTCTAGTGCCGAGAGACATCAATATTTCTAAGCTTCAAAGAATAATGAGATGCCAAACCTATTCAGAGTTATAGTGTAATTAGCCCCCATTCAGTACTTAGACATGATCTTAAAGGAACACTCAAGCCTTGAGCGTTTTTCTCTTCTTTTCTCTATCCTATATTGTTTTGGTTGCTTAAGGACAAACAACAGTTTAAGTTTGTTGTTCTGATGCGTGAGCATCTTGTACCCTTTTTTTCTCTTTATTTTCTAGCGGTTTTCAGTATTATTTATTAAATTTTACTATATTTTAGTGAAAAAATCTTCTTTGGATGCTACCTTGAGTTGTTTTAGTGTTTTTATGATTTCAGGTGAAATTCAGAGCAATTTGGCAGAGTTTGGAGCAAAAAATGAGGAAAGTTGAAGCACCCCCTCTGTGCACTAAACACCAAGCTGGCGTTTAGCGCCAGCAAGCTTTACAAATAGGAATCTCTCTATCCCCTTCTGGGCGCTAAACGCGCAGCTGGTGTTTAGCGCCAGGCAGTCCGAGTTAAAGTCCCACTCTTGGAGAATCTCTAGTTGGATTTAGCCGTTATTAGTTATCCTATCTTTTATTTTTGAAATTTTTATTTACTAAAAATATCTTTTAGTTTTAGGATTTAATATTTTAATTTCAAATAAAAATTAGGTTAGATATAAAAGGAAAAAGATTCACCCTTAAGGGGGCATCTTCGCACCTTCAGATCTTCTCTCTTCTGCACATTTCTGGACCCTAGTTTTTCTTTGTAAGTCATGAGCCACTAAACCTCTTTGGTTAAGGTTAGGAGCTCTGTTTATTTCTGTGGATTAAGACTATTAGTTTTCTATTTTAATTAATGTATTGATTCAGTCTCAAAGATTACTTTCGCTCTTAATTTTATGAATTTGGGTGGAACGGGAGTGTGACCCTTATTCTAGATTCGTTCTTGTGACCCTTAGGAGAGGTCTCACACCTGGACACAGCTTGAAAGTAAATTTTTCCTAAATTTCTAATTACTTGAACTAATCTAGATACGTGACATATAATCCGTTTAGTTTTGGGCAATTAGGGTTTTTGTGGCCATAAACTAGATTTGAACTTGATCCTCTAATCCGAATTAAGTAACCAAGGGATTGGCGGTTAATGTAGATTAGAGGAGACTAAATCACTAAGGGATTAGGGTTTAGTCAATTACAGTTTGCCATGAAATAAATCTTGTATGATTAAAATAGTTTGTAAGAAAACTTAATCCAAAAAGGTAAACATCCCCGATACCTTAACTGTTTCTCCCATTGATCTCAACGCCAAACTCATTATTTGCTTTCTTTACTCTTGCTTTATTGTTTAATGCTTTTAAAAACCCACAAAACCAACTTTTCTGTTCGTCTGACTAAGCCAATCATTTGACCATTGTGGCCCAGTTCCTCAGTCCTCATGGGATCGACCCTCACTTACCTGAGGTATTACTTGGATGACCTGGTGCACTTGCCGGTTCAGTTGTGGACATTCTAAATCCATACCACTTTGCACCTTGAGCCTAGCCGTGACTCTTAGTGTTTTGTCCTCAAGCTTAACTTGGCACAAAAACACTGGTAGCACAAATTGCGAATCACACTTTTCACAACTCGTACCACTAACCAGCAAGTGCACTGGGTCGTCCAAGTAATACCTTACGTGAGTAAGGGTCGAATCCCACAGAGATTGTTGGTTTGAAGCAATCTATGGTTATCTTGTAAATCTTAGTCAGGAAGTCAATTATGTTTATCAGTTGAATTATGAATAACCAGTAGAGCATAAATTAAAAGTTACGTGTTGTGTAGTAATGGAGAATATGTTGGAGTTTTGGAGATGCTTTGTCTTCTGAATCTCTGCTTTCCTCTGTCTTCTGATTCACGCACGCACGTCCTCCTATGGCAAGCTGTGTGTTGGTGGATCACCGTTGTCAATGGCTACCTTCCATCCTTCCAGTGAAAACTACGCTCACGCGCTCTGTCACAGCACGGCTAATCACCGGTTGGTTCTCGATCCGGTTGGAATAGGATTTGCTATCCTTTTGCATCTGTCACTAACGCCCAGCCTTCAGGAGTTTGAAGCTCGTCACAGTCATTCAATCCTTGAATCCTACTCGGAATGCCACAGACAAGGCTTAGACTTTCCGGATTCTCATGAATGCCGCCATCAGTTCTAGCTTATACCACGGAGATTCTGATTAAAGAATCTAAGAGACACTCATTCAATCGGATATAGAACGGAGGTGGTTGTCAGGCACACGTTCATGGTTTGAGGAAGGTGATGAATGTCACAGATCATCACCTTCATCACAGTTAAGCGCGAATGAACATCTTAGATAGGAACAAGCGTGTTTGAATGGAAAACAGGAATACTTGCATTAATTCATTGAGACACAGCAGAGCTCCTCACCCCCAACAATGGGGTTTAGAGACTCATGCCGTCAGAGAATACAAAGTTTAGATCTAAAATGTCATGAGATACAAAATAAGTCTCTAAAAGTTGTTTAAATACTAAACTAGTAGCCTAGGGTTACAAAATATGAGTGGACTATGATGGATGATGCAGAGGTCCACTTCTGGGGCCCACTTGGTGTGTGCTGGGGCTGAGATTTGAGTGAGTCACGTGCAGAGGCCATTTGTGGAGTTGAACGCCAGTTTTTATGCTAGTTTGGGCGTTCAACTCCAGTTTTTGATCCTTTTCTGGCGCTGGACGCCAGAATTGGGCAGAGAACTGGCGTTGAACGCCAGTTTACGTCGTCTATCCTTGTGCAAAGTATGGACTATTATATATTGCTGGAAAGCCCTGGATGTCTACTTTCCAACGCAATTGAAAGCATGCCATTTCGAGTTCTGTAGCTCCAGAAAATCCACTTTGAGTGCAGGGAGGTCAGAATCCAACAGCATCAGCAGTCCTTTTTCAGCCAAAATCAGATTTTTGCTCAGCTCCTTCAATTTCAGCCAGAAAAATACCTGAAATTACAGAAAAATACACAACTCATAGTAAAGTCCAGAAATATGAATTTTTTCCTAAAAACTACTAGAAATAGACTAAAAACTAACTAAAACATACTCTAAACTATATGAAATTATCCCCAAAAAGCGTATAAAATATCCGCTCATCACAACACCAAACTTAAACTGTTGCTTGTCCTCAAGCAACTAGACAAATAAAATAGAAGACTAATAGGTTGAGAAGCAATAATATCTCAGAGTTTTTGATTGAAGCTCAGATCCTAATTAGATGAGCGGGACTAGTAGCTTTTTGTTTCTGAACAGTTTTGGCATCTCACTTTATCCATTGAAGCTCAGAGTGATTGGCATCTATAGGAACTCAGAATTCAGATAGTGTTATTGATTCTCTTAGTTCAGTGTGATGATTCTTGAACACAGCTTCTTCATGAGTCTTGGCCGTGGCCCTAAGCACTTTGTTTTCTAGTATTACTACCGGATACATAAATGCCACAGACACATAACTGGGTGAACCTTTTCAGATTGTGACTCAGCTTTGCTGAAGTCCCCAATTAGAGGTGTCCAGAGTTCTTAAGCACACTCTTATTTTTGCTTTGGACCTTGACTTTAACCGCTCAGTCTCAAGTTTTCACTTGACACCTGCACGCCACAAGCACATGGTTAGGGACAGCTTGGTTTAGCCGCTTAGACCAGGATTTTAGTCCTTTAGGCCCTCCTATCCACTGATGCTCAAAGCCTTGGGATCCTTTTTATTTGCCCTTGCCTTTTGGTTTTAAGGGTTATTGGCTTTTTCTGCTTGCTTTTTCTTTTTCTTTCTCTCTTTTTTTTTTTTTTTTTTTCTGCAAGCTTTGTTCTTTGCTGCTTTTTCTTGCTTCAAGAATCATTTTTTTGATTTTTCAGATTCTCAATAACATGTCTCCTGTTCATCATTCTTTCAAGAGCCAACATATTTAACAGTCTTAAACAACAAATTCAAAAGATATATGCACTGTTCAAGCATTCATTCAGAAGACAGAAAGCATTGCCACCACATTTAACTAATTAGAATTTCTCTTATTAAAACTCTTTATTTTATTACTTCTTATTCAAAAGATCTACTACTTTATTCATGTTTGCTGATGATGAGAAAAATAGACTATAGCTTAATTGGAGATAAAATCAAAGTAGATACTATTTACTACTATATGACTCCTAAGGTAAAATTGAAATAAGAACAGTTATCACAGAGTTAAGGCTAAGATTAGAACTCAACAACCTTGAGGTTTGGGAAGTGGATGTTCCTCTAGTCTGTGAGGTGCTTGGTCCTTCAAGAGAGAATTTCTGGCGCTTCAGTTCCTTTAAATCACGCCCTTGCTCCTCTTGGAGTGGGTTGTTTTCCTTTAGGGGCCATGATCTTAGTGATCACGGATAAGCACACCAAACTTAGAGCTTTGCTTGTCCTCAAGCAAAAGAAAAAGAAGGAGATGGGTATAAGGAGAGCTCCTCCCCACCATCCTGGCGTTTGAACGCCCAAACACTGCCTGTTTTGGGCGTTCAATGCCCAAATGCTGCTCTCCTGGGCGTTCAACGCCCAGTTGTTGCCCTTTTCTGGCGTTGAACGCCAGATAGCTATCCTTACTGGCGTTTAGCGCCCACTGGATGCCCATTTTGGGCGCTGAACGCCCAAAATGGCCTTCACTGGCGTTTTCTTGCCAGTAAGCTCCCTATCTCTGTTTTGTGTGTAGATTCCTTCTGTAACCCTGTAAACTTATGCAAATGATTCTTTACCTTAGTGTCAGTGAACTTTATATAAACAAATAAAAAATAAAAATAGGGCAAAATGCTTAGAGGATTGTTGCCCTATGGCTGGGTTGCCTCCCAGCAAGCGCTTCTTTATTGTCTTTAGCTGGACCTTGCTGAGCTTTTAATCTAGCTTCAGCCTTGAGCATTCTTGCTCAATGTTGCCCTCAAGATAATGCTTGATTCTCTGTCCATGACAATGAACTTCTTATCAGAATCAATATCTTGAAGCTCCACATAACCATATGGTGACACACTTGTAATCACGTATGGTCCCCTCCACCGGGATTTCAGTTTCCCGGGGAATAGCCTGAGTCTAGAGTTAAACAACAGGACCTTCTGTCCTGGTTCAAAGATTCTAGATGACAGCTTTCTGTCATGCCATTTTTTTTATTTTTCTTTGTAAAGCTTGGCATTTTCGAAAGCTGTGAATCTGAATTCCTCTAGCTCATTTAGCTGGAGCAATCGTTTTTCTCCTGCTAATTTGGCATCTAAGTTTAGGAATCTGGTTGCCCAATAGGCTTTATGTTCCAGTTCCACGGGCAGGTGACATGCCTTACCATACACAAGTTGGTATGGAGAGGTCCCTATAGGGGTCTTGAATGCTGTTCTGTAAGCCCACAGAGCATCATCCAAGCTCCGTGCCCAATCCTTTCTACGGGTATTTACTGTCCGTTCCAGGATTCTCTTTAATTCTCTGTTAGAGACTTCAGCTTGCCCATTGGTTTGTGGATGATATGGAGTGGCTATCTTGTGGCGAATTCCATATCGAACCATGGCAGAGTAAAACTGTTTATTGCAGAAGTGAGTGCCCCCATCACTGATTAGTACTCTAGGGACACCAAACCTGCTAAAGATATGTTTCTGGAGGAATTTCAGCACTGTTTTAGTATCATTGTTGGGTGTGGCAATAGCCTCAACCCATTTTGATACATAGTCAACTGCCACCAGAATATAAGTGTTTGAGTATGATGGTGGGAAAGGTCCCATGAAGTCAATTCCCCATACATCAAACAACTCTATTTCCAAGATTCCTTGTTGAGGCATGGCGTAACCATGAGGCAGATTACCAACTCTTTGGCAACTGTCACAATTACGTACAAACTCTCGGGAATCTTTATAGAGTGTGGGCCAATAGAAGCCACATTGGAGGACCTTGGTGGCTGTTCGCTCACCTCCGAAATGGCCTCCATATTGAGATCCATGGCAATGCCATAAGATTCTCTGTGCTTCCTCTCTGGGGACACACCTACGGATAATTCCGTCTGCACATCTCTTAAAGAGATAGGGCTCATCCCACAAGTAGTACTTTGCATCAGTAATTAGTTTCTTTTTTTGTATTCTATTGTACTCCTTGGGTATGAACCTTGCAGCTTTATAGTTTGCAATATCGGCAAACCATGGTGCTTCCTGAATGGCAAATAGATGCTCATCAGGGAATGTCTCAGAGATCTCAAGGAAGGGGAGGGACGTCCCTTCCACTGGCTCTATCCGGGACAGATGATCAGCTACTTGGTTCTCTGTCCCTTTTCTGTCTCTTATTTCTATATCAAACTCTTGCAGAAGCAATACCCATCTGATGAGCCTGGGTTTTGAATCCTGCTTTGTGAGTAGATACTTAAGAGCAGCATGGTCAGTGTACACAATCACCTTTGATCCTACTAAGTAGGATCTGAACTTGTCAATGGCGTAAACCACTGCAAGTAATTCCTTTTCTGTGGTTGTGTAATTTTTCTGGGCATCATTTAAAATGCGACTGGCATAATAAATGACATGCAGAAGCTTGTCATGCCTCTGTCCCAATACTGCACCAATGGCATGATCACTGGCATCACACATTAACTCATATGGCAATGTCCAGTCTGGTGCAGAAATGACTGGTGCTGTGACCAGCTTAGCTTTCAGCGTTTCAAACGCCTGCAGGCATGCTGTGTCAAACACAAATGGTGTGTCAGCAGCTAGCAGATTGCTTAGAGGTTTTGCGATTTTTGAAAAATCCTTTATAAACCTCCTATAGAATCCTGCATGCCCCAGAAAGCTTCTGATTGCCTTAACATTGGCAGGTGGTGGTAATTTTTCAATTACCTCTATTTTTGCTTGATCCACCTCTATTCCCTTGTTTGAGATTTTATGCCCAAGAACAATTCCTTCAGTCACCATGAAGTGACACTTTTCCCAGTTTAAAACTAGGTTGGTTTCTTGGCATCTTTTCAGAACAAGTTTCAGGTGATCAAGACAGGAGCTGAATGAGTCTCCATATACTGAGAAGTCATCCATGAAGACTTCCAGAAATTTTTCCACCATGTCAGAGAAAATAGAGAGCATGCATCTCTGGAAGGTTGCAGGTGCATTGCATAGCCCAAAGGGCATCCTTCTATAAGCAAACACTCCGGATGGACATGTGAATGCTGTTTTCTCTTGATCCTGGGGATCTACTGCAATCTGGTTATAGCCTGAGTAGCCATCCAAAAAGCAGTAATAATCATGACCTGCTAGTCTCTCTAGCATCTGGTCTATGAATGGTAAAGGAAAATGATCCTTTCTGGTGGCTGTATTGAGCCTTCTGTAGTCAATACACATGCGCCACCCTGTAACTGTTCTTGTAGGAACCAGTTCATTTTTTTCATTATGAATCACTGTCATGCCTCCCTTTTTTGGGACGACTTGAACAGGGCTCACCCAGGGGCTATCAGAATTAGGATAAATAATCCCAGCCTCTAGTAATTTGGTGACCTCTTTCTGCACCACTTCCTTCATGGCTGGATTTAGCCGCCTCTGTGGCTGAACCACTGGTTTGGCATTATCCTCCAATAGGATTTTGTGCATGCATCTAGCTGGGCTTATGCCCTTAAGGTCACCTATGGACCACCCAAGAGCTGTCTTGTGTGTCCTTAGCACTTGAATAAGTGCTTCCTCTTCCTGTGAATTTAAAGCAGAGCTTATGATCACTGGAAAGTGTCACCTTCTCCTAGAAATGCATATTTCAAGGATGGTGGCAGTGGCTTGAGCTCTGGTTTAGGAGGTTTTTCCTCTTTCAGAAGAAAGTTCAGAGGCTCTTTCATGTCCCTGAATCCTCCAATCAGGCTGAACATCTTTAAGATGTTTTCCAACTCTGATTCGAGACTCTCAGCCATGTTGATCTCTTCTACCAAAGAGTCAATAAGGTCAACTTTCATGCAGTCTGTTGATGTGTCTGGATGCTGCATGGCTTTGACAGCGTTCAACTTGAACTCGTCATCGTTGACTCTCAAGGTTATTTCCCCTTGCTGGACGTCAATGAGGGATCGTCCAGTTGCTAGGAAGGGTCTTCCTAGAATGAGAGTAGCACTCTTGTGCTCCTCCATTTCCAGCACAACAAAGTCAGTGGGAAAGGCGAATGGCCCAACTCTGACAATCATGTCCTCAATCACGCCTGATGGGTATTTAGTGGAACCATTAGCAAGTTGGAGACATATCCGGGTTGGTTTAACTTCCTCAGTTAAGCCAAGCTTCCTGATAGTGGATGCAGGTATTAGGTTGATGCTTGCCCCAAGATCGCATAAAGCTGTCTTGGTGCAATCACCTTCTAATATGCATGGTATCAGAAAACTCCCAGGGTCTTTAAGCTTTTCAGGAAAGCTTTTCAGAATGACTGCACTGCATTCTTCAGTGAGGAGAACTCTTTTTGTTTCTCTCCACTCCTTTTTATGACTCAAGATCTCTTTCATGAACTTGGCATAAGAAGGTATTTGCTCAAGTGCCTCTGCAAATGGAATCTTTATTTCAAGAGTCCTTAAATAATCTGCAAAGCGAGCAAATTGCTTATCCTGCTCCTCTTTCCGGAGTTTTTGAGGATAAGGTATCTTGGCTTTATATTCCTCAACCTTAGTGGTTAAAGAAGCCTTTTTAGAGGGGTTGCTATCAGCACTTGTGTGTGTCTGATCCCTCACTGGCAATTGAGTACCAGAGTCAGAAGCTGGAGTGACGTTAGATGCCAACTCACTGTCTGTTCCTGTTGCCTGAACGCCAGGAATGTGCCCATTTTGGGCGTTCAACGCTGGCTTCTGCCCCATTTGGGCGTTCAACGCCAGATTCTTGCCCATTTCTTGCGTTGAACGCCAACCCTGCCTTGTTTCTGGCGCTGAACGCCAGTTTTGGGCATGGTCTGGGCGTTCGGCGCCAGCCTTCCACCCATTTTCTGGCGTTTTAGTGCCAGAATTATTTTTCCCTGGGCTCTTACTGTCCTCAGGGGAATCTTTGGTGGGTTGCTCATTTCTTGAATTTTTGATGCCTTGAGGTGGGGTATTTAATGTTTTCCCACTTCTTAATTGAACTGCTTGGCATTCTTCTGCTATTTGCTTTGATAGCTGCTGCTTTGTTTGCTTAAACTGTTCTTCCATATGTATATTAGCTATCCTTGTCTCCTGTAACCTGTCTTTGAATTCAGCTAGCTGCTTTGTTAGAAAATCTAATTGCTGATTGAATTCAGCAGCTTGTTTTACAGTACTGAATTCAGCAGTTACTGTTTTAACCTCTTCATTCATGGAAGGGTTGCTGCTTAGATACAGATGCTGATTCCTGGCAACTGTATCAATGAGCTCTTGAGCTTCTTCAATTGTCTTTCTCATATGGATAGATCTACCAGCTGAGTAATCTAAAGACATCTGAGCTCCTTCTGCAAGCCCATAGTAGAAGATGTCTAACTGAACCCACTCTGAAAACATTTCAGAGGGGCATTTTCGTAGCATCTCTCTGTATCTCTCCCAAGCATCATAAAGAGATTCATTATCTCCTTGTTTAAAGCCTTGGATGTCCAGCCTTAGCTGTGTCATCCTTTTTGGAGGGAAATATTGATTCAGGAATTTTTCTGTCAGCTGTTTCCATGTCCTTATGCTGGCCTTAGGTTGGTTATTTAACCACCTCTTAGCTTGATCTTTTACAGCAAATGAAAACAGTAACAGTCTGTAGACATCCTGATCTATTTCCTTATCATGTACTGTGTCAGCAATTTGTAAAAATTGTGCCAGAAACTCTGTAGGTTCTTCCTGTGGAAGACCGGAATACTGGCAACTTTGCTGCACCATGATAATGAGCTGAGGATTCAACTCAAAGCTACTAACTCCAATGGAGGGTATGCATATGCTACTCCCATATGAAGCAGTAGAGGGGTTAGAATATGACCCCAGAGTCCTCCTGGACTGTCCATCTCCACTTATGTCCATGATGGATCTATGGATATAACTTGGACTGATTTATCTTTTTATTTATTTTATTTTATAAGAAGTAAATACTTAAATAAAATAAAATAACTAAAAAGAATTTGAATTTTAA
Organism: Arachis hypogaea; assembly: GCF_003086295.3. Lineage (NCBI taxonomy): Eukaryota > Viridiplantae > Streptophyta > Magnoliopsida > Fabales > Fabaceae > Arachis > Arachis hypogaea. Next base: position 84,419,310 of record NC_092052.1, read on the forward strand.
AAAAAAATATTTTTATTTTAAATTTTTTTTTTTGTAAAAAAAAATTAAAAATAATTAGTTAAGAAAAAAAAACGAAATTTTTGAAAAAGAGAGGAGATATTTTAGAAAATTTGAGAGAGAGAGAGTTAGTTAGGTAGTTTTGAAAAAGTTAAGAAACAAACAAAAAGTTTGTTAGTTAGTTGAAACAAATTTTGAAAAGATAGGAAGTTAGAAAAGATATTTTGAAGAGATATTTTTGAATTTAGTGAGGAGAGAGAAAAACAATAAGATAGTACAAAATTTAAAATTTTTAGATCTAATGCTCCTTGTTTTTGAAAATTTTGGAGGGAAAACACTAAGGAACACCAATCTTAAAAATTTTAAGATCAAGACACAAGGAAACTCAAGAACACTTTGAAGACTCACAAGAACACAAGAACATGAAGGAAGAACACCAAACTTAAAATTTTTAGAAAACCAAACCAAAATTTTCGAAAATCAAAGGGAGATCAACAAGAAAACACCAAACTTAAAGTTTGGCACAAGATTTAATAGAAAAAAATATTTTTGAAAAAGAAGGTTTTGAAAAGAGTATAGAAGATTCTAACCCAATCAAATTAATGCTCTAGCCAAATGAGTTATGGGACCTTATTTTTGAAAAAGGTTATTTTGAAAAGAGTATAAAAGATTCTAACCCAATCAAATTAATGCTCTAGCCAAATGAGTTATGGGACCTTATTTTTGAAAAAGGTTATTATTATTATTTTTTTTTTTGAAAACACCAAACTTAAGATTTGGCACAGGATTTAATAGAAAAATTATTTTTGAAAAAGGTTTTAAAAAAAAATATGATAGCCAATTATCATGAACATAAACACCACATTCTAATTAACTGAGCTATAAATTTAAAGTGTTTTAACAAGGGATAAATAATAAAAGACTCTAAACCAAAAAGAAAAAATTTTTCCTAATCTAAGCAACAAAATAATCCGTCAGTTGTTCAAACACGAACAATCCCCGGCAACGGCGCCAAAAACTTGGTAGCACAAATTGCGAATCACACTTTTCACAACTCGTACCACTAACCAGCAAGTGCACTGGGTCGTCCAAGTAATACCTTACGTGAGTAAGGGTCGAATCCCACAGAGATTGTTGGTTTGAAGCAATCTATGGTTATCTTGTAAATCTTAGTCAGGAAGTCAATTATGTTTATCAGTTGAATTATGAATAACCAGTAGAGCATAAATTAAAAGTTACGTGTTGTGTAGTAATGGAGAATATGTTGGAGTTTTGGAGATGCTTTGTCTTCTGAATCTCTGCTTTCCTCTGTCTTCTGATTCACGCACGCACGTCCTCCTATGGCAAGCTGTGTGTTGGTGGATCACCGTTGTCAATGGCTACCTTCCATCCTTCCAGTGAAAACTACGCTCACGCGCTCTGTCACAGCACGGCTAATCACCGGTTGGTTCTCGATCCGGTTGGAATAGGATTTGCTATCCTTTTGCATCTGTCACTAACGCCCAGCCTTCAGGAGTTTGAAGCTCGTCACAGTTATTCAATCCTTGAATCCTACTCGGAATGCCACAGACAAGGCTTAGACTTTCCGGATTCTCATGAATGCCGCCATCAGTTCTAGCTTATACCACGGAGATTCTGATTAAAGAATCTAAGAGACACTCATTCAATCGGATATAGAACGGAGGTGGTTGTCAGGCACACGTTCATGGTTTGAGGAAGGTGATGAATGTCACAGATCATCACCTTCATCACAGTTAAGCGCGAATGAACATCTTAGATAGGAACAAGCGTGTTTGAATGGAAAACAGGAATACTTGCATTAATTCATTGAGACACAGCAGAGCTCCTCACCCCCAACAATGGGGTTTAGAGACTCATGCCGTCAGAGAATACAAAGTTTAGATCTAAAATGTCATGAGATACAAAATAAGTCTCTAAAAGTTGTTTAAATACTAAACTAGTAGCCTAGGGTTACAAAATATGAGTGGACTATGATGGATGATGCAGAGGTCCACTTCTGGGGCCCACTTGGTGTGTGCTGGGGCTGAGATTTGAGTGAGTCACGTGCAGAGGCCATTTGTGGAGTTGAACGCCAGTTTTTATGCCAGTTTGGGCGTTCAACTCCAGTTTTTGATCCTTTTCTGGCGCTGGACGCCAGAATTGGGCAGAGAACTGGCGTTGAACGCCAGTTTACGTTGTCTATCCTTGTGCAAAGTATGGACTATTATATATTGCTGGAAAGCCCTGGATGTCTACTTTCCAACGCAATTGGAAGCATGCCATTTCGATTTCTGTAGCTCCAGAAAATCCACTTTGAGTGCAGGGAGGTCAGAATCCAACAGCATCAGCAGTCCTTTTTCAGCCTAAATCAGATTTTGCTCAGCTCCTTCAATTTCAGCCAGAAAAATACCTGAAATTACAGAAAAACACACAACTCATAGTAAAGTCCAGAAATATGAATTTTTTCCTAAAAACTACTAGAAATAGACTAAAAACTAACTAAAACATACTCTAAACTATATGAAATTATCCCCAAAAAGCGTATAAAATATCCGCTCATCAAACACCACAAGCACTTAATTGGGAAACTCTTCAAGTTCTAATTTTTCTTTTCAATTCCTCCCAGTTAGTGGTGCTCAGAGCCTTTGGCATACTATACAATTGCACTTGGTCTTGACTCTTAATGTTCTGTCTTAAGGGTTACTTGACACATTCACACCACAAGCATTTGGTTAGGAAAGCAACTCCTTTGAGATTTTAATCATTTTTACTTTCCTAACCATTGATGCTTAAAGCCTTGAACCTTGCTTTTTATTTTTCTTTTTCTTTTTGTTTTGTTTCAAGGATCAATTTCTCCTAGAGTTTAGAGAATCCATAATACTTCTCTAAGTTCCTATACTTCAGGAATCAACATTCTTAACTCCAATATCAAACATGCACTATTCAAGTCATACATTCAGAATCATAAATAATACCACCACATCAAAGTAATCAGAATAACTCATAATATATAAGTCAAGTCTCATGCATTTTCCTACTTCTTTTTTTTTTCTTTTTTCTTTTGAAATTTCAAACTCAATGAGCAATACATGAGACAATTTCTAAGTTAAACATGAAATATCAAAATAAATAACTTAACTAGAAAAGCAATAAAATACTATTACTAGTCATGCAAATGCTTTCAAACAGAAAATAGAAAATAAGATAAAACACTGAAAAATAAAAAATGAAATAAGCAAAAGATAATAAAACTCAACCACCTCAGTCATGGTAGCTGTTGCTCCCTCTTGAAAATCCTCTCTGGCGCTTCAGCTCATCCAAGTCATGCCTCTACCTCTGCTGCTCTTCTACTAGCTGATGGAGGAGGGCATAGTGGTCTTGATGCTCAATCCTCAGTTGATCAACAAAATATGCCAGCTCTCCAATAGATGTAGTCAACTGATCCCAGTAGTCATGGGAAGGGAAATAGAATCCCTGAGGCATCTCAGGCTGCTCCTACTGAGGAGGGGGAATTGGCTCCTGTGGTGGTGTATGTCCAAGCACCCTAGCATGCTCCATTCCCCTCCTAGTGATAGCTCTATCAACATCAATAGAGGTTTTTCCATCAATATATACTCAGACATCCTCACATAGGTGGAAGAAGAGGTGGGAGAAGGCCAATCTAGCAGAGGTGAAGGCCTTTTTGTCTAGTCTATATAACTCCTGAGGGATCATCCATGCACCTCCACCTCATTACCAAGCATGATGCAGTGAATCATCATGGCTCAATCAATGGTAACCTCGGACCAGTTACTCGTAGAAATGATAGAGAGCTGAATGAACTCCAACCATCCCCGAGCCACCGTCTTAAGGTCATGCCTTTCCAGCTGGTATGGCTAGCCTCTAGCATCCCTCCTCTACTGTGCTCTGGGGAGGCAGATATTGGTAAGGACCTGGTCCATTACCTGGTCAGTATTGACCCTCTAAGTGTAAGAGTGAGGGTCATCTCTGGATGGTGGCAACTGAAGTATCTCCCTCACTCTCTCTGGACCGAATTCGAGGATCCTCCCTCGGACCTTAGTGTGCCAGTTCTTCGGGTCTGGGTTCATGCTTGTGACATGCTTGTATGCCACCCAAGCAATGACGTAGAACTCTCTAACAATCATCATGCCCACGTCAGTTACAGTGTTGCATAGCACTTGCTAACCCCCTTCAGAATCTGTTATCGGATCTCTGGGTACTTGCTCGGATGTAAATCAAAACGAACCTCTGAGATCACTTTCTTTTTGCTCACAATTTCATTGAAGTGATCTTTATGGGTTTTAGAGAAAAATCGGGTGATGTCATATGGACTGGATACATGGGCTTTCTCATTTCTCTTTCTTAAAGAAGATTCCCCAGTTTTTGGTGCCATGTGGCATATAAAAAGAAAGAAAAGTGGAGCGTCACAACACCAAACTTAAATTTTTGCTCATCCTCAAGAAAGAGAAGTAACGGGGAAAAGAATTAAAAGAGGTGTGGAAGTGGGAAAAAGAAGTGATGGAAAGGAAAATGTATAGAGGAAGGAAGAGGGGGGTAGTTTACAGTTATGAGGATAAAAAGGAAAGGGAGGGATAGATATGTATAGAAGTGGTGAGGTAAAAGTGAAAAGAGTATGGTAATTAGATAGGGGGAGAGCAGGATTAAGAAAGCAAGAAAGTGGATGGAGGAAGATGGAAATGTAGAGGAAGGGAAGAGTAAGAAGGAAGATGGTTATTGAACGTGTAGTGAAAAAAATGAAGTGGTATTTATTGAGTGGGGGGAGAAGCATGGTAATGGTAGGGGGTTAGTGGGTTAATGAAATTAAATGGAAGTGTTTGGGGAGGGGTGTAACCGTTGGGTAATAGGGAGAGAGGAGTGGTGGGATTGATGGGAGCTTATTGGGTGATATGGGAGGTGATTTGAATGGTGTTTGGGAAATGGGGAATGAATGTGGATGGTATAGTGGGTAAGGGGGAGATAGGGTATGGGTTTGAATGTTCAAAGGTGAAGAGGGTGGGGGAAGGGACCGTTGGTCATAGTTAGGCCTTCTTTAGAATTTAAAAAACACACGTTGCTGGTGCTAAATGCTAGCTCCAGTGTTTAGCGCGTCAACGTGATACTAGTGATGCCTTCTTCGGCGTAAAATACCACCTCTGGCGTTTAACGCTAGAACTGGAAATTTTTTTTGGGACGAGACCTGGCGCTAAATGGCCAGTTGGCGTTTGGTGCCCTATGAGGAATGAGCTTCCTTGAGAACTATGCCCCTTGTGGCACCCACCTGGCGTTTAACGCCAGCCTCTTCATGCCAATTTGGGTGTTAAATGCCCTCCTGACGTTTAACGCTAGCTCCTTTATGCCCTTAAAGGTGTTAAATACCCTCCTGGTGTTTAACGCCAGCTTTTTCTTGCCAACCCAATCGCTGAACGCCCAGCTTGGCATTGAGCGCCAGCACACTCGAGTGATATGCTCTCCAGGGTATTCTGTTTCTCCTCCAGAGTCCTTCTGTCCCTGTTCTACACACTTTTCATGACCATAACCATCAGAAAACCAAGGAAAACTTTGAATAATAATAAATAAATAAAAGAATTCAAAGATGATTGAAATAAACTAAAAGAAAAACCAAAGGATACTCAGTGTTAGGTTGGCTCCCAGCAAGCACTTCTTTACCGTCACTAGCTTGACGGTCAGCTCTACTAAGGAGGGAGTGATCATAGGGACTCAGCTCTTCACCTCTTACTGTGAATCTCTTTCCTGTGCTCTCATGGATTAACTCAATATGCTCAAGAGATAGGATCATATTCACAGTATGAGGCACGATGGGGCTTTTAGTTAATACCACCCTCATTCCTGGTGAGAAATCCTCAGTGGGGATCTTCTTGTTCCTTTAACCCCTGGGTACCTTCTTTTTGGGGCCTTTCTCCTTGGTGGATGATGTACACCCGACACCAAACTTAAGTTTGATATCAGGGGAAATTATATTGATTCCCACCAAAGGAGGTTTGATCTTTAAACTCTGCGTTATTTCAGTCAGGTAACCTTGGAGGCTTGGGTCAGTAACCTCAGTCTTCATGGAAGTGCCTCCTTCATCAGAGTGATGTAAAGGTCTAAAACCTTGAAGACCAAGTAGTCCTCATGCATTCTCAGAACCAATTCCCCTTTTTCCACATCAATGAGATCTCTTCCAGTGGCTAAGAATGGTTTTCCCAGGATTATAGAGTCATTTTCATCCTCCACCATGTCTAGAATCATAAAATCTGTAGAGAGGAATAATTCTCCATCCTTGACCAAGACATTCTCCACCACTCCGTGTGCTTGCTTCAGAGATTTGCCTGCCATTTATAAGGCCATCCTTGTTGGTTGTGCCTCTTGAATTTATAGTTTCTTCATCATAGACAAAGGCATTAGATTAATGCTTGCACTAAGATCATATATGGCTTTGTCAAAGTTTAAATTCCCAATGGTGCATGGAATCTGAAAGCTCCCTAGATCTGGCATCTTCCTTGACAATTTACTCCGAATTATTGCACTGCATTCCTTGGTCAAGACTATTGTTTCATCTCCCTTTAATGTCTTCTTCATAGAAAGTAAAGTTTTCACGAACTTAACATAGGGAGGCATTTGCTCCAGAACCTCAGTAAAAGGACTATTGATTTGCAATTTTCTAAAAACTTCCAATAACTATGAGAATCGCTCGTCCTTGGTCTCCTTTTGCAGCTTCTGGGCATGCACTTTGGCACCCTCATTCTTCTCTAGGACTTCTGTTTTCTCTGACCCCTCAGCAACTTGTACTTCCTCCTCTGGCACTGGCTCACTTGCCATTGTGATGGCCTTGCACTCTTCTTTTGGATTAGGCACTGTATCACTAGGAAGAGTATTAGGAGGTTTCTCAGGTATTTACTTACTCAACTGACCCACTTGTACATCCAACTTCCGAAGTGAAACTCTGGTCTCCTGCATAAAACTGTGAGTGCTCTTGAGACAGGGTGGACGCTTGTTGTCGCAGAGAGGTTTGAAATTGATGGTTGTTAAAATTATTCTGATTAAAACCGGCCAGAGAATTATTGAAATTTGGTTGCTTCTGAGACTAGTCTTTCCACCCAAAGTTTGGATGACTCCTCCATCCCTGATTAAATATTTTAGAGTAGGGATTATTACTGGGATTTTTGGAGAAAATGCCCATGAAATTAACCTACTCAGGAGTAAACTGGCCATAATCATAAGTCTCACCCTGGAGGAAGCCATCGCTCATATCATATCAAGCGTCTTGAGTACTGACGGTTGAGACCTGCATTCCACTCAAGTGTTGTGTAATAGCAATGATTTGCTTAGACATAGCCTTATTCGGGGCAAGAATAGCATCCAATGTGTCTAGTTCCATGACTCCCTTTTTTACAGAGGTCCTCTCTGAAGAGTATAAGTACTGGTTCTTAGCAACCATCTCAATTAGCTCCATGGCCTCATCAAGGTTATTCTTCAAGTGGAGTCACCCTCTTGTAGAGTTATAAAGAGACATCCTTCCTATCTCAGAGACCCCATCATAGAATATGTACACTTGGATCCAGTCTGAGAACATATCAGGAGGACACTTCCTGAGCATCTGTAGGAATTAGAAATAAATAGGTTGGGATCTTCATGCGGGAATCCTTGAAACTGGTTATTTTGCTGTACTAGAGAGATCAGCTGAGGCTTCAGCTCAAAGTTATTTGTAAAAACCGGGGGCACAATGACACACACTAACTCTTGCGACCAAGGGATGTTGTATTGGTAAGATTTTTCTCTTTAATATCACCTCGTTGTGAGTATAGCCTACCAACAACAAGCCTTGGGGTCAAATTTAGAAGAGGGATTTGGTTGTCACAATTTCAACCCCAATAGAAATAACCGAAGTATTCAAACCTCGGGTCGTCTCACGAAGAATGGGCAAACATGTGCTTCGACATTGGTTAGAAATCCAAGGTTGAGAGTTATGAACATAAAAGTAAATGGAAAACTTAACAAACAAGTAATCTTAAATGGCAACAAATGAATTCAACTACACAAGCAAAAACCAAGCAATTCCAATGAGCAAGCAATATTCTACTCAATTCTTCCTTAAGCTAAACGAATAACTACTACTAAGATACGTGAAATTGGAAATCGGGTTTCAAATATGAATGCTAAAAATAACTCTTGGCTAGGCATGGGAATTGGGGTCACAATCATTGTCCAACACTTCATCTTGACAATTATGAGGAACCAAGCTCATTAAGTCTACTCCCAAGTCTTAAGTACGTGATATCTACCCCTAAACTTGAAGTACGTCAAATGGCCCTGGCCACATCAACCCATAAGTCCCAACCTACCTACTAATTAGATTAGTAGTGGGTTGGCGTCAATGAGTATCAAATTGACCACCTAGGGCTCCCAAATCATCAAATCCATTAGACCCAATGACTCAAGTTTACCCAATTCCCTTGACCTAGGCAAAGAGTGTGAAAAACTACTCCATAATCAAAGTAAACAATTCATCAAACACTTGGTAAGCGCTTATGAAAGACATGCTCAAAATAGTAATTAAATTGAATTCTACAAATACCCACTAACAATGATCAACATACAATTAAACAATTGACAAGATTAAACATAGAAATCATCAATGTAACATCAACAAAACAAGATTCACAATATTCATGAAATGGGTAGAATAACAATTAACAAGAATCATAAAACTATCACTAGATGTAAGAGAGATTATAGCAAGAAAACTAAATTGAACAATTAAAACTGCAATCAACAAAATCCAATTCACAAATCAACAAGGAAAAATTAAAATGGATACTAGATCTAGAGAGGAACAATGGTTTCTCTCTCTAGAATCATCCAAGAACCAAGAAAAACTCTCAAAATATGTCTCCTTTTATAAATTGACTCTCCTCTCAATTTCCCTCAGCATTCTTGGGTCTTTTCCATGCAGAAACAGCTTGAAATTGGGCCTTCTTGGCCTCAGAAATTGCCAGGCACGATTTCTCTTAATGAGGTCACGTGCAGCTTCCCACGCGTGCGCGCCATGCGTGCGCGCGCGCCGATGCTTTTATGATCCACGCGTACGCGCCAGTTGCACGTGTGCATCGATGGAAATCTCCCAATCTGCGCGGATGCGTCCATCCTTGCGCACCGCTTCTATCCAGTCCCACCCACGCGAGCGCGTGGAGTGCACGGACGCGCCGATGCTGCTGCTTCCAATACTTCAATTCTTCATGTTCCTCCCTTTTTGTACATGCTTTCTCCCTCTCTTCTGAGTCAATCCTAACCTATAACTCCTGAAATTACTCAACAAAGATATCGCGGCATCGAATGACAATAGAAGAGGGTTAAAATATGGAAAATTCAAGGTAAAACAAGCATGTTTCTCATCATAGAGCAATATTGGGAAGTGAACACAAAACCATGCATTTCTTGTGAATAAGTGTGAAAATTATTGATAAAATCTCCCAAAATGAGCACAAGATAAACCACGAAATCGGGGTTTATCAAATCTCCCACACTTAAACCAAGCATGCCCTCATTCTTAAAAATAAAAAGACCAAAGATTATGATGGGAAAGGGTTTATGAAATGCTAAGTATCTAAACAGATGCATGTAACTAATGTAAAGTCATCTACCTACTTGGTCAAAAGTGAATTCAACCTTCAAGAATACATGTGAGCATATAGGGTGAAGATAGTTTGCAGTTCACGAGTTCTACCAGATTGAGTATCACTAAAGAGTGCATATGACTTGCTGAAAGAACGCTTGTGAAAGCCGGGAACAAGCATTGAGCATCGAACCCTCACCGGAAGTGTATCCGCTCTATTCGCTCAAGTGTCTAGGGTTCGTCACTCAATCTCCTCCTAATCATGCTTTCCAAGATTTGTCTTTCATCTAATCAATCGACAATTACTTAATGCATGCTTACAAGTATCATGAGGTCTTATTCATGGGTTGTAACGGGGCTAGGGTGAAAGTAAGGATGTATATGGCTAAGTGGGTTTAAAATTTGAGTCCTTGATCAACCTCGGATCCCACTAGACACCTAAAACAACCTATACAACTACAATATATTCCTAGCTACCCTTGAATTTCTACCCTTTTGCATACGCATGGCTTCTTTTCAGTCCACCTACTATATGCATTCTTTTTATTACTTTATCTTGGGGTATTTATATTTTTTTTTTATATATATGACATTATCAACATCCCCTTTTCCTTGGGGTTTCTTAGTGGACTAAAGTGTCAATGCATACGGTGCATTCATTTAACACATGAGTATGTTCCCAAAATCCTAGAGTTTTCAATTACACTACAATTATACGCCTATATATCTACCCGAATTCCCAAAGTATACTCCTCCTGTATGAATAATACACAACCTAACTTACCTAAGCTAATCAAGGATTCAAATTCAGGGACATTCATGGTTTTTCGCTTAGGGTTGTTGGCATGCTCTGTTTAAGAACAAAAGGGTTTATCAAAGGCTCAAAAGTTAGTTAGCAATGGTAGATATAAGGGTTAAGGCTATTTGGGAAAAGTGGTTAATGAAACAATGGCCTCAATCACGCAAATGCATTCATACACAAAGCAATGGACATATAGAATTAGACAAATCAAGGATCACATTCATGGAGAGAGATATGCACACAAGAATGGAAATAATGGTTAAAAGATGTAACCATGCAATAGGCTCAAAACTTTCATGCTTGTGTTCTTAACTCAATCACTATGTTCCAAAATACATTCTTAAAGCAAGTTTACTGCAAAAAATTTCAAAATTTTGGTAGGTCACCCAGAACACAGTTTCTTGGAGAGAAAATTATTGCTTTGACCAAGTAATTCTATAAAACTAACTATCATGCAAGGGTATTTACAAGAAACAAACTAACTATGCGTGCCATATACTAACTATATGCAAAACATAACTCCATGGTTATTGAAGAGAAGAGAATGTTACCCATGGAGATCGGTCGAACGACCTTCCCACACTTAGAAATTAGCACGGTCCTCCGTGCTACGAATGATACTTAAGGGACGGTCGGGACCGGAGTCTTCACTATCTCCCCCATCAGAACTTTCATCGCTTGGGTTTGAGGTGGAGGTGAATATCTCGGGCTCCTCCATGCTAGGGGCAACACGACTCAGAAGCTCTTTGAGGTGGGTGTATCGGCGGTGGTTGCGCCGCTCATACCTATCCAGCTTCCGGTGAAGGTCTTCTATCCTTTGATCTGTGGATCTCAGTGGTGGTGAAGATGAGCTTGAGGGACAAAGAAGTGGTGGGACCGTGTCGGGGCTTGGTTTGTTCATGGGAAGATAAAGGTATTTTTCGCTTGGGACCACATCACCCTCAGCCGGAACCATGATCTTCTTATCCTTGGCTTCCCAAGAAACACCCGCAGCAGAAACTAAGTCAGATACCAAAGCTGGAAATGGCAGGTTATCTCGGTCGTGGACTTGACTCATTGCTTGCTTGACAAGAAATGGGATGTTCACCAGCTTCTCCGTGAGGATACACCAGACAAGTAAAGCAACGTCCACTGTGATGGATGACCTGTGAGTGCTAGGTAGCACATAGTGGGAAAGGATCTGCGCCCAGGCTCTAGCTTCCACAGAGAGGAAGAGAGCATCGATACTTTTGGGCCTCATCCGCTGTCTACCATGGATCCAAGATGCTTCAGGCTCAGCGATGACGTGGAGAATTGAGTCCCAATTAAATCTGTACTCCACTCGCTGATGCAAGACTTCTTGGTATCCATCCATGTCAATTGGCACTGGTAAAACATTGAGCACCTGCTGAATAGCCTCTTCTGAAACTGAAACTTGCTTCCGGCGCATGTACACCGATCGAAGAGAAGAGAGATGGTAGTTAGTGTAAAATTCTTCCACCCAAGAGAGGTTGATTTCCCTTGGTTTCCTCAAAAGAAACTCCCATCCTCGCTTTTTGACACGAGGTAGAATATAAGGAGCAACCCTATCCAGCGGAGCGAGTAAGTGCTCAGGATGATAGTTCCTTGCCGCTATGGAGGGGAATCGAAGTTCACAAAAGCGGTTAGGGAACCTTGATGAGTGTCTTGCCGGTTTGACCTTGTTATCCTCATCAATAAGATCAGGTGTCTTTCCGTTCTTTGATAAAGGTTTGGCTCCTATTGAAGAACGCGCCTTAGAATTCGATTTTTGGGGCACCCTTTTTGCGGCCGATTTCCTCGAAGCTACCTCCTTGCCCTTTTTGGTGGCAATCCTAAAAGGAAAGGGGAGAAAGGAAAACATTAAACCAAAGAAACAATTTGATGAAAACATGCAAGTGATATGTCATGCCCATGATGAATATGAATGTAGGGGTTATATCACTCAGCATGTGATGCAAGAGAAGGTAAGGCATGCAAAAGCATGAGAAGAGTAGTCTCAAGCATCCTTAGCAAAAGCAAGTCATGTTCAATTAATATGGGATTGGTAAGTATGAACCTTAAGCACATAAATTAGACTCAACGCATTGAAGAAGAAGCAAGTGAATGAGGAGGGAGCACCAATTTTGAAAGTGTATGACTAAAATGAGCCAAAATGGTAGTTGTGCATTTCCTCGAACACTTGGCATGCAATAATCAAGCAATGAGCAATTATGAAATACTAAACCAATCTAAAGCCCAAAATAGAACATCAATCACCACATAAACATCACACATTGGTAAAAGAGTGATAAAAGACTTAGTAATGCCATTTAAGTTCAAGTTCAACATCCGTGGTTAAACAAAGAAAAGATAGAGAAAAGAAGCAAACAAAAGCAAGAGATATCATTTACAAGCAAAAGAGAAACTAAGTAAGATAGCAAGAAGCATTTAACTAGAAGAAATAACATAAGAAAAGGTAAAAGGGGGGAAAAAAATCAAACCTTGAAGAGTACGAAAAAGCAAGGTTGAATCTTCTTTTGTGAAGATGAGAGAGGAAATAAGAGAAGTGTAACGCCACCGGAAAAGATGGTTGTCACCGGTGGGTGGCCGGAGACAAAGGTGGTGGGTTGTGGGAAAAGAAGAAGAGAAGGGAAGTGATGAAGAGAGGGGAGGAGTGAACTAAGAAAGAAAAAGAAAGGGGATGTGAGTGAGAAAGGAGTGAAACGGCACGAAATATTAATCTGATTCGCGCATATGGCGCGCGCGCGCAGGGTGCGCTGGCGCGTCGTGAAGGTGCTGGCTGATGGCGCGTACGCGGCAATGGCGCGCGCGCGCGCGAGAGTAGTTGTGCCTCAGGCACAAAAGTGGCATAAACTTGGCTCAAGTCTCTGGTTTTTGTACCAGGGTGACCCAGGGAGGCATGCGCGCGGACGCGCACTATGCGCGAACGCGTGCTTGTGGTATTTGAGATCCGGTGCGGGCGCGCACTACGCGCGGACGCGTCATTTTCGGCACAAAGTTGGCCCAATTGTGGCACAACTCTCTGGAAAATGTACCAGAGATTCCACACAGCCCTATCGGCGTGCGCGCGCACTGTGCGCGTGAGCGTCGATGGTGAACTGGCAATGTTGCGCACAGGCGGCATGTACGCGAACGCGTGGGTGCCTGGCGCGAGTTGGGCACAAAGTTGGCCCAACTCTCGGGTTTTTGGCCTGAAAAGGGGGATTCGCAACCGGCGCGCACGCGCACTATGCGCTTGCGCGTCGGTGCTCTTTTTTAAAGAAAAATTTTGTGTTTTCTTTATCTCTTTCATAACCTATCTAAAAGAACATTCTACCTATCTAACAGAACCAACAAAGCTAGCATCCCTAAGCACTCAACCAATCATCAAAAGAGCATAAAAGTCAAAGAACTAAAGATACTACAAGATGGTATAAACAAGGAAGATCTTACCACGGTGGGGTGCCTCCCACCAAGCACTTTTTTTTTACGTCCTTAAGTTGGACGGTCCTCTTCTTAAGCTTCATCTCCACTTGGTGCATCCTCCAATATGTACACCTCTAGCTCCCTTGGAGGTTTGCAACCATGATATTTCTTCACCCTATGCCCATTCACCTTGAATGTTGCTTCACCTTTGGGATCAAACAATTCCACCACTCCGTAGGGCTTCATTTCTTTCACCTTAAAAGGTCCTTCCCACCTAGAACGGAGCTTGCCAGGCATAAATCGGAGCCTTGAGTTGTAGAGGAGGACTTCATCTCCTTCTTTAAAGTCCTTCTTCCGAATGTGATGGTCATGGAATGCCTTAGTCTTCTCCTTATAAATTCGGGCATTCTCATATGACTCGTTCCTCAAACACTCAAGCTCTTCTAATTGTAACTTCCTAGCTTCACCCGCCTTGGCCAAATCCATGTTGCACTGCTTTACCGCCTAGTATGCTCGATGCTCAATCTCCACCGGAAGGTGGCATGCCTTGCCATAGACGATCCGAAAGGGACTCATTCCTATCGGAGTCATGTAGGCTGTTCTGTAAGCCCATAGTGCATCTCCTAGCCGGAAGCTCCAATCCTTTCTTTATGGATTGACCACTTTTTCCAAGATTCTTTCGATTTCCCGGTTGAAAACTTCCGCTTGCCCATTTGTTTGCGGATGATAAGCAGTGGCAACCTTATGCGATACTCCATAGCGCTTGAGCAATGCTTCTACCTTCCTGTTACAAAAGTGGGATCCTTGGTCGCTCACGATTGCTCGTGGCAACCCATAACGGCATACAATGTGATTCCTAATGAAAGAAACAACGGTGTTGGCATCGTCAAGGCGGGTAGGTACGGCCTCCACCTACTTTGACACGTAGTCAACCGCTAACAGAATGTACAGATACCCACTAGAGTTAGGAAACGGTCCCATAAAGTCAATGCCCCACACATCAAATATCTCATAGAACAACATAGGTTGTTGAGGCATTTCATCCCTTTGGGATGTGTTTCCTGACTTTTGACACTAATGACAAGATACACATAGTCGGTTAGCATCCTGGAATAAGGTTGGCCACCAGAATCCGTAATCCAACACCTTTTTAGCGGTCCTTTGTGGGCCAAAGTGGCCACCACAGTCGGACGAATGACAAGCTTCTAGAATTGGTTGAAATTCGGATTCCAGGACACATCTTCGGATTACTTGGTCTACACCTCTCTTCCACAAGTGAGGGTCATCCCAAATGTAGTATTTGGAATCACTCCTCAACTTGTCCCTTTGATTTTTTGAAAAGTTGGGAGGGAAGATTTTTGCAACCAAGTAGTTTGCCATTGGGGCAAACCAAGGAAAACTAGCTGACACAGCATGCAAACTTTCCAATGGGAATGAGTCATTGATCGGAAATGGATCATTTTTTAAATTCTCAATGCGGCTTAAGTGATCTGCAACCAGGTTTTGAGATCCACTCCGGTCCCTAATCTCAATGTCGAATTCTTGCAAAAGCAGAATCCAACGTATGAGTCTAGGCTTTGACTCATTCTTTGTCAATAAATACTTCAAAGCTGCATGATCCGTGTATACCACTATCTTTGAACCTAGCAAATAAGATCTGAATTTATCTAAGGCATGAACAATGGCTAAGAGTTCTTTCTCGGTAGTGGTATAGTTGGATTGTGCGGCATCTAGTGTCTTAGAAGAGTAAGAAATGACATAAGGAAGTTTACCCTCACGCTGTGCAAGCGCGGCACCCACAGCATAGTTTGACGCATCGCACATTATCTCAAACGGCAACGTCCAGTTGGGGCCTCGCACAATCGGTGCTATGGTGAGAATTTTCCTCAACTCTTCAAAAGCTTTTACACAGTCACTGTCAAACTCAAAATCCACATCTTTTTGGAGTAGGCGCGACAATGGTAAGGCAATCTTGCTGAAGTCCTTGATAAAGCGCCTGTAAAATCCTGCATGTCCCAAAAACGAGCGGACCTCCCTCACAGATGAGGGGTGAGGCAAAGTAGTGATAACATTGACCTTGGCCGGGTCCACAGAAATGCCTTCATGAGATACTACATGTCCTAACACTATACCTTGTCTCACCATAAAGTGACATTTTTCAAAATTTAAGACGAGGTTGGTGTCAACACATCTAGCTAGGTCCTTGGCCAAGCTCTCCAAACAACAATCAAATGAGACACCATAAACGCTGAAATCATCCATAAAAACCTCTAGACAATTCTCCATTAGATCGGAGAAAGCACTCATCATGCACCTCTGAAATGTGGCGGGTGCGTTACATAATCCAAATGGCATCCTTTCATAGGCAAAGGTGCCAAACGGACATGTAAACGTGGTCTTCTCC
Organism: Arachis hypogaea; assembly: GCF_003086295.3. Lineage (NCBI taxonomy): Eukaryota > Viridiplantae > Streptophyta > Magnoliopsida > Fabales > Fabaceae > Arachis > Arachis hypogaea. Next base: position 84,435,531 of record NC_092052.1, read on the forward strand.
TGATCTTCAGGAGCAATATGTATTTGAAAATATCCAGTAAATCCATCAAGAAAACAGTAGTGAGATTTACCTGCCAAGCGGTCTAGCATCTGATCGATGAAAGGTAAGGGGTAATGGTCCTTCCGTGTGGCGGCATTCAATCTTCTGTAGTCAATACATACTCGCCACGCATTTTGCACTCTTTTAGTGACCATTTCTCCGTCTTCCTTCTTGACTGTTGTGATGCCCGACTTCTTGGGAACAACTTGAACCGGGCTCACCCACTCACTGTCGGAAATAGGGTATATGATATCCGCATCCAGTAGCCGGGTGACCTCTTTCTTCACTACATCAAGGATGGTTGGGTTGAGCCTTCTTTGCGGTTGCCGAACCGGCTTGGCTCCATCTTGGAGAAATATCCTATGCATGCACTTATGCGGGTCAATCCCTACAATATCCGCAAGGCTCCATCCTATCGCTTTCTTGTACTTTCTTAGAACGTCTAGGAGTTTTTTCTCTTCCTCACTTGAGAGCTCACTAGCTATAATAACCGGAAACCCACAATCTTCTAGGAATGCATATTTCAGATGAGAGGGGAGGGGTTTCAGTTCACTTGCCATCTCAAGATGAGGTTCCTTTTCATCAAGCTCATGGGACTCAATCTTGACAACTTCTTTAAGTTCATCCTCTTGGTCATCTATCTCCTCAACGGTGGGGTGGCACGACTTGTCATGATCTTCTTCTTGTACTTCCGCTACCACTTCATCGATTATATCGCATCGGAGCATAGAATGTTCTTCGGGAGGATGTTTCATGGCTTCCTCTAAATTGAACTTGATAGTCTTGTCTCCAACTCCAAAGGAATATATACCAGTAAAAGCATCTAGCTTGAATTTGGAGGTTTTGAGGAAAGGTCTACCAAGTAGAACGGAGGATGAGCTTCTACCTTCTGTTGGGGGCATCTCAAGGATGTAAAAGTCAACCAGAAAAATCAAATCCTTAATTGCCACAAGTACATCTTCAGCTATTCCCATTACTGTGATCACACTTTTATCGGCTAAGGCAAATCTCGCCGCCGACTTCTTCAAAGGAGCTAAATTCAACCGTACATAGATGGAAAACGGCATGATGCTAACACAAGCTCCCAGATCACACATACAGTCATGAAAAGTGTATCCACCAATACAACAAGACACTAAGCACGGTCCAGGATCACCACATTTTCTTGGAATAGGTTCCATCAAGGAAGAGATCGAACTACCCAAGGATAGTGTCTTCAATTCCCCTATTCTACTTTTGTGTGTACACAAGTCTTTCAAAAATTTCGCATACTTGGGGATTTGTTGAATAGCGTCAAGGAGTGGTATGGTTACCTCGACCTTTTTGAACACTTGGAGCATGTCTAAATCAAATTCCGGTGTCTTCTTTGCTTTCTTCACCATGGAAGGAAATGGAATAGGAATTGATTCATCGATTACGGCTTTCCTCTTGGGTTCCTTGAGGTTTACTCCTTCTTCCTCATGCCTTTTGTCTACCACCTCTTCTTTATGTGGAGCTCCAACAACTACCTCTTCCTCATGCATCTCTCCCATGATTCTTGGGGGTATTTCCTCCAGTGTAGTCCCCGACCGTAGAGTGATGGCATTGAGACCGCCTCTTGGGTTTGGTTGGGGTTGGGATGGAAGGTTGGATGAACTTGAGGGTTGGGTGGTGTTGTTATTGGGAGTTGGTGGTTGGTTTGACATCTTCATCTTTGAGAGTATGTTGGCGAGGTTAGCCAACTGAGTGTTCAAGGCCTCAAATTGAGCCTTGTTGATCTCATCTCGTTTTTCCATAGCGGCTCTAAGCTCATCAACTTAATTGTTGGAAGATGTAAGAGTTTGGTTTTGTTGTCTATGGTGTGGTGTTTGGTACTTGGTGTAATAGTTTTGGTTTTGGTTGGCTTGGTAGTTGGTGTTATTGTGGTGATATTGGGATGAAGATGGGTTGTTATTGTGGTGAGAAGAAGGGTTGTTCCATCTTTGGTTCTGATTGTTTCCTTGTGAATTATCTCTCCACCCTTGTTGTTGATTGCTACCTTGATGGTAGTTGTTCTGGCCTTGAGAAGGATATGGTGGACGGTTATTGTAATTCACATTGGCTACCACAAGGGCATGTTCCTCTTGAATTTGATGGCATTGGTCGGTGTAATGTGTGGTGCTAGAGCACAAACCACAAATCCTAGGAGGGCCTTCAAGTTGAGCAACCGGAGGAGGGGCTTGGATGACTTTGATGGAGTAATACTCCCTTTGATATCTTTGAATTTGTGTAAGGATGATGGCCATATCCCCAAGTGCCTTGGTTAGACTTGCTTCGGAAGGGGACGGTTCTACCACACCCTTAAGGGGGTTATTCCTTGCTCTTGTGTGTTGCGTATATTCGGCGACATCCTTTATCAAATCCCAAGCTTCTCCTTCCGTCTTGTTTTTCGAAAGGGACCCGCCACTAGAGGCGATAAGCAATCTTCTATCTTCCGCACAAAGACCTCCGATAATGTAGCTAATGAGCAAGCGAGTGGTCATTCCGTGATATGGACATGACTCCAATAACCTCTTGAACCGAGACCAATACTCATACATGCTCTCTTGGTCTCTTTGCATTATGCCCGAAATCTCTTTCCGGATGTATTCGGTCTTCTCCGGTGGGAAGAACTTGTCAAGAAACTCTCTTCTCAGAAAATCCCAATTAGTCACAATATCATCCGGTAGCAAATAAAACCATGTTTTTGCTTGTGCTTCAAGAGAAAACGGAAAGGCAAAAACCATGATGGCTACCTCATCGGCTCCATGCCTTCGAGCCGTGGAACAAGCGACATGAAAATCCTTCAAATGTCGGATGGGGTCTTGACCCGGCAACCCATGATATTTAGGAAGTAGATTTATCAAGCTACTCTTCAACTCAAAGTTTGGATCAAGGTTAGGATATCTTGCTTGTAACGGTTGAAGTATGATATCCGGAGCTCCTTGCTCATGCAAAGTGATCCGGCGTGGCTCCGCCATGTATGGCTCACCTATAGGATGCAAAGATGTATTAGCAGTGTCAACAGAAGAATAGGAAGTAACAGACTCCAAGTCACCCTCGGCGGTGTCTAGTAATTCGGTGTTTTCCTTAAGAGAGGCCGAAGTACTAGGCGTGTAGTCCAATCGCCTTCTAGCTTGCCGAGTGTGTAACAAAGTTCTTTCAATCTCGGGATCAAAATTGGCTAAGCTAGAATTCGGTTGAGACCGAGTCATCAAACTTGAAAGCCATAGTACAAATGCAAAAGAAATTTAAACTCTAGCTAAGTATTGAAAGAGCAAATTATCTACAATATTCACATATTCACATAACCAACATCGAGGCATACGTTGCAACCATTCCCCGGCAACGGCGCCATAAATTTGACACACACTAACTCTTGCGACCAAGGGATGTTGTATTGGTAAGATTTTTCTCTTTAATATCACCTCATTGTGAGTATAGCCTACCAACAACAAGCCTTGGGGTCAAATTTAGAAGAGGGATTTGGTTGTCACAATTTCAACCCCAATAGAAATAACCGAAGTATTCAAACCTCGGGTCGTCTCACGAAGAATGGGCAAACATGTGCTTCGACATTGGTTAGAAATCCGGGGTTGAGAGTTATGAACTTAAAAGTAAATGGAAAACTTAACAAACAAGTAATCTTAAATGGCAACAAATGAATTCAACTACACAAGAAAAAACCAAGCAATTCCAATGAGCAAGCAATATTCTACTCAATTCTACCTTAAGCTAAACGAATAACTACTACTAAGATACGTGAAATTGGAAATCGGGTTTCAAATATGAATGCTAAAAATAACTCTTGGCTAGGCATGGGAATTGGGGTCACAATCATTGTCCAACACTTCATCTTGACAATTATGAGGAACCAAGCTCATTAAGTCTACTCCCAAGTCTTAAGTACGTGATATCTACCCCTAAACTTGAAGTACGTCAAATGGCCCTGGCCACATCAACCCATAAGTCCCAACCTACCTACTAATTAGATTAGTAGTGGGTTGGCGTCAATGAGTATCAAATTGACCACCTAGGGCTCCCAAATCATCAAAACCATTAGACCCAATGACTCAAGTTTACCCAATTCCCTTGACCTAGGCCAAGAGTGTGAAAAACTACTCCATAATCAAAGTAAACAATTCATCAAACACTTGGTAAGCGCTTATGAAAGACATGTTCAAAATAGTAATTAAATTGTATTCTACAAATACCCACTAACAATGATCAACATACAATTAAACAATCGACAAGATTAAACATAGAAATCATCAATGCAACATCAACAAAACAAGATTCACAATATTCATGAAATGGGTAGAATAACAATTAACAAGAATCATAAAACTATCACTAGATGTAAGAGAGATTATAGCAAGGAAACTAAATTGAACAATTAAAACTGTAATCAACAAAATCCAATTCAGAAATCAATAAGGAAAAATCAAAATGGAAACTAGATCTAGAGAGGAACAATGGTTTCTCTCTCTAGAATCATCCAAGAACCAAGAAAAACTCTCAAAATATGTCTCCTTTTCCAAATTGACTCTCCTCTCCCTTTCCCTCAGCATTCTTGGGTCTTTTCCATGCAGAAACAGCTTGAAATTGAGCCTTCTTGGCCTCAGAAATCGCCAGGCACGATTTCTCTTAATGAGGTCACGTGCAGCTTCCCACGCATGCGCGCCATGCGTGCGCGCGCGCCGATGCTTTTGTGATCCACGCGTGCACGCCAGTTGCGTGTGTGTGTCGATGGAAATCTCCCAATCTGCGCGGATGCGTCCATCCTTGCGCGCCGCTTCTATCCAGTCCCACCCACGCGAGCGCGTGGAGTGCGCGGACGCGCCGATGCTACTGCTTCCAATACTTCAATTCTTCATGTTCCTCCCTTTTTGTACATGCTTTCTCCCTCTCTTCTGAGTCAATCCTAACCTATAACTCCTGAAATTACTCAACAAAGATATCACGGCATTGAATGACAATAGAAGAGGGTTAAAATATGGCAAATTCAAGGTAAAACAAGCATGTTTCTCATCATAGAGCAATATTGGGAAGTGAACACAAAACCATGCATTTCTTGTGAATAAGTGTGAGAATTATTGATAAAATCTCCCAAAATGAGCACAAGATAAACCACGAAATCAGGGTTTATCACACAACAATGCTATTCCCATAGAAATCTGGGCTAGGGGCAGTATAAGAGCCAAGAGTCCTCGGCAACAGCACCAAAAACTTGATCGTGGATTTTGAATGTCAACAACTAAACCGGCAAGTGCACCAGGTTGTACCAAGTAATACCTCAGGTGAGTGATGGTCGATCCCACGAGGATTGATAGATTGAGCAACAATGGTCGAATGATTTGTTAGTCAAGTAAGCAGAAAGTGATGTTTTGAGGGTTCAAAAATCATTAAAAAGTCTCAAGGGAATAAGAAGGCAAACAGTGAGAATGGTTTGAGATATATAAGAGAAAACAATTAAAGTTTCAAAGATGTTTACGTTTTCGAATTAAGTTTTCTTACCAACTACTTTAATCATGCAGGATTCATTTTATGGCAAACTATCAGTGACTAAACCCTAATGTTTTAGTGATTTAGTCTCCTCTAACCTAGTTAACCGCCAATATTTTAGTCACTTACTTTAGATTAGAAGATTAAGTTCAATTATAGTTTATAGACACAATAACCCTAATTACCCAAAGTTAAGGGGATTATATGTCATCTATCCCAATTAGTTCAAGTAATTAATGAGTTAGGAGGAATTTACTTCCAAGATGTTGTTCAGGTGAGATATCTCTTCCAAGAAATCAGAAGAACGCAAATAAAATAAGGGTTATTCTTCCGATCTATCCAGATTCATAAAATGAAGAACGAAAATAATCCTTGAAACTGACATTAATTAAATTAGAAAAATAATAGTCTTTATCCATAGAAATAAACAGAGCTCCTAACCTTAACCAAGGAGGTTTAGTGGCTCATGCTTCAGAGAGAAAAACAAGGGTTTAGAAAGTGTGAAAGTGCAGAAGTGAGAAGATCCCCCCAAAGGGTGAATCTTTTCCTTTTATATCTAACCTAATTTGATTTCAAACTAAAATAAAATAATAAATTTTAAACCTAAAAGATTTTGTTTGTAAATAAAAATTACAAAAATAAAAGTTAAAACAATAATTAAAAGCTAAATCTAACTAAAGATGCTCCATGAGTGAAAGTGGATCCGAATTGCCTGGCGATAAACGCCAGGTTTGGCGTTTAGTGCCCAAACGGGGCAGAATGCTTTTAACGTTGCTGAGTTGCTTGGCATTTAGCACCCTAGTAAGCAGCTTCAATTCTTCTCTTTTCTTGCACAAAACTCTGCCAAAATAATCCGAACTTCACTTGAAATAATTAAAACACAAAAACCACTCAAAGTAGCATCCAAGGAAGTTTTAATGCTAAAATATACTTAAACTCAATAAATTCTAACTTAAAATAGACTGAAAATAAGGTAAAGATGCTCACGCATCAAAACTCTGCACTTGTGATGACATATTATTATTGAATCATGTTTAATGATTTGCGGTGTGCATATATTGGTTTTATTGATCTCAATTCTTTTTTTCTTTTTGCATGTCAATTTCATAAACCTTCTAAGGAATGTAACACTGAAATCACCCTAAGATTTACTTCACGTTGTAAAGCAAAGGTTAATCCGAGATTACGACAGTTCTAAGCTCATATATATATATATATATATATATATATATATATATTATATAGATGAAATAATATAATCTAAAAGCCCGGATATAGCTCGAAAATAGGATCCAACAGCACTAAACGTACTAACAAAGCTTCTAACTTAAAGCACAAGATATAGGTACAATATGACAAAAGATAATAGTATAATAGTATAAGAACCAAGCCACGGCTCACGGAGTTTAGGCCGGCTAGCCATATATACAGACAAAACAGAATCTGAAGTTTAACAATTAGCTTATACAAATCTTTCTCTCTCAAATACAAGCCTCTAGGCAAAGCAAATATAAAAGTGAGAGATGTATAAACAAAATAACCCAAAAAGACTCCAAGAGTAACAGGATCCTCCGCTTCTGTCACCATCCAAGCAACTCACTGAGGTGGGTTGCACCCTGCATCTGAAAAACAACAATAGAATATGGTATGAGAACTGCAGGTTCTCAGTATGGTAATAGTGCCCAGTGATGTAGGATATAAGACCCCGGGACGCCAGAGGCGATCCTAGACGTCATATCCATCACAAGATTTATCTTAAAGCATACTAAAACATTGAAACATAACTTAAAACCATAATATAATAACAGGGTAATCTAACTTAGGGGATTACTAACTAAACTAGTCACTGCTGTCCCACAGCCTTCATCAACTTACACTCCATGTGATCCCTTCGCCACCGTCTACCTAACCTCCTCAACACTAAACAATCAAAGATAATGCAAGCAATGAAAACACAGGTAATATTCAAATATATAGCAAGTAATTCAAGAAGCAAATAGGTATATTATACAATTAGGCAAACTCAAGTAAGCAAAGAAAACAAGCACATAAGAGATGCATATGATAAATGTCTATCCTATTGGCTCATGATATGACTTGTCGGTCCGTAAATTAAACCCGACACATCCTCTTGGATGTAGCCTTTTCTGCCATGCCAAGGATATAGTGCCCTGCACACTCATGTAGCAGCTCTTCTGCTACGCCAGAGATATAGTGCTCTACACACTCATGTAGTAGGGAGTCTACTATGCCAGGGATATAGGCCCCTCACACTTCATGCAGCAGAGAAGGAAGTAACCACAACAAATCATGCAGCAAAATACTCTGCCACACCGGGGATATATGCCCCGCACACTCTCAACAACAACTAGTCATGTAGCAGAGAAATCTGCCACGCCAAGGATATAGGCCCTGCACACTCTCAACAACCATTCATCATGCAGCAGAGGAACCTACTACGCCGGGGATATAGCCCCCGCATACTCTCATATAATACAATAATCTCATCATTACAACTCCGAGTCCTCGAATCATCTCAACCACTGTTCATCGACCTTAAATCATCACCAGTCATCACCATTTCTCATCGCAAACTCATTGGTTTATCAATCTCTCAAATTCGTTGTCAGCAAATCATAATATTCACCACTTTTCTCTCTCAACTAACTCATCCTCCTTACACCAGAAACCTAAACCTCCGTTTGCTAACTTTTCAAAGAATTACCAAATAAAATCCCTTAGGATCTTTCTCATATCTGATACCCAAAAATAAGTCCAAGAGGCTTAAAATGGGGCCACAAAAGCTTACAAGCTTGTTGGAAAGGTAAAATAGTTGAAAACAAAGTTTAAGTTTGAGAAACAGGGCATGTGCGTACGCACAGGGGTGTGCGTGCGCTCGCCCAAGAGAAGTTTTAAAACGTGTGCGTATGCACAGGTACCAAATTTTGCAATTCTAACAATGCGTGCTAGTGCCCCCATCAGACTGACCTTTCTAACGTGTGCGTGTGCACTGGGCTGTGCGTACACACAGGTTACAAATCCTCATTGGTATGTGCGTGCACAAGTTGTGCTAGCGCTGCAATCAGGGAGCCTTCCCCTGCGTGAGTGTACGCACAAGTCTGTGCGTGCGCACATGTTAAAATTTTCGTAGGGTTGTTCATGCACACAGGGCTGTGCGTGTGCACATACCAGAAATCACAAAATTTTGCAACTTTGCAGAATTTCAGATTTTTAATACTAACTTTAAATGATCATAACTTCCTGCACAAAATTCCAATTTTCACAAACTTTATATCGATTAAAATGGTTTTCAGTAAGCTTTAATTTCAAACAAATTTCAATAAATTTGAAAACTGAGGCATAAGTTATGATCGGGCAAAGTTCACCAAAAACCAACTTTTACCAAAAGTTCACAAGTTACCAATTTCTCTAACTTTCACCGCTCAAACCAACCAAAAACCAAATAAAACCATTCCAAACTCCATTTCCCATCAAAATCCACCCTTTATAACATATTACACCATTATTACTAATTTTTCCTTCACATTTCATTATTCTTAACCTCAACATCAAAAGTATAGCATTATAATCAATCCACATTCAACCTCTCCAACCACATTACCATATCATTAACATCAATATCACATATACCATACCACTTCTCAACTTCACACAATCATTCATTAACATCATATCATAATCAATCATTATAATCTTACTCAAGTATCATCAATCCATCACAAATCATCATACATCATCATTCAACAACTCATCAATCATTATAATCCATACCTATCCTATAGGTCACTAGCCTAAGTGTCCATGAATATTATATACTACATAGAGGAAACCGAAACCATACCATGGCTGATTCTCAATATGTCCAAAACTCAAAGTGAGCACAAGTATGCTCTCAACCACAATCCAAGGCTCCAATGTAACTCCAACAAGCACCAATAATCACCAAAGGCCTCCAAACTCACAATAAACAAGCTATATATGCATAAACCATCACAAATCAACCTAGGGCTCAAGATAATAATATTCTCACAAGGGTTTCAAGAGCTCTTACCTTATCAAAAAGTTTTGGAAGCCAAAACCAAAAATAATCAAGTGCTAGAGTGTACCTAAAACACCCAAAACACAAGATTTCACTCAAAACCAAATCCCAAAACTTGAAATTCACAAGGGCACGAAAACTGGACAGAGACACTCAAGAGACTTACCACAAAGCTTGGATAGAAACGACAGGCTCGACAAGAGCTTCGCGTAGCTGCTGACGGTATGCGAATCGAAGCACCGTAGCTCAAGATATGTTGAAAAGAGTGAGGAGATAAATAGTGTTTCTTCTCTCCTCTCTCCTCTCCTCTTGCAGCTAGTGTGTGTGTGTGTTTATGTGTGTGTTGTGTTGAATGGGTTCATTTAATGAACCCTTATATATGTTGGGCTTGGGCCCAACTTGGGTCCGGTCCAACCCGTTAGCATTTTTAGCCAGTTTGCCCCAACTTTGGGCCAGACCATTAAACTTAATGCCCGATCTTTTACTTCTATTATTTTTCTAAGGTTTTCGACTGTTTTCACTTTTTCCCATGCAGTACCGGGCAGACTTGAACTGGTTCAACCGGTTTAGCTGTCGGATCGCGGTTTTTCACGGTCTTTCACAGAAAACTCATTTTCTGACTCAGAAAAGTCGACTGAGTCCAAAAGTCATATTTAAATCCCTAAATTCTTGTCCTAACTTTCTGGAACCTAATTTGGGCATTTAAATATTTCTATTCGTGAAAACTCCGGTTCTTACATCCTCCCCTCCTTAAAAAGATGTTTGACCTCGAAAATGCTAATTAGCATGCTTTCGCTGCGTCACTCTGACTACTTGCCATCACAAGTCTAAAATCCTCGGCTACCGCCACCAGAATCCTCATAACTCATGCTTTAGTTCCAACAAAACCATAAGCTCTTGTAATCCTAACGACGACTTTGTAAAAGATAGAACCAAGCTACCCTCAGGTCCCGGCAATATATAATACTTAAAGCATATGCTTACCTCTCGTTGGAGGATCCGACCCTGTCACATCACGTGCACCCAAGGTAAACACACGGCCTGACTGTTGACTCTGACCCTCATCTCGGTTCCTCCAGCGGTGACAGTACTTAGATATATGTCCAGGTTTCCCACAAGTAAAACACATACGACCTCCCTTCATATGGTAAAACTGAGCATTGTTGTCCCTTCTGAAGTTCCCTTGACCTTGCAAATGCTGAGGAGTATGTCAATCTTTCTTGAAGTTCTGTCCCCTTGGTCCGAGATAATTGTCATGTTCTGATAATAGGTTTTTTGCTCGATGGTCTAGAATTTCTCTCATAGAAATAAGAACTTCGTTGTAAGCATAGCTCCAAACCAACAAACAATTCTCACATCAAAAATTTCGGTTGCCACATGTACAAACCCCAATAAGAATTAACCAAAATTTGAACTCCGGGTCGTCTCACGAGAAATTGCAATGAAGTGCTTAATTATTGGCTATGAAGGAATAAAGGGGTTTGATTTTTATATTTTTTGCAAGAAGTTAAATGACAAGTAAGTAAATGATAAGAGCTAATAAAATAAAGGAAAGAACTCTTGGCTAGACATAGGTAATTGAGATCACCATACTTGTCTACATACCAAATATTGATAATTTTAAGGAACCAAGCTCATTAAGTTTACTTCTATACTTGAAGTATATCAAATAGGCTTGATCACATCAACCCTTAAGTCCCGACCTATCTACTAATTAGATTAGTAGTGGGTTAGAGTCCATGGGTATCAAATTGATCACCAAGGATTCTCAAATCACCAATTCAATGACACCCAATGACTCAAGGTCACTCAATTCCCTTAGCCTAGGCCAAGAGTCAAGAAAACTATTAAAAAACTAGAGAAAACATTTTATCAAATACCTAGTATGCAAAAAAAGTAAACATCATAAAATGCAAGAATTAAAGGAAATCCATAACCAACATAAACAAGAAATCAACAATAACAATCAAGATTAACATAAAAAAACATGGAAACCTGAAATTGCATTAAAAGAAAATTAGATCCAACAATGTTCATCAACATAAAAGAGAGTAAAATAAGAAATTAACAAGAGAAACTAAGAAGATTAAGACAATAGAACACTAAAATATAAAGAGAATTGAAATCAAAACAAGAATTGAAATAGAAATTTGAGAGAGATTAACCTAACTTTACCCTAATTTCTATCCTAAATCTAGAGAGAGGAGAAAGCATCTCTCTCTAGAATTCTACCCTAAAACATGATGAAAACTAAACTATGGCTACTTGGTTCATTCCCCTTTCAATCCTTGGGTTCAATAGCATCAGAAATGAGTTGAATTGGGCCCAAAATGAGCTACAAATCACCCCCAATGAGTTGCCCAAAATGGACTCACGTTGATCCATCGGCGCGTGTGCGTCATGTGTGCGTACGCGCCCTTATACGCCAGGCAACTATGACAAATTTTATATCATTTTGAAGCCCCAGATGTTATCTTTCCAACGCAACTAGAACCGTCTCATTTGGACCTCGTTATCTCAAGTTATGATCGATTGAGTGCAAAGAGGTCAGGTTTGACAGCTTTGCGGTTCCTTCATTTCTTCACGAGTTCTCTCACTTTGCATGATTTTCTCCTCACTTCTTCCATCCAATACTTGCCTTATGAACCTGAAATAACTCAACAAATATATCAAGACATTGAATGGAATTAAAGTGAGTTAAATTTAGCTATTTTAAGGCACAAAAAGCATGTTTTCACACTTAAGCACAAATTTAGAGAGAATTGCAAAACCATGCTATTTCATTGAGTAAATGTGAGAAAATATGATAAAATCCCCCAAATTAAGCACAAGATAAACCACAAAATTGGGGTTTATCAAATCTTCCCACACTTAAACTAAGCATGTCCTCATACTAAGAATAAAGAAGGACAAGAAAAGGGATATGAACATTTATTCAATGCAAAGAAACTATATGCACCTATCTATCTGAATGCAACTAAATGCAAAATGATTTTACCTACTTGGTTAAAAGAAAATCAATCTCCAAGAGCATGTATGAACAAGTTGGGATAAGATCATAAGATGATTCATGAATCCTACCAATTCAAATATCAAAATGAAGTTCAAATAGACCTGCAAGAAGAAAGCTCATGAAAGCCGGAAACAAGGAATCGAGCATCGAACCCTCATTGGAAGTGTATCTGCTCTAGTCGCTCTAGTGTATAGGGCCGATCACTCAATTCTCTTCTACTCATTCTTTTCAAGATTTGTTTTTCATCTAACAATTAACAATTATTCAATGCATGCATACATTCATCATGAGGACTTATTCATAGGTTGTAATGGGGCTAGGGTCAAGGTAAGGGTGTATATGGTCCAGTGAGCTTAAAATTTGCATCTTTGATCAACTTAAACTTCCCACCTAATCTATACAATTTGAGTACTAACCTAACTACCCATTCTTCACTTTTTCACATACTCATGCATTCCTTTTAATTCACATTCCATAAGCATTGATTTTTATTGTACTTTACTTTGGGGCATTTTGTCCCCTTTTATTTGTTTTCCTCTCTTTTTTCCTTTTTTTTGTTTGTTTATATATATATATATATATATATGTTTTTTTATCTTTTTTTTTCTAAAGTATATACAACCATATCAGTGCATATGATTTTACATATTTAATGCATAAGCATGTACCCAATTCCCAAATATCTTCAACAAAAATACAAAAAAACACACTTTTCTCTCAACCAATGTCCCAAGTTTCCCATACCCAAATGATACACACTCTCACTAGCCTAAGCTAACCAAAGATCCAAATTAAGGACATTTATTATTTTTCACTTAGGGGTAGTGATGTACTAAAATTAAGAACAAAAGGGATTAAATAGGCTCAAAATTGGCTAACAATGGTTGATGAAAGGTAGGATATTTGGGTAAGTGAGCTAAATGAAATGATGGCCTCAATCATATAAATGCATGTATACATGGAACAATGGACATAAAGAATCAAACAAATCAAAGATTACAATCATAGAGAGAGAGAATGATACATACAAGAATGGGAATAAGTGGTTATACGATGTAACAATGCAATTAGGCTCAAAACTCACATGCTTGTGTTCTTAGCTCAAAAACCATGTTTCAAAATACATTCTTCAAGCAAGTTTGTTACAAAAAAGAAAATGGAAACCTGAAATTGCATTAAAAGGAAATTAGATCCAACAAGTGTTCATCAACATAAAAGAGAGCAAAATAAGAAATTAAAAAGAGAAACTAAGAAGATTAAGACAATAGAACACTAAAATATAAAGAGAATTGAAATCAAAATAAGAATTGAAAGAGAAATTTGAGAGAGATTAACCTAACTTTACCCTAATTTCTATCCTAAATCTAGAGAGAGGAGAGAGCCTCTCTCTCTAGAATACTACCCTAAAACATGATGAAAACTAAACTATGGCTGCTTGGTTCATTCTCCCTTCAATCCTTGGGTTCAATAGCATCAGAAATGAGTTGGATTGGGCCCAAAATGAGCTACAAATCGCTGGCCACGATTTCACTTTAGTGAATCACGCTGCTCCATTGCGCGTACGTGTACAGTGCGTGTACACGTCCATAAACGCAAAGCAACTATGGTAAATTTTATATCATTTTAAAGCCTCGGATGTTAGCATTCCAATGCAACTGAAACCGCCTCATTTGGACCTCTGTAGCTTAAGTTATGGTCGATTGAGTGCGAAGAGGTCAGGCTTGCAGCTTTGCAGTTCCTTCATTTCTTCATGAGTTCTCCCACTTTGCATGCTTTTTTCCTCACTTCTTCCATCCAATACTTGCCTTATGAACCTGAAATCACTCAACAAACATATCAAGACATCGAATGGAATTAAAGTGAGTTAAATTTAGCTATTTTAAGGCCTAAAAAGCATGTTTTCACATTTAAGTACAAATCAAGGGAGAATTGCAAAACCATGCTATTTCATTGAATAAATGTGGGAAAAGGTGATAAAATCCCCAAATTAAGCACAAGATAAACCACAGAATTAGGGTTTATCAAATCTCCCCACACTTAAACCAAGCATGTCCTCACGCTAAGAATAAAGAAGGACAAGAAAAGGGTATGAACATTTTATTCAATGCAAATAAACTATATGCACCTATCTATATGAATGCAACTAAATGCAAAATGATTCTACCTACTTGGTCAAAAGAAAATCAAACTCCAAGAGCATGTATGAACAAGTAGGGCTAAGATCATATGATGATTCATGAATCCTACCAATTCAAATATCAAAATGAAGTTCAAATAGAGTTGCAACAAAAAAGCTCATGAAAGCCGAGAACAGGGAATTGAGCATCGAACCCTCACCAGAAGTGTATCCACTCTAGTCGCTCAAGTGTATAGGGTCGATCACTCAATTCTCTTCTAATCATGCTTCACATGATTTGTTTTTCATCTAACAATCGACAATTATTCAATGCATGCATACATTCATCATGAGGTCTTATTCATAGGTTGTAATGGGGCCAGGGTAAAGGTAGGGATGCATATCGTCAAGTGAGCTTGGAATTTGAATCTTTGATTAACCTAAGCTCTCACCAAACACATATAACAACCTATACAACTCTAATACACAACCTAGCTACCCATGATTCCCACTTTTTTTCATATACTCATGCATTCTTTTTAATTCACCACACATATGCATTGATTTTTATTGAACTTTACTTTGGGGCATTTTTGTCCCCTTTTTATTTATTTTTCTCTTTTTTTCTTTTTCTTTTTCTTTATCATTTTTTTCTAAAGTATATACAAATGTATCAATGCATCTGGTTTTACATATAGTGCATGAATATGTACCCAATTCCCAATATTTTTGACAAAAATAAAAATTACACTTTTACCTCAACCAATGTCCCAAGTTTCCCATATCCAAATGATACACACCCTCACTAGCCTAAGCTAATCAAAGATCCAAATTAAGGACATTTATTATGGGTAGTGATGTGCTACAATTAAGAACAAAAGGAATTAAATAGGCTCAAAAGTGGCTAACAATGGTTGATGAAAGGTAGGCTATTTGGGTAAGTGAGTGATAAACCCCATTTATAGGGTTTATCTTGTGTTGCATTTAGAGCATTTTGATAACCTTTCCTCACATTTATTCAAGGAAATAGCATAATTTTGTGATTGTCTCCGTACTTGTTCTTAGATGTGAAAATATGCTTTTTAGACCTTTAATTTGATAATTTTGATTTGCCTTTGATTTCCGCTAGATGCCTTTATGTGTTTCCTAGTGATTTCAGGTTGAAAAAAAGGCTAGGAAGGGATCAAAGGAGTGAAAGGAAAGTATACAAAGTGGAGAAATCATGAAAAGCCAAAAATCTCAAAAACCCCAAACATACCTCATAACCAATAACAAGACACTTTATTGCAATTCCTAGGGAGAACGATCCGAAGTTCAATACTTTGGTTTACAAATTTAGGGGTTTGTACTGGTGACAAACAATCTTTTGTATGAAAGAATTTTTTATTGGTTTGGAAACTATACTTTACAACGAGAATTCAATTGTGAATTCTAAACCGTCAAAAATCCAATTCATCAAAATGGCGCTGTTGCCGGGGAATGCAATGGTGTTATGTTATTGGTTATTGTATATATGTGAATAGTGTGAATAGATTTTTTTTTGCTTGTTCACTAGTTTTTGTTAGTTGTATCTTGCTTTTCCCTTATGAATTCTCACCTTCTTGGCTATGAGTTTGGTTTTCACTATGTTGTAGGAAATGTGGACTTCAATGATAAGATGTACTAAGGATAGAACACTTCAAGATGGGAGGAGCCTCAAAGAATTGATCACCCTATGGGCAACAACCTCCGGACACTTATAGGTATAATTCACATCCTAGTGCATGTCAACTCAATGGCTATGGTGAATATCCTTGTGACAATCGACACCCACCATCTTATGCCTATGAATCTTGTCCTCAACATGAACCTTAACCATACTTACAAGCCTTTCCATACCAAACATCTTCCTATGATCCATATCCATCATATGACCAATCACCCATGCCATTCCCTTGTGACCATTATGAGCAAGAACCTTTGGAACCACCACAATTCCATTATGATTATTACCAAGAACCACCTTAATCCCCACCATCTCCATACCCCTACCAAGAAGAATCACATCCCTACTATGACCCCTTTTTCCAAAATTATGAACCTTCCTATCTACCCCAAGTCCCAATAGATGACTCTCTCACCTTTCTACTTCAAGGCCAAGTGGATATGCAAAGGAACACCCTAGAGTTTGTGACTAATTTGACTAAGGTAGTGCACACTTTGGCCCACCAATATTTGAATACTCAAGGTGTCTCCATGGCCGCATGTGAAAAACCAAAAGTTGAGCAAAGTATGAAGGAGAAATTGAATAACCCGGTGAAGAAGAAGGAAGAGTCAAGCTTTGTATTGGAGCAGTTGGAGAAGCCTAGGGTCATTGAAAAGGAGAAAGAAGTGGTTGAAGATTTAAGAGATGCGGCACCACCATGTGAATCCCAACAACCTCCGGAGCTTATCAAAATTGAAGAATATGAAAAGGTTGATCAAGAGATGGATTCAATCATCAATGAATTTTTATAAAAAGTGGAATCCTCTCCTTTGGGGCATGAACATGTTGCTATTGAAGGCAACTCCACACCAAGCACTATTGGTAACCTTGTTGAAGACCCTCTCAATGAGTGTGAAGTTGATGCGGAAGAAGATCTCACACAATCTCCCGAGTTTGATTTGATTGATGATAAGGAGGAATTGGAAGACGTCAACAAGCAAAAAGAAGTTGAAAAGAGTTGTCACGAGGTGGAAATGCACAAAGAAGAGCAAAAGGAAACCGACCTTGCATTGTCTAAGTGTGGGGAGGTTCCCCTCCCTAAGTCACCATCCAACACACTATTCAAGTGGGCAAAACTCTTACCCTTAGGCTTCACTTTCTCACTTGAATATGGCTTGATTGAAACGGATGGACAACTTAGAGCTCTTTGTGGAACTAAGAGCAATAAGGAGTTTTGCAGTGGTTGGAGGTTTGGAATTAGGTTCATTGAGGTCAAGACCTCAAGATATGGGTACTATGATTGGATGGATGCTACTTTACATGGGTCTAGGAAGAAGGCTTGGTATGCTAGAGAGAATTCTGCTTGTTCTACTTGTCAACCACCCGAACTGAAAATTCATGAAGATCAACAAGAAGACGGGTGCGAAAATAAGATATGGGATCCCAGATCGAAGCATGAAGACCAACTAAAGGAGCTCCTATCTTGGGTTGAACTCCATCCAAACTTGGTAAAGATGGTTGGAACCCCTGTCAACCATTTAGGAAGCAAAGACCCATGGAGATTCAAGGATGAGCACAAGCATAAGACACCATGACAAGAGCTTTCCAAAAGGTCCAACTTAAGGACTTAAACTAAAAGTGCTAGGTGGGAGACACCCCACCATGGTAAACTCTTTCCGCCCCCTTGCATTCTTGATTAATAAGTAAATTGAGTTGCCATTGTAGGTAGTTCTCTTTCCATATGCTTGGTTCAATAAACTGGTTGTAGGTTGCTTGTGGGGCAAGTAACCCTTGTTATATTTGGAAATTCCCAAAAGCCAAAAAGATTGTTGTCATTTTATATTTTTCAGTTAATTTTGAGCTATAGGTAGTGTTAAGAAGGGGTTTAAGCTGTTTTTTCCTTTTCTATAAAAAAAAGTGTGTCAAGGACGCGCACGCACGCTTTGCGTGTGCGTGCCCATCAGCATATGCAGGCCCATACTCTTTCTAGAGAGTTTGGCCAGTCTCGCGCAAAGCTGGGCCAATGGCACAACCGAGTGTGTGCACCCGCGTACTGCGCGCATCCGTGGAACTATCCAAAATCTGCAAAGGTGCGCGTCCGCGCACATTGCGCGTGCACGCCGATTAGCCCAAAATTATTCCCAGGCCAAGGACCCGAGACTTGTGCCAGCTCTGGGCTGGCTTTGAGCCTTTAGCCCAACTCACTTTCCACGGACGCACACGGTACGCGTCAGCGCCCATACTCTTGTCTCCAGTCTACGCGGACGCGCACGGTACAAGTCTGCACCCATGCTCATATTCCCCATCTGCGCGAACGCGCATTTGCCGCCTCTGCGCTGCTCTTCCATTTTTTTCTAGCCCATGCAAACGCACACAGGGCGCTGCCGCGTCCACCCCTATTTTCACCATCCACGTGGACGCGCATGGTGCGCGCACGTGCGGATTCAAATTAATTAAACCCAAGGGACGCGAGGATCACCTTCACTCACAGACTCCCCACCCACCAGTGCCCTTTCTCCCCCATAACCACCTCTCTCAACCCTCCAAGCTACCTACCGGCACCGTGCCAGCCGTGCCACCGCCGTCCCCCCTCCCCCCATTTCCGTCTTCCCCCTACCTCTTCCTCTCTTTCATACTCTCACTCTCACTTTCTCCCTCTCTCGGCCTTAGCCACCGCCGGCAACCCTTCCTCCACCGTGAGTCTCTGCGCCACCACCTTCCAGGGAGTGCTCTCCCACCCATTTCCGCTCTCTGGTGCTACTGCTTTTTGCTCTGCACCTCTACTCCCAGGTTTTCCATAACCTGCACCACTACTCTGTTTTTCATTGCTGCTTTTATTAATTTTGTTATTTCCCTTCAGTTAGTTAGAATTTGATTTTTGCATGTTAGGATAGATAGAGATATCTACTGTTAGGTAGTTAGGTTCTGGATAGAGGATTCTAGGCCTGATAATTTTGCCGTATTTGTTTACCTAATTGAGCACATATCGATTGATTGCTGAGTGGTATTGATCATGCTTTGCTATGATGTATTCTTCATATTCTGCTGCCTGCTGCATTTCTCTTTCTGTGGTTATGTTGCTGCTGTCTGGTTATGTGCAATCCACTTGTCATCAAGATTATTGCTTGATTATTCTTGTTGCTTTTTGGATGCATATGACTCTCCTGCTGTTTTTGGCTATCCGAGAACGTCCAAATTACAGCCGGGATGCTGTCCAATTTTTCCAAAAACTGTTTTAACCTTCAAATCTTGCCTAGGATTGAACTTGGCATTTTCAAATTAACTTTTGCCCAACTCTCACCAAGTTCAACTCCCGGAATATTTGGGCCAGCTTTTCCATTCTTAATTTGTTCCCCGTGATTAGCAGTGACTAAATGAACTTAAGAAGTTGCCTAAACATTTTATTGGACCATAATTTGCAATTTCCTTACACGATGTTCATTCTTTCACAATAATTGGTGTACCCCATGGTGTAACTCTCTTTTTCACTCTAATTGGTTTTCACCTTTTCATTGTTTCACAAACGCACTCTATTGCTTATGACACCAATTGTTGCGAGTCCATTATCACATGCTTTTGGCATTCCTACATTCTCATGAGTGTGAACATGATTGTTGTACACACTTTGCGATTCTCTTTTAATTAGGCCATTCTCCATCATACCACTAATTCTCAATCTCACTTTTTAACTCACTAACTTGTCTAACATACTGACTTCATTTCTCATTTTACTT
This sequence comes from Arachis hypogaea, assembly GCF_003086295.3. Taxonomy (NCBI): domain Eukaryota; kingdom Viridiplantae; phylum Streptophyta; class Magnoliopsida; order Fabales; family Fabaceae; genus Arachis; species Arachis hypogaea. The sequence goes on from NC_092052.1 coordinate 84,455,679, forward strand.
AACTCTTTAACCATTCTTTGAGTTATGATGATTAATGTGCCTAACACATGAGCATTGTGTTACATTGTTTTCAATGTTTGAATTCTTGGTTTATGAATATGTCTTCTGTGCTTACTTGCATTCCAATTTTTCAATTTTAGTTCACATCATAATTACTTGTCATTCATTTTACACCCTGAATATGTTCTTCCTTGCTTCCTGCTACGTGCTTAATTGCTTATATTCTACTCTAATCTAATTTTCATGATGGCCAATAGAGGAATAGAAAAGGCCACTACCTCCAAAAAGAGGAAGAAATCTTAAGATCTTACCCTTTCCCCTTATGCCAATTATGCCAAGAATCCAATTAATAAGGTGGATAAGGAGAATCAGCTGAAACCGCCCCACCGATACATACATGTTCCCAAATCTCTACTGTGAGCTCCGTTTTCCCACCTATCGGAAGACGAACCTGAATATTGAGAAGAAATTGGCCTTACCCGATGATCTGAAGGAACCTATTGAGGCCCGTATTCAGGGATTGGGCCTTGGCTTTATTGATAGGGATTTGGGACGGATCAACACTTCCTGGGTCAAGGAGTTTTATTGTAACTTCTTTCCAGAGACTCTGAATTTGGTGCACCTACGAGGTGGGCAGATCTTGATCCTTGAGGCAGCTATTGAGAGTATTTTACAGTGCCTACCTCGGACTGGTGATATTTGTGCATATCAGGAGGCAGAGAATGCAATAAACACTATGACTTTTGATTATGAGGCACTGAAGAGCGTTATTGCCACGTCGGATGCCCCTTCGGTGATGGAGTCTACAACACAAGGACCAAGGGGATGTTATTTACCTATCTGACTAGGGAGTCCAGGACCTGGCAGCAGATATTCGCGCACTATGTCCTGCCCACTACACACTTTTTTGAGATTCTGATGGATATGCTACTTCTGATTGGCTGTGTCATTGAGGGAAATGAGTTATATTTCCCCCGATTGATCAGGAGAAGCATGTGGCGAGCTCACATTCATGGCCTCCTACCATTTCCCACCATGGTCACTAGGATGGTTGAGTTGGTTGGCGCCCCATGGAGGGATGATGATGTGATTCCGCCACCACCGGACGAGGATGAGAAGGAAGTTACTATCCCGTGGGGCGGGTGGGTTCACGAGAAGCCCCCTTCCAGGCGCCGCTCTCGAGCTAGAGCAGTAGTCGAGGCAGCTAGACCCTCATCATCCACAGCAGCAGTAGGACCATCTTCTTCTACAGCACCAGCAGTAGTACCTCTACCACCACCAGCACCTGAGCCGACTTACATGCTAGTACAGTGCCTGTTTCACTTTATGGAGCGTAGCGAGCGTCGTATCCTACGACGTCTCGACCACATCGACCAGGTGTATGTCTCCCAGGGTATTGAGCTACCCCCTCTCCCCGACTCTCCTGCTTCCGACGAGCCAGATCATGAGGAGGCGCACGGGGCAGAGCATGAGGCCGAGCACACAGAGGAGCATGTTGAGGAGCCGATTCATCTGGAGGCACCTCCACAGGCTACCCAGGATATTCCACAGCATGTCGACGAGTCAGTGCCCCATTTTGAGATCCAACAGGATGTCGATGTGACCATTGACCCTCACCATGAGCCCGATCATTAGCATCGAGGATGATGCTTCATCTTAAGTGTGGGGAGGCCACCACCGTCGCCGTTGGTAGATTTGGTGAACACTTTTCGGACATTATCACTTAGTTCTTCTTATTTTACTTTATTTTGCACTATTTTGAGATTATTGTCTATATTTGCTAGTATGGATACGTTTATTTTGGTTATTGCACACTTTCATTGTATATATTGCATTTTAGCCTTGTGGTTGTGATTTGGAAAATATTTTGAATTGTTGAAAACTTAGTTAAAACCTTTGTGCATAAAAGAAGTTGTCTTGATTGGAAAAGAGGGTAGACTAAGGAATTTGAGAAGTTCTTAATCACAACATTGCATTTAGGATAGGCTTAGTCAAAATAAAAGAATTTCCAAAAAGAATTTATTTAGAGGGCATTACCCCAATTGATTGGAAAATTTTTTTTGGAACTTGCTTGAATTCATACTTTTGTGAATGACGTTTTTGAGCTAAGAACACAAGCTTGTGAGTTTTGAGCCTATTGGTGTGGTTACATCTTATAACCACTTATTTTCCTTGTGTGAAATTGTTTTCATCCTATGATTGTGATCCTTGATTTGTTTAATTCTATATGTCCAATTATTTCTTGTATTCATGCATTTATATGATTGAGGCCACCATTTTGTTTAGCTCACTTACCCAAATAGCCTACATTTTATCATCCATTGTTAGCCAACTTTGAGCCTACGATTAACCCACTTTGTTCTTAATTTAGCACATTACAAGCCTTTAAGAGAAAAACAATAAATATCCCTTCTTTGGATCTTTGATTAGCTTAGGCTAGTGAGTGTGAGTATCATTCAAGTGTGGGAAAATTTGGGACATTGGGTGAATAAAAAGGTAGTTTTTGTTTTGTATTTCTATATTTGGGAATTGGGTACATACTCATGTATTGATGATTAAATGCACAGACCTTATGTATTGATGTTCTTGTATATAGTTTGTGAAAAAAATTAAAAAATAAAAAATAAAAAATAAATAAAATAAAAAGGGGACAAAATGCCCCAAAACAAAGCTCAATGAGGGTCAATGCATAAGTGTGTGAAATGAAAAGTTAATGCATGAGTATGTGAAAAAGTGAGAAAAATGGGTACTTAGGTTAGCTTTGAAATTGTGTAGGATGTCATGGGTTAGGTGGGAAGTTAAGCTTATCAAAGATTCAAATTTCAAGCTCACTTGACCAAATATGCATCGTTACCTTGACCCTAACCCCATTACAACCTTATGGAAAAGACCTCATGATACTTGTATGCATGCATTGAATGATTGTTGATTGATTGTTAGATGAAGAACAAACTTTGGAAAACATGATTAAGAGAAAATTGAGTGAATCAACCCCTAAACACTTGAGTGAATAGAGCGGATACACATCCGGTAAGGGTTCGATTGCTCAAATTACATGTATTCACCACTATCATCTATGTTCATGCAAGTTTGTAAATTCCTATGATAATTCAGTACAATTGTGGGTTGGATTTCATTTGCATTGTTTGAGCCCTTTGTGCTTACATGTATTCTCTTGGAATTTGATTTGTTATGACCAAGCATTAGCATTCATATAGTTAGTTACATTCATTTAGATAGATGCATATAGGTAGTTTAGTTGCATTGAATAAATGTCATACCCTTTGCTTCATTCTTGGTTAAGTATGAGGACATACTTGGTTTAAGTGTGGGGAGGTTGACAAAGCCCCTTTATAGGGTTTATCTTGTGTTGTATTTAGAGCATTTTGATAACCTTTCCTCACATTTTTTCAAGGAAATAGCATAATTTTGTGACTGTCTCCTTACTTGTGCTTGGATGTGAAAATATGCTTCTTAGACCTTTAATTTGATAATTTTGATTTGCCTTTGATTTCCGCTAGATGCCTTGATGTATTTGCTAGTGATTTTAGGTTGAAAAAAAGGCTAGGAAGGGATCAAAGGAGTGAAAGGAAAGCATACAAAGTGAAAAAATCATGAAAAGCCAAAAATCTCAAAAACCCCAAACATACCTCATAACCAATAACAAGACACTTCATTGCAATTCCTAGGGAGAACGACCTGAGGTTCAATACTTCGGTTTACAAATTTAGGGGTTTGTACTAGTGACAAAAAATCTTTTGTATGAAAGGATTTTTGATTGGTTTGGAAACTATACTTTGCAACGAGAATTCAATTGTGAATTCTAAACCATAAAAAATCCAATTCATCAGTGAGCTAAATGAAATGATGGCCTCAATCATATAAATGCATGTATACATGAAATAATGGACATATAGAATCAAAAAAATCAAGGATTATAATCATAGAAAGAGAACAATGCACACAAGAATGGGAATCAGTTGTTATATACTGTAACCACACAATTAGGCTCAAAACTCACATGCTTGTATTCTTAGCTCAAAAACCATGTTCTAAAATAAATTCTTTAAGCAAGTTCAACACAAAAAATTTTTCAAATTGGTAGGGTGCCCTAAAAATAGTTTCTTGGAAAAGAAATCATCACCCTAACCAAGTAGTCCTAACATAAAAAGAAATGGTGAAATATGTACAAATTCTAACTAAGATGCAACCTATCATGCAATGCAACAACTAACTAGCAAAGGAAATCAAGAATTAGTGTTGAAAAAGGAAATTGTTACCCATGGAGATCGGTCGGACGACCTTCCCACACTTAAAAATTTGCACCGTCCTCGGTGCATGCAAAGAAGAGCAAGGTGGATGGGTTGCTACAATTGATTTGCTCATTCAAAAGGTAGTGCGGGTGAACTTGTTTGTTGCCCCATTTAGAAGCTTTTCCTTTCCTTCATTTGGTGGCCAACCTCAAAGGAGAGGAAAAGAAAGAAAATTCAGCTTGCAACAAAGATATTAAGCAAATATAACATAGGCGGGGCTAATGCCAAATAAGAATAGGGTCCTCACTACATGTTAGCTATGCATATAAGTGAGAAAACAATATAAGCTAAGGCATATTAACTAACACTTGATGCAAGAGTAAAGTCAAGGCATGAAGAGCATGTTGAGCATCAAGTTGAAATAGAAAGAGTGGGTCATGAAAAGCATGCAAGTTTATATCAATGCACAAAGAATATAAGAGTCATACAAGATTAAGCATTGATTTAAAAGTTTCATCACCCAACAATATCAAACAAGTCAAGAAGCACCAAGATTAACCAAGAAATTCTCAAAAATTGAGTAAGAGGATTCAACACCATTATTAAAATAAGAAATTTAGAAAGGACAATAAGAACAAGCTATGAAAACAAAATTAAGATACAATGAATGAAAATAAGCAAATGCAACATATAGAAGAAAATGAAAATAAGAAAAATAAAAAGTGGAATTTTGAAAAGAAAAGAAGGGAAAGAAAGTAAGAAAGGAAGAAAGAAGGAGAAAGAAAGAGGAAGAAACTAGAAGGAAAATAAGAGAAGAAGGGAGAAAGAAAACAGGGCAGAACAGGGGAAAAACAGGGCGTGGAGGGTGACGCGTACGCATCACGCACGTGTGCGTGTGGGTAGGCAGGCGGGACAGGCGACGCGGATGTGCATAGTACGCGTACGCGTGCTTGATGAAGTTGGCGACCGACACGGACACAAAGTAGGCACAACTTTGGCACAACTCTCTAGTTTTTGTACCAGGAGTGTGAGATGCACCACCGATGTGCGCGCGCAGAGCACGCTCACGCGTGGATGCCTTCTTCTTTTTTTTAAGATGATTAGAACAAAAACAGGTACTCTCCTAATCTACAAGCATTCTAAAACAATGAAAAATCAAATTTAATAACAAATCTTTTTGGTTTTTGAGAAATTTTCAAAGACACTAAAAACAAAACTTATACTACAAGCAAAACACTACTCAACAACAACTAAGCTACAACTTAAGGCACAAATCTAATCAAACAAACCAACAACCAAAATATTAAAACAAGAGTATGCAAAGAAGAAAACTACCTAACAATGGTAACCCAATTCATCCATTGATTATATTTACAAGAGAATGGAAAGAGTTTACCAAGGTGGGGTGTCTTCCACCTAGCACTTTTAGTTTAAGTCCTTAAGTTGGACTATTGATGGGGGTCCTTGCTAGGGTGGTTTATGCTTGAACTCATCCTTGAATCCCTACCATTGTTTGCATCTCCAATGTCCACCGGGATCCCAAATTAGGCGCACTAGGCCTTCAAGTAAGCTTAGGTAGATGGCAAGGCCCCAAGAGTTTTGATTGTTGAAATGAATTCCGGGGTCCCAAACCTTGTTCTTGCACCCATCTTCTCGTTGACTACCATAGTTAAATTTGGGTGACAAGACTTGTGAATTCTCAATTGAGCATCCAAACTTTGAGCATGCAACCATCATGAACTTAGAGTGATGTTTCCAACCATTATACAACTCTCTCTTACTCTTAACTCCACAGAGAGCTCTAAGTTGACCATCATTTTCAATCAAACCATATTCAAGTGAGAAAGTGAAGCTTAGGGATAGAAATTTTACCCACTTGAATGTTGTATTGGATGATGGTGACTTAGGAAGGGGGACCTCCACACACTTAGCCAATGCGAGGTCTACGCCCTTGTGCTCCTTCTTGACTACCTCCACCTCTCTACAACTTTCCTCAACTTCAACTTCTTCCTCTTGGTGGCTCTCTTCCAATTCAATTTATTCTTCATTGCTCACCAAGGACATGAGAATTTGTGCATCTTCTTCTTTGACCTCAATTTCAAGCCCAATGGGAGGGGATTCAATTGTAGATAGGAACTCCTCAATGATTGAATCCTTCTCTTGATCAACCTCTTCAAATTTTTCAATCATAATATGCTTTGGAGGTTATACATCCTCCTCAACATCAACATCAAGCATCTTAGAAGAGGGCTCTCTAATTCTACATTCCCATAGACTTCCAACATCTTCTATGTTTTCAACCACTTCTTTCGGCTCAATTGTCTTAACTTCCTTCCCTTGTGACAATTCTTGCTTCAACCCTTCTTCTTCACCTTGAAGCTCCAAACTCACTCCCTCACTATGCTCCTTGATTGCTACTCCACATTCAATAATGGGAGTCCCTTGATCGCATAGGCTTAGGCATGAGGAGACCATATTACGAACGGCTTCTGCTATGGTAGCTATCTTGGCTTCTAACTCCTTGAACTCATTTTGGTTTTCTTCTTGCCTTTGAATGTAAGAACTAACACATTCTTGGAGAGAATCATCCACTGGAGGTGGTATGGAAGAAGAAGGTTCATTATTTGGGAAGGAGGTTTCATAATTGGAAGTTGGTTCATCTTGGCAAGGGTATGGAGGTGGTGTATATTGAGGTGGTTCTTGAGAGTAATTGTGTTGGAATGGCGGTGGTTCCATGTATGGTTCATATGGTTCATAAGGTAGTTGGTATGGTGGATAAGGATTAGGGTCACCACATCCATTAGATTGATATGCATTAGGATTAGAATTATACCCATAAGAAACCGGACGGGGTTGTTTCCAATAAGGTTGATCAATCCCTTGAGCCTCCTCCCATCTTTGATTCCCAAATCCTTGATGCACATCCCCATTGAAGCTTCTATTCCGAACAACATAATTTGAACTAAACTCATAGCCAAAGCGGTGAGAATTTATAGAAGCAAAAAAAAAACAAAAACTAACAAAAATGAGAACAAAGTCCTAAACCTAACAAAAACTAACAAACAAATAAAAGGCAAATATATTCACATATTCACAATAGCCAACAATATAACACCATTGCAATTTCCCGGCAATGGCGCCATTTTGATAATGAGTTTTTTGCTCGATGGTCTAGAATTTCTCATAGAAATAAGAACTTCGTTGTAAGCATAGCTCCAAACCAACAAAAAATTCTCACATCAAAAATTTTGGTTGTCACATGTACAAACCCCAATAAGAATTAACCGAAGTATTTGAACTCTGGGTCGTCTCACGAGGAATTGCAATGAAGTGCTCAATTATTTGCTATGAAGGAACAAAGGGGTTTGATTTTTATATTTTTTTGCAAGAAGTTAAATGACAAGAAAATTAATGATAAGAGCTAATAAAATAAAGGAAAGAACTCTTGGTAGACATAGGTAATTGAGATCACCATCCTTGTCTGCATACCAAATATTGATAATTATAAGGAACTAAGCTCATTAAGTTTACTTCTATACTTGAAGTATATCAAATAGGCTTGATCACGACAACCCTTAAGTCCCAACCTATCTACTAATTAGATTAATAGTGGGTTAGTGTCAATGAGTATCAAATTGATCACCAAGGGTTCTCAAATCACCAATTCAATGACACCCAGTGACTCAAGGTCACTCAATTCCCTTAGCCTAGGCCAAGAGTCAAGAAAACTACTAAAAAACTAGAGGGAACATTTTATCAAACACCTAGTATGCAAGAAAAGTAAACATCATAAAATACAAGAATTAAAGGAAATCCATAACCAACATAAACAAGAAATCAACAATAACAATCAAGATCAACATAAAAGAAACATGGAAACCTGAAATTGCATTAAAAGGAAATTAGATCCAACAATGTTCATCAACATAAAAGAGAGTAAAATAAGAAATTAACAAGAGAAACTAAGAAGATTAAGACAATAGAACACTAAAATATAAAGAGAATTGAAATCAAAACAAGAATTAAAAAAGAAATTTTAGAGAGATTAACCTAATTTTACCCTAATTTTTATCCTAAATCTAGAGAGAGGAGAGAGCCTCTCTCTCTAGAATTCTACCCTAAAAAATGATGAAAACTAAACTATGGCTACTTAGTTCATTCCCTCTTCAATCCTTGGGTTGAATAGCATCAGAAATGAGTTTGATTGGGCCCAAAATTAGCTCCAAATTGCCCCCAACGAGTTGCCCAAAATGGACTCACACTGATCCATCGGCATGTGCATGTCATGTGCACTTACGTGCCCCTATACGTCAAGTAAATATGGCAAATCTTATATTATTTTGAAGCCCCGGATGTTAGCTTCCCAACGCAACTAGAACCGCCTTATTTGGATCTCTGTAGCTCAAGTTATGGTCGATTGAGTGCAAAGAGGTTAGGCTTGACAGCTTTGCGATTCCTTCATTTCTTCACTTTGCATGCTTTTCTCCTCACTTCTTCCATCCAATACTTGCCTTATGAACCTGAAATCACTCAACAAACATATCAAGGCATCAAATGGAATTAAAGTGACTTAAATTTAGCTATATTAAGGTCCAAAAAGCATGTTTTCACACTTAAGCACAAATTTAGAGAGAATTGCAAAACCATGCTATTTCATTGAATAAATGTGAGAAAAGGTGATAAAATCTCCCAAATTAAGCACAAGATAAACCACAAAATTGGGGTTTATCACGTTCCCTGCTAGTGTTTCCTTTTTTAGTATCCCTTGACGAAGCTACCGTCTTTTCGTATTCTTCAACCACTCTTGCCTTGTTCACCAGATCGGAGAAAATACGAATCTCCATAGGAGCCACATCTGTCATGATGTCATCCTTCAAGCCCCTTTAATTCTTGATACACTTCCAACTTTTATAGGTTTCCGGCTAGACACGGCCTAGATAACCTACAGAGCTCCTCAAATCGGCTGGTGTAGTCTGCCACAGATAGGGAACCTTGCTTCAGCTGCATAAGTTCCATTTCCTTCGCTTCCCTTGCAGACTCAAGAAAGTACTTCTTGTAGAAGGTTGTTTGGAATACGTCCCAAGGAACATCTGCGTTCTGGAGCTGTAGCAAGCAGCATTCTGCCTGCCACCAATGCTAGGCCTCTTCCCAAAACTGATAAGCAGCAAACTCCACGTATTGGTTGTTTGGGACATGTTGTGCTTGCAGTGCGCGCTCCATAGCTTGGAACCAGTTATCCGCTTCCATGGGATTAGTTGAACCTCGAAAACTCGAAGGATGAACCTTGAGAAAAGTCACCAAAGTCATCGGAGCACCTCCCATGTTATCTCTATTTCCTTCAGCATCATCATTCGCGTTTCCCTCACCATTTCCGTTTCCATTTCCTTCCGGTTGGCCTAACCTCTGTACAGCTTGCAGAGTCGCAGCAGCATTCGCCTCCATGGTGTTCGCAAGATTTGCCATTGCTGCCATGAACTCGGCATGGTTATCGTCCACGAGTGGCCATTAGGGTTCTTGTCTACACCAAACAATTGATATCAAGGTGATCAGTCTCAATATCAAAAGCTTAGTACTTCAATTATCCCAAACAGGCACTCATAAACAAGCATGCTATGCAATATCAAGTAGATAACCTAATAGCATCAAAAAAATACACACAGAGTATACAATGAAACACAATTGGTCTATCACTCAGGCTCACGAGGACAAATCACTTTGATACCACTAAATGTAACACGCAAATCACCCTAAGCTTTACCTCGCGTCGTAAAGCAAAGATTAATGAGAGATTACGACAGTTCTAAGCTCATAATATAATATATATAGATGAAATAATATAATCTAAAATCCCGATGAAGGTTATAGCTCGAAAACAGGATCCACAAGTGCAAAACATACTAACGAAGCTTCTAACTTAAAGCACAAGATGTAGGTACAATATGACAAAAGATAATAGTATAATAGCATAAGAACCAAGCCACGGCTCACAGAGTTTAAGCCGGCTAGCCATATATACAGAAAAAATAGAATCTGAAGTTTAACAATTAGCTATACAAATCTTTCTCTCTCAAATACAAGCCTCTAGCCAAAGCAAATACTAAAGTGAGAGATGTATAAACAAAATAAACCCAAAAAGACTCCAAGAGTAACATGATCCTCCGCTTCTGTCACCATTTCAGCAACTCACTGAGGTGGGTTGCACCCTGCATCTGAAAAATAACAACAGATATAGGCCCTGCACACTCTCAACAACCATTGATCATGTAACAGAGGTACCTACTACGCCGGGGATATAGGCGCCGCACACTCTCATATAATCCAATAATCTCATCATTACAACTCTGAGTCCTTGAATCATCTCAACCACTGTTCATCGACATTAAATCATCACCAGTCATCACCATTTCTCATCATAAACTCATTGGTTCATCAATCTCTCAAATTCGTTGTTAGCAAATCACAATTTTCACCACTCTTCCTTCTCTCTCAACAAACTCATCCTCCTTACACCAGAAACCTAAACCTCTGTTTGCTAACTTTTCAAAGAATTACCAAATAAAATCCCCTTAGGACCTTTCTCATATGTGATACCCGAAAATAAGCCCAAGAGGCTTAAAATGGTGTCACACAAGCTTACAAGTTTGTTGGGAACGTAAAATAGTTGAAAATAAAGTTTAAGTTTGAGAAACAGGGCGTGTGCGTACGCACGGGGGTGTGCGTGCGCATGCCCAAGAGAATTTCTAAAATGTGTGCGTACTGATGATCGGGATTCTTGACGGTTTAGAATTTCTCAAATGAAATCTCGTTGCAAGTATAGTTTCTAAACTAATCAATTATCCTTTCATACAAAAATTTTGTTTGTCACAAGTACAAACTCCTAAAATCTATAAACCGAAGTATTTAAACCTTGGGTCATTCTCCCTAGGAATTGCAATAAAGTGTCCTTGTTATTGACTATGAGGTGTGTTTTATGGTTTTTTGCAGATAAGAGGCATGAAATGTAAATGGCAATGAAAATAAACTAACAACTAGAAAAGGTCTTGCCAAGGGTTGGTGGTCAAGGATCTGTATCCTTATCACTAACCACAACATGAGAATTGGCAAGGATCAATCCCATTAAATCATCCTCTAACTAGTAGAAGAAAGTCAAATGAGGTATATCAATCCAAGTCCATAAGTCCTAGCTCTCCACCAATTCAATTAGTGAGGATTCGATCACTCGATTCTATGTCTCCACCTCTTATCATGTATTCTTGCAAGTTGCTTCATTTTGATGAGTTAAATCAATTCTTTGGATTTTGCTTGCATTGAATTATTTCTTTGCTTAGCCCTATATGTCTATACTCTTGCTTGGAAATTTGATTGTTTGTTTTCACCAAATCAATTAGTATACTTGCATGCACTTAGAGAGTTGCATTCAATAAGTTGTTACCCCTTTGATTATTCTCCTTGTTTAGTTTAGCATGAGGACATGCTATTGTTTAAGTGTGGGAAAATTGATGAGTCCATATTTGATGATAATTTTTGGCTTGATTTGGATGGATTTCATCACATAAACTCACACTTAACCACTTAAATAGCATACTTTTGTGTTTCACCCCTAAATTGAACCTATTTGTGAAAACATGCATTTTTGTGCTTAAATTAGTGATTTTAATATCACTTTTATTCCATTAGATACCGTGATGTGTTTTGTGAGTGATTTCAGGTCATGGAGGCATGAATGGCTTGGTAAAAGTGGAAGAAAGCATGTACTAAGGGAAAAGAACATGAAGAAATCAAGGAGGAAGCACACACTGGAGTGTGCATGCGCACAATCCTATGTGCATACGCACAAGAAGGAAATCAGCATGCGTGCGCACGCACAACACTTTGTGTGCACACACAAGTGAAAATTTAGCGAAGTGTGCGTACGCACACATCTGTGCGTACGCACAGCTCCTTGCGCGTGACTTCATTAACGACGCACGTGATCCGCGATTTTTAGGGGCTTTTGGCCCAATTTCGGAGGGCTTGATGCTGAATGGGAGTGCTATATGAATGGGATATCAACACATATGAAGGCATTAGTTATTATTAGCTTACATTAGAACTTAGATAGTATTAGATACATAATTTAAGAGTAGGAGTAGTGTAGTTAGAATGCTCCCCTAGGGTTTCATTTCCATTTCCATCGTAACATTTTATAGCAAGCTTTGATTTTGGATTTTGCTTCTTTTATTATAAGTGCTCTCAATTTCTCTTTAAATACATCTTTTTCTTTTATTTTCTTATGGTTCAAGTTACTTTGTTATATATGCAATTTTGGGTTTCTTGAAGTTTTGATTGATGAATTTAATGTTTTATGCTTTATATATGCTTGTTTAATTGTCTATTGTTGATATTGTGAATAATTTGGTTATAGTTTTCACTTTCCTTTGCAAATTTCTATGTTTTGGTTATATGCCCACCAAGTGTTTGTGAAAATGCCACTTGGTAATTTTGAGTAGATTTTCATACCTTGGTTTGGGATTTGAATTCCTAGGATACTAGAGTCATAATGTCTGACATTTAGTGGCAACTCTTAGGTAGTTAGTTGACTCTTATTTCCAATGACGCTAGCTTTTTACCAATTAATTTGGTAAGTTAGCTAGGACTTATGGATTAAAGTCAATTATGCTTGCTTGACTTACTCCTCAATGTTAGGTGTAGACGAAGTGGGATTGACTCATTATAGTTGCCATAGTTGTCGTTATGACGATGATAGGATTCCTTGGATCCTCATTACCAAGTCAAGGTTCCTTCATGCATTTATAGCATTTTCACGAGTTTTGACCTTACTTCCTTTTTACTTGCATTAATATCAATTTTGATTATTTCTTAGTTCTTTTATTTCTTTGTTCTTTTATTCATTTGTTCTTTGATTTCAAAACCCTTTTGTCCTCACAACCAAGAGCGTAACATTTCAATTGCATTTCGAGGGAGAACAACCCGAGGTTGGATTACTCTCGGTTTATATTTTGTATTTGAAAATTAAACCTTGATGTTGGTCGATTGTCGAGTTGGGACTATACTTACAACGCTAATCTTATTTTGAGATAAAATTCCTAACCCGCTCTAGCCCTTCCATCAAGTTTTTGGCGCTGTTAGCGGGGATTGCAATGGGTATTATATCTTTGGTTGTTGTAAATATGTCAATAATGTAAGTAGCTTACTTTTTGGTTATTTGGTTGTTTTTGCTAATATTTAGGTGTTTGTTTTTCTTGTTTATTAATGTCTTTTATTTTTATTTTCTACTTTCTCTATGAGCTATCACCCTTGTTGCTTGGAGCTTGGTTGTGAGTATTTTGTAGGGCATGATGAATTCAAGTTGGGATTGCATCATGGAGTGGGATAATCAATTTAGGGAGGAACCATTTGCGTATGAGCAACACTCATGGCAATCACCTTCCCCATACTACAACGAGCCAAACACTCCCCTATGTGAATATCAAATCCAAAGATACGAGTGATACCCCCTACATGACCCCCAACCACCAAACCTTCAACCACCACACCCTCCACCTCTATGGAATCACAATGCTTATACACCTTGCCATCAACCCTATGAACCACCACCTCTTTATGCACCACCTCAATACCCTCACCCACATGACACACCTTCCAACTATACAACCTTTCTCCCAACCATTGATCCTTCTTCTTCACCAAAATGTGAAGTTCCCCAACCCTTGTCCCAAGAACAACAAGACCTTCAAGCATTCTTTCAAGAGCAAGAAGGGTTCCAAAAGAAGCAAGAGGATTTCATGGCTACTATAGCTAATGCGGTGAACTGCTTGGCCTTACTACACTCAAGCAATCAAGATATCCCCGTTGAGGAAGGTGGAGGTTCAACTAAGGAGTATAGTGAGGAGGAGAACATGGCGTCTCAAAGAGAAGAAGAGGAGATAAGGCTTGAGTCACAAGAGGACAAAGGTAGAACTACTGAACCGGAAGAGGTGAATGGAGAATTGAGGGAGTTTGATCAAGAAGTGGATTGCATCATCAATGATTTTTTGTCCACCTTGGTCGATCCCCTCAATGATCATGAAGAACCCTTCTCTCTTGAGTTTGAGAGAGAAAGGGAAGAGCTAGAAAAGAGTGGTGAGGAAGAGGTGATCACCCAAGAAGTGGAGGCATACATGCAGGATTGCAATAGGGTGATTTCAATCCAAGGGCAATTTGAGTGGGTATAAATTTCCCCTATGAGCTTCATAGGCCACGTCAATTTTCTATCTTGGAGACAGATCACCAACTTAAGGTGCTTCTTGGAGTGTTAAATGGTGAAGGAATGGATGTTGGTTGACAAAGGAGTTCAAAGTATAAGTGGTGCAAGGCTCAATTGGGAGGATCACAATATTTAATTGGGTGCTTCAAAGGTAATTTAGGAGGCTATCCATTGATACATGCGAAATTGTTACTCTGAGGTTGTAAAATTTGTTGTTCGTTCTCTCCCTGGCATGGCGCCAATAACTGGTGCACAATACCATAGTCCAAACATAACTTCACAACTTCACACAACTAACCAACAAGTGCACTGGGTCGTCCAAGTAATAAACCTTACATGAGTAAAGGTCGATCCCACGGAGATTGTTGGTATGAAGCAAGCTATGGTCATCTTGTAAATCTCAGTCAGGTGGATAATAATTGATTATGGAGTTTTCGAAAATAAATAATAAATAAACATAAAATAAAGATAGAAGTACTTACGTAAATCATTTGTGGGAATTTCAGATAAGCGTATAGAGATGCTTTGGTTCCTCTGACTCTCTGCTTTCTCGCTGTCTTCATCCAATCAGTCTTACTCCTTTCCATGGCAAGCTTTCTGTAAGGGCATCACCGTTGTCAATGGCTACATCCCATCCTCTTGTGAAAAAAGTCCAAATGCTCTATCACGGCATGGCTAATCATCTGAGGTTCTCGATCATACTGGAATAGCATTCACCCTCCTTTTGCGTCTGTCACTATGCCCAGCACTCGCGAGTTTCAAGATCGTCACAGCCATCCCTTCCCAGATCCTACTCGGAATACCACAGACAAGGTTTAGACTTTCCGGATCTCAGGAATGGCCATCCATGGGTTCTAACTTATACCACGAAGATTCTAATATCTCGGACTCGGTCCTCTGTATTAGATATCTAAGAGATACTCATTCTAGCTTGGTTACATGTAGAACGGAAGTGTTTGTCAGGCACATGTTCATAAGTGAGAATGATGATGAGCGTCACATAATCATCACATTCATCATGTTCTTGGGTGTGAATGGATATCTTAGAAGCGGAATAAGTTGAATTGAATAGAAAACAGTAGTACTTTGCATTAATTCATGAGGAACAGCAGAGCTCCACACCTTAATCTATGGAGTGTAGAAACTCTACCATTGAAAAATACATAAGTGAAAGGTTCAGGCATTGCTGAATGGCAAGCCCCCATGATCTAAGAACTAAACGTCCCAAGATGTCTAATACAATAGTAAAAAGTCCTATTTATACTAAACTAGTTACTAGGGTTTACAGAAGTAAGTAACTGATACATAAATCCACTTCCGGGGCCCACTTGGTGTGTGCTTGGGCTGAGCTTGAAGTTTACACGTGCAGAGGTCATTCTTGGAGTTGAACGCCAGTTTGTAACATGTTTCTAGCGTTCAACTCTGGCTTGTGACGTGTTTCTGGCGTTTAACTCCAGACTACAGCATAGAGCTGGCGTTCAACGCCCTTTTCATCATCTAAACTCGACCAAAGTATGGACTATTATATATTTCTGGAAAGCCCTTGATGTCTACTTTCCAATGCAATTGGAAGCGCGCCATTTTGAGTTCGGTAGCTCCAGAAAATCTACTTTGAGTGCAGGGAGGTCAGAATCCAACAGCATCATCAGTCCTTCTTCTACTTCTGAATCTGATTTTTGCTCAAGTCCCTCAATTTCAGCCAGAAAATACCTGAAATCACAGAAAAATACACAAACTAATAGTAAAGTCCAGAAATGTGAATTTAACATAAAAACAAATAAAAACATCCCTAAAAGTAACTAGATCCTACTAAAAACATACTAAAAACAATGCCAAAAAGCGTATAAATTATCCGCTCATCACAACACCAAACTTAAATTGTTCCTTGTCCCGAAGCAACTGAAAATCAAATAGGATAAAAAGAAGAGAATATACTATAAATTCCAAACTATCAATGAAACATAGCTCTAATCAGATGAGCGGGACTTGTAGCTTTTTGCCTCTTGAATAGTTTTGGCATCTCACTTTATCCATTGAAGTTCAGAATGATTGGCATCTATAGGAACTCAGAGTTCAGATAGTGTTAGTGATTCTCCTACTTCAGTATGTTGATTCTTGAACACAGCTACTTTATGAGTCTTGGCCGTGGCCCTAAGCACTTTGTTTTCCAGTATTACCACCGGATACATAAATGCCATAGACACATAACTGGGTGAACCTTTTCAGATTGTGACTCAGTTTTGCTAAAGTCCCCAATTAGAGGTGTCCAGGGTTCTTAAGCACACTCTTCTTTTGCTTTGGACCTTGACTTTAACCGCTCAGTCTCAAGTTTTCACTTGACACTTTCACGCCACAAGCACATGGTTAGGGACAGCTTGGTTTAGCCGCTTAGGCCAGTATTTTATTCCTTTAGGCCCTCATATCCACTGATGCTCAAAGCCTTGGATCCTTTTTATTTACCCTTGCCTTTTGGTTTTAAGGGCTACTGGCTTTTTGCTCTTGTCTCTTGGTTTTAAGAGGTTTTGGCTTTTTCTGCTTGCTTTTTCTTTTTCTTTCTATTTTTTTTTGCCATTTTTTTTTCTGCAAGCTTTTTTGTATTCACTGCTTTTTCTTGCTTCAAGAATCATTTTTATGATTTTTTAGATTATCAAATAACATGTCTCCTTGTCATCATTCTTTCAAGAGCCAACATATTTAACATTCTTAAACAACAACTTCAAAAGACATATGCACTGTTCAAGCATTCATTCGGAAAACAAAAAGTATTGTCACCACATCAATATAATTAAACTATGTTCAAGGATAAATTTGAAACTCATGTACTTCTTGTTCTTTTGAATTGAAACATTTTTCATTTAAGAGAGGTGATGGATTCATATTCACTACTTTAAGGCATAGATACTTAAATACTAATGATCAGGTAATAAGACACAAACATAGATAAACATTTAACATAAGAAAAAGAAAAATAGAAAGTTTAAGAACAAGGAATGAGTCCACCTTAGTGATGGTGGCGTTTTCTCCTTGAGGAACCAATGATGTCCTTGAGCTCTTCTATGTCTCTTCCTTGTCTCTGTTGCTTGATCCCTAGTGATTTTGGTGCTCCTATCCGTAGTTGCTCCCAATAACTGTGTGGGGGAAAATGTATCCCCTGAGGTATCTCAAGGATCTCTTGATTTGCAGTCAAATGTTCTACCACTGAGCTATAGATCCTTTACATGAATCTCTCTGTCTCCCATGACTTGGAGGTGGAAGCTTTTGTCTTCCCTTTTCTCTTCTCTCTTCTTTTTTTTTTTTTGAGGTTTCTCTGGCCTTAGGTGCCATCAATGGTTATGGAAAAAAAAAGAATTATGCTTTTACCACACCAAACTTAGAATATTGCTCGTCCTCGAGCAAAAGAAGAAAGAATAGATGTAGAAGAAGATGTGGGAAAAAAAACTAGGATTATGAGGAGGGAAGGTGGGGATCCTGTGGGGTTCACAGATCTTGAGATGATCCTGTGAGGTCTACAGATCTTGAGGTGTCAAGGATTTACATCCATGCACCAATTAGGCATGTAAAATGCCTTTGCATGCAATTCTGGCGTTTAAACGCCGAACTGATGCTTGTTCTGGGCGTTCAGCGCCCAGATGCAGCATGTTTCTGGCGTTGAACGCCAGCTTCATGCTTGTTTCTGGCATTCAGCGCCAGCTCCATGCTCTTTTCTGGCGTTGAATGCCAGCCAGATGCTCCTTACTGGCGTTTGAACGCCAGTGAAATCCTCCTCCAGGGTGTGCTATTTTTAATGCTATTTTTGATTTTTCTTCAATTTTTTCAGTTGTTTTTGTGACTCCACATGATCATGAACCTATGAAGACATATAACTAATAAAAACATAATTAAATAAAAGTTGGGTTGCCTCCACAACAAGCGCTTCTTTAATGTCAATAGCTTGACAGTGGGGTCTCATGGAGCCTCACAGATATTCAAAGCATTGTTGAGACTCTCCAACACCAAACTTAGAGATTGAATATGAGAGTTCAACACCAAACTTAGAGTTTGGTTCTGGCCTCCCAACACCAAACTTAGAGTTTGACTGTAGGGGCTTTGGTTGACTCTGTTTTGAGAGAAGCTTACTATGCCTCTTTTCCATGTTTACAGAAGGATGTCCTTGAGTTTTAAACTCAAGGGAGTCCTCATTCAATTGAAGGACTAGTTCACCTCTGTTAACATCAATCACAGCTCTTGCTGTGGCTAGGAAGGGTCTTCCAAGGATGATGGATTCATCCTCATCCTTCCCAGTATCTAGGATTATGAAATCAGCAGGGATGTAAAGGCCTGCAACCTTTACTAACATGTCCTCTACTTGTCCATAAGCCTGTTTTCTGTAATTGTCTGCCATCTCTAGTGAGATTCTGGCAGCTTGTACCTCAAAGATTCCCAGCTTCTCCATTACAGAGAGTGGCATGAGGTTTATCCCTGACCCAAGGTCACATAGAGCCTTCTCAAAGGTCATGGTGCCTATGGTACAAGGTATTAGGAACTTTTTAGGATCCTGTTTCTTCTGAGGTAATCTCAGTTGATCTAATGCATTTAGTTCATTGGTGAACAGGGGAGGTTCATGTCCCCAAGTCTCTTTACCAAATAAATTGGCATTCAGCTTCATGATTGCACCAAGAAACTTGGCAACTTTCTCTTCAGTAACATCCTCATTCTCTTCAGAAGAAGAATACTCATCAGAGCTCATGAAGGGCATAAGGAGGTTCAATGGAATCTCTATGGTCTCTAGATGAGCCTCAGATTCCTTTGGTTCCTCAGAGGGGAACTCCTTATTGATCACTGGACGTCCCAGGAGGTCTTCCTCCTTGGGATTCACATCCTCCCCTTCCTCCTTGGATTCGGCCATGATGGTTATATCAATGGCCTTGCACTCTTCTTTTGGATTTTCTTCAGTATTGCTTGGGATAGCACTAGGAGGGGTTTCAGTGATCTTCTTACTCAACTGGCCCACTTGTGCTTCCAAATTTCTAATGGAAGACCTTGTTTCATTCATGAAACTCACAGTGGCCTTAGATAGATCAGAGACTAAATTTGCTAAGCTAGATGGATTCTGCTCAGAATTCTCTGTCTGTTGCTGAGTGGATGATGGAAAAGGTTTACTATTGCTAAACCTGTTTCTTCCACCATTATTAAAGCCTTGTTGAGGCTTTTGTTGATCCTTCCATGAGAGATTTGGGTGATTTCTCCATGAGGGATTATAGGTGTTTCCATATGGTTCACCCATGTAATTCACCTCTGCTATTGCAGGGTTCTCAGGATCATAAGCTTCTTCTTCAGAAGATGCCTCTTGAGTACTGTTGCATGCAGCTTGCATTCCATTCAGACTCTGAGAAATCATATTGTCTTGCTGAGTCAATATTTTATTCTGAGCCAATATGGCATTCAGAGTATCAATTTTAAGAACTCCCTTCTTCTGAGGCGTCCCATTACTCATAGGATTCCTCTCAGAAGTGTACATGAACTGGTTGTTAGCAACCATGTCAATGAGTTCTTGAGCTTCTGCAGGCATTTTCTTTAGGTGAATGGATCCACCTGCAGAAGTATCCAATGACATCTTAGCTAATTCAGACAGACCATCATAGAATATGTCCAGGATGGTCCATTCTGAAACCATGTCAGAAGGACACTTTTTGGTCAGTTCCTTGTATCTCTTCCAAGCTTCATAGAGGGATTCACCTTCTTTCTGTCTGAAGGTTTGAACATCCACTCTAAGCTTACTCAGCTTTTGAGGAGGAAAGAACTTGGCTAAGAAAGCCTTGACCAGCTTATCCCAAGAGTTCAGGCTATCCTTAGGTTGAGAGTCTAACCATATTCTAGCTCTGTCTCTCACAGCAAAAGGGAAAAGCATGAGCCTGTAGACTTCAGGATCTACTCCATTAGTCTTAACAGTATCACATATCTGCAAGAATTCAGTTAAGAACTGAAAGGGATCTTCAGATGGAAGTCCATGAAACTTGCAGTTTTGTTGCATCAGAGAAACTAATTGAGGTTTAAGCTCAAAATTGTTTGCTCCAATGGTGGGGATGGAGATGCTTCTTCCATGTAAATTGGAATTTGGTGCAGTAAAGTCACCAAACATCCTCCTTGCATTATTATTATTTTCGGCTGCCATATCCTCTTCTTGTTCGAAAATTCCTGTAAGGTTGTCTCTGGATTGTTGTATTTTAGCTTCTCTTAGTTTCCTTTTCAGAGTCCCTTCAGGTTCAGGATCTGCTTCAACAAGAATATTTTTGTCCTTGCTCCTGCTCATATGAAAAAGAAGGGAACAGAAAATAATAATAGGGATCCTTTTTACCAGAGTATAGAGATTCCCTTGTTGTTAGTAGAAGAAGAAAGGGAATAAGAGTGAAGAAGAATGTATAATCCAAACACAAGGGTGAGGAGAGCAGAGATATGAGATGAAGAGAAGTGTTAGTGGGTAATTAAATAAATAGAAGAAGATGAGGGAGAGGAAATTTCAAAAATTAATTTTGAAAAAGGGTTAGTGATTTTCGAAAATTAAAGGGGGAATAAAATTAAAATTAAAATTTGAAACAATTAGTTAATTAAAAGAATTTTGAAAAAGAGGGAAGAGATTTTCAAAAATTAGAGAGAGAGGGAGTTAGTTAGGTAGTTTTGAAAAAGATAAGAAACAAACAAAAAGTCAATTAGTTAGTTGAAAAATATTTGAAAATCAATTTTGAAAAGATAAGAAGATAAGAAGTTAGAAAAGATATTTGAAAGTCAAATTTTTGAAAAAGATAAGATTTAAAAAAAAAGATATGATAGGAAGATATGATTAGAATTAGTTTTGAAAAAGATTTGATTTTTAAAATCATAATTAATGACTTGACTCACAAGAAATCACAAGATATGATTCTAGAATTTAAAGTTTGAATCTTTCTTAACAAGTAAGTAACAAACTCGAAATTTTTGAATCAAAACATTAATTGATGATGTGATTTTCGAAAATATGATATAAAATTAAGAAAAAGATTTTGAAAATATTTTGGAAAAGATTTTTGAAATTTTCGAAAATAAAATAAAAAAATGGAGAAGATATGATTTTTGAAAAAGATTTGAAAAAAATAAGATTTTTAAATTGAAAATTTGATTTGACTCATAAAAACAACTAAGTTTTTAAAAAGTTTTGAAAAAGTCAACTCAAATTTTTGAAATTTATGAGTGAAAAAGGAAAAGATATTTTTTTTTTTTAATTTTTAATGATGAAAGAGAAAAACATGAAAATGATGCTATGCATGAAAATTTTGGATCAAAATAATGAATGCATGCAAGAATGCTATGAATGTCAAGATGAACACCAAGAACACTTTGAAGAACATGATGAACATCAAGAACTTATTTTTGAAAATTTTATATGCAAAGAAAACATGCAAGACACCAAACTTAGAAATCTTTCATGTTCAGACACTATGAATGCAAAAATGCACATGAAAAACAAGAAAAGACACAAAACAAGAAAACATCAAGATCAAACAAGAAGACTTACCAAGAACAACTTGAAGATCATGAAGAACACTATGAATGCATGAATTTTTCGAAAATTTTATGCAAACTTTAAAACATGCAATTGACACCAAACTTAAAATTGACTCAAGACTCAAACAAGAAACATGAAATATTTTTTTTTTGATTTTTATGATTTTATGATTTTTTTGGATTTTCGAAAATTAATGTGAAAAAGAAAAATAAGGATTTCAAAATTTTTAATATGAATTCCATAAATCTTTCAATGTTAGCCTAAAGCTCCAATCAAAGGGTTGGACATGGCTTAATAGCCAGTCAGCTTTAGCAGTACAAGCAATTCCCTAACATGTGGAGGCCTCAGTCCAAAAGAATTTAGACATGGCTCTACAGCCAGCCAGGCTTCAACATGCTTCATGAAACACTAGAATTCATTCTTAAAAAAATTCTGAAATAATTTTCGAAAACAGATGAGAAAATTTTTTTTTGAAATTTTTTTGAAATTTTTTTTTTTTGAAAAAAAACAAAAGGAAAATTACCTAATCTGAGCAACAAGATGAACCGTCAGTTGTCCAAACTCGAACAATCCCCGGCAACGGCGCCAAAAACTTGATACATGCGAAATTGTTTCTTTGAGGTTGTAAAATTTGTTGTTCGTTCTCTCCCTGGCATGGCACCAATAACTGGTGCACAATACCATGGTCCAAACATAACTTCACAACTTCACACAACTAACCAGCAAGTGCACTGGGTCGTCCAAGTAATAAACCTTACGTGAGTAAGGGTCGATCCCACGGGGATTGTTAGTATGAAGCAAGCTATGGTCATCTTGTAAATCTCAGTCAGGTGGATAATAATTGATTATGGAGTTTTCGAAAATAAATAATAAATAAACATAAAATAAAGATAGAAGTACTTATGTAAATCATTGGTGAGAATTTCAGATAAGCGTATAGAGATGCTTTCGTTCCTCTGACTCTCTGCTTTCCCGCTGTCTTCATCCAATCAGTCTTACTCCTTTCCATGACAAGCTTTCTGTAAGGGCATCACCGTTGTCAATGGCTACATCCCATCCTCTTGTGAAAAAGGTCCAAATGCTCTATCACGGCACGGCTAATCATCTGAGGTTCTCGATCATACTGGAATAGGATTCACCCTCCTTTTGCGTCTGTCACTACGCCCAGCACTCGCATGTTTGAAGATCGTCACAGCCATCCCTTCCCAGATCCTACTCGGAATACCACAGACAAGGTTTAGACTTTCCGGATCTCAGGAATGGCCATCCATGGGTTCTAACTTATACCATAAAGATTCTAATATCTCGGACTCGGTCCTCTGTATTAGATATCTAAGAGATACTCATTCTAGCTTGGTTGCATGTAGAACGGAAGTGTTTGTCAGGCACGCATTCATAAGTGAGAATGATGATGAACGTCATATAATCATCACATTCATCATGTTCTTGGGTGCGAATGGATATCTTAGAAGTGGAATAAGTTGAATTGAATAGAAAACAATAGTACTTTGCATTAATTCATGAGGAACAGTAGAGCTCCACACCTTAATCTATGGAGTGTAGAAACTCTACTGTTGAAAAATATATAAGTGAAAGGTTCAGGCATGGCCGAATGGCCAGCCCACATGATATAAGAACTAAACGTCCCAAGATGTCTAATACAATAGTCAAAAGTCCTATTTATACTAAACTAGTTACTAGGGTTTACAAAAGTAAGTAATTGATGCATAAATCCACTTTCGGGTCCCACTTGGTGTGTGCTTGGGCTGAGCTTGAAGTTTACACATACAGAGGTCATTCTTGGAGTTGAACGCCAGTTTGTAACGTGTTTCTGGCGTTCAACTCTGGCTTGTGACGTGTTTCTGGCGTTTAACTCTAGACTGCAGCGTAGAACTGGCGTTCAACGCCCTTTTGCGTCATCTAAACTCGGCCAAAGTATGGACTATTATATATTCCTGGAAAGCCCTGGATGTCTACTTTCTAACGCAATTAGAAGCGCGCCATTTTGAGTTCTGTAGCGCCAGAAAATCCACTTTGAGTGCAGGGAGGTCAGAATCCAACAGCATCAGCAGTCGTTCTTCTACCTCTGAATCTGATTTTTGCTCAAGTCCCTCAATTTCAGCCAGAAAATACCTGAAATCACAGAAAAACACACAAACTCATAGTAAAGTCCAGAAATGTGAATTTAACATAAAAACTAATAAAAACATCCCTAAAAGTAACTAGATCCTACAAAAACATACTAAAAACAATGCCAAAAAGCGTATAAATTATCCGCTCATCATCCATCCAAGTGCAAGAGCAAGAATCAACAAGGGGATGACCAATATAAGTTTCAACAATCAACATTTGAGGATCCAAAGCACCAACATGGAGTTGCCTAAGAGTTTGACGCGCTTTATTTGGGACCCCGGAGGCCCAATCAAGAGCAAACATGGGTGGCAACTCAAGGATGAGTGGAAGCGTAACCCACCTTCACACAAGCTTCACTCAAAAAGTCCAACTTGAGGTCTATAAATTAAAGTGCTAGGTGGGAGACACCCCACCATGGTAATATCCTTCCAACCTTTCTTTCTTTTAGTTTTTCTTTATTGAATTTTGTCTCTTTGATTAGCTTAGTTTGATTGAATTTTAGGCTTAATTTAGTTGCATTTTATGCTTGATCATGTATTTTTGAAGAATGATGTGTTTTGGTCTTGAAAACCTTTGATTGATATCATGGTTGGTGCCTTAGAGGCATTAAAAATGTTGCAGAAATAGAGCATGATGCGTGTACACAGCCTTGTGCGTACGCACACAACCCTTAGTTTTTGCCATCTGTGCGTGCGCATAGCCCTGTGCGTACGCACACTGATGCACCACTATTTCGTGGTGCATTCTATGCTGAATTTAGGGGATTTTATCACCCTTTTCCCACATTTATTCCATGAAATGGCATGGTTTCATGTATTTCTCCTAATTTGTACTTAAATGTGAAAATATGCTTTTTAGGCCCTTAATTGGTTAATTTTAATTCACGTTTGATTCCACTTGATGCCATGATGTGTTTGTTGAGTGATTTCAGGTTAAAAAGGCTAGGAATGGATCAAAGGAGTGAAGAGAAAAGCATGCAAAATGGAGAAATCATGGAAAATCAAGGATTTGGGATGCATTCATTGATGCGCACGCGTAGCAGACGCACGCGCGTGGAGTTGAAGTCGTGTGGGAATGCGTACGCATAAATGACGCGTACGCGTGGGAGCAAAATTGCCAAGCGACGTGTACGCGTGACCCACGCGTACGCGTCGATGCTCGCACATGACATCATTAAAGTCAAAATGCTGGGGTCGATTTCTGGGCTTCCCAGGCCAAATCCAACTCATTTCTGAGCCTATAACATGCAAAAATCAAGAGGTGTCAAAGGGAGGGAAGTCATAATTGAATTTTGGAGGGAATGCTTTAGTTAGTTTCTAGAGAGAGAAGCTCTCTCTTCTCTTTAGAATTAGGTTAGATATAGATTAAGATTTCTTAAATCTAGGTTTAATTCTTGCTTTCATCTACTTTTCCTTTACAATTTCTTGTTTTCTACCTTTGCTTTCTTAGTTTAGCATTTCAATTCTTGTAATTCTTTACTTTGTTGTTGATGAACTCTTATTTCTTCTATTTCCCTTTTAATGCAATTTATGTTTTCATGTTCCTTTATTGTTGATTTGCTTTATTATTGTTGATCTCTTGTAACTAGTAGTTGTAGATTTATATTTCTTGCAATTTGATCTTACTTTCCTTTTATTCCTTCCAAGTGTTTGATTAAATGCTTGGGAGGATGCTAGAGTAGATTCTTCTCCTCTTGGCTTTGGTTGAGTAATTGGAGACTCTTGAGTTATCAAACTCTTTTGTTGATTGATAATTGAAAGTTGATAATTGATTTGAATTCCACTAACTATAGTCTTTCCTTAGGAATTGACTAGGACTTGTGGACTCAAGTTCATTTATCCACTTGACTTTCCTTCATAGTTAGAGGTTGACTAAGTGGGAGCAATGGACAATTGATTTCACAATTGATGATCATAATGAGTATAGGACTTTGAATTCTCATTCCTTGATAAGAGCTTTATTAGTTATTAGTTTAATTCTTGCAATTTACTTTTCTTCCCCTTTATCGAAAACCCCAAAATATACAATCAATGACCAATAGCAAGAACACTTCCCTGCAATTCCTTTGAGAGATGAGCCGAGGTTTGAATACTTCGGTTATTTTTATTGGGGTTTGTTACTTGTGACAACCAAATTTTTGTATGAAAGGATTATTTGTTGGTTTAGAAACTATACTTGCAACGAGAATTCATTGAGGAATTCTAAACCATGAAAAATCCTTTCATAAAAATGGCGCCGTTGCTGGGAAATTGCAAATGTGTGCCTTATTATTGGTTATTGTATATATGTGAATATTGTGAATATGTTTGCCTTTTGTCTCTTTGTTAGTTTTTGCTACTCATAGGATTTAGTTTTCTTTGTTTCTTATTTGATTTTATTTTCATTTGCCCTTGCTATCATGAATTCTCATCTTTTTGGTTATGAGTTAGGTTACAACTATATTGTAGGAAGTGGGAATTACAATGAGAATGTGCGTCAAGGATGAAACAATCAAGGTTAGGAGGAGCCTCAAGCTTATGGATAACCTTCTTGGCAACAACCTCCTTCGGTTTTGTATAGCTATAATTCCACTCCTTATGCATATCAATCTAATGGATTTGGTAGTCTTTATTGTACTTGTCAACAACCACCACATGTCTATGAGCCTCATCCTCAACATAGCCCTCAACCATACTCACAAGCCCCCTTTTCACCAAATACCTCCCTATGACCCTTATCCATCATATAACCAATCACCCTTACCTCATTCTTGTGATCATTATGTAAGAAATTCCATGGATCTAATACAATTCCAACATCAATACTCCCAAGAGGCACAAACTTCATATACACCACCTCCATATTTTTATCAAGAAGAACCACCTTCCTATTATGAACCCTTTCTCCAAAATAATGAACCCTCCTATCCACCCCAAGCCCCAATGGATGATGATTCTCTCACTTTACTCCTTCAAGGGCAAAGAGAAATGCAAAGGGAGGTACTAGAATTCACGGCCGCCTTAGATGAAGTGGTAAACCGATTAGCCTCCCAATGCTTGAACCCTCAAAGCACTCCCATGGCTACATGTGGAGAATCAAATGAAGAGCCTACCATGAAGGAGAGATTGGAAACTTCGGTGGAAAATAAGGAATATTGCTTTGTGTTAGAACAATTGGAGGAAGCTATGATTGTTAAAGAAGAGAAAGAATTGGTTGAAGACTTAGGAAATGCCGAACCTCCATGGGAACTTAGAGTGCAAGAAAACCCCTCCAAGAAGATTGATTTGATGTTGAGGAGGAAAGTGCACAACCTCCAAAGAAATTGTTGAATGAACACTTGGAAGGAATGAAGCAAGAATTGAGTTCCCTGGGTGATAAAGATCGTGCATCAAATCTTAGTGGTGAAGAATCCTTTGAACTTGAAGAACCTTCTCCCAGTGAATTTGAAAATATTATGGAGGTAGATTTCTCTCATCCTCCCATTTATGATTTGAGTGATGGATAAGAGTTAGATAAAATTGATGAACAAAGGATTGAAATTGAAGAAGTTTATAAAGAGGTGGAGGTAATCAAAGAAGAACATAAGGGAGTGGAGCTTATAAGGTCATTAGAAATACCTCTCCCCTAGCCATCACCGTCCATTCTTACATTCAAGTGGGTAAATCTCTCATCTCTAAGCTTAATTAGTCCACTTGAATATGGTTTGCTTGAGACGGATGGGCAACTTAGAGCTCTTTGTGGCTTCAAGAGCAAAAGGGAGATGGTTAGTGGTTGGCATCGTAAATCAGAGTCCATGATGGTTGTATGCTCAAGGCTTAATTGCAAGGGTTGGTGTAGAGCTAGATTGATTGGGTCTAGAAGGATGTTTGGTCACTTCATTGAGAATTCATCTTGCTTAGCACCTGGATGGGCTAATGAGGATCATTTTAAAAATGGGTGTCAAAATAAAGTGTGGGATCCCGGATAGCCCAAGGAGTATCAATTTTGGGAGCCAATGGTTTGTGAAGAACTCCATCAAGGCTTGAAGGCATTAATTTTGAAGAATGGTGCTTATTGGAGACTCAAGCATTAGTGGATGTTCAAAGATGCCTTCAAGCACAAGCCACCTTGATGAGGATCTCCCCATAAGTCCAACTTAAGGACAATAAATAAAAGTTCTAGGTGGGAGACACCCCATCATGGTAAAATCTTTTCATTTTCTCTTTTGTAAATATTGGTAAAATTAGTTTAATTTCATGCTTTATTTAGTTTGTTGAGTTTAGTTGATAGTTTGGTATGTTAAATAAGGTTTTATGGTGTTTTGGTAGCTGTTTGGAGGTTTGGAATGCTTGGTTTCATGCAAAAACATAGAAAAATTTTGAAAAACAGAGCACCAACCCACGCGCACGCGTACCCCATGCGTACACGTGCCACAAGCATTTTTTTGACTATCCACGCGCATGCGTCACCCACGCGTACGCGTGGATTCAAAAATTCCACCTCCTAGCCAAATTCCAGAGAGTTGCGCCTGCAGTGTGCGTGTTTTGTGCCTTTCGTGCAAGCCAACCCACGCGTAAGCGTGAAGGATTCGTACGCGTTACTCTCTGAATAAGCCACCTACGCGTACGCGTGGCACACGCGTACGCGTCGCATCCGTTTCACCATCCCCACGCGCACGCGTCGATGCACGCATACGTGTGGATGCCCTTCTTTCACATACTTCTTTTCTCATATTCTTTCCATTTCTTCCCTTATTCTTTCTTCTTCTCTTTTCTTTCCCTTCTCTTTCCATCATCTAACACTTCCAAACACCATTTATAACCATTCCTTTTAGATAGTTAGTTGTTTAGTCAGTTTAATTTTTATTTAATTTTTGTTTTTTTATTATAAGTGTTGGATTGTTCATCTTGTTTACTGTTTATCGCTGCTGATTATTAATGCGAGGTTAGTTTAACATCATTGTTGTTAATTATCATTGTTGGATTCTCTTGTTGAGGTTACACTTCATTACTTGGTTTTGAATTTTTCATGCTTAACTTTTGTGAACACCAAGTGAATGACATTGCCTTCAAGATTCTTAATCTTTTTGAATTGCATGATTTGGCCACCATGTGATATGAATCCCTTCTTTGATTAGGAAATTTCTTGATGGGGGTTGTGCATTTATCTTAATGTATTGTGTTTCTTGATCATATGCATCCATATATTTTTGGCTTGAATGCTTTCATGCTTCTATATTGCTTGTTTGGTTGTTTTAACCTACAAGTTTAGAGCATTTCAAGCACATTAGAATAAGTGAAGTGCATGCTCCTTTTTGCGAAGTTGTGACATAGCATTTTATGTTAGTGTGTGTTCTAAACCGCGCGCAACTTAGAATGCACACTTACTCTTATCCATGTCACACTAATTCACTCACTCGATTCTAGTGGTTATTACCTCATTCCAACAATGTATGCTTCCTTGCTTTTGCATTTACTTTTCTTACTATCCTACCTTCTATTTTCAGGATGAGTTATTTTAAGCTAAAAGTGGAAGCAGGAGACAGAACATGCAACAACCGGTTGATTCACCAGCTGAAGGTGGCAATCCGAAGAGTTGCCGTACCCCCTTGCTCATCTTTGCATGCACCGAGGAGGGTGCAAACTTTTAAGTTTGGGGAGGTCATCCGACCAGTCGATGTTTTGGGTGACAAATTTCTAATCCCAACACTTTTGCATTTCATTTTAGGTCTTTTAGGATTTTTAGTTGTACTTTCTTATTCTTGCATATGTATACATAATAAGCTTAGTCAAAATAATGGAATTTTTCAAGAAATTTATCTATAGGGCATTTACATCCCAATTGATTTGAGTAAAAATTTTTCATCGAACTTGCTTAAACTATACATTGTGGAACATGTTTTGAGCTAAGAACACAAGCTTGCGAGTTTTGAGCCTAATTGTGTGGTTACATCTTATAACCACTTATTTTCCTTCTTATGTGCATTATTCTCTTTCTATGAGTGTAATCTTTGATTTGTTTGATTCTTTATATCCATTATTTTGTGTAGACATGCATTTATATGATTGAGGCCATCATTTCATTTAGTTCACTTACCCAAATAGCCTTACCTTTAATCTTCCATTGTTAGCCAACTTTGAGCCTACGATTAACCCACTTGTTCTTAATATAAGCACATTACAAGCCTTGAAGCAAAAAATAATAAATGTCCTTATTTGGATCATTGATTAGCTTAGGCTAGTGAGTGTGTATCATTCAAGTGTGGGGAAACTTGGGACATTGGTTGAGAAAAAGGGTAGTTTTGTATTCACATTGAAGATCTTGGGAATTGGGTACATACTCATGTGTTAATTAAATGTAAAACCGTATGCATTGATACTTTTGTATATACTTTATTGCAAAAAGAAAAAATGAAAAAAGAAAAAAAGAAAAAAATATATATCAAAAGAAAAGAAAAAAATAGAAAAAGAAAGAAAAAGAAAAGTAATAAAAAGGGGACAAAAAGCCCCAAGTGAAGCTCAATAATAATCAATGCATATGACTTGTGATCAAGAAAATAATGCATAAGTGTGTGAAAAAGTGAAGAATGGGTAGTTAGGTTAGCTTTGAAATAGTATAGGTTGTTATATAGGTTAGGTGGGAGGTTTAAGTTGATCAAAGATTCAAATTTCAAGTCCATTTGACCATATGCATCCTACCTTGACCCTAGCCCCATTACAACCTTATGGAAAGTCCTCATGATGAATGTATGCATGCATGAAATAAATGTTGATTGTTAGATGAAAAACAAATCTTGGAAAGCATGATTAGGGGAGAATCGAGTGAATCAACACCTATACACTTGAGCGATTAGAGCGGATACACATCCGGTGAGGGTTCGGTTGCTCAATTACATGTTTTCACCGATGATCATTTCTTTTCTTGCAAGTTTGTAAAATCTTTAATAACAAAATTCAATTGTGGTTTAGCTTGGTTGTTAATACCTTTAGCCCTTATGCTTATATTGATTTTCTTGAAAATTCACTTATTTTGACCAAGCAATTGCATTCATTTAGATAGTTGCATATAGATAGATTGCATTTAGTTACTTTACATTGAATAATGATGATACTTTTTGTCTCTTTCTTGGTTTAAGCATGAGGACATGCTTGGTTTAAGTGTGGGGAGATTTGATGCACCACTATTTCGCGATGCATTCTATGCAGAATTTAGGGGATTTTATCACCCTTTTCCCACATTTATTCCATGAAATGGCATGGTTTCATGTATTTCTCCTAGTTTGTGCTTAAATGTGAAAACATGCTTTTTAGGCCCTTAATTGGTTAATTTTAATTCACCTTTGATTCCACTCGATGCCTTGATGTGTTTGTTGAGTGATTTCAGGTTAAAAAGGCTAGGAATGGGTCAAAGGAGTGAAGAGAAAAGCATGCAAAATGGAGAAATCATGGAAAATCAAGGATTTGGGATGCATTCATCGACGCGCACGTGAAGCAGACGGGCGCGCGTGGAATTGAAGTTGCGTGGCGACGCGTACGCGTACATGACGCGTACGCGTGACCCACACATACGCGTCGATGCTCGCACATGACATCATTAAATTCAAAATGCTGGGGGCAATTTCTGGGCTTCCCAGGCCCAAATCCAACTCATTTTTGAGCCTATTACATGCAGAAATCAAGAGGAGTCAAATGGGGGGAAGTCATAATTGAATTTTGGAGGGAATGCTTTAGTTAATTTCTAGAGACAGAAGCTCTCTCTTCTCTCTAGAATTAGGTTAGATGTAGATTAGGATTTCTTAGATCTAGGTTTAATTCTTGCTTTCATCTACTTTTCCTTTACAATTTCTTGTTCTTCTACCTTTGCTTTCTTAGTTTAGCATTTCAATTCTTGTAATTCTTTACTTTGTTGTTGATGAACTCTTATTTCTTCTATTTTCCTTTTAATGCAATTTATCTTTTCATGTTCCTTTATTGTTGATTTGCTTTATTGTTGTTGATCTCTTGTAACTAGTAGTTGTAGATCTATATTTCTTGCAAGTTGATCTTACTTTTCTTTTATGCCTTTGATGAGCGGATAATTTATACGCTTTTTGGCATTATTTTTTGGTAGTTTTTAGTATGATTTAGCTACTTTTTAGTATATTTTTATTAGTTTTAAAAAAATCACATTTCTGGACTTTACTATGAGTTTGTGTGTATTTCTGTGATTTCAGGTATTTTCTGGCTGAAATTGAGGGACCTGAGCAAAAATCTGATTCAGAGGCTGAAAAAGGACTGCAGATACTGTTGGACCCGAGTTTTGACGACGCAAACTGGCATTTAAACGCCAACTTCCTGCCCTATTCTGGCGTTAAACGCCAGAACTGAGTTACAAGCTGGAGTTAAACGCCCAAACTGGTACCAAAGCTGGCGTTTAACTCCAAGAAAAGCCTCTACATGTGAAAGCTTCAATTCTCAGCCCAAGCACACACCAAGTAGGCCCGGAAGTGGATTTCTGCATCATTTACTCATTTCTGTAAACCTTAGGTTACTAGTTTAGTATAAAAACTACTTTTAGAGATTTATTTTATATCTTTGGATCATTTAGTCCTTAGACATCGGAGGCTGGCCTTTCGGCCATGCCTGGACCTTCATCACTTATGTATTTTCAACGGTGGAGTTTCTACACCCCATAGATTAAGGTGTGAAACTCTGCTGTTCCTAATGAATTAATACAAAGTACTATTGTTTTTCTATTCAATTCAAGCTTATTCTTATTCCAAGATATTCACTCGCACTTTAACTTGTTGAATGTGATGATCCGTGACACTCATCATCATTCTCACCTATGAACGCGTGCCTGACAACCACTTTCGTTCTATCTACAATAGCTTGAGTGTGTATCTCTTAGCGTCCATTCTGAAAGATCGGAGTCTTCGTGGTATAAGCTAGAATCAATTGGCGGCCATTCTTGAGATCCGAAAAGTCTAAACCTTGTCTGTGGTATTCCGAGTAGGATCTGGGATGGAATGACTGTGACGAGCTTCAAACTCGCGAGTGTTGGGCATAGTGACAGACGCAAAAGGCTCAATGGATCCTCTTCCAACATGAGTGAGAACCGACAGATGATTAGCCGTGCGGTGACAGCGCATTTGGACCATTTTCACTGAGAGGACGGACGGTAGCCATTGACAACGGTGATCCCCCAACATACAGCTTGCCATGGAAAGGAGTATGAATGATTGAATGAAGACAGTAGGAAAGCAGAGATTCAGAAGGAGCAAAGCACCTCCATACGCTTATCTGAAATTCTCACCAGTGAATTACATAAGTATTTCTATCTTATTTTATATTTTATTTATATTTTAATTATCAAAACCTCATAACCATTTGAATCTGCCTGACTAAGATTTACAAGGATGACCATAGCTTGCTTCAAGCCGACAATCTCCGTGGGATCGACCCTTACTCATGTAAGGTTTATTACTTGGACGACCTAGTGCACTTGTTGGTTAGTTGTGCGGAGTTGTGAAGAAGAATTGAGATTATGAACGTGCGTACCAAGTTTTTGGTGCCATTGACGGGGATTGTTCGAGTTTGGACAACTGACAGTTCATCTTGTTGCTCAGATTAGGTAATTTTATTTTATTTTTTTTAGCTTTTTATTTTCGAAAAAAATTTAAAAAAATAAAATAAATTATTCTATGTTCTTCAGAATTTTTAAGAATGAATTCTAGAGTTTCAGATGATGTTTTTCGTCACAGGAGCTAATTGATTCCCATCAATTTGGCTGTTGTATGTAATGTCCTACTGAAGCCTGGCTAGCCATGTCTAATGTTTTTAGACTGAAGCTTTAGACTAACATTGCATGATTCCTGGAATTCATATTAAAAATTTTGAATTTATTTATTCTTTCTTTTTCCAAATAATTTTTGAAAATCCAAAAAAATTTCATAAAATCATAAAAAACAAAAATTTTGTGTTTCTTGTTTGAGTCTAGTGTCAAATTTTAAGTTTGGTGTCAATTGCATATTTTTAAATTATCTTAAAAATTTTCGAAAAAAATTTTATGCATTATGTTCTTCATTGATCTTCAAGTTGTTCTTGATTATTTTCTTTGTTTGATCTTTCCATTTTCTTGTTTTGCATCTTTTCTTGTTTTTCATATGCATTTTTGAATTATTAGTGTCTAAAACTTAAAAATTTTTAAGTTTGGTGTCTTGCATGTGTCTCTTTTCTTAAAAATTTTCAAAATTAAGTTCTTGATGTTCATCTTGATCTTCAAAGTGTTCTTGGTGTTCATCTTGACATTCAAAATGTTCTTGCATTTTTTTCTTGTTTTGATCTTAAATTTTTATGTCTTGTGTCATTTTTATGTTTTTCTCTCTCTTCCTTAAAATTTAAAAAGAAAAAAAATATCTTTCCCTTATTCTTCTCATAAATTTCGAATATTTGAGTTGACTTTTTCAAAAATTTTTAACTTTAGTTGTTTCTTATTAGTCAAGTCAAAATTTTCAATTTAAAAATCCTATCTTTTCAAAACTTTTTCAAAAATCAAATCTTTTTCAATTTTCTCTTTTATATTTTCGAAAATTTCAAAATTATTTGCAAAATCTTTTTATTATTTTTATCTCATATTTTCAAAATTAATTCTAACATTTAATATTCTGATTCAAAAATCTCAAGTTGTTACTTGCCTATTAAGAAAGGTTCAATCTTTAAATTTTAAATCATATCTTTTAGTTTCTTGTTAGTCAAGTAATCAACTTTAATTTTCAAAATCAAATCTTTTTAAATTTACTTTTTAAATCTTTTTCAAAATAAATTTCAATCATATCTTTTTCAAATTCAATTTCAAAATATTTTCTAACTTCTTATCTTTTCAAAATTGATTTTCAAATCTTTTTCAATTAACTACTTACCTTTTTATTTGATTTTAAAAGTTTTCTATTTCAATCATATCTTTTTCAAAACCACCTAACTACTTTTCTCTCTCTATTTTTCGAAAATCACTACAACTTTTTCAAAAATCTCTTTTTATTTAATTAATTTATTTAGTTTCAAATTTCATTTTGTTTCTCTTTTTAATTTTCAAATTATAACTAATTTTTAAATAAAAACAAAAATATTTTCCTTTTATTTTAAATTAAATTTGAATTTTCTCTCCCTCTCTCATCTCCTTCTATTTATTTATTTATCTACTAACATTCCCCTTCTACTCACAATTTGAACCCCCTCTTCTTCTCTGTATTCGAATTTTTCTCTTCTTCTTCTTCTATTCTTCTCTTCTACTCACATAAGGGAATCTCTATACTGTGACATAGAGGATTCCATATTTTCTTTGTTCACTTCTTTTTCATATGAGCAGGAACAGGGATAAAGACATTCTTATTAAAGCTAATCCTGAACCTGAAAGGACTCTTAAGGGGAAACTAAAAGAAGCTAAAGCACAACAGAAATTTTCGAAAAAGAAGGAGACATGGCCGAACCCAATAACAATGGTGGAGATGCAAGGAAGATGCTTGGTGACTTTATTGCACCCTCTTCTAACTTCTATGGAAGAAGCATCTCAATTCCTGCCATTGGAGCAAACAAATTTGAGCTTAAGCCACAATTAGTTTCTCTAATGCAACAGAATTGCAAGTTTCATGGACTTTCATTGGACGATCCTCATCAGTTCTTAGCTGAATTATTGCAAATCTGTGACATTGTCAAAACCAATGGAGTTGATCCCGAGGTCTATAGGCCCAAGCTTTTCCCTTTTGCTGTAAGAGATAGAGCTAGAACATGGTTGGATTCACAACCTAAGGAAAGCCTAAACTCTTGGGAAAAGCTGGTCAGTGCTTTCCTGGCCAAATTCTTTCCACATCAAAAGATGAGCAAGCTTAGAGTGGAAATCCAAACCTTCAGACTGAAGGAAGGTGAGTCCCTCTATGAAGCTTGGGAAAGATATAAGCAATTAATCCAAAGGTGTCCTACTGACATGCTTCCAGAATGGAGCATCATATGTATATTCTATGATGGTCTGTCTGAGTTGTCAAAAATGCTATTGGACCATTCTGCAGAAGGATCTCTTCATCTAAAAATCCCTGCAGAAGCTCAGGAACTCATTGAAATAGTTGCAAATAACCGGTTCATGTACACCTCTGAGGGAAATCCTGTGAACAATGGGACACCTCAGAAGAAGGAAGTTCTTGAAATTGATACTCTGAATGCCATATTGGCTCAGAATAAAATATTGACTCAGCAAGTCAATATGATTTTCCAGAGTCTGAATGGATTGCAAGCTGTATCCAACAGTACTAAAGAAGCATCTTCTGAAGAAGAAGCTTATGATCCTGAGAACCCTGCAATGGCAGAGGTGAATTGCATGGGAGAACCCTATGGAAACACCTATAATCTTTCTTGGAGAAATCATCCAAATTTCTCATGGAAGGACCAACAGAAGCCTCAACAAGGCTTCAATAATAATGGTGGAAGAAATAGGTTTAGCAATAGCAAGCCTTTTCCATCATCTTCTCAGCAACAGACAGAGAATTCTGAACAGAGCCATTCTGGCCTGGCAACCATAGTCTCTGATCTATCCAAGACCACACTAAGTTTCATGAATGAAACAAGGTCCTCCATTTGAAATTTGGAGGCACAGGTGGGTCAGCTGAGTAAGAAGATTACTAAAACTCCTTCCAGTACTCTCCCAAGCAATACAGAAGAAAATCCCAAGAGAGAGTGCAAGGCCATAACCATGACCAACATGGCCGAACCTGGAGAGAGTGAGAAGGACGTGAGTCCCAGTGAGAAAAGTCTCATGGGACGTCTTTTGGACAGAAAGGAGTTTCCCTTTGAGGAACCAAAAGAATTTGAGGCTCATACAGAGACCATAGAGATTTCATTGAACTTCATTCTGCCATTCATGAGCTCTGATGAATATTCTTCCTCTGAAGAGGATGAAGACATCACTGAAGAGCAATTTGCTAAATATCTAGGAGTAATCATGAAGCTGAATGCCAAGTTATTTGGTACTGAGACTTAGGAGGATGAACCCCCTTGTTCACCAATGAACTGAATCCATTAATGAGGCAGACATTACCTCAGAAGAAACCGGATCCTGAAAAATTCTTCATACCTTGTACCATAGGCACCATGACCTTTGAGAAGGCTCTATGTGACCTGGGGTCAGGGATAAACCTCATGCCACTCTCTATAATGGAGAAACTAGGAATTTTTGAGGTACAAGCTGCAAGAATCTCACTAGAGATGGCAGACAAATCAATGAAACAGGCTTATAGACTAGTAGAGGACGTACTAGTGAAGGTTGAAGGCTTTTACATCCCTGCTGATTTCATAATCCTAGACACTGGGAAGGATGAGGATGAATCTATCATCCTTGGCAGACCCTTCCTAGCCACAGCAAAAGCTGTGATTGATATTGACAGAGGAGAGTCAGTCCTTAAGTTGAATGAGGACTACCTTGTATTCAAAACTCAAGGTTTTCCTTCTGTAACCATGGAGAGGAAGCATGAAAAGATTCTCTTAATACAGAGTCAAACAGAACCCCCACATTAAAACTCTAAGTTTGGTGTTGGGAGGCCACAACCAAACTCTAAGTTTTGTGTTGAGAGGCCACAACCAAACTCGAAGTTTGGTGTTGAGAGGCCCCAACCCTGCTCTGATTATTTGTGAGGCTCTATGAGAGCTCACTGTCAAGCTATTGACATTAAAGAAGTGCTTATTGGGAGGCAACCCAATGTTATTTAGTTATATCTATTTATTTTCCATTGTTATTTTATGTTTTCTGTACATTGATGATCATGTGAAGCCACAAAAACAACTTAAAAATCAAAAACAGAATGGAAAACAACATTAAAAATAGCACACCCTGGAGGATAAGCTTACTGGCGTTTAAACACCAGTAAGAAGCATCAGATTGGCGTTTAACGCCAGAAAGAAGCATCGAGCTGGCGTTAAACGCCAAAAACAGGCTACAGTCTGGCGTTAAACGCCAGAAACAGGGTACAAGCTGGCATTAAACGCCAGAAACAGGCTACAGTTTGGCGTTTAACGGCAGAAACAAGCAGCAGTTTGGCGTTAAATGCCAGGATTGCACTCTAAGGGCGTTTACACGCCTAAATGGAGCAGGGATGATAAGTCCTAGACCCCTCAGGATCTGTGGACCCCACAGGATCCCCACCTACCCCACCTCTCTCTCTCTCTCTCTTCCACTTTTTTATAACACTCTTTCCCAAAAACCCCACTACCTCCAAATTCAAAATCCTTTCCCTCCTAAACCCAACCCTAATACACGAAACCTAACCCTCCCCCCACCCCTATATAAACCCCTCACCGCTCCTTCATTTTCACACATTACAACCACTACTTCTACCCCTTGGCCGAACCACGTATCTCCCTCCATCTCCTCTATTTTCTTCTTCTTCTACTACTTTCTTTCTTCCTTTGCTCGAGGACGAGTAAACCTTTTAATTTTGGTGTGGT
Source organism: Arachis hypogaea (assembly GCF_003086295.3). Taxonomy (NCBI): domain Eukaryota; kingdom Viridiplantae; phylum Streptophyta; class Magnoliopsida; order Fabales; family Fabaceae; genus Arachis; species Arachis hypogaea. The sequence continues at coordinate 84,494,256 of NC_092052.1, forward strand.
AAAAGCATTGCTTTTTGTTTTTCCATAACCATTAATGGCACCTAAGGCCAGAGAAACCTCAAGAAAGAGGAAAGAAAAGGCAATTGCTTCCACCTCTGAGTCATGAGAGATGGAGAGATTCATCTCAAAGGTTCATCAAGACCACTTCTATGAAGTTGTGGCCAAGAAGAAGGTGGTCCCTAAGGTCCCTTTCAAGCTCCAAAGGAGCAAATATCCGAAGATCCGACAAGAGATTAGAAGAAGAGGATGGGATGTTCTATCCAGTCCTATTCAACAAGTCAGAATCTTAATGGTTCAAGAGTTCTATGCAAACACATGGATCACTAGGAACCATGATCAAAGTATGAACCCGAATCCAAATAATTGGCTTACAATGGTTCGGGGGAAATACTTAGATTTCAGTCTGGAAAATGTTAGGTTAGCGTTCAACTTGTCAATGATGTAAGAAAATGCACGCCCCTACACTAGAAGGGTCAACTTTGATCAAAGGATGGACCAAGTCCTCATTGACATATGTGTGGAAGGAGCTCAATGGAAAAGAGACTCAAGAGGTAACCCGGTTCAATTAAGAAGACCGGACCTTAAGCCTGTAGCTAGAGGATGGTTGGAGTTCATCCAACGCTCTATCATTCCTACTAGCAACCGATCCGAAGTAACTGTGGATCAGGCCATCATGATCCATAGTATCATGATTGGGGAGGAAGTGGAAGTTCATGAGATTATACCTCAAGAACTCTACGAGGTGGCTGACAAGTCCTCCACTTTGGCAAGGTTAGCCTTTCCTCACCTCATTTGTCTCCACTGCAATTCGGCTGGGATTGTTGTTCATACCCTGGGTCGAGATGTCCGACCCGGGATGACTAGCGACAAAGCGACCGACCTCTTTAGGTCAAACGATCCGACCTCTTCCCAAAGAGCTCGGACAAATCGACAGGAAAGCCCAAAGAGGGCCCAAAATCGAGGAACACGACCCAAATCCAAAGGCAGCCCAAGCCTACGGAGAGAAGGGCGGTTCCCTTGAAGATAAGCTGACCTCACCTAAAGATAAGATAAGATAACTAACTTATCTTATCTAAAAAAGTCACTATCACACCTCTATAAATACACTGGAGCACCCAGGTATAACTCATACTCTGATTCTACTAAAAACCTGCTTAATACCCTTGCTAAATTAAGCATCGGAGTCCCTTGCAGGTACCACCACCCTCCGGTGAGGAAGGATCAGAAGCACATCCAGTCCAACAAGTCGGGTACGACAGCTCCAGCCGTCCCACATCAGCCAGACACGTTAGCACCGACCGACACAGAAGATCTCATCCGAGGTCGACCTATATTTTCAGGTAACCCTCAGAATATTGGCGCTGATACCGGGGAACCAGAAAGTCATCCCATCACCATGGCGGACGACCATGACAACGACCACAATTCAGATCTAGAAGATAGAATGCCGCACAAGAATGCAGACACTACACCGAAAGATACCCCCTCATCCTAACAAAAACAACGATTCACCAAATATGGAAGCAGTGGAGGCACTTCAAGATTGCTTAAAGCATCTAGAAAAAGAGGTAGAGCATCAACGAGAAGCTGAGAGAGACCTACGAAGGGAAGTTAGGCGACGCTGCGAGTTAGAGGACAAGCTCCTAAAATTCGAAGCAGATCTCAAGGCCAAAAATACTCGATCCAGACATGAAGACGACTCCCGTAAGGACCAAGACCCATTCACCAAAAAGATCATGAGGACTAAAATCCCAAAAGACTTCAAACTTCCCGACATGACTTTGTATGATGGCACAGCAGATCCCAGCCATCATCTCAGTAATTTCAGAAGTAGAATGTACCTCACCGACGCCTCAGATGCAGTTCGTTGCAAAGCCTTCCCGACTACCTTAACAAAGACAGTAATTAGATGGTTCGACAATCTACCTCCAATGTCCATCTCAAGCTTCGACGACTTAGCCAAAACGTTTTTGGCCAGATTCTCCATCCAAAAAGACAAAATAAAGCACGCCCTGAGTCTATTAGGAATCAAACAAGGAGAACGGAAAAGTTTTTACAGCTACATGGAAAGATTCAACAAAGCCTACCAACAGAGGCCACCATTATGGGTCTCATCAATGGCTTGTGAGAGGGACCTTTTAGCCAATCTATATCAAAGAAACATCCCACATCTCTGAATGAAGTGCAAGAACGAGCAGAGAAGTACATCAACATGGAGGAGAACTCTCGACTAGGAGAGACTTCAAAATACGGATTCACCTACTCCTCCCGAGATAAGGATAAAGAGTCCAAAAAGAAAGAAGAACGACATGGGGAAAAAATAAAAAAATACCACAATTACACCCCTCTTCGGGTGTCCCTTGTGGATGTCTACAAAGAAGTTTGCCATACTGAAAAAATACCCCCAGCTCGACCACTAAAAAGCAAAAAAGGAGGAGGAAATCAGACTGAATATTGCGAATACCATCGAATCCGCGGACATTCCACCAACGAATGCTTTGACCTAAAAATGTCATAGAAAAACTAGTAAGAGAAGGAAAATTAGATCGATACCTGGCCACCCGAGATGATGAGCAAAGAAAAAGAAGAAGGGACGAAGATGTCGGAAGAACAGAGCGATCACCTCGTACACCAGAAAGACACGTTCACATGATACACGGAGGATTTACGGGAGGAGGAACCTCCAAATCATCTCGCAAAAGATATCTTAAAGAAGTATATCATGTCGAGGGAAAGGAGGAAGCACCCGATATCCCCACAATTACTTTTACCAAAGAAGACGCATCCGGTATCATCTCAAGACACGACGATCCTATGGTCATCACTATTATACTGGCAAACACAAATCTCCACCGCACGTTGGTAGACCAAGGAAGCTCTGCCGACATCTTGTTTAAAACGGCCTTCGACAAACTTGGCTTGGAAGAAAAAGAACTCAGAGCATATCCAAACAGCCTGTTCGGATTGGGAGCCACTCCAGTTTAGCCTCTTGGATACATCTCACTACACACGACCTTTGGAAAAGGAAACCAATCAAGAACACTAAAGATAGACTACATCGTGGTCGACGTGAGTTCAGCCTACAACGCCTTAATAGGTCGGACAACGTTAAATTAGCTCAGCGCAGTAGTCTCGACCCCACATCTATGCATGAAGTTCCCAACTACAGAAGGGATAGCTACAATAAAAACAGACCAGAAGACAGAGCGCCGCTGTTACAATGAAAGTCTAAACCTCAGAGACAGAGGAGAAGAATTCCACACCATCGAACTCGGTGGAGTTCAAAGGCGGGAAGAACTCCGCCCACAACCCAAAGGTGAAGTAGAAAAATTCCATATCGGAGACACCCCAGACAAAACAACCAATATCGGTACAATCCTAAAAGGAGAAACAAAAGAATCACTCATACAGTTCTTACGAGATAACATCAACCTCTTTACATAGAAGGCTGCAGACATGCCAGGCATAGACCCCAAATTAATGTGCCACAAGCTAGCAGTCTACCCAGGATCTCAGCTAGTACAACAGAGACGTAGAAAGCTCGGGCCAGAACGATCCCAAGCTGTGGAAGAGCAGGTGCAAGCTCTACTGGAGGCAGGATTCATAAGGGAAGTCAAGTACCCATTAAGGCTAGCTAACGTCGTCTTGATGAGAAAATTGAATGGGAAGTGGCGAATGTGTACTGACTACACTGATCTCAACAAAACCTGCCCAAAAGATCCTTATCCATTCCCAAGTATCGATGCTCTGGTGGATGCCTCCTCCGGATACAAATACCTTTCGTTTATGGACGCATATTCGGGATATAATCAAATCTCAATGTACCCGCCCGACCAAGAAAAAACTTTATTCTTAACCCTAAAGCAAACTACTGCTACATCGTCATGCCTCTTGGACATAAAAACGTAGGAGCCACTTACCAGAGATTGATGAATAAGGTCTTTACGGATCACATCGGAAAAATCATGGAAGTCTATGTGGACGACATGTTAATAAAGACACAAAGTGAAGAGACGTTACTGTCTGACCTCACCCAATTATTCGACACTATAAGAAGGCATGGCATGCGACTTAATCTTGTAAAGTGCACCTTCACAGTAGAAGCTGGCAAATTCTTGGGGTTTATGCTCACACAAAGAGGAATCGAGGCAAATCCGGATAAATGCCAGGTCATACTCGATATGAAGAGCCCGACTTGCGTAAAAGAGGTACAACAGTTCAATGGGAGATTGGCAGCCTTGTCCAGATTTCTAGCGGGATCGGTAATAAGATCTATCCCCTTCTATGCTACTCTAAGGAAGGGAAAGAAGTTTGAATGGACAACGGAGTGCGAGCAGGCATTCCAAGATTTAAAAAGATTCCTGGGACAGCCACCTATCCTATCTCGGCCATGGGAAGGAGAACCACTTATATTATACCTCGCAGTAGAAAGTCGGGCAGTAGCCTCAGCATTAGTCCGGGAAAACGACAGTGGGTAACAACCTGTATATTTTATCAGCAAAGCATTACAAGGATCCAAGCTGAACTACCAAATGATAGAAAAATTCGCCTACGCTCTCATACTAACATCTCGACGACTGTGTCTGTATTTCCAAGCTCACACCATTAGGGTTCGAACCAACTAACCCATAAAGGGGATTTTGCAGAAAACAGACTTAGCAGGCAGAATCTTGCAATGGGCAGTCGAGTTGTCTGAATTCGACCTTCAATATGAAGCTCGGACATCCATCATATCACAATACCTGGCCGACTTCATCGTAGAATTTATAGACACCCCGGAAATCCCTACAGAATGGAATCTCTATGTAGATGGTTCCTCAAATAAAACTGAAAGCGGCGCGGGTGTGATAATAGAAAGTGACCAGGGAACCTAAATAGAATTTTCCCTCAAATTCGGGTTCCCTGCCTCAAACAACCAAGCTGAATATGAGGCGCTACTAGCTAGTTTGAAACTGGCTAGGGAGGTTGGAGCTCAAAAGCTTATCATCTTCAGCGACTCACAAGTAGTAACTTCACAAATAACAGGGAGCTACCAAGCCAAAGATCCCACCATGAAAAAGTACTGGACAAAACCAGGGAATAACTCAGACAACATGGTGAATATGAGGTCCGCCATATACCCCGAGAACAGAATGCCCGAGCTGACGCACTCTCAAAACTAGCCAGTACCAAACCAGGGGGCAACAATAGAAGCCTCATCCAAGAAATGCTCCAGAACCCGTCAATCTCGGAAGAAGAAAAAGTCTTAGCCATAACAAGTCCGGATCAAGGATGGATGACCCCCATAATTAACTACCTCAAAACAGAAACACTCCCCACAGATAAGAAGGAGGCAAAGAGGTTAAAAAGGGAGGCATAATACTACACTATCATAAACAATATTCTGTACAAAAGAGGAATTTCAATACCATTGTTAAAATGTGTGCCGACTTCTAACACAAAGGAAGTTTTAGAAGAAGTACACAGTGGCATCTGTGGCAATCATCTCGGAGCGCAGGCACTTACCACAAAAGTACTTTGGGCCAGATTTTATTGGCCAACTCTACAAAAGGAAGCCACAGAGTTCGTAAAAACATGTCCACCATGTCAGAAACATTCCAATTTTCACATCGCCCCGCCAGAGAAACTCATCAGCGTGACCTCACCTTGGCCATTCGCAAAATGGGGACTTGACCTTCTCGGACCCTTCCCTCAGGGATTGGGACAAGTTAAATTTCTCATAGTAGGGGTAGACTATTTCACAAAATGGATCGAGGCAGAACCCCTAGCTAACGCCACGGCTCAAAGAAGTCGAAAATTTCTATATAGGAACATTGTCACAAGGTTCGGGGTTCCATACTCCATCACCACAAACAATGGCACCCAATTCACAGATGCAGGCTTCTGAAAGTTAGTGGCCGACTTGAACATAAAACACCAGTTCACTTCCGTAGAACATCCCCAAGCCAATGGACAAGCCAAAGCTGCTAACAAAGTCATATTGGCTGGGCTAAAACGGAGATTACAGGATGCAAAAGAAGCCTGGGCTGAAGAGCTCCCACAAGTCCTATAGGCATATCAAACAACGCCACATTCCACCACAAAGGAATCACCCTTCCGATTAGCGTACGAAATGGAGGCAATGATCCCAGTGGAGATTGAAGAAGGGTCGCCTAGAGTGATCCATTATAATGAATAAGCCAACTCCTAACTTCAAAGGGAAGAACTCGACCTACTTCCAGAAGTCCAAGAAAGAGCTCGGATCAGGGAAGAGGCATTAAAACGTCGAATGGCTTCAAGATACAATCAAAAGGTAGTACCGCGAGGTTTTGCTGAGAATGACCTCATCCTAATCCAACATGATATCGGAACAACTCGACCTGGAGAAGGAAAGCTGGCAGCAAACTGGAAAGGACCCTACCGAGTCATAGAAGTACTTCGAAAGGCCTACTACAGACTGTCCGAACTAGATGGGCGAGAGCTTCCTAGGTCGTGGCATGCCTGTAACCTAAGAAGGTACCATAGTTAGGGGTGATAAAGGACCTTATGACAAGGCACACTCTTTTTGAATAAAGTTTTTTAGATTTCCTACAAATTCTCAAGACGCATTAATCTGAAACGCTAAAAATTCATCGCCCGATTATAAAGCTACAGATCGGCAAAAAGTGAAAATCAAATTCACTGCACGATCACGATAAAGACCAACGAAGATGAAAACCAAATTCATCAAAGGTCAACCAAACGAGGATTAAGCCCAATCCCTACAAAATCGGCAAAGATGAAAACAAAATAATATAAGAAGTTATCGAAAGTGATCCATAGAAAGGACCTGACGAGGTCTTAAATAAATGGATTGCTAAAAAATAACTTAAAGACTGGCCGATGTAAAAAAGTCAGATCAGTCACAAAACCAAAGTTATAAAAGTAAATCCCTGAAAAGAGGTCTGGCCAGCCCTATAAAAGAGGATTACTATAACTTAGAAGGGCCCGACGTGATGAAGTCGGCCCAAAACATAAAAGTTATAAAAGTAATCCCTGAAAGAGACCTGAACAAAGTCCAAAAAAGAGGATTACTAAAATAACTTAGAAGGGCCCGACGTGATGAAGTCGGCCCAAAAAATAAAAGTTATAAAAGTAATCCCTGAAAGAGACCTGAACAAGGTCCAAAAAAGAGGATTACTAAAATAACTTAGAAGGGTCCGACGTGACGAAGTCGGCCCAAAACATAAAAGTTATAAAAGTAATCCCTGAAAGAGACCTGAACAATGTCTAAAAAAGACGATTACTAAACTAACTTAGAAGGGCCCGACATGATGAAGTCGGCCCAAAAAATAAAAGTTATAAAAGTAATCCCTGTAAAAGACCTGAACAAGGTCCAAGAAAGAGGATTACAAAAATAACTTAGAAGGGCCCGACACGATGGAGTCGGCCCAAAACATAAAGTTATAGAAGTAATCCCTGAAAGAGACCTGAACAAGGTCCAAGAAAGAGGATTACTAACAACAACTCGGACGAAACTGACATGACAAAGTCGGCCTCCCAAAAACCTTAACGTTATACAAGGTAATTCCTAACAGAGACCTGAACAAGGTCCAAACAAAACGAATTACTAGAAATAACTTCAGGCCAAGACTCAAATGAATCAAGCCACAAGTATGAAATACAAAGGCAATCGAAAGAGGTCGGACAACAAAGTTTCAACACTCCTAAAAACCGGAAAAGGTACCAAGATAAGATGCAGACAGATATGTTACGAAAAACACAAGTTATAATAATAACAAACTCAAGAGGCTACCAAAATCAGCCCCCAAGAGCTTGGAAACTACTTTGTTTTTCAAGATTAAGTTGCTGAACGAGCAACTAAGAAAGTATCAAAAGTCATCAACCACCATCTACAAAATAAAGAGTTCAAAAGCCCACAAGCCGGGCTATCTACACAAACATTTAAGAAATTTATTCAAGATCCGAAGGCTTCTCAACATCAAGACGGGGTGAAGGAGGACGAGTCTGAAGAGGCACTGCATCCACTGTCCCGTCATCCCGATTCAAGATTTGACAATCAGGATCTGATTTGGGATGACCAACCTCAGATGAAAGAGCTGAAGAAGTCAGCACAACAGAAGCTTTGGCGGCAGGCACAGAAGGGGGTTCAACATCATCATCATCAGGGTCGTTTATTCTTGCACTTTTACCATGCTTTCCATTTGTACCCACCAAGTGTTTGACAAAATGCTTGGTTGGGCCTTAGAGTAGATTTTAAGCATTCTTGGCTTGGAGAGAGTAATTAGGTAATCTTGAGTCATGAAAACCCAACTCATGTTGGTGATCTAGAGTTGTTAGCTAATATTGTTTCCATTGATGCTAATCTTTTGCTAATTAAATTAGTGAGTTGATTAGGACTTTTGGATTGAGATTAGCTAGTCTTATTAGACTTTCTCCCAGTATGAGGATAACATGATACCTTCCTCAATCGTCGGACATAACGTATGAGTTTGTGTTGGAGTTGACTAAATAAGGGAGAAAGTCAAACAAGACTAATCAATCATACTACAATAATAAACAAGAATTTATCTCATTACATCATCTCCGATGATTGAGGAAGGTATCATGTTATCCTCATACTCGGAGAAAGTCTAATAAGACTACCTAATCTCAATCCAAAAGTCCTAATCAACTCACTAATTTAATTAGCAAAAGATTAGCGTCAATGGAAACAATATTAGCTAACAACTCTAGATCACCAACATGACTTGGGTTTTCATGACTCAAGATTACCTAATTACTCTCTCCAAGCCAAGAATGCTCAAAATCTACTCTAAGGCCCAACCAAGCATTTTGTCAAACACTTGGTGGGTACAAATGGAAAGCATGGTAAAAGTGCAAGAATAATAAATCTACCAACTACAAATTGCAAGGAAGCAAGATCAACAACTCAAATCAACAATAAAGAAACATGAAACATTAAATTGCATTAAAAGTAAATCAAATCCAACAAGAGCGTCTATGAACATAAAAGAGAAATTAACATTAAAAATCATGAGAATGAGAGAGTAGAAGTAAGAAATCATAAAAGAAACAAGATGGGAACATGTAATTAAACCTAGATCTAAGATGGAAATTAACCTAACCTAATTCTAGAGAGAAGAGGGAGCTTCTCTCTCTAGAAACAAACCTACATGATGCTAATGCTACAAACAATTGCTCATCCCTTGCCCAAGCTTGAATTGTGCATGAAATAGCATTAGAAATGAGTTGGGTTGGGCCCAAAGTGCTTCAGAAATCGCTGGGGGCGATTTCACATTAGTGGGCCATGGCAGAATCGGCGCGCACGTGTATATGGCGCGTGCGCATCCCTTAACGCGAAGCAACATATGACATATTTTATATCATTTCGAAGCCCCAGATGTTAGCTTTCCAACACAACTGGAACCACCTCATTTGGACCTTTGTAGCTCAAGTTATGGTCGATTGAGTGGGAAGAGGTAGGGCTTGACAACTTTACGGTTCCTTCATTTCTTCATGAGTTCTCCCACTTTGCATGCTTTTCTCCTCACTTCTTCCATCCAATACTTGCCCTATGAACCTGAAATCACTCAAAAAATACATCAAGGCATCGAATGGAATTAAAGTGAATTAAAATTACTAATTTTACGGCCCAAAATAAGCATAAGATAAATCACGAAATCGGGGTTTATCAGTTGTCGGGGACAATCTTGCTGTCCCTTACAACGTTGTCGAGGATGAAAAGAGTAAGGTTAAGTTCGAGAGCAAGAACCCGAACCTGCTCTTTCGGGCAGACTCCAACTCCTCCCTGAGATACATCACTTCCATGTAGGTCATGACATAGCTTTCCTTGTGCCTCAATTCCGTGTCTTCAGCCAACTTTACAGAAGCTGCCAAAGCAACAGAACTAGCTTCTCGCCCTCCAATTCCTTCCCCAGCTTGGTCACTTTCACTTCGAGCTCCTCCTTCAAACCCTTCATCCGGTCAAACTCTTGCTTAGCCTCATCCATAAAGGCTTTAGTAGCATAAAGGGGAAGATCTTGGGCAGTTCGGTACAGGGCAGCTCCCATATGCGCCATCTTGATGCTACTCCGAGTTATAAAATCTAAATGACGAAGGAGAGAAACATCATCCATAGGGAGGGAACTATAAGGACCGATCTGCTGGTCGACAAACTCAACAGCGTTGAAATCAGGCGCATCCAGATTGAAGGGCTCAACAGTCTAAGGTCTTTTGGAAGGAGGAACGGCCAGGGGGGAGAAACAGCAGCAGAAGACTGCGGAGGATCAACTACACGGACTCGAAGAGTAGCGATCATTCTCCTCGGTCCAGGCGAGCTCGGCACAGATGGCTTTGGTGGAACCTGAGAGGACCCTTCCCCATCCGCCCTGGTCGAGATGTTCTGAGCTGGAGTAGCCTTTCTCGCCTTCTTGAAAGCCTTCATCGAGTCATTATTCTTGGCCATCTCTGAAAAATGAAAATCAACAGTTTTACAAACCAAAAAAAGAGGAAGAAAGCAAAGAATAAACAAGAAACAAAATATATCAAGTAAATACCCAATGCAGTTTGGACAAGGGATGGGTCCCCTAATGATTTTTTAGTGTCCAGATGAGGAGGTTCCCCCCAAATGTCCTCCAAAACAGTTACAAAAGCCTGCTCAATTTCGTCGAGCATCTCCCACGTATAACGGTATACAACTACATTCTGCTGCCAACAGAAGGGTAAGGCTGGCTCATCGTTCGCTTGCAGAAAAAAGGGCCGAGCTCCCTCAACTGCTCGGACCTTGAAAAAATAATTCTTGAAGTCCCTAAAGGACTCGTCATACATGGCAAAAACCTTATGCCCTTGTGCAGATCTAAAAGAAACCTATGAGGCTTTCTTTTTTACAGAAATCCTGGGCTTAGTTAACACAAACAAATAAAGGAAAAGAGTTTAAGAAGGAGTAACGTCCAACTCTTGGCAAAGAAGCTGAAAAATATTGATAAAGCCCTAGGAGTTCGGATGGAGCTGGGACGGAGCTACATTACATGACCACAACAAATTGGTCTCAAAAGAAGTGAAGGAAAAAGTGATGTCCAACTGGCTGAAAAAATAGTCGTAAGCATAAAAGAAAAGGCGCTCCCCCCGGGTCAGAGCAGGGAAGTAAACCCTCTCCTCGGAATCAGGTGCTACCAATTTATAATTCCTTTCCTGATCTCTACTCTTATAGAGGCGGTGATGTTTCCTAAGCTTCACACAAAACTAAGAATTCACCACAGAAACACACATTAAAACAAGGGAGTCCAACCAATCGGACATCCCCTCAGGAACCTTAGAAGACGTCTCTACAATATTTTTGCGAGAAGACATGGCCAACTAGTCCTACAAACAAGAAAAGAAGATTGGATTATTAAAAAACATCTCGGACGGAATCAAAATAACTCGGCCAACATAATCCAGCACAGTACAAGCAACAAAAGGAAACCCCAGGACCCACACCAAAGATCCAGGGGCATCCTTTGGAGGCAGTTACAGAACAAGGACTCAGGAAAACCTAGAAGCCTACACCTCGATACAGGAAGATAATGACCCCTTTCAACTAAAATGACACTCTAAATAGAAAGCCACGAACCACAGATAAAACCATCAAAATAACAACCCTCCAGACCCACAGTCTCATCTTGGTCAACAAACGAAACAACTAAATAACAAAACGTATCAAGAAGAAGTCATCAAAGACACAACCTTTTTTAGAGAAATAAAAAAGCATCGTTATCTTTTACAAAATTCATCAGCAAAGAAAACTATCAACATGGCGAAAGACATCAAAGGAGCAATCTTTCGAGAAAGCAAGCAGGTTCATGCTGTTCGCAAAAGAATAAAAATAAACGGCACAAACCCTAGAGTACAGAAGGACCATTTCAAAAGCAAGAAATACCCCCACAACAATAAACAAGCAGTTGTAAGGCGATACAAAAGGTCAAACTTTCTAAAGTCAAAGCTTGAAATAATATAATGCAAGCGACGAATGAAGTAAGAAAGAACCAACCTGGAAAAAGGGAGAAAACTCTGGAGAAAGCTGAAAGCTGAAGCGACAAGGATTAGAGTCAGCTCTCGAGCATAAAGCATCACAGAGGAAAATAAAAATCCAAACTTTAGGCGAAACAGAAAGGAAGAGAGAAAAAATGGGGAAGTTACAGAAAAGAGGAAACCATTTTTTCTGAGTGCAAAATTCAAAATGAAGAGGCAAGAGAAACGGGGCATTAAAAACAATTAATAAGGGTATTAAACCCTCGCGCATTCCCAAGACCAGAGTGATAATACAAAGCGCGCACTTTTTAGAATAAAGAAAAAACGTTCCACATTCAAAAGAAGACTCTACAAAGAGGAAATCAACAGATGCTCGAGTTCGGCTTTCACCAGAAAAGGATCGAAGTCCTAAAATCAAGACTCGTCCTCAAAAGAAAGACCAAGCTCGAGCAGGGGCACTGTTCATACCTTGGGTCGAGATGTCCGACCCGGGATGACTAGCGACAAAGCGACCGACCTCTTTAGGTCAAACCATCCGACCTCTTCCCAAAGTGCTCGGACAAATCGACTGGAAAGTCCAACGAGGGCCCAAAATCGAGGAACACGACCCAAATCTAAAGGCAGCCCAAGGCTACAGAGAGAAGGGCGGTTCCCTTGAAGATAAGCTGTCCTCACCCAAAGATAAGATAAGATAAGATAAGATAAGATAAGATAACTAACTTATCTTATCTAAAAAGGTTACTATCACACCTCTATAAATACGCTGGAGCACATAGGTATAACTCATACTCTGATTCTACTAAAATCCTGCTTAATACCCTTGCTAACTTAAGCATCGGAGTCCCTTGCAGGTAACACCACCCTCCGGTGACGAAGGATCAAAAGCACAGCCAGTCCAACAAGTCGGGTACGACAGCTCCGGCTGTCCCACATCAGCCGGACACGTTAGCACCGACCGGCACAAAAGATCTCATCCAAGATCGACCTACAGTTTCAGGTAACCCTCGGAACAATTGTCATAGAGGGAGACATCTTCATTGAAGAGGACAAGCCCATCACTAAAAAGAGGATGGAGCAAACAAGAGAGCCTACTCATGGACCTCAACAAGAGCATGAGGAAATTCCTCATCATGAAATCCCTGAGATGCCTCAAGGGATGTACTTTCCTCCACAAAACTATTGGGAGTAAATTAACACCTCCCTAGGAGAATTAAGTTCCAACATGGGACAACTAAGGGTGGAGCACCAAGAGCACTCCATCATTCTCCATGAGATTAGTGAAGATCAAAGAGCTATGAGGGAGGAGCAACAAAGGCAAGGAAGAGACATAGAGGAGCTCAAGAGCACCATTGGTACTTCAAGAGGAGGAAGACGCCACGCTCACTAAGGTGGACTCGTTCCTTAATCTCCTTGTCTATTTATTTTTTTTTTGTTTTCGTTCTCTATGCTTTATGTTTTATTCATCTTTTTGTCTTTATTACATGATCATTAGTGTTTAAGTGTCTATCTCTTAAAGCTATAAATAATTCCATGAATCCTTCACCTTTTTTAAATGAAAAATGTTTTTAATTACAAAAGAACAAGAAGTACATGAATTTTGAATTCATCCTTGAGATTAGTTTAATTATTTTGATGTGGTGACAATACTTTCTGCTTTCTGAATGAATGCTTGAACAATGCTTATGTCTTTTGAATTTGTTATTTATGAATGTTAAAATAGTTGGCTCTTGAAAGAATAATGAAAAAAGAAGAAATGTTATTGATAATCTGAAAAATCATAAAATTGATTCTTGAAGCAAGAAAAAGCAGTGAAAAAACAAGGCTTGCGGAAAAAAAAAGGCAAAAAAAAAAAGTAAGAAAGAAAAAGCAAAAGCAAGTAGAAAAAGCCAAGAGCTCTTTAAACCAAAAGGCAAGAGAAAAAAGCCAGTAACCCTTTAAACTAAAAGGCAAGGGTAGAAAGGATCCAAGGCTTTGAGCATTAATGGATAGGAGGGCCTAAAGGAATAAAATCCTAGCCTAAGCGGCTAAACCAAGCTGTCTGGTGCACGAAATTGTGATCATCAATGGCGCCAATAACTTGGTACACACAATTGTAATCTCAACTTTTTATCACAACTCCGCACAACTAACCAGCAAGTGCACTGGGTCGTCCAAGTAATAAACCTTACGTGAGTAAGGGTCGATCCCACGGAGATTGTCGGCTTGAAGCAAGCTATGGTCACCTTGTAAATCTCAGTCAGGCGGATTCAAATGGTTATGGAGAATTGATAATTAAAATATGAATAAAATATAAAATAAAGATAGAGATACTTATGTAATTCATTGGTAGGAATTTCATATAAGCGTATGAAGATGCTTTGTTCCTTCAGAACCTCTGCTTTCCTATTGCCACCTTCCAATCATTCATACTCCTTTCCATGGCAAGCTTTTTATGTTGGGCATCACCGTTGTCAATGGCTACTTCCCGTCCTCTCAGTGAAAATGGTCCAAATTCGCTATCACCGCACGGCTAATCATCTGTCGGTTCTCGATCATGTTGGAATAGGATCCATTGATCCTTTTGTGTCTGTCACACGCCCAACACTCACGAGTTTGAAGATCATCACAGTCATCCCTTCCCAGATCCTACTCGGAATACCACAGACAAGGTTTAGACTTTTCGGACCTCAGGAATGGCCGCCAATAATTCTAGCCTATACCACGAAGGTTCCAATCTTAGATTAGAAACCCAAGAGATACACATTCAAGCTATTGCAAGTAGAACAGAGGTGGTTGTCAGACACGTGTTCATAGGTGAGAATGATGATGAGTATCACGGATCATCACATTCATCAGGTTGAAGAACGAGTGTATATCTTAGAGAAGAAGTAGGCGTGAATTGAATAGAAAAACAATAGTACTTTGCATTAATTCATGAGGAACAGCAGAGCTCCACACCTGAATCTATGGTGTGTAGAAACTCTACCGTTGAAAATACATAAGAACAAAAGGTCTAGGCATGGCTGAATGGCGAGCCTCAAAGGTCTAAGGAATAAACGTCCAAAGATTCGTGCAAATACAATAGTAAAAGGTCCTATTTATAGATAACTAGTAACCTAGGGTTTACAGAAATGAGTAAATGATGCAGAATCTGCTTCCGGGCCCACTTGGTGTGTGCTTGGACTGAACATTGAAGCTTTCACGTGTAGAGACTATCTTGGAGTTAAACGCCAGCTTTTGTGCCAGTTTGGGCGTTTAACTCCAGCTTTTATGCCAGTTCTGGCGTTTTGACGCCAGAATTTCTATGCTGACTTTGAACGCCGGTTTGGGCCATCAAATCTTGGGCAAAGTATGGACTATTATATATTTCAGGAAAGCCCAGAATGTTTACTTTCCAACGTAATTGAGAGCGCACCAATTGGGCTTCTGTAGCTCCAGAAAATCCACTTTGAGTGTAGGGAGGTCAGAATCCAACAGCATCTGCAGTCCTTTTTGAGCCTCTGAATCAGATTTTTGCTCAGGTCCCTCAATTTCATCCAGAAAATACTTGAAATAATAGAAAAATAGACAAACTCATAGTAAAGTCCAGAAATGTTATTTTTATTTAAAAACTAATAAAAACATAATAAAAACTAACTAAACTATACTAAAAACATACTAAAAACAATACCAAAAAGCGTATAAATTATCCGCTCATCACTGTCCCTAACCATGTGCTTGTGGCGTGAAGTTGTCAAGTGAAGAGCTTGAGACTGAGCGGTTAAAGTAGTGATCCAAAGCAAAAAGAGTGTTCTTAAGAACCCTAGACACCTCTAATTGGGGACTCTAGCAAAGCTGAGTCACAATCTGAAAAGGTTCACCCAGTTATATGTCTGTGGCATTTATGTATCCGGTGGTAATACTGGAAAACAAAGTGCTTAGGGTCACGGCCAAGACTCATAAAGTAGCGGCGTTCAAGAATCAACATACTGAACTAGGAGAATCAACAACACTATCTAAATTCTGAGTTCCTATAGATGCCAATCATTCTGAACTTCAAAGGATAAAGTGAGATGCCAAAACTATGCAGAGGCAAAAAGCTACTAGTCCCGCTCATCTAATTGGAGCAAAGTTTCATTGATATTTTTTGAATTTATGGTATATTCTCTTCTTGTTATCCTATTTGATTTTCAGTTGCTTCGGGACAAGCAACAATTTAAGTTTGGTGTTGTGACGAGCGGATAATTTATACACTTTTTGGCATTATTTTTAGTATGATTTAGCTACTTTTAGGTATATTTTTATTATTTTTTAAATAAAAATCACATTTCTAGACTTTACTATGAATTTGTGTGTTTTTCTGTGATTTCAGGTATTTTTTGGCTGAAATTGAGGGACCTGAGCAAAAATCTGATTCAGAGGCTGAAAAAGGACTATAGATGCTGTTAGATTCTGACCTCCCTGCACTCAAAGTGGATTTTCTAGAGCTACAGAAGCCCAATTGGCGCGCTCTCAATTGCGTTGAAAAGTGACATACTGGGCTTTCCAGCAATATATAATAGTCCATACTTTGCCCAATTTTTGACGACGCAAACTAGCGTTTAAACGCTAACTTCCTGCCCTATTCTGGCGTTAAACGCCAAAACTGAGTTACAAGCTTGAGTTGAATGCCCAAACTGGCACCAAAGCTGGCGTTTAACTCCAAGAAAAGCCTCTACATGTGAAAGATTCAATTCTCAGCCCAAGCACACACCATGTGGGCCCGGAAGTGGATTTCTGCATCATTTACTCATTTCTGTAAACCCTACGTTACTAGTTTAGTATAAAAACTACTTTTAGAGATTTATTTTACATCTTTGGAACATTTAGTCCTTAGACATTGGAGGCTGGCCTTTTGGCCATTCCAGGACCTTAATCACTTATGTATTTTCAACGGTGGAGTTTCTACACCCCATAGATTAAGGTGTGGAGTTCTGTTGTTCCTCATGAATTAATGCAAAGTACTATTGTTTTTCTATTCAATTCAAGCTTATTCTTATTCCAAGATATTCACTCGCACTTCAACTTGTTGAATGTGATGATCCGTGACACTCAACATCATTCTCACCTATGAACACGTGCCTGACAACCACTTCCGTTCTATCTGCAATAGCTTGAGTGTGTATCTCTTAGCCTCTATTCCGAAAGATCGGAGTCTTCGTGGTATAAGCTAGAATCAATTGATGGCCATTCCTGATATTTGAAAAGTCTAAACCTTGTCTGTGGTATTCCGAGTAGGATCTGGGATGGGATGACTGTGATGAGTGTCTAACTCGCGAGTGTTGGGCGTAGTGACAGATGCAAAAGGATCAATGGATCCTATTCCAACTTGTGTGAGAACCGACAGATGATTAGCCGTGTGGTGACAGCGCATTTGGACCATTTTCACTGAGAGGACGGACGGTAGCCATTGACAACAGTGATCCCCCAACATAGAGCTTGCCATGGAAATGAGTATGAATGATTGAATGAAGACAGTAGGAAAGCAGAGACTCAGAAGGAGCAAAGCACCTCCATACGCTTATCTGAAATTCTCACCAATGAATTACATAAGTATTTCTATCTTATTTTATATTTTATTTATATTTTAATTATCAAAACCTCATAACCATTTGAATCTGCCTGACTGAGATTTACAAGGATGACCATAGCTTGCTTCATGCCGACAATCTCCATGGGATCGACCCTTACTCATGTAAGGTTTATTACTTGGACGACCCAGTGTACTTGCTGGTTAGTTGTGCGGAGTTGTGAAGAAGAATTGAGATTATGAACATGCATACCAAGTTTTTGGCGCCGTGGCGATCACAATTTCGTGCACCATCCTTCCAAGTGTTTGATTAAATGCTTGGGAGGATGCTAGAGTAAATTCTTCTCCTCTTGGCTTTGGTTGAGTAATTGGAGACTCTTGAGTTATCAAATTCTTTTGTTGATTGATAAGTGAAAGTTACTAGTTGATTTGAATTCCACTAACTCTAGTCTTCCCTTAGGAGTTGACTAGGACTTGTGGACTCAAGTTGATTTATCCACTTGACTTTCCTTCATAGTTAGAGGTTGACTAAATAGGAGCAATGGACAATTGATGACACAATTGATGATGATAATGAGGATAGGACTTCCAATTCTCATTCCTTGCCAAGAGTTTTATTAGCTATTAGTTTAATTCTTGTAATTTACTTTTCTTGCCCTTTATCCAAAACCCCAAAATATACAATCCATGACCAATAGCAAGAACACTTCCCTGCAATTCCTTTGAGAGACGACCCGAGGTTTGAATACTTTAGTTATTTTTATTGGGGTTTGTTACTTGTGACAACCAAATTTTTGTATGAAAGGATTATTTGTTGGTTTAGAAACTATACTTACAATGAGAATTGATTGAGGAATTGTAAACCACGAAAAATCCATTTCATTGAAATAGTGCCGTTGCCAGGGAATTGCAAATGTATGCCCTGTTATTGGTTATTGTATATATGTGAATATTGTGAATATGTTTGCCTTTTGTCTCTTTGTTAGTTTTTGCTAGTCATAGGATTTAGTTTTCTTTTTTTCTTATTTGATTTTATTTTCATTTGCCCTTGCTATCATGAATTCTCATCCTTTTGGCTATGAGTTTGGTTACAACTATGTTGTAGGAAGTGGGAATTACAATGGGAATGTAGATCAAGGATGGAACAATCAAGGTTGGGAGGAGCCTCAAGCTTATGGACAACCTTCTTGGCAACAACCTCCTCCGGTTTTGTATAGGTATAATTCCACTCCTTATGCATATCAATCTAATGGATGTGGTAGTCCTTATTGTACTTATCAACAACAACCACATGCCTATGAGCCTCATCCTCAACATAGCCCTCAACCATACTCACGAGCCCCTCTTCACCAAATACCTCCCTACGAACCTTATCCATCATATAACCAATCACCCTTACCTCATCCTTGTGACCATTATGTAAGAAAATCCATAGAGCCACCTGATGAGAGGATAATTTATACGCTTTTTGGCATTGTTTTTAGTATGATTTTAGTATGTTTTAGTTAGTTTTTATTATATTTTTATTAGTTTTAATTTAAAAATCACATTTCTAGACTTTACTATGAGTTTGTGTGTTTTTCTATGATTTCAAGAATTTTCTGGCTGAAATTGAGGGACCTGAGCAAAAATCTGATTCAGAGGCTGAAAAAGGACTGCAAATGCTGTTGGATTCTGACCTCCCTGCACTCGAAGTGGATTTTCTGGAGCTACAGAAGCCCAATTGGCGCGCTCTCAATTGCGTTGGAAAGCAGACATCCTGGGCTTTTTAGCAAATAATAGTCCATACTTTGCCCATGATTTGATGGCCCAAACCGGCATTCCAAGTCAGCTTAAGAATTCTGGCGTCAAAACGCCAAAACTGGCACAAAAGCTGGAGTTAAACGCCCAAACTGGCACAAAAGCTGGCGTTTAACTCCAAGAAAAGTCTCTACATGTGAAAGCTTCAATGCTAGCCTAAGCACACACCAAGTAGGCCCGGAAGAAGATTTCTGCATTAATTACTTATTTCTGTAAACCCTAGGCTACTAGTTCCCTATAAATAGGATCTTTTACTATTGTATTTTCATCTTGGTTCTTTAGGTTCCCCCTCTGGGGCCGAAGCCAATGAACACCTTTATTACTTTTGTATTTTCAACGGTGGAGTTTCTACACACCATAGATTAAGGTGTGGAGCTTTGCTGTTCTTCATGAATTAATGCAAAGTACTACTGTTTTTCTATTCAATTCACGCCTACTTCTTCTCTAAGATATACACTCATTCTCCAACCTGATGAATGTGATGATCCATGACACTCATCATCATTCTAACCTATGAACACGTGCCTGACAACCACCTCTGTTCTACTTGCAATAGCTTGAATGTGTATCTCTTGGGTTTCTAATCTAAGATTGGAACCTTCGTGGTATAGGGTAGAATTATTGGTGGTCATTCTTGAGATCTGGAAAGTCTAAACCTTGTCTGTGGTATTCCGAGTAGGATCTGGGAAGGGATGACTGTGACGAGCTTCAAACTCGCGATTGTTGGGCGTGTGACAGACGCAAAAAGATCAATGGATCCTATTCCAACATGATCGAGAACCGACAGATGATTAGCCATGCGATGACAGCGCATTTGGAACATTTTCAGTGAGAGGACGGGAAGTAGCCATTGACAACGGTGATGCCCAACATAAAGCTTGCCATGGAAGGGAGTATGAATGATTGGAAGAAGGCAATGGGAAAGCAGAGGTTCAGGAAGAACAAAGCATCTTTATACGCTTATCTGAAATTCTCACCAATGAATTACATAAGTATCTCTATGTTTATTTTATGTTTTATTCATCTTTTAATTATCAATCCTCCATAACCATTTGAATCCGCCTGACTGAGATTTACAAGATGACCATAGCTTGCTTCAAGCCGACAATCTCCGTGGGATCGACCCTTACTCGCGTAAGGTTTTTTACTTGGACGACCCAGTGCACTTGCTGGTTAGTTGGACGGAGTTGTGATAAAGAGTTGAGATTACAATTGTGCGTACCAAGTTGTTGGCGCCATTGATGATCACAATTTCGTGCACCAAGTTTTTGGCGCCGTTGCCGGGGATTGTTCGAGTTTGGACAACTGACGGTTCATCTTGTTGCTTAGATTAGGTAATTTTACTTTTTATTTTCGAAAATTTTCTTTCTATTTTGTTCTTCATAATTTTTAAGAATGAATTCTAGAGTTTCATGATGATCTGTTGAAGTCTGGCTAGCTGTGAAGCCATGTCTAATCTTATTGGACCGAGGTTTCAACTTATCCTCACAAGAGCTTGTTGATTTCTATCAATTTTGCTGTTGTTAGCAATGATCTGCTAAAGCCTGGCTGGCCATTGGCCATGTCTAGTGTTTTGGACCATAGCTTTCATTGAAAGCTTGGCTAGCTAGTAAGCCATGTCTAATTCCTGGACCGGAGTCTTAGAATAGCATTGCAATAATTCCTGGAACTCTTATTAAAAATTTTGAATCCCTTTATTTTCTTTTCAACTCAATTTTCGAAAAATCACAAAAAAATTTATAAAACCATAAAAATCAAAAATATTTTATGTTTCTTGTTTGAGTCTAATATCAATTTTTAAGTTTGGTGTCAATTGCATGTCTTTTTTCTTCTTGCATTTTTTGAATATATGCATTATGTTCTTCATTGATCTTCAAGTTGTTCTTGATGATTGCAGTGCTCTGATCTTTAATTTCTCTTATTCTGTGTCTTTTGTTGTTTCTTACATGCATTTTCAAATTATTATAGTCCTTAGTATACAAACTTCTAAGTTTGGTGTCTTGCATGCATTGTTTATTTGATCTTAGTTGCATTCCTATTGTTTCTCATCATTAAAAATTCAAAAAAAAATTTCAAAATTGTGTCTTTTCAAGTCAATAACATAGAAAATTGAAGATTCAGAATATTCAGTAGAGGAATTACACAGAAAAATCTGGGCGTTCAAAACGCCTAGTGAAGAAGGAAAACTGGCGTTTAAACGCCAGCCAGGATACCTGGCTGGGCGTTAAACGCCCAAAAAGAAGCATTTTGGGCGTTAAACGCCATAATGGATGCCATTCTGGGCATTTAACGCCAGGATGACATAAGAGGGAAGATTTTGTTTTTAATTCAAATTTTTTCAAGTTTTCATAATTCTTCAAAATCAAATCTTTTTCAAATCATATCTTTTCAATCATATCTTTTGAAAATCATTTTCTTTTCAATTTTTTTATTTATTACTATTTTCGAAAATCCTTGCTACAATTAATAATTTAATTCAAAATTTTCTAGTTGTTACTTGCCTATTAAGAAAGGATCAAAAGTTTTAATTCTAGAATCATATCTTCTAATTTCTTGTTAGTCAAATAATCAACTTTAATTTTAAAAATTTCTCTTTTTAATTTGATTTTCAATCATATCTTCTCAATCATATCTTTTCAACCACATCTTTTTCAAAATTAAGTTTCAATCATATCTTTTTGATTTCTAATTTCAAAATCCTTTTCAAAAATCACTTAATTTCTTTCCCAATCTTAATTTTCGAAAATCCTTTACCAAATTTTCAAAATTTCTTTTAATTATTTCTAAATCTTTTACTTTAATTTCGAAAATTCTTCCCCTCTTCTCACATCCTTCTATTTAAGGACTAACACTCCTCTACTATCAACAATTCGAACTCTATCCCTCTTGATAAATTCGAATTCTTATCTTTCTACCTCCTCCTTCTATTTTTCTTTTCCTCTGACACCTCAAAGAATCTCTATACTGTGACATAGAGGATTCTATACTTTCTTTTTCTCTCTTTCATATGAGCAGGAGTAAGGACAAAGACATTCTGGTTGAGGCTAATCCTGAACCCGAAAGGACCTCGAAGAGAAAGCTAAGAGAAGCTAAAGTACAACTTTCTGTAGAGGACCTAACAGAGCTTTTCAAACAAAAAGAAGCCATGGCAGCCGAAAACACCAACAATGCAAGGAAGGTGCTTGGTGATTTACTGCACCTACTCCTGATTTCTATGGGAGAAGCATCTCTATCCCTACCATTGGAGCAAACAATTTTGAGCTTAAGCCTCAATTAGTTTCTCTAATGCAACAGAATTGCAAGTTTCATGGACTTCCATTGGAAGATCCTCATAAGTTCTTAGCTGAATTCTTGCAAATCTGTGACACTGTCAAGACTAATGGGGTTGATCCTGAGGTCTACAAGCTTATGCTTTTTCCCTTTGCTATAAGAGACAGAGCTAGAACATGGTTGGATTCACAACCTAAAGAAAGCCTGAACTCTTGGGAAAAGCTAGTCAATGCCTTCTTGGCAAAGTTCTTTCCACCTCAAAAATTGAGAAAGCTTAGAGTGGAAGTCCAAACCTTCAGACAGAAGGAAGGTGAAACCCTCTATGAAGCTTGGGAAAGATACAAGCAATTGATCAGAAGGTGTCCTTCTGACATGCTTTTAGAATGGAGCATCATAGGTATCTTCTACGATGGTCTGTCTGAACTGTCCAAGATGCCATTGGACAGCTCTGCTGGAGGATCTCTTCATCTGAAGAAGATGCCTGCAGAAGCTCAGGAACTCATTGAAATGGTTGCAAATAACCAATTCATGTACACCTCTGAAAGGAATCCTATGAATAATGGGACAAATCAGAAGAAAGGAGTTCTTGAGATTGATACTCTGAATGCCATACTGGCTCAGAACAAAATATTGACTCAACAAGTCAATATAATTTCTCAGAGTCTGTCTGGAATGCAAGCAGCAACAGCCAGTACCAAAGAAGCTTCATTTGAAGAAGAAGCTTATGATCCTGAGAACCCAGCAATGGAAGAGGTGAATTACATGAGAGAACCCTATGGAAACACCTATAATCCTTCATAGAGGAATCATCCGAACCTCTCATGGAAGGATCAACAGAGGCCTCAACAAGGCTTCAACAACAATAATGGTGGACAAAATAGGTTTAGCAATGGCAAACCTTTTCCATTATCTTCTCAACAACAGACAGAGAATTCTAAGCAGAGCCACTCTGTCTTAGCAACTGTAGTCTCTGATCTAATTAAAACCACTCAAAGTTTCATGACTGAAATAAGGTCCTCCATTAGAAATTTAGAGGCACAAGTAGGTCAGTTGAGTAAGAAAGTTACTGAACTCCCTCCTAGTACTCTTCCAAGCAATACAGAAGAGAATCCAAAAGGAGAGTGCAAGGCCATTAACATGACCCACACGACCAAACTTGGAGAGGAGGAAGAGGCAGTGATCTCCACTGAGGAAGACTTCACTGGACGTCCACTGGCCTCTAAGGAGTTCCCTAACGAGGAACCATGGGAATCTGAGGCTCATACTGAGACCATAGAGATTCCATTGAATTTACTTTTGTCATTCATGAGCTCTGATGAGTATTCTTCCTCTGAAGAGGATGAAGATGTTACTGAAGAGCAAGTTGCTAAGTACCTTGGAGCAATCATCAAACTAAATGCTAAGTTATTTAGTAATGAGACTTGGGAGGATGAACCCCCCTTGCTCACCAAAGAACTGGATGACTTGACTAGGTAGAGATTACCTCAAAAGAGACAAGATCCTGGGAAGTTCTCAATACCTTGTACCATAGGCACCATGACCTTTGAGAAGGCTCTGTGTGACCTAGGGTCAAGTATAAACCTCATGTCTCTCTATAATGGAGAAGATAGGGATCATTGAGGTACAAGCTGCAAGAATCTCACTAGAAATGGCAGACAATTCAAGGAAACAAGCTTATGGACTTGTAGAGGATGTCTTGGTAAAGGTTGAACACCACTACATCCCTACTGATTTCATAATCCTAGACACTGGGAAGTGTATGGATGAATCCATCATCCTTGGTAGACCCTTCCTAGCCACAGCAAAAGCTGTGATTGATGTAGACAGAGGAGAATTAGTCCTTCAAGTGAATGAGGACTCCCTTGTGTTTAAGGCTCAAGGATGTCCCTCTGTAACCATGGAGAGGAAGCATGAAAAGCTTCTCTCAATGCAGAGTCAAACAAAATCCCCACTTTCAAACTCTAAGTTTGGTGTTGGGAGACCATAACTAAACTCTAAGTTTGGTGTTGAGAGGCCATCATCATGCTCTGAGTATCTGTGAGGCTCCATGAGAACCCACTGTCAAGCTACTGATACTAAAGAAGCGCTTGTTGGGAGACAACCCAATTTTACTTATCTATGTTATATTTCTATCATTTTATGTTTTTTGTAGGTTGATGATCATGTGAAGTCACAGAAATAATTGAAAAAGCAAAAACAAACTGAAATATAGAATGAAAAATAGAACACCCTGGAGGAGAAGGCTACTGGCGTTTAAATGCCAGTAAGGGCAGCAGAATGGGCGTTAAACGCCCAGTCTGGCACCATTCTGGGCGTTAAACACCAGAAATGGCACCAGACTGGCATTTAATGCCAGAAAAGGGCAAGAAGCTGGCGTTAAACGCCAGAAATGGGCAGCAACCTGGCATTTAACGCCAGGATTGGCAGAAAAGGGCGTTTTGCACGCCACTTGGTGCAGGGATGAAAAAAATCCTTGACACCTCAGGATCTGTGGACCCCACAAGATCCCCACCTACCTCATTTCTCTCTCTCTTCTTCACCCATTCACCAATCACCTCAATACCTCTTCCCCCAAAACCCCTCACCTATCAAATCCTACCCTCTTCTCCATAAACCCTTCACCAACCCACATCCATCCATCATAAATCCTACCTACCTCACCATCCAAATTCAAACCACTTTCCCTCCTAAACCCACCCATACATGACTGAACCCTACCCATCTCTCCACCCCTATATAAACCCATCTTCACCCCCTCATTTTCACACATCATCCAACCACTACTTCTCCCTCTCGGCCAAAATACTAAGCCCCCTTCATCTCCTCTATTTCTTCTTCTTCTACTCTTTTCTTTCTTCTTTTGCTCGAGGACGAGAAAACCTTCTAAGTTTGGTGTGGTAAAAGTGCTGCTTTTTATTTTTCCATAACTATTTATGGCACCTACGGCCGGAGAAACCTCTAGAAAGAGGAAAGGGAAGGAAAAAGCTTCCACCTCCGAGTCATGGGAGATAGAGAGATTCATCTCAATGGTGCATCAAGACCACTTCTATGAAGTTGTGGCCAAGAAGAAGGTGATCCCCGAGGTCCCTTTTAAGCTCAAAAAGAATGAATATCCAGAGATCCGACATGAGATTCGAAGAAGAAGTTGGGAAGTTCTCAACAACCCCATTCAACAAGTCTAAATCTTAATGGTTCAAGAGTTCTATGCCAATGCATGGATCACCAAGAACCATGATCAAAGTGTGAACCCGGACCCAAAGAATTGGCTTACAATGGTTCGGGGGAAATACTTAGATTTCAGTCCGAAAAATGTAAGGTTGGCATTCAACTTGCCCATGATGCAAGGAGATGCACACCCCTACACTAGAAGGGTCAACTTTGATCAAAGGTTGGACCAAGTCCTCATAGACATTTATGAAGAGGGCGCTCAATGGAAGAGAGATTCAAGAGGAAGAACAAGCCGCCATCACTAAGGTGGACCCGTTCCTTAATTTCCTTGTTCTTTATTTTCTGTTTTTCGAATTTTTATGCCTTATGTCTATTTATGTTTGTATCTTTATTACATGATCACTAGTATTTAAGTGTCTATGCCTTAAAGCTATGAAAATGAATCCATCACCTTTCTTAAAATGAAAAATATTTTAATTGAAAAAGAAAAAGAAATACATGAATTTCGAATTTTAAAGCAGTTTAATTATTTTGATGTGGTGGCAATACTTTTGTCTTTTTGAATGAATGCTTGAACAGTGCATATTTTTTATATTGTTGATTCATGAATGTTAAAATTGTTGGCTCTTGAAAGAATGATGGAAAAGGAGAAATGTTATTTGATAATCTGAAAAATTATCAAATTGGTTCTTGAAGTAAGAAAAAGCAGTGAATACAAAAAAAAGATATATGCGAAAAAAAAAGAGAGAGAAAGAAAAAGAAAAAGCCAATAACCCTTTGAACCAAAAGGCAAGGGTAAAATAAAAAGGATCCAAGGTTTTGAGCATCAGTGGATAGGAGGGCCCACAGGAATAAAATCCTGGCCTAAGCGGCTAAACCAAGCTGTCCCTAACCATGTGCTTGTGGCGTGAAGGTGTCAAGTGAAAACTTGAGACTGAGCGATTAAAGTCGTGGTCCAAAGCAAAAAGAGTGTGCTTAAGAGCCCCGGACACCTCTCACTGGGGACTTTAGCAAAGCTGAGTCACAATCTGAAAAGGTTCACCCAGTCATGTGTCTGTGGCATTTATGTATCCGGTGGTAATACTGGAAAACAAAATGCTTAGGGTCACGGCCAAGACTCATAAAGTAGCTGTGTTCAAGAATCAACGTACTTAACTAGGACAATCAATAACACTATTTGGATTCTGAGTTCCTATAGATGCCAATCATTCCGAACTTCAAGGGATAAAGTGGGATGCCAAAACTGTTCAGAAGCAAAAAGCTAAAAGCCCAGCTCATCTAATTAATACTGTTCTTCATAGATGTTTTTGGAATTCATTGTACATTCTATTCTTTTTATCCTATATGATTTTCAGTTGCTTGGGGACAAGCAACAATTTAAGTTTGGTGTTGTGATGAGCGGATAATTTATACGCTTTTTGGCATTGTTTTTAGTATGTTTTTAGTATGTTTTAGTTACTTTTTATTATGTTTTTGTTAGTTTTTATTTAAAAATTACATTTCTGGACTTTACTATGAGTTTGTGTGTTTTTCTGTGATTTCAGTTATTTTCTGGCTGAAATTGAAGGACCTGAGCAAAAATCTGATTCAGAGGCTGAAAAAGGACTGCAAATGCTGTTGGATTCTGACCTCCCTGCACTCGAAGTGGATTTTCTGGAGCTACAAAAGCCCAATTGGCACGCTCTCAATTGCGTTGGAAAGTAGACATCCTGGGCTTTCCAGCAATATATAATAGTTCAAACTTTGCCCAAGATTTGATGGCCCAAACTGGCGTTTCAATTCAGCATAAGAATTTTGGCGTCAAAACGCCAGAACTGGCACAAAAGCTGGAGTTAAACGCCCAAACTGGCACAAAAGCTGGCGTTTAACTCCAAGAAAAGTCTCTACATGTAAAAGCTTTAATGTTCAGCCCAAACACACACCAAGTGGGCCCGGAAGAAGATTTCTGCATTAATTACTTATTTCTGTAAACCCTAGGCAACTAGTTCCCTATAAATAGGACCTTTTACTATTGTATTTTCATCTTGGTTCTTCAGGTTCCCCCTCTGGGGCCGAAGCCAATGAACACCTTTATTACTTTTATATTTTCAACGGTGGAGTTTCTACATACCATAGATTAAGGTGTGGATCTCTGCTGTTCTTCATGAATTAAGGCAAAGTACTACTGTTTTTTCTATTCAATTCACGCCTACTTCTTCTCTAAGATATACACTCGTTCTTCAACCTGATGAATGTGATGATCCGTGACACTCATCATCATTCTCACCTATGAACACGTGCCTGATAACCACCTCTGTTCTACTTGCAATAGGTTGAATATGTATCCCTTGGGTTTCTAATCTAAGATTGGAACCTTCGTGGTATAGGCTAGAATTATTGGCGGTCATTCTTGAGATCCGGAAAGTCTAAACCTTGTCTGTGGTATTCTGAGTAGGATCTGGGAAGGGATGACTGTGACGAGCTTCAAACTCACGATTGTTGGGTGTGTGACAGACGCAAAAAGATCAACGGATCCTATTCCAACATGATCGAGAATCGACAGATGATTAGCCGTGCAGTGACAGCGCATTTGGAACATTTTTAGTGAGAGGACGGAAAGTAGCCATTGACAACGGTGATGCCCAACATAAAGCTTGCCATGAAAGGGAGTATGAATGATTGGAAGAAGGTAATGGGAAAGCAGAGGTTCAGGAGGAACAAAGCATCCTCATACGCTTATCTGAAATTCTCACCAATGAATTACATAAGTATCTCTATCTTTATTTTATGTTTTATTCATCTTTTAATTATCAATCCTCCATAACCATTTGAATCCGCCTGACTGAGGTTTACAAGATGACCATAGCTTGCTTCAAGCCGACAATCTCCGTGGGATCGACCCTTACTCGCGATAAAGAGTTGAGATTACAATTGTGCGTACCAAGTTGTTGGCGCCATTGATGATCAATACTTCCAAGAGCCACAAACTTCATATACACCACCTCCATATTTTTATCAAGAAGAACCACCTTCCTATTATGAACCCTTTTTCCAAAATAATGAACCCTCCTATTCACCCCAAGCCCCAATGGATGATAATTCTCTCACTTTACTCCTTCAAGGGCAAAGAGAAATGCAAAGGGAGGTACTAGAATTCATGGCCGCCTTATATGAAGTGGTAAACCGATTAGCCTCCCAATGCTTGAACCCTTAAAGCACTCCTATGGCCACATGTGGAGAATCAAATAAAAAGCCTACCATGAAGGAGAGATTGGAAACTCTGGTGGAAAATGAGGAATATTGCTTTGTATTGGAATACTTGGGGGAAGCTATGATTGTTAAAGAAGAGGAAGAATTGGTTGAAGACTTAGGAGATGCGGGACCTCCATGGGAACTTAGAGTGGAAGAAAACCCCTCCAAGAAGATTGAATTTGATGTTGAGGAGGAAAGTGCACAACCTCCAAAGCAATTGTTGAAATGAAGACTTGGAAGGAATGAGGCAAGAATTGAGTTCCCTGGGTGATGAAGATCGTGCATCAAATCTTAGTGGTGAAGAATCCTTTGAACTTGAAGAACCTTCTCCCAGTGAATTTAAAAATGTTGTGGAGGTAGATTTCTCTTCATTTATGATTTGAGTGATGGAGAAGAGTTAGATAAAATTGATGAACAAATGATTGAGATTGAAGAAGTTTGTAAAGAAGAGTTAGAATTCCTTATACATGTGATTATTTTATTATTCCTAAGGATGAATAACTAGTTTCCCTTCATCATTGAATTGGTTATTGTGTGTTATGCTAAATTTTATTAATCTTGCATTTTCACTTGCACAATTTCAATATCCAATATCTCCCAAATTCAATTCACTCTTGTTGTAATTGCCTAAGCTTGCTTGAGTCTAATTGATGCTTATTCATTGCATGCAACTTAGGCCATTTAATTGAGGAACCCATGCTTACTTTTTGATTGTGTGGATACCATTTTAATCGGCCGTTGTATGTGTTATAACCGCGAACATAATTGGAATACACACACGGCTCATTTTCATCATGCGACACCATTATGCAACCTTCTTCAATTAAATGCTTGTTTGTTTTCTTTTGTCTCCAAGTATACAATGTATTTGTTCCCTCCTTTACCCTTTTATGCTACATGCCTTATGATTCCTGATTATACTTTATTCATTCTTTTTGAGGATGAGACGTGAAGACAAGAAGCCGGGAGAGGAGAAGGATACCATGGACGAAGATGCCGAGAATGCATTGGACTTAGCAATTTCCACACAACCCAGCCCCCGCTTCCGCCAGCTGAAGGTAGAGTGATAAATCCCGTTTCTAGGGTTTATCATGTGTTGAATTTAGAGCATTTTATCAACTTTTTCTCACATTTATCCAATGAAATAACATGGTTTTGTGATATTCCCTTAATTTGTGCTTAAATATGAACACATGCTTTTGAGACCTTAAATTAGCTAATTTTGATTCACCTTTGATTCCACTAGATGCCTTGATGTGTTTGCTAGTGATTTCAGGTTGAAAAAAGCTAGGAATGGATCAAAGGAGTGAAGAGGAAAGCATGCAAAGTGGAGAACACATGGAAAAAGTCAAAGATTTGGATGCAATCATCCACGCGCACGCGCACTGCACGCGCACGCGTGGATCGCAAAAACTTCAGGGACGCGCACCCATGCTGTACGCGTACGCATCAGTGCCGGCACGTGATTTTAAAGTGAAAACGTGTCCAGCAAATTTTGAGAAGCTGTGGGGCCCAATCTAAACAAACTTTGGTGCCAAAACACTTAAAAGGACCAAGGATTGAAGGGGAGAGGCATCTTTTGCTCACTCATTCATTCATTCCAACATTAGGAGTTTAGTTCTAGTTTTAGAAGTACTTTCAGAGAGAGAAGCTCTCACTTCTCTCTAGGATTAGGATTAGGTTTACGTCAATAATCTTAGATCTAGGTTTTAATTCATGTTTTCATCTACTTCTACCTTTCAATTCTTTGTTGTTACATCTTGTTCTTCTATTCTTTTATTGTAATTTCCTCTGTGTTGTTTCTATACTTTGTTGTTGATCTACTCTTGTCCCTTTTATTTTCTTTCAATTCAATTTGAGGTAATTCATGTCAATAATGTTCTTTGTGATTGTTGTTGTTAATTCTTTGCAATAAATTGTTGTTAGATTTCATTCTTGTTGGCAATTTACTATGCTTTCCTTTTACACCTTCCAAGTGTTTGTCAAAATTTTTGAGAGGATGTTAGAGTAGAATTTTACACTCTTGGCTTGGGAAGGTTACTTAGGAATTCTTGAGTTGCTAATGTCCAAGTGATTGATAGTTGGTAGCCATTAACTCTGGCCCTCATTAATTCAATTAGTGAATAGCTACGACCTATGGACTTGGATTGATATAGCTCATTTGACTTTCCTTTACTTGTTAGAGGATGACTTAGTGGGATTGACCCTTGCAATTATCATATTGTGGTTAGTGATAAGGATAGAGATCCTTGACCACAAGACTTTGCCAAGAACTTTTTGTCATTTGATTTCCATTATCATTTACTTTTCTTGTTCCCTATTCAAAACCCCAAAGTATACATGTCCATAGCCAATAACAAGAACACTACCCTGCAATTCCTTTGAGAGACGACCCGAGATTTAAATACTTCAGTTTATAATTTTAGGGGTTTGTACTTATGACAAACAATCTTTTGTATGAAAGGATTATTTGTTGGTTTAGAAACTATACTTTCAACGAGGTTTCATTTGTGAAATTCTATACCGTCAATTTTCCATTCATCAAAATGGTGCCGTTGCCGGGGAATTGCAATGTTGTTATGTTATTGGTTTTTGTATATATGTGAATATTGTGAATATGTTTGTCTTTTACTTGTTTGTTAGTTTTTGTTAGCTTTAGGACTTAGCTAGTTTGTTTTTGCTTCCACTATGAATTCTCACCCTTTTGGCTATGAGTTTGGTTCTAATTGTGTTGTAGGAAATGTGAACTTCAATGACCACATGTACCAAGGATGGAACCAACAAAGATGGGAGGAGCCTCAAGGAATTGATCACTCATATTGGCAACAACCTCCGGATACTTATAGGTATAATCACCATCCTAACGCATGTCAATTCGATGGCTATGGTGACTCTTTTTGGGACAATCAACAACCACCATCATATGCTTATGAACCCTATCCTCAATATGAACCTCAACCATACTCACAAGCCTTTCTTTACCAAACACCTTCCTATGATCCATATCCATCATATAACCAATCACACATACCATATCCTTGTGACCATTACGAGCAAGAACCTTTAGAACCACCACAACCTTATCAAGATTACTACCATGAACCACCTCAATACTCACCATCTCCATACCCCTACCAAGAAGAACTACCTCCCTACTATAAACCCTTTCTCCAAAATGATGAACCCCCTTGTCCATCCCAAGCCCCAATAGATGATTTTCTTACCTTGCTACTTCAAGGACAAGCGGATACGCAAAGGAACACCCTAGAGTTTGTAACTAACTTGACCAAGGTAGTGCATACTTTAGCCTTCCAATGCTTGAACACTCAAGGTGCTTCCATAGCCACATGTGAAGAATCAATTGAAGAGCATAACATGAAGGAGAGATTGGAAACTCCGGTGGGAAATGAGGGATATTATTTTGTATTAGATCAACTAGAGGAAGCCATGATTGTTGAAGAAAAGGAAGAAGTTGATATTGATGTTGAGGAGGATGCGCAACCTCCAAGGCATATCATAGTTGGAGACTTGGAAGAGGTGTATCAAGAGATGGATTCAATCATGGATGAATTTCTATCTACAATTGAATCCTTTCCCGTTGGACATGAAGTTGAAATTATAGAAGAATGTGCACAACCTCCCATACCCTTGGTGAGCAATGAAGAAGAGAGTGAATCGGAAGAGATCTACCAAGGGGAAAAGGGTGAAATTGAAGAAGCTTGCAAAGAGTTGGAGATAGTCAAGGAAGAGCACAAAGGAGTGGGGCTTGCAAGTTCATTGGGACCACCCCTTCCTAAGTCACCACCCTACACAACATTCAAGTGGGTAAAATTCTTATCCCTAAGCTTTACTTTCTCACTTGAATATGGTTTGATTGAAAATGATGGTCAACTTGGAGCTCTTTGCGGAGTTAAGAGTAGGAAAGAGTTGTGTAGTGGTTGGAAACATCACTCTAAGTTCATGATGGTTACATGCTCAAAATTCAAGATCAATGGTTGTGTAGAACCGAATTGCATGGCTCTAGAATAATGTTTGGATGCCTAAATGAGAATTCACAAACCTTGTCACCCGGATCTAACGATGGTAATCAACAACAAGATGGGTGCAAGAACAAGGTTTGGGACCCCGAAATTCAATTCCACAATCAACACTCTTGGGGTCTTGTTACTTGCTCAAGCTTACTTGAAGGCTTTATGCGCCTAATTTGGGATCCCGGGGGTCATTGGAGATGCAAACAATGGTGGGGATTCAAGGATGAATTCAAGCATAAGCCACCATAGCAAGGACCACCCCACCAAAGGTCCAACTTAAGGACAATAAACAAAAGTGCTAGGTGGGAGACACCCCACCATGGTAAAATCTTTTCATTTTCTCTTTTGTACATATTGAAAATTAGTTTATTTTGATTGGTTTGTTGAGCTTATTTGGTAGTCTAGCATGTTACATAAGGTTTTATGGTGTTTTGGTAGCTGTTTGGAGGTTTAGAATGCTTGGTTTGGTGCAAAAACATAGAAAAATTTTGAAAAGCAGAGCACCATCCACGCGTACGCGTCACCCACGTGTACGCGTGCCCCAAGCTTTTTGGCCAATCCACGCGCACGCGTTACCCACGCGTACGCGTGGATACAAAATTTCACATTCCATACATTTTTCCTGAGAGTTGTGCCTGCATCGCGCGCGCATTGTGCCTTTCGCACAAAGCTACTCACGCGTATGCATGCACGACGCGTACGTGTCGCTCTCCAAATAAGCCATCTACGTGCACGTGTGATATACGCGTACGCGTCGCACCCATTTTACCCCATCCACGCGCACGCGTACGCGTGGACCACCTTATTTCACACATTTCTTTTCTTTTCCTCCTTCCATTTCTTTCCTGCTCCTTTCTTCTTCCTTTCTCCTACCCCTAATCCAACACTTCCAAACACCATCTATAACCACTTCTTTTAGTTAGTTAGGTTAGTTAGTTAGTTACTTAGCTTAGTTTTCATTTTCTTCTCTCTTTTCATTATAAGTGTTGGATTATTGATTTAGTTTACTATATATTGCTGCTTATTACCAATTGCATGCTATCTTAGCATCATCATTTTTGGATATTCATTGTTGGACTCCATTGTTGAAGTCACACTTCATTACTTGGTCTTGTATTTTTCATGCTTAAATCTTGTGTATACCAAGTGAATGATATTGCCTTTAGAACTTTTAAATCTTTTTGAATTACATGATTTGGACACCATGTAATTTGAATCCTATTCTTTGCTTAGGCAATCTCTTGGTGGATGATGTTGTGCTTTTACCTTCAGCATTGTGCTTCTTGATCATATGCATCCATATGTGTTTGGCTTGAATACTTTTGTGCTTCTTTATTACTTGTCTCAACTTACATGTTTACTTAAAGTAATTCAAGCACCCTAGGATGAGTGAAGTGCATGCTTCTTTGGTGACATAGCTTTTTATGCTAGTGTGTGTTCTATACCGCATGCATCTTAGGATTCACACACTTGTTTCATTAATGTCACACTAATTCACTCACCCCATTCTAGTGGTTTTTACGTCATCCCAACATGTTACGCTTCCTTGCTTTTGTATTTTCTCATCTTACGGTGTTACTTTTTATTTTTCATGAACGATGCACCACAAGCAACCACGAAAGCGGGAGAAAGAACATGCAGCACCAGTTGACCTACCAGCTGAAGGTAGCAACTCGGAAAGTCACTGTACCCCCTTGCTCATCTTTGAATGCACCGAGGACGGTGCAAACTTTTAAGTGTTGGGAGGTCGTCCGACCAATCAGCGCCTTTTGGTGACAAATTTCTAATTCCAACACTTTTGCATTTCAATTTTAGATTTTTAGGATTTTTACTCATTTTTTCTTATTTTTGCATATATATATATATATATATATACATACATAATAAGCTTAGTCAAAACAATGAAATTTCCAAAGAATTCATCTATAGGGAACCACCCCAATTGATTGAAAAATTTTTTTTGTGGAATTTGCTTGAATTATATATTTTGTGAAGAATATGTTGAGCTAAGAACACAAGCATGTGAGATTTGAGCCTAATGATGTGGTTACATCTTATAACCACTTATTTTCCTTGTGTGCAATTATTCTCTTTCTATGATTGTGATCCTTGGTTTGCTTAATTCTATATGTCCATTATTCCTTGTATTCATGCACTTATATGATTGAGGCCATTGTTTCATTAGCTCACTTACCCAAATAGCCTACTTTTTACCTTCCATTGTTAGCCAATTTTGAGCCTATGCTTAACCCAATTGTTCTTTATTTTAGCACATTACAAGCCTAAAGCGAAAAATAATAAAAGTCCCTTGTTTGGACCTTTGATTGGCTTAGGCTAGTGAGAGTGTTCATTATTCAAGTTTGGGGAGATTTGGGAACATTGGTGGGGATAAAAGGGTGCTTTGTAATATTATATTTGGGAATTGGGTACATGCTCATGTATTAATTAAACATTAGACCTTATGCATTAGTGCTCTTGGAAAGAAATGAAAAATGAGAAAAACAAAAGAAAAAGAAAAAATATGGAAAAGAAAAGAAAAAAATATAGAAAAAAAAGAAAGAAAAGAGGAAAAGAAAGAAATAAAAAGGGGACAAAATGCCCCAAAGTGAAGTTCAATAAGAAACAATGCATAAGTGTTGTGAAATGAAAAGGAAATGCATGAGTATGTGAAAAAAAGGGGTGAAGAATGGGTAGTTAGGTTAGAACTTAATTGTATAGGTTATTATAGGTTAGGTGAGAAAGTATAGGCTAATCAAAGATTTAAATTCTAGTCAACTTAACTATATATGACCGTACCTTGACCCTAGCCCCATTACAACCTTTGAGAAAGTCCTCATGATAATTGTATGCATGCATTGAATAATTGTTGATTGTTAGATGAAGAACAAATCTTGGAAAGCATGATTAGAGGAGGAATTGAGTGAATCAACCCCTAAACACTTAAGTAACTAGAGCGGATACACATCTGATGAGGGTTCGATTGCTCAATTATATGTATTCACCATAATCATTCTTATTCATGCAAGTTTGTAAATCCTTTTTGATAATTCAATACAATTGTGGGTTGGATTTGATCCTCATTGATTTGATCCGCCAGCTGAAGGTGGAGTGATAAATCCCTTTTTAGGGTTTATCATGTGTTGAATTTAGAGCATTTTATCAAACTTTTGTCACATTTATCCAATGAAATAGCATGATTTTGTGATTCTCCCTTAATTTGTGCTTAAATGTGAAAACATACTTTTTAGACCTTAAATTAGCTAATTTTGGTTCAACTTTGATTTCACTAGATGCCTTGATGTATTTGCTAGTGATTTCAGGTTTAAAAGGGCTAGGAATAGATCAAAGGAGTCAAGAGGAAAGCATGCAAAGTGGAGAACACATGGAAAAAGCCAAAGATTTGGATCATCCACGCACACGTGCACTGCACGCGCACGCGTGGATCGCGAAAACTTCAGGGACGCGCACCCGTGCTGTACGCGTACGCGTCAGTGCCGTCACGTGATTTTAAAATGAAAACGTGCCCAGCAAATTCTGAGAAGCTGTAAGGCCCAATCTAAACTAACTTTGGCGCCAAAACACTTAAAAGGACCAAGGATTGAAGGGGAAAGGCATCTTTTGCTCACTCATTCATTCATTCCAACATTAGGAGTTTAGTTTTAGTTTTAGAAGTAGTTTTAGAGAGAGAAGCTCTCACTTCTCTCAAGGATTAGGATTAGGTTTAGGTCAATAATCTTAGATTTAGGTTTTAATTCATGCTTTCATCTACTTCTACCTTTCAATTATTTGTTGTTACATCTTGTTCTTCTATTCTTTTGTTGTAATTTCCTCTATGTTATTTCTATACTTTGTTGTTGATCTACTCTTGTCCCTTTTATTTTATTTCAATTCAATTTGAGGTAATTAATGTCAATAATGTTCTTTGGAGATGCTTTGTTGCTTCTGAACCTCTGCTTTCCTATTGTCTTCTTCCAACCATGCGTGCTCCCTTCCATGGCAAGCTGTATAATCCTCTCGGATGAAAAATACCAGGTACAATCTCTGCACGGCTAATCAACTGTCGGATTTCTCGTCTCGGATGAAAAATAATAGGTACAGCTACCGCACGGCTAATCATCTGTCGGTTCTCACTAGCGTCGAAATAGGACCCTTATCCTTTTGCACACTGTCACTGCCCACAACATTCGCGAGTTTGAAGCTCATCACAGTCATCCCTTTCCAAATCCTACTCGAAATACCACAGACAAGGTTTAGACTTTCCGGATCTCAGGAATGGTTGCCAATTGGTCCTAGCCTATACCACGATGATCCTAATCTCATGGACTCGGTCCGTGTATTAGAGACCCAAGAGAATATACTCCGGCTGTCGTCCAATGACTACATTGAACATCATGTAGACCGCTTTACAGTTGTCAGGCACGCGGATCTTGGCTAAGCGAGTAACGAAGATAGTGGGTGATTGTCACAGGTCATCCCTTCATTCTGACTTAACTGAATTAAGTACAAGAGTTTATCTTGGAGAAGAAGTAAGCGTGAATTGAAGGAGAAACAATAGTACTTGCATTAATTCATGAAGAACAGCAGAGCTCCGCACCTTAATCTATGAGGTGTAGAAACTCCACCGTAGAAAATACATAAGAGAGAAAGGTCTAGGCATTGCCGTGTGGCCAACCTCCAAGTCCAAGGATGATAATCTCATAATCCCCTAATACAATAGTAAAAAGTGCTATTTATACTAAACTAATTACTAGGGATTACAGAAAATGAATAACTAAGTGCAGATAGTGCAGAAATCCACTTCCGGGATCCACTTAGTGTGTGCTTGGGTTGAGCATTGAAGCTTTCACGTGCATAGGCCATTCTTGGAGTTAAATGCCAGCTTGGGTGCTAGTTTGGGCGTTTAACTCCAGTTCTGGTGCCGGTTCCGGCATTTTACTCCAGAAAAGGGTCTTTAGTGGGCGTTTAGGCGCCAGTTTGGGCCATCAAATCTCAAGAAATGTATGAACTATTATATATATCTGGAAAGCCCAAGATGTCTGCTTTCCAAGGCAATTCAGATCGATCCAATTAGGCTTCTGTAGCTCCATAAAATCCACTACGAGTGCAGGAGGGTCAGATCCAACAGCATCTGCAGTCCTTTCTTAGCCTTTGAATCAGATTTTTGCTCAGGTCCCTCAATTTTAGTCAGAAAACACCTGAAATTATAGAAAAACACACAAACTCATAGTAAAGTCCAGAAATGTGATTTTTTGCATAAAAACTAATAAAAATATAATAAAAAGTACTAAAATATACTAAAAACTACGTAAAAACAATGCCAAAAAGGGTATAAATTATCCGCTCATCACAACACCAAACTTAAATTGTTGCTTGTCCCCAAGTAACTAAAAACAAAATAGGATAAAAAAAAGAGAAAATACAATAAATTCCAAAATTATCAATGAAGCTTAGTTCCAATTAGATGAGCGGGACTAGTAGCCTTTTTGTTTCTGAACAGTTTTGGCATCTCACTTTATCCTTTGAAGTTCAGAATGATTGGCATCCATAGGAACTCAGAATTCAGATAGTGTTATTGATTCTCCTAGTTCAGTATGTTAATTCTTGAACACAGCTACTTTATGGGTCTTGGCCGTGACACTAAGCATTTTATTTTCCAGTATTACCACCGGATACATAAATGTCACAGACACATAACTGGGTGAACCTTTTAAGATTGTGACTCAGCTTTCCTAGAGTCCCCAGTTAGAGGTGCCCAGAGCTCTTAAGCACACTCTTTTTACTTTGGACTGTGACTTTAACTGCTCAGTCTCAAGCTTTTCACTTGACACCTTCACGCCACAAGCACATGGTTAAGGACAACTTGATTTAGCCGCTTAGGCCAGGATTTTATTCCTTTGGGCCCTTCTATCCATTAATGCTCAAAGCCTTGGATCCTTTTTACCCTTGCCTTTTGGTTTAAAGGGCTACTGGCTTTTTCTAATTGTTTTTTCTTTCCTTTTCTGCTTTTTTTTCGCAACCTTTGTGTTTTTGACTGCTTTTTCTTGCTTCAAGAATCAATTTTATGATTTTTCAGATTATCAATAATATTTTTCTTTTTTTATTATTCTTTCAAGAGCCAACAATTTTAACATTCATAAACTTCACTATAAAAAATGTGCACTGTTCAAGCATTCATTCAGAAAACAAAAAGTATTGTCACAACAGCAAAATAATTAAGCTAATTTCAAGATAAATTTTGAAATTCATGTACTTCATGTTCTTTTGCAAATAAAAATATTTTTCATTTAAGAAATGTGAAGGATTCGTAGGATATTCATAGCTTTAAGACATGGACACTAGACACTAATGATCATGTAATAAAGACACAAACATAGCAAAACATAAAGCATAGAATCCGAAAAATAGAAAAATAAGAACAAGGAAATTAAAGAATGGGTCCACCTTAGTGACTGCGGCTAGTTCTTCCTCTTGAAGATCTTATGGAGTGATTTTGGTGCTCCATCCTTAGTTGCCCCATGTTGGAACTCAATTCTCCTAAAGAAGTGTTGAGTTGCTCCCAATAGTTGTGTGGAGGAAAGTGCATCCCTTGAGGTATCTCAGGGATTTCTTGATGAGAAACTTCCTCATGCTCTTGTTGAGATCCATGAGTGGGCTCTCTTGTTTGATCCATCCTCTTTTTAGTGATGGGCTTTTGAGATGAATCTTTCCATCTTCCATGACTCGGAGTTGGAAGCAACTGCCTTCCCTTTCCTCTTCCTATTGTTTTCTCTGGCCTTAGGTGCCATTAATGGTTATGGAAAAATAAAAAGCAGAGCTTTTTCCCACACCAAACTTAAAAAGATTGCTCGTCCTCGAGCAAAAGAAGAAAGAAAG
This sequence comes from Arachis hypogaea, assembly GCF_003086295.3. NCBI lineage: Eukaryota > Viridiplantae > Streptophyta > Magnoliopsida > Fabales > Fabaceae > Arachis > Arachis hypogaea. The sequence continues at coordinate 84,534,147 of NC_092052.1, forward strand.
GAGTAGAAGAAGAAAAAATGGATGAGATAGAGGGGAGTAGTGAATTCGGCCAAGGGGGGTTTAATTGTTTATGATGTATGAAATTGAAGGAGGTAAGGGGGTATTTATAGGGTAGGAGAGAGAGGGAATTCGTGTAAGAGGGGTTGGGTTTGGGAGGGAGATGTTTTGAATTTGAATGGTGAGGTAGGTGGGGTTTTATGATGGATGGATGTGAGAGGTGAAGAGATTATGGGGAAGAGTGTAGGATTTGATAGGTGAATGGTGTTTGGGGAAGAGTGTTACAGAGAGGTGTGAAGAGGAGAAAGAGTGAGTTAGGGTAGGTGGGGATCCTGTGGGGTCCACAGATCATGAGGTGTCAAGGAATTCTGCTCCCTGCACCATTTTGGCGTTTAAACACCTTCTCTGTGCCATTTCTGGCATTTAATGCCAACTTTGCTACGTTTTCTGGTGTTAAACGCCAGGCTGATGCCCATTTCTAGCGTTTAACACCCACTAGACACCCTTTTCTGGCGTTAAACGCCAGTCTGTCTGCCATTCCTGGCGTTTAACGCCAGCCAAACACCATACACCCTTTTTTGACGTTAAACGCCAGTCTACCTGCCATTATTGGCGTTTAACGCCCAGAATGCTGCCAGGCTGGGCGTTAAACGCCGATTCTGCTATCCTTACTGGTGTTTAAACGCCAGTAAGCCTGTCCTCAAGAGTGTGCTATTTTTGATGCTGTTTTTGATTTTGCTTTAATTCTGCAGCTGTTTTTATGACGTCACATGATCATCAACCTAAAGAAAACATAACATGACAATGGAAAACAAATATATAAATATAATTAAATAACATTGGGTTGCCTCCCAATAAGCGCTTCTTTAATGTCAATAGCTTGACAGTGAGTTCTTAGAGAGCTTCACAAAGACTCAGAGGTTAATGGTAGCCTCCCAACACCAAACTTAGAAGTTGAGTGTGGGGGCTCTGTTTGACTCTGTATTGAGAGAAGCTTTTCATGCTTCCACTCCATGGTTACAGAAGAAGATCCTTGAGCCTTAAACACAAGGTAGTCCTCATTCAATTGAAGGACTAACTCTCCTCTGTCTGCATCAATCACAGCTTTTGCTGTGGCTAGGAAGGGTCTTCCATGGATAATGGATTCATCCTCTTCCTGTCCAGTGTCTAGGATTATAAAATCAGCAGGGATGTACAGGCCTTCAACCTTCACTAAGACATCCTCTACAAGTCCATAAGTCTGTTTCCTTGATTTATCTGCCATCTCTAATGAGATTCTTGCAGCTTGTTCCTCAAAGATCCCTAGTTTCTCCATTACAGAGAGTGGCATGAGGTTTATACCTGACCCCAGGTCACACAGAGCCTTCTCAAAGGTCATGGTGCCTATGGTACAAGGTATTAAGAACTTTCCGGGATCCGGTTTCTTCTGATGTAATTTCTGTTGAACCAAGGCATTTAGTTCATTGATGAGCAATGGAGGTTCATCCTCCCAAGTCTCATTACCAAATAACTTGGAATTCAGCTTCATGATTGCTCTTAGATACTGAGCTACTTGATCTTCAATAATATCTTCATCCTCTTCAGAGGAGGAATACTCATCAGAGCTCATGAATGGCAACAGTAAGTTCAATGGAATCTCTATGGTCTCTGTATGAGCCTCAGATTCCTTTGGTTCCTCAATAAGGAACTCCTTAATGGTCAGTGGACATCCATGGAGGTCTTCCTCACTAGAAATCACTGCCTCTTCCTCCTCTATAGGTTCGTCCATGTTGGGTATATTGATGGCCTTGCACTCTCTCTTTGGATTCTCTTCTGTATTGCTTGGGAGAGTACTAGGAGGGATTTCAGTAACTCTTTTACTCAGCTGACCCACTTGTGCCTCCAAATTTCTGATGGAGGACCTTGTTTCTGTCATGAAACTGAGAGTGGTCTTAGATAGATCAGAGACTATGGTTGCTAAGTCAGAGAGGCTCTGCTTAGAATTCTCTATCTGCTGCTCAGAAGATGATGGAAAAGGCTTGCTATTGCCAAACCTGTTTCTCCCACCATTATTATTATTGAAGCCTTGTTGAGGCTTTTGTTGATCCTTCCATGAGAAATTTGGATGATTTCTTCATGAAGGATTATAAGTGTTTCCATAGGATTCTCCCATGTAATTCAGCTCTTCCATTGCAGGATTCTCAGGGTCATAAGCTTCTCCTTCAGAGGAGGCTTCTTTAGTACTGCCGGATGCAGCTTGCATTCCAGTCAGATTCTGAGAAATCATATTGACTTGCTGAGTTAATATTTTATTCTGAGCCAATATGGCATTCAGAGTATTAATCTCAAGAACTCCTTTCTTCTGAGTCATCCCATTATTCACAGGATTTCTTTCAGAAGTATACATGAACTGGTTATTTGCAACCATCTCAATGAGTTCCTGGGCTTCTGCAGGTATTTTCTTCAGATGAAGAGATCAACCAACAAAGTGATCCAATGACATATTGGACAATTCAGACAGACCATCATAGAATATACATAAGATGCTCCATTCTGAAAGCATGTCAGAAGGACACCTTCTGATCAATTGCTTGTATCTTTCCCAAGCCTCATAGAGGGATTCACCTTCCTACCGTCTGAAGGTTTGGACTTCCACTCTAAGCTTGCTCAACTTTTGAGGTGGAAAGAATTTGGCCAAGAAAGCATTGAGCAACTTTTTCCAAGAATTCAAGATTTCTTTAGGTTGTGAGTCCAAGCATATCCTAGCTCTGTCTCTTACAGCAAAGGGGAAAAGCATAAGTCTGTAGACCTCGGGATTAACCCCATTGGTCTTAACAGTATCACAGATTTGTAAGAATTCAGCTAAGAACTGATGAGGATCTTCCAATAGAAGTCCATGAAACTTGCAATTCTGCTACATTAGAGAAACTAATTGAGGCTTAAGCTCAAAGTTGTTTGCTCCAATTGCAGAAATTGAGATGCTTCTTCCATAGAAGTCGGAAGTTGGTGCAGTAAAGTCACCAAGCACCTTCCTTGCATCTCCACCATTGTTATTGCTCATATGAAAAAGAACAGAACAGAAAAGAAGAGGAATCCTCTATGTCACAGTATAGAGATTCCTTTATGTGAGTAGAAGAGTGGAAGAATAGAAGAATGAGGTAGAGAGGGAATAAGAAGAATTTGAACACACAGAGAGGGAGAGGGTTCGAATTTTAAGAAGAGGGATGTTAGTGAATAAATAAAATAAATAGAAAGAGATGAGAGAGAAAGAGTATTTGAATATTAATTAAAATAAAAGAAAAATATTTTTGTTTTTATTTTAATTATAAGTTAGAATTCGAAATTTAAGAAAAGAAATAAAGGCAAATTGAAAACTAAATAAATAAATTAATTAAAAAGAATTTTGAAAAAGTTGTTAGATAGTTTTCGAAAATGAGAAGTGAAAAAGTAGTTAGGTAGTTTTGAAAAAGATAAGAAATAGTAAACTTTTAAAATCAAACAAAAAGTCAAGTAGTTAATTGAAAAAGATTTGAAAATAAATTTTGAAAAGATAAGAAATTAGAAAAAGATTTTGAAATTAAGTTTTGAAAAAGATATGATTGAAATTTATTTTGAAAAAGATTTGAAAAAGAAATTTAAAAAGATTTGATTTTGAAAATTAAAGTTGATGACTTGACTAATAAAAAACTAAAAAATATGATTCTAGAATTTAAAGATTGAACCTTTCTTAACACGAAAGTAACAAACTTGAAATTTTTGAATCAAAACATTAAATGTTAGCAATAATTTCGAAAATTATGAAATAAAATTAAGAGAAAGATTTTGAAAATATTTATTTTGAAGAATTTTCGAAAAGCATGAAAGAAAAATGAAAAAGATTTGATTTTGAAAAAGATTTGAAAAGATAGAATTTTTAAATTGAAATTTTGACTTGACTAACAAGAAACAACTAAATTTTGAAAATTTTTGACTAAGTCAACCCAAAATTTTAAAATTTATGAGAAGAATAAGGGAAAGATATTTTTTTATTTTTTTGAATTAATGAAGAAAGAGAAAAACAACGAAATGACACAAGATATAAGAATTTAAGATCAAAACAAATAATGCATGCATGAACACTTTGAATGTCAAGATAAACACCAAGAACACTTTGAAGATCATGATGAACATCAAGAACATATTTTTGAAAATTTTTAAGAAAAAAATACATGCAAGACAACAAAATTAAAAATTTTTAAACTTTAGACACTAATAATTCGAAATTGCATATGAAAAACAAGAAAAGACACAAAACAAGAAAAATTAAAGATCAAACCAGGAAAATCATCAAGAACAACTTGAAGATCAAAGAAGAACATAATGCATGAATTTTCGAAAATTTTAAGAAAATAAAAGAATCCAATTGACACCAAACTTAAAATTTGACACAAGACTCAAACAAGAAACACAAAAATTTTTTGGTTTTATGATTTTATTAATTCTTTTGTATATTTTTCGAAAATAGTTTGGAAAAAAATAAAGAAATTCAAAATTTTTAATAAGAATTCCAGGATTTGTGCAATGTTAGTCTAAAGCTTCGGTCCAAAAGAATTAGACATGGCCAAATGGCCAGCCAAGTTTTAGCATAACAAATACAGACATGTCCTTTCTACAATGGAAAGTGGAAACCTCGGTCCAAAAGATTAGACATGGCTTAACAGCCAGCCAGGCTTCAACAAATCTCATGAAGCTTTAGAATTCATTCTTAAAAACTTTGAAGAACAATTTTTTTTTGTTTTTTTTAATCATTTTTCGAAAATAAAAATGAAAAGCTTAAACATAAAATAAAATTACCCAATCTAAACAACAAGATGAACCGTCAGTTGTCCAAACTCGAACAATTTCCGGCAATGGCGCCAAAAACTTGGTGCACAAAATTGTGATTCACACTTTTCACAACTCCACACAACTAACCAGCAAGTGCACTGGGTCATCCAAATAATACCTTACGTGAGTAAGGGTCGATCCCACGGAGATTGTCGGCTTGAAGTAAGCTATGGTCATCTTGTAAATCTTAGCCAGGCGGATTTAAATTGTTATGAGGTTTTGATAATTAAAAGATAAATAAAACATAAAATAAAATAAGATACTTATGTGATTCATTGTTGGGAATTTCAGATAAGCATTTGGAGATGCTTTGTTGCTTCTGAACTTCTGCTTTCCTATTGTCTTCTTCCAATCATGCGTGCTCCCTTCCATGGCAAGCTGTATGATCCTCTCGAATAAAAAATACCAGGTACGATCTCTTTACCGCTAATCAACTGTCGGATTTCTCGTCTCGGATGAAAAATACCAGGTACAGCTACCGCACGGCTAATCATCTGTCGGTTCTCACTAGCGTCGGAATAGGACCCTTATCCTTTTGCACACTGTCACTGCGCTCAACATTCGTGAGTTTGAAGCTCGTCACAGTCATCCCTTCCCAGATCCTACTCGGAATACCATAGACAAGGTTTAGACTTTCCGTATCTCAAGAATGGCTGCCAATTGGTTCTAGCCTATACCACGAAGATCTTAATCTCATGGACTCGGTCCGTGTATTAGAGACCCAAGAGAATATACTCCGGCTGTCATCCAATGACTACGTTGAACATCATGTAGACCGCTTTGTGGTTGTCAGGCACGCGAATATTGGCTAAGCGAGTAACAAAGAAAGTGGGTGATTGTCACAGTTCACCCCTTCAATCTGACTTAACTGAATTAAGTACAAGAGTATATCTTGGAGAAGAAGTAAGCGTGAATTGAAGGAGAAACAATAGTACTTGCATTAATTCATGAAGAACAACAAAGCTCCACACCTTAATCTATGAGGTGTAGAAACTCCACTGTAGAAAATACATAAGAGAGAAAGGTCTAGGCATGGCCGTGTGGCCAGCCTCCGAGTCCAAGGATGATAATCTCATAATCCCCTAATACAATAGTAAAAGGTGCTATTTATACTAAACTAGTTACTAGGGATTACAGAAAATGAATAACTAAGTGCAGATAGTGCAGAAATCCACTTCCGGGGCCCACTTGGTATGTGCTTGGGCTGAACATTGAATCTTTCACGTGCATAGGCCATTCTTGGAGTTAAACGCCAGCTTGGGTGCCAGTTTGGGCGTTTAACTCCAGTTCTGGTGCCAGTTCCAGCGTTTTACTCCAGAAAAGGGTCTTTGGTGGGAGTTTAGACGCCAGTTTGGGCCATAATATCTCGGGCAAACTATGGACTATTATATATTGCTGGAAAGCCCAAGATGTCTACTTTCCAACGCAATTGAGAGCGTGCCAATTGGGTTTCCATAGATCCAGAAAATTCACTTCGAGTGCAGGAGGGTCAGAATCCAACAGCATCTGCAGTCCTTTCTTAGCCTCTGAATCAGATTTTTGCTCAGGTCCCTCAATTTCAGCCAAAAAATACCTGAAATTACAGAAAAACACACAAACTCATAGTAAAGTCTAGAAATGTATTTTTTGCATAAAAACTAATAAAAATATAGTAAAAAAGTACTAAAACATACTAAAAACTACGTAAAAACAATGCCAAAAAGGGTATAAATTTTCCGCTCATCATTGTTGTTAATTCTTTGCAATAAATTGTTGTTAGATTTCATTCTTGTTGGCAATTTACTATGCTTTCCTTTTACACCTTCCAAGTGCTTGTCAAAATGCCTGAGAGGATGTTAGAGTAGAATTTTACACTCTTGGCTTGGGAACGTAACTTAGGAATTCTTGAGTTGCTAATGTCCAAGTGATTGATAGTTGGTAGCCATTGACTCTGGCCCTTATTAATTCAATTAGTGAATAGCTAGGACCTATGGACTTGGATTGATATAGCTCATTTGACTTTCCTTTACTTGTTAGAGGATGACTTAGTTGGATTGACCCTTGCAATTATCATATTGTGGTTAGTGATAAGGATAGAGATCCTTGACCACCAAACCTTTCCAAGACCTTTTTGTCATTTGATTTCCTTTATCATTTATGTTTCTTGTTCCCTATTCAAAACCCCAAAGTATACATGTCCATAGCCAATAACAAGAACACTACTGGTGCACGAAATCATGATCGTTCATTCCTTGGTAACGGCGCTAAAAACTTCATTCACACGTTCATAATTTTAGTTCTTTTTCACCACTTCGCACAACTAACCAGCAAGTGCACTGGGTCGTCCAAGTAATAAACCTTACGTGAGTAAGGGTCGATCCCACGGAGATTGTCGGCTTGGAGCAAGCTATGGTCACCTTGTAAATCTCAGTCAGGTGGATTCAAATGGTTATGGAGTTTTAATAATTAAAAGATAAATAAAACATAAAATAAAGATAGAGATACTTATGTAATTCATTGGTGAGAATTTTAGATAAGCGTATGGAGATGCTTAGTTCCTTCTGAATCTCTGCTTTCCTACTGCTTTAATCCAATCCTTCATATTCCTTTCTATGGCAAGCTGTATGTAGGGCATCACCGTTGTCAATCGATCATATTGGAATAGGATTCAGTAATCCTTTTGCGTCTGTCACTATGCCCAGCACTCGCGAGTTTGAAGCTCGTCACAGCCATCCATTCCCAGATCCTACTCGGAATACCACAGACAAGGTTTAGACTTTCCGGATCTCAAGAATGGCCGCCAAAAATTCTAGCCTATACCACGAAGACTCTGATCGTAGATCAGGAAGTTAAGAGATATGCATTCAAGCTTGTTTGCATGTAGAACGGAAGTGTTTGTCAGGCACGCGTTCATAAGTGAGAATGATGATGAGCGTCACATAATCATCACACTCATCATGTTCTTGTGTGCGAATGAATATCTTAGAGAAGAAATAGTCTTGAATTGAATAGAAAAACAATAGTGCTTTGCATTAATTCATGAGGAACAACAGAGCTCCACACCTTAATCTATGGTGTGTAGAAATTCTACCGTTGAAAATACATAAGAACAAGGTCCAGGCATGGCCGAATGGCCAGCCCCCTAAACGTGATCAAGAGATCAAAAGTGATACAAGGACAGTCTCAAAAATGATCCAAGATGTCTAATACAATAGTAAAACGTCCTATTTATACTAAACTAGTTACTAGGGTTTACAGAGATAAGTAAATGATGCAGAAATCCACTTCCGGGGCCCACTTGGTGTGTGCTTGGGCTGAGAATTGAGCTTTCATGTGTAGAGACCTCTTTTGGAGTTAAAATCCAGGTTGTAACCTGTTTCTGGCGTTTAACTCTGCTTTGCAACCTGTTTCTGGCGTTTAACTCCAGAATAGGGCAGGAAGCTGGCGTTGAGCGCCAGTTTGCGTCATCTAAACTCGGGCAAAGTATGGACTATTATATATTGCTGGAAAGCCTTGGATGTCTACTTTCCAACGCAATTGAGAGCGTTCCATTTGGACTCCTTTAGATCCAGAAAATACACTTTGAGTGCAGGGAGGTCAGAATCCAACAGCATCTGCAGTCATTCTTCAACCTCTGAATCAGATTTTTGCTCAAGTCCTTCAATTTCAGCCAGAAAGTACCTGAAATTATAGAAAAACACATAAACTCATAGTAAAGTCCAGAAATGTGATTTTTAATTAAAAACTAATAAAAATATACTAAAAACTATGTAAAAATAATGCCAAAAAGCGTATAAATTATCCGCTCATCACAACACCAAACTTAAATTGTTGCTTATCCCCAAGCAACTAAAAATCAAATAGGATAAAAAGAAGGGAATTTAATATAAATTCCAAAATATCAATGAAACTTAGCTCTAACTAGATGAGCGGGACTAGTAGCTTTTTGTCTCTTGAATAGTTTTGGCATCTCACTTTATCCATTGAAGTTCAGAATGATTGGCATCTATAGGAACTCAGAATTTAGATAGTGTTATTGATTCTCCTAGTTCAGTATGTTGATTCTTAAACACAGCTACTTTATGAGTCTTGGCCGTGGCCCTAAGTACTTTGTCTTCCAGTATTACCACCGGATACATAAATGCCACAGACACATAACTGGGTGAATCTTTTCAGATTGTGACTTAGCTTTGCTACAGTCCCCAATTAGAGGTTTCCAGGGTTCTTAAGCACACTCCTTTTTTGCTTTGGACCTCGACTTTAACCGCTCAGTCTCAAGCTTTTGGCTTGACACCTTTACGCCACAAGCACATGATTAGGGACAGCTTAGTTTAGCCGCTTAGGCCAGGATTTTATTCCTTTAGGCCCTCCTATCCACTGATGCTCAAAGCCTTGGATCCTTTTTATTACCCTTGCCATTTGGTTTAAAGGGTTACTGGCTTTTTGCTCTTGCCTTTTGGTTTTAAGAGCTTTTGGCTTTTTTTGCTTGCTTTTTCTTTTTCTTTCTTCTTTTTTTTTGCCATTTTTTTTCTTTTTTTTTTCGTAAGCTTTTGTATTCACTGCTTTTTCTTGCTTCAAGAATCATTTTTATGATTTTTCAGATTATCAAATAATATTTCTCCTTTTTCATCATTCTTTAAGAGCCAACAATTTTAACATTCATAAACAACAAATTCGAAAGACATATGCACTGTTCAAGCATTCATTCAGAAAACAAAAAAGTATTGTCACCACATCAAAATAATTAAACTAATTTCAAGGATGAATTCGAAATCATGTACTTCTTGTTCTTTTGTTTTTAGAACAGTTTTCATTTAAGAGAGGTGATGGACTCATAGGACATTCATAGCTTGAAGGCATAGACACTTAAACACTAATGATCATATAGTGAAGACACAAACATAAATAAAACATAAATCATAGTAAATGAAAAAGAGAACAATAAGAACAAGGAAATTAAGGAACGGGTCCACCTTAGTGAGGGTGGCGTCTTCCTCTTCTTGAAGAACCAATGGTGCTCTTGAGCTCCTCTATGTCTTTTCCTTGCCTTTGTTGCTCCTCCCTCATAGCTCTTTGATCTTCTCTAATCTCATAGAGGATGATGGAGCGCTCTTGGTGCTCTATCCTTAGTTGTCCCATGTTGGAACTTAATTCTCCTAGGGAGTTGTTGATTTGCTCCCAATAGTTTTGTGGAGGAAAGTGCATCCCATGAGGCATCTCAGGGATTTCATGGTGAGAAATTTCCTCATGCTCTTGTTGAGGTCCATGATCTCTTGTTTGCTCCATCCTTTTCTTGGTGATGTGCTTGTCCTCATCAATGAGGATGTCTCCCTCTATGTCAATTCCAGCTGAATTGCAGAGGTGACAAATGAGGTGAGGAAAGGCTAACCTTGCCAAAGTGGCGGACTTGTCAGCCACCTTGTAAAGTTCTTAAGGTATAATCTCATGAACTTCTACTTCCTCCACAATCATGATACTATGGATCATGATGGCCCGGTCTACAGTAACTTCAGACCGGTTGCTAGTAGGGATAATTGAGCGTTGAATAAACTCCAACCATCCTCTAGCTACAGGCTTAAGGTCCGATCTTCTCAATTGAACCGGCTTGCCTCTTGAGTCAACTTTCCATTGAGCTCATTCTACACATATGTCCAGGAGGACTTGGTCTAACCTTTTGATCAAAGTTGACCCTTCTAGTGTAGGGGCGTGCATTTTCTTGCGTCATTGGCAAGTTGAACGCCAGCCTTATATTTTTCGGACTGAAATCTAAGTATTTTCTCTAAACCATGGTAAGCTAGTTCTTTGGGTTTGGGTTCACACTTTGATCATGGTTCCTAGTGATCCATGAGTTTGCATAGAACTCTTGAACCATTAAGATCCTGACTTGTTGAATAGGGTTGGTGAGAACTTCCCAACCTCTTCTTCGGATCTCATGTCGGATCTTCGGATACTCATTCTTTTTGAGCTTGAAAGGAACCTCAGGGATCGCTTAACCTCAGGGATCACTTTGAGATGAATCTCTCCATCTCTCATGACTGAGAGGTGGAAGCAATTGCCTTCCCTTTCCTCTTTCTTGAGGTTTTTCTGGCCTTAGGTGCCATTACTGGTTATAGAGAAACAAAAAAGCAATGCTTTTACCATACCAAACTTAAAATGTTTGCTCGTCCTCGAGCAAAAGAAGAAAAAAAGAAGGAGAAGAAGAAGAAAAATGGAGGAGAGGGAGAGAGGTGTGTATTCGGCCAAGGGGAAGAAGAAAGGGTTGTATTGTGTGAAAATGAAGAAGGAATGAGGGGTTTATATAGTTGTGGGGGGAGGTTTAGGGTTCGGTCATGGGGTTGGGTTTGGGTGGGAAATGAATTTGAATTTTTAGGTAGGTGGGGTTTTTAGGGAAGAGAGGATGGATGTGAGTGGTAAAGAGGTGATGGGAAAGAGTGATTGAAGTGACTGGAGAAGGGTATTTGGGGAAGAGAGTTATGAAAAGGTGTGAAGAGGAGAGAAGAAGAGGTGGGGTAGGTGGGGATCCTGTGGGGTCCACAGATCCAGTGGGGTCAAGGATTTAGCATCCCTGCTCTAATTAGGCGTGCAAAATGCCCTTTGTATGCAATACTGGCGTTTAACGCCAGATTGCTGCCTGTTTTTGGCTTTAAACGCCCAAATGTAGCCTGTTTCTAGCGTTTAACGCCAAGTTGATGCTTGTTTCTGGCGTTTAAACGCCAGAATGTTCTTCCTCCAGGGTGTGCTATTTTGAATGCTGTTTTTCATTCTGTTTTTGATTTTTTAGTAGTTTTTATGACTTCACATGATCATCAACATAAAGAAAACATAAAATAACAATGGAAAATAAATAGATGTTATTAAATAACATTGGGTTGCCTCCCAACAAACGCTTCTTTAATGTCAATAGCTTGACAGTCAGCTCTCATGGAGCCTCACAGATGTTCAAAGCACTGTTGGGACCTCCCAACAACAAACTTAGAGTTTAAATGTGGGGGTTCAACACCAAACTTAGAGTTTGGTTGTGGCCTCCCAACACCAAACTTAGAGTTTGACTGTGGGGGCTTTGGTTGACGCTGCAGTGAGAGAAGCTTTTCATGCTTCCTCTCCAATGTTACAGAAGGAGATCCTTGAGTTTTAAACACAAGGTTGTCGTCATTCAGTTGAAGGACCAACTCACCTCTGTCCACATCAATCACAGCTCTTGCTCTGGCTAGGAAGGGCCTTCCAAGGATGATGGATTCATCCTCATCCTTCCCAGTGTCTAGGATTATGAAATCAGCAGGGATGTAAAGGCCTTCAACCTTTACTAGCACATCCTCTACTAGTTCATAAGCCTGTTTTCTTGAGTTATCTGCCATCTCTAATGAGATTCTGGTAGCTTGCACCTCAAAGATCCCAAGTTTCTCCATTACAGAGAGTGGCATAAGGTTAATGCCTGACCCCAGGTCACACAGAGCTTTCTCAAAGGTCATGGTGCCTATGGTACAGGGTATTAAGAATTTACCAGGATCCTGTTTCTTTTGAGGTAATTTCTGCCTATCCAATGCATTCAGTTCATTGGTGAGCAAGGGAGGTTCATCTTCCCAAGTCTCATTACGAAATAATTTGGCATTCAGCTTCATGATTGCACCAAGGTACTTAGCAACTTGCTCTTTAGTAATGTCTTCATCCTCTTCAGAGGAAGAATACTCATCAGAGCTCATGAAGGGCAGAAGCAGGTTGAAGGGAATCTCTGTGGTCTCTAGTTGAGCCTCAGATTCCTTTAGTTCCTCAAAGGGAAACTCCTTATTGGTCACTGAACGTCCCAGGAGGTCTTCCTCAATAGGATTCACGTCCTCCCCCTCCTCTCTGGGTTTGGCCACACCAAGTAAGGTTATGGCCTTGCACTCTCTTTTTGGATTCTCTTCTGTATTGCTTGGGAGAGTACTAGGAAGAGTTTCAGTGACTCTTTTACTCAGCTGGCCCACTTGTGCCTCCAAATTTCTAATGGAGGACCTTGTTTTATTCATGAAACTTAGAGTGGCCTTAGATAGATCAGAGACTATATTTGCTAAGCTAGATGGATTCTGCTCAGAATTCTCTGTTTGTTGCTGAGAGGATGATGGAAAAGGCTTGCTATTGCTAAACCTATTTCTTCCACCATTATTAAAGCCTGGTTGAGGCTTTTGTTGATCCTTCCATGAGAAATTTGGATGATTTTTCCATGAGGGATTATAGGTGTTTCCATAGGGTTCCCCCATGTAATTCACCTCTGCTATTGCAGGGTTCTCAGGATCATAAGCTTCTTCTTCAGAAGATGCCTCTTTAGTACTATTAGATGCAGCTTGCAATCCATTCAGACTCTGAGAAATCATATTGACTTGCTGAGTCAATATTTTGTTCTGGGCCAATATGGCATTCAGAGTATCAATTTCAAGAACTCCCTTCCTCTGAGGCGTCCCATTACTCACAGGATTCCATTCAGAAGTGTACATGAACTGGTTATTTGCAACCATGTCAATGAGTTCCTGAGCTTCTGTAGGCATTTTCTTTAGGTGAATGGATCCACCTGCAGAATGGTCCAATGACATCTTAGCTAATTCAGACAAACCATCATAGAATATATCCAGGATGGTCCATTCTGAAAGCATGTCAGAGGGACACTTTTTGGTCAGTTGCTTGTATCTCTCCTAAGCTTTATAGAGGGATTCACCTTCTTTTTGTCTGAAGGTTTAAACATCCACTCTAAGCTTACTCAGCTTTTGAGGAGGAAAGAACTTGGCTAAGAAAGCCGTGACCAGCTTATCCCAAGAGTTCAAGCTATCTTTAGGTTGAGAGTCTAACCATATTCTAGCTCTGTCTCTTACAGCAAACGGGAAAAGCATAAGCCTGTAGACCTTGGGATCAACCCCATTGGTCTTAATAGTATCACAGATTTGCAAGAATTCAGTTAAGAACTGAAAAGAATCTTCTGATGGAAGTCCATGAAACTTGTAATTCTGTTGCATCAGAGAAACTAATTGAGGCTTTAGCTCAAATTTGTTTGCTCCAATGGCAGGGATTGAGATGCTTCTTCCATGTAAGTTGGAATTTGGTGCAGTAAACTCACCAAGCATCTTCCTTGCACCTCCACCATTATTATTGGTTTCGGCCATGTCTCCTTCTTTTTCGAAAAATTCTGTCAGATTTTCTCCAGAGAGTTGTGCTTTAGCTTCCCTTAGCTTCCTCTTCAGAGTCCTTTCAAGTTCAGGATCAGCTTCAACAAGAATGTTTTTATCCTTGTTCCTGCTCATGTGAAAAAGAAGAGAATAGAAAAGAAGAAGAATCCTCTATGTCACAGTATAGAGATTCCTTTATGTGAGTAGAAAAAGAAAAGAATAAAAGAAGAAAAATTCGAACACAGAGAAGAAGAATGGGTTCGAATTTTTGATTAGAAGAGAAGTGTTAGTAGATAAATAAATAATTAAAAGGAGATGAGAGAGGGAAGAATTCGAAAATTAATAAAATAAAAATATTTTTGCTTTTAAATTAACATTAAAGTTAGAATTCAAAAATTTTAAAAAGAAAAATAAAATTAAATTAAATTAAAATTTAAAACAATTAGTTAATTAAAAAGGAATTTTGAAAAAAGGGGTTAGTAATTTTCGAAAATTAGAGAGGGAAAATTAGTTAGGTGGTTTTGAAAAAGATATGAATCAAACAAAAAGATAAGATTAATTGAAAAGGATTTGAAAATCAATTTTGAAAAGATAAGAAGTTAGAAAAGATTTTGAAATTGATTTTGAAAAGATGTGATTGAAAATCATTTTGAAAAAGAAAAGAAATTTAAAAGATTTGATTTTGAAAATTAAAGTTGATTATTTGACTAACAAGAAACTAAAAGATATGATTCTAAAATTTAAAGATTAAACCTTTCTTAATAGGCAAGTAACAAACTTTAAAATTTTTGAATCAATCACATTAATTGTTAGTAAAGATTTTGAAAATGTGAAACAAAATAAGAAAAAGATTTTTGAAAATCAATTTGAAACTTTTGAAAATATGAAAGAAAAAATGAAAAACATTTGATTTTTGAAAGAGATTTGAAAAAGATAGAATTTTTATGTTGAAAATTTAATTTGACTCGTAAGAAACAATTAAATTTAAAAACTTTTTGACTAAATCAAACCAAATTTTCGAAAATTTATGAGAGAATAAGGGAAAGATATTTTTTTATTTTTGAATTTTTAATGAAGAAAGAGAAAAACAACCAAAAGATTCAAAACATGAAAATTATGAATCAAAACACATGATGCATGCAAGAACACTTTGAATGTCAAGATGAACACCAAGAACTTATTTTTGAAAATTTTGAAGAAAAGAAAAACATGCAAGACACCAAACATAGAAATTTTCAAACTTTAGACACTAGCAAATTGAAAATGCATATGAAAAACAAGAAAAGACACCAAACAAGAAAAATTTAAAGATCAAACAAAGAAATTCATCAAGAACAACTTGAAGATCATGAAGAACAAATGCATGAGTTTTCGAAAATTTTAAGAAAAATTAAAAAGATGCAATTGACACCAAACTTAAAATTTGACACAAGACTCAAACAAGAAACACAATATTTTTGGTTTTTATGATTTTATTAATTTTTTTGAATTTTCAAAAATTTATTTTAGAAAAACGAAAAAGAAGAAATTTTTTTTTGTATTTTTCGAAAATAAGAAATAAAAAGCTTAAAATTAAAATAAAATTACCTAATCTGAGCAACAAAATGAACTGTCAGTTGTCCAAACTCGAACAATCCCCAGCAACGGCGCCAAAAACATGGTGCATGAAATCGTGATCGTTCATTCCCCGGCAACGGTGCCAAAAACTTGGTGCACGAAATCGTGATCGTTCATTCCTTGGTAACGGCGCTAAAAATTCATGCGCACGTTCATAATTTTAGTTCTTTGTTACAACTTCGCATAACTAACCAGCAAGTGCACTGGGTCGTCCAAGTAATAAACCTTACGTGAGTAAGGGTCGATCCCACGGAGAATGTCTGATTGAAGCAAGCTATGGTCACCTTGTAAATCTCAGTCAGGCGGATTCAAATGGTTATAGAGTTTTAATAATTAAAAGATAAATAAAACGTAAAATAAATATAGAGATACTTATGTAATTCATTGGTGAGAATTTCAGATAAGCGTATGGAGATGCTTAGTTCCTTCTGAATCTCTGCTTTCCTACTGCTTTCATCCAATCCTTCATACTCCTTTCTATGGCAAGCTGTATGTAGGGCATCACCGTTGTCAATGGCTACTTCCCGTCCTCTCAGTGAAAATGGTCCAAAATGCGCTGTCACCGCACGGCTAATCATCTGTCGGTTCTTGATCATATTGGAATAGGATTCAGTAATCCTTTTGCGTCTGTCACTATGCCCAGCACTCGCGAGTTTGAAGCTCGTCACAGCCATCCCTTCCCAGATCCTACTCGGAATACCACATACAAGGTTTAGACTTTTCGGATCTCAAGAATGGCCGCCAATAATTCTAGCCTATACCACGAAGACTCTGATCGTAGATCAGGAGGCTAAGAGATATGCATTCAAGCTTGTTTGTATGTAGAACGGAAGTGTTTGTCAGGCACGCGTTCATAAGTGAGAATGACGATGAGCGTCACATAATCATGACATTCATCATGTTCTTGTGTGCAAATGAATATCTTAGAGAAGAAATAGGATTGAATTGAATAGAAAAACAATAGTACTTTGGATTAATTCATGAGGATCAGCAGAGCTCCACACCTTAATCTATGGTGTGTAGAAACTCTACCGTTGAAAATACATAAGAACAAGGTCCAGGCATGGCCGAATGACCAGCCCCCTAAACGTGATCAAGAGATCAAAAGTGATACAAGGACAGTCTCAAAAATGATCCAAGATGTCTAATACAATAGTAAAAGCTCCTATTTATACTAAACTAGTTACTAGGGTTTACAGAGATAAGTAAATGATGCAGAAATCCACTTCCGGGGCCCACTTGGTGTGTGCTTGGGCTGAGCATTGAGCTTTCATGTGTAGAGACCTCTTTTGGAGTTAAACGCCAGGTTGTAACCTGTTTCTGGCGTTTAACTCTACTTTGCAACCTGTTTCTAGCGTTTAACTCTAGAATATGGCAGGAAGCTGGCGTTGAATGCCAATTTGCGTCATCTAAACTCGGGCAAAGTATGGACTATTATATATTGTTGGAAAGCCCTGGATGTCTACTCTCCAACGTAATTGAGAGCGCATCATTTGGACTCTTTTAGCTCCAGAAAATCCACTTTGAGTGTAGGGAGGTCAGAATCCAACAGCATCTGCAGTCCTTCTTCAGCCTCTGAATCAGATTTTTGCTCAAGTCCCTCAATTTCAGCCAGAAAGTACCTGAAATTATAGAAAAACACACAAACTCATAGTAAAGTCTAGAAATGTGATTTTTAATTTAAAACTAATAAAAATATACTAAAAACTAACTAAATCATACTAAAAACTATGTAAAAACAATGCCAAAAAGTGTATAAATTATCCGCTCATCAACTACCCTGCAATTCCTTTGAGAGACGACCCGAGGTTTAAATATTTCGGTTTATAATTTTAGGGATTTGTACTTGTGACAAATAATTTTTTGTATGAAAGGATTATTTGTTGGTTTAGAAACTATACTTGCAACGAGGTTTCATTTGTGAAATTCGATACCATCAATTTTCCATTCGTCATGGAGTGCTTAGAGTAAATCTCCCCAAAATGTGTTCTTGCATGGAGGACCGTGCAATGCTTAAGTGTGGGGGAGGATTCACCATTTTTGGGGCGTAAATTCTCTTTTTGAACACTTTGCACTTTATTTTTGTTTCTTTTTATTTTGTTTCTTGTAGATATTTAAAGTGCTTTTGACTGTTGAATTGCATTTTCTTTTGATATATATAGCTTAGTTTATTTCTAGTTATTGCATTTTGCATTTTTGCTTTTGCATAGTATATATTTTATAGATAGAAGTTGTGATTGGATGATGTGAATAGTATTGCACCTAGTCCTAATTTTGGTCCTAATTGTTTTCAAACATGCTTGAATGAATTCTTGTGGAACATAGAAGAGAGATAGAACAAACAACCTTGCCTATAATGAGTGGTTGCATATTTTAACCACTATTTTGATCTTGTGTGATATGCTCCTTCTATGATTGTGATCTTGGTTTTTCTTGATTCTTTATTTCCAATAGTAGATGTTCGAATGCATTGAGCATGATTGAGGCCATCTTTGTATAGCTCACTAACCCATATAGACTTATCCTTGCATCTACCTTTGCTAACCCCTTTTGAGCCTTACTTATCCCATTGTTTTTAAGATCACCACATCACAACCTTAAGTGGAAGACCAAGATTTACCTTGGATTGTATCCTTGATTAGCCTAGGTTGAGGAGTGTATTACATTTAAGTGTGGAAAAATCTTTGGGAAGAACTTTGGTAGAAAAGAAAAAAATATTTTGGGTATGAATTGAAAGAAAATTTTTGAAAATGGGTGCACATTCATGTATCAATTTGCTTTAACCATATGCATTTGTCATAGAGAAAGAAAAAAAAAGAAATAAAAAGCAAAAACAAAAGCAAAAAAAAATGAAATGAAAAAAAATAAATTAATAAGATGGGAAAAATGTTATCCCAAAGAAAAAGAAAAAAATGAATAAGAAATGCATATATGGATTTGGATGAAAAAGATGCATGAATGTGTATAAAAAGGGAATGGGAAGTTAGGTTGCATATTTTGTTATTTGGTCGATATAGGTTGAGTTGGATACTTAAACTAATCAAGGATTCAATTGAATTAGTCCACTTAGCCATATCTATCCCACCTTAACCCTAACCCCATTACAACCCTAATAAGTCCTCATGATAATTGCATTCATGCATCACATGGTTGTTGATTGTTAGATAAAAAGCAAATCCTTAAAAGCATGGTTAGAGGAGACTTGAGTGATTAAAACCCTAGACACCGAGCATTGAGAGTGTATACACAGCTAGTGAGGATTCGATCACTCGATTCTATGTCTCCACCTCTTGTCATGTATTCTTGCAAGTTGCTTCATTTTGATTAGTTAAATTAATTCTTTGGATTTTGCTTGCATTGAATTATTTCTTTGCTTAGCCATATATGTCTATACTCTTGCTTGGAAATTTGATTGTTTGTTTTCACCAAATCAATAAGAACTATAGATAGATGGAAAGGTATAGATACTATATAGTATACTTGCATGCATTTAGACAGTTGCATTCAATAAGTTGTTACCCCTTTGATTATTCTCCTTGTTTGGTTTAGCATGAGGACATGCTATTGTTTAAGTGTGGCAGAATCGATGAGTCCGTATTTGATGATAATTTTTGGCTTGATTTGGATGGATTTCATCACATAAACTCACTCTTAACCACTTAAATAGCATACTTTTGTGTTTCACCCCTAAATTGAACCTAATTGTGAAAACATGCATTTTTATGCTTAAATTAGTGATTTTAATCTCACTTTTATTCCATTAGATGCCGTGATGTGTTTTGTGAGTGATTTCAGGCCATGGGGGCATGAATAGCTTGGTAAAAGTGGAAGAAAGCGTGTACTAAGGGAAAAGCACATGAAGAAAACAAGGAGGAAGCACACACTGGAGTGTTGGTGTGCACAATCCTATGTGCGTATGCACAAGAAGGAAATTAGCATGCGTGCGCACGCACAAGTGAAAATTCAGCGAAGTGTGCGTACGCACAGTCCCTACACGTGACTTCATTAATGAAGCACGTGATCTGCGATTTTTTGGGGGCTTTTGGCCTAATTTTGGAAGGCTTGATGCTGAATGGGAGTGCTATATGAAGGGGATATCAACACATCTGAAGGCATTATTTATTATTAGCTTACATTAGGTTTTAGTTAGTTTTCATTAGTTGTAGGAAGCTTTCATTAGGATTTAGATAGTATTACATACATAATTTAGGAGTAGGAGTAGTGTAGTTAGAATGCTCACCTAGAATTTCATTTCCATTTCCATTGTATCATTTTATAGCAAGCTTTGATTTTGGATTTTGCTTCTTTTATTGTAAGTACTCTCAATTTCTCTTTAATTACATCTTTTTCTTTTATTTTCTTATGTTTCAAGTTACTTTGATAGATATGCAATTTTGGGTTTCTTAAAGTTTTGATTGATGAATTTAACGTTTTATGCTTTATATATGCTTATTTGATTGTCTATTGTTGATATTGTGAATAGTTTGGTTATAATTTTTATTTTTCTCTACAATTTCCTATGTTTTGGTTATATGCCCAACAAGTGTGTGTGAAAATGTCACTTGGTAATTTTGAGTAGATTTTCACACCATGGTTTGGGATTTGAGTTCCTAGGATACTAGAGTCATAATGTCCGATATTTAGTGGCAATTCTTGGGTAGTTAGTTGAGTCTTGTTTCCATTGACACTAGATTTTTACCAATTAATTTGGTAAGTTAGCTAGGACTTATGGATTAAGGTCAATTATGCTTGCTTGACTTACTCCTCGATGTTAGGTGTAGACGAATTGAGATTGACGCATCATAGTTGCCATAGTTGTGGTTATGACGATGATAGGATTCCTTGGATCTTCATTCCCAAGTCAAGGTTCCTTCATGCATTTATAGCATTTTCACGAGTTTTGACCTTACTTCCTTTTTACTTCCACTAATATCAATTTTGATTATTTGTTAGTTCTTTTATTTCTTAGTTCTTTTAATCTTTTGTTCTTTGATTTCAAAATCCCTTTGTCCTCACAACCAAAAGCATAACATTTCAATTGCATTCCGAGGGTGAATGACCCGAGGTTGAATTACTCTCGATTTATATTTTGTATTTGAAAATTAAACTTTGATGTTGGTCGATTGTCGTGTTGGGAGTATACTTACAACGCCAATCATATTTTGAAATAAAATTCCTAACCCGCTCTAGGCCTTCCATCATTGAACGCCTACTAAGGGGGTAGATATGCTACTTCCGTGCTCCGCTTGGCGCGTTGAACGCTAGTCTTGGGCATTCAACTCTGGCTTCAGTCCTCTTGGGGCGTTGAACGCCAGAAAGAGGGTAGTTTGGATGTTCAACACCCATTTTGGGCCATCATTTCTAAAGGAAAGTATAGACAATTATATATTTCTGGGAAGCTCTGGAAGTTATCTTTCTAGCACCGTTGCGAATGTGTCATTTGGACCTTTGTAGCTCCAGAAATGCTCGTTTGAATGCACAATGGTGACAATCTGACAGCATCTGTTATGCTTTCTTTGCCTCTGAATCAGACTTTGCCAAAACTTGCCAAATTCATCCAAAATTCACCTGGAATCATAGGAAAAATACAAAAGCTCAAAGTAGTATCCAAAAAATGAATTTTGCACTAAAACCTACTAAAACATATTAAAACTTAACAAAATATACTAAAAACACTAAGAAAATAGTGCCAAAAAGTGTATAAAATATCCACTTATCAGAACACCAAACTTAAACTGTTGCTTATCCTCAAGCAACCAAAAACAAGTAGTTCTACAAAGAAGAGAAAGATACACTAATTCTCAGAGTTCTCAGTTCCAACTAGAGTGGGGCTAGTAGCTCCTTATTTTTGAACAGTTTTGGCATGTCACTTCCCCTTGAAGTTTAGAGGCATTGGCATCTCTCAGGACTAGAATCTGGATGATATTATTGGTTCTCTTCTTGATTCTTGAACACAGCTTCTTTTTGGTGCTTTGCACCTTTTGAGCCTAGCCACGACAATAAGTGTTTTATTTTTCCGTATTACCACCGGATACACAAATGCCACAGGCACGTGACTGGGGGAACCCCTTTGGATTTGAATTTAGCTTTGCTTAAATTCCCATTCAGTGGTGCCCAGAGTTCTTAAGCGTACTCTTTTGTTTTGGATCACAACTTTAACTGCTCAGTCTCAAGCTTTTCACTTGACACCTTCACACCACAAGTCTTTAGTTAGGGATAACAACTCAATTGCACTTTTTAGGCTAATTTTAAACCCTCCTAACCATTGAAGTTCAAAGCCTTGGATCCTTGCTCTTTTGACTTTTCTTTTATGAGCATTCTTTTCTTTTTCTTCTTTTTTTTTTTTCGAAATAGGAATGCTGTTTCTTTTGCTTCAAGAATATAAATAATTTGGATTTTTCTGAGAATCAACATTACTTCTCTAAATTCACTGTTCTTCCAAGAGCCAATACTCTCAACTTCAAGACAATTATGCATAGTTAATGCATTCAGAAAATAAATGCAAGGCCACCATTTTTTAGAAGGAATGCATTACCGTAAACTAAAGAATTCTTGTATTTTAATGCTTCTTAAAAGTAAACAAAATTTTATTTAAATTTAATGGAATGACAAGTGGAACATCTTATACTTAATTGACAAGAATAAAAATTAATTTCTGTAAAATAAAGAAAATCCTACTAGTGATCATATAATCTTAGATATGAAAAACAGGAATTAGAATAGGAACATAACAGGGGTGAAACTCAACCACCTTAATAATGGTGGTCACTGCTTTCTCTAGAAGATACTTTCTGGCATTTCAGCTCTTCTAATTCTTGCCCCTACTTTGCTTGTTCTTCTCAATTGATCCATAGTGGATTGCAATCACTCAGTGGACACTGACAGTTCGGTCCAATATTCAATTAGATGGATACTTTATTCTTGAGGTGGCTCAGGCGTCTTCCTCTTAGGAGGGCTGGCTGATTGCTGAATCTTGTCTTGTGCTGGTCCCCTGGTGCTCTCCATGCTCTCTTTGGTGATTGGGTTGTCTATTGGAATGCATGTGTCTCTGTCACTCAGGACTCCTGCCTCACTACACAAGCGAGAAACAAGGTATGGAAAAGCCAGTTTGGATTGAGTTGAATTCTTGTTTGCGAATTTGTACAACTCAAAGGGGATTAACATGATGCAATGCATCATCACAGCTCACCTTATAGTAACTTCAGAACGGTTGCTAATAAAAAGTATGGAAATCTCAATGAATTCCAGCCATCCTCTAGCAACTGACTTGAGATCCATTCTCCTCAGTTCATTTGGTTTGCCTTTCTTATCGTTGAACCAGTGGGTTCCCGGCAGACATATATCCTTAAGGACTTGATCTAGCCTCGAATTAGCTAGTACCCTCCTATTAAAGGATTCAGGCTCATCCTTTTGCGAGGGTAATTTGAAAATTTCTCTCACCTTATCCAGATTAAAATGCAGAGTCCTTCCTCGGACCATGGTGCGCCATGTATAGAATCCCGATCTCTCTTTCTTTTGTTTATCTGTCATCCACAGATTTGCATAAAACTCAGAGATTCTTCCTATTCCAACATTGGTTGCAAGGTTGGCCAGAATTTTCCAACCCCTCTTTTGAATCTGTTCTTGGATTTTAGATTATTCATTTCTTTCAAGTCAAACATGACTTCCAGAATTACTATCTTTTTGCACATTACTTCATAGTAATGTTCTTCATGAAGCTTAGAGTAGAATCTGTAAGGTTTTTAGGCAGTTGTTATTGTGGTGCTTCCTTGTTTCTTAATGTAGATCTTCCACACTTTGGGGCCATGAGTTGTGAATAAGTGAAAGAGCAAAGAATTTGCCACACCAAACTTAAAGGGTTTGCTCATTCTGAGCAAAAAGAAAAGGAAGAGAGAAGCGTGTGAGTAGTGAGGAAGGTCTTGTAAGGGAGAGAGATCTTCGAATGTTTAAGTAGAGGGAGGGAGGGTGTGGGTTTAAATTTCTAAAGGGAAAGGAGGCTGGAGAAGATAGCCAGATTTTAAATTGAAAAGACAATATGAAAGATAAGAAAAATATGAATGAGATTTCTTTAAATTAAAAGGTTTTAGAAAAGATTTGAAAAAGATTATGTTGAAAGAGAAGATAATCATGAAAACGTTTGAAATAGGACGATATGGATTGAAAAGATTTCAAAAAGATTTGGTTTGAAGATTTGACTTGAAAAGATAAGATTGGAAAATAAGTTGTTGAAAAAGATATGAATTGAATTAGTTTAACTCTTATTGAAATTAAAATAAGAGAAACTATGATTTGGAGATATGATTGATCACTCCCTTCTGTGCGTTTAACGCCAAGAATGGCCATTGAACGCCCCCTTGGGGACCATAAAATGGTCATAGGCTCCCCCTGTATGGGCATTGAATGCCCAAGGGGCTCCCCTTGTGGTGTTCAATGCCAGCCCTTTACACCCCAATGGGCGTTGGATGCCCAAGCTACCTCCTCTCTGACGTTCAACGCCAGCCTTTCTCTCCTACTTTGGTGTTGAACGCCCAGCTTCCTCTTTGTCTGGCATTCAATGCTAGCAAGAAGTCCTCTCCAGGGTGTTCTGATTTCAATTCTAAACATCTCTATCTGTAATCTAAGTGCTGCGCATGATCACAAATGTTAAAAAGTAAAGGAAACTGTGAAAATTAATAGGAAATGAACTAAAAATGAATTCAAAAGAACTAAAATAATAATATACTACTTATGGTTGGGTTGCCTCCCAACGAGCGCTTCTTTACCGTCATTAGCTTGAACTCACTGCTGTCATGTTAGCAGCAGTGCAAATTTTTCCTTTTAAAGATTATCCCCTAGGTAATACTTTACTCTCTGTCCATTAACTGTGAACCTTTTATCCGAATGCCAGCTTTGGAGCTCTATATGGCCATAAGGTGACACATTGGTGACCAAAAAAGGTCCCGTCCATCTTGACTTGAGCTTCCCAGGGAATAGGTTGAGTTTAGAATTGAAGAGCAGAACTTTCTGGCCAGGCTCGAAGACTCTGGATGATATCTTCTTATCATGCCGTTTTTTGGCCCTTTCCTTGTAGATTTTTGCATTTTCAAATGCAGCATGTCGGAATTTATGCAACTTATTTAACTGGAGTAACCTTTTTTCTCCTGCAGCCCTAGCATCAAAGTTGAGGAATCTGGTTGCCCAGTAGGCTCTGTGCTCCAGTTCCACTGGCAAATGACATGCTTTTCCATAGACCAGTTGGTAAGGTGACATCCCAATAGGGGTCCTGAGAGCTGTTCTATATGCCCATAGAGCGTCATCAAGCTTCCTTGCCCAATCCTTCCTAGAGGTGCTTACTGTCCTCTCCAAGATTCTTTTAAGCTCCCTATTGGAGACCTCGGCTTGTCCATTTGTCTGTGGATGATAGGGAGTTGCCACTTTATGGCGAACACCGTAACATTACAGAATTGAGTCAAGCTGTTTGTTATAGAAGTGACTCCCTCCAAAATTAATTAGTGTCCTTGGAATACCAAATATGCTGAAAATATATTTTTGGAAGAACTTCATCACTACTCGAGTGTCATTAGTGCGTGATGTGATTGCTTCAACCCATTTAGACACGTAATCTACTGCCATAAGGATGTATGTGTTCGAATATGAGGGTGAAAAAGGCCTCATGAAGTCTATGCCCCATACATCACACAGCTTAATTTCCAAGATTCCTTGTTATGGCATCTCGTGCTTATGAGGGAGGTTTCCAGCATGTTGACAACTGTTACAGTTACTGATAAACTTTCGGGAGTTGTTGAAGAGTGTTGGCCAATAGAAACTGCTCTGAAGAACCTTGGTTGTTATTCACTCACCTCCAAAATGACCTCCATAATGTGAGCCGTGGCAGTGCCATAGTATTTGTTGCATTTTTTCCTAAAACACGAAATGGCAGATTTTACCGTCTAAGCACCTTTTGTAAAGGTATGGTTCGTCCCACAAGTAGTACTTAGCATCATGGATAAGTTTTTGAACTTGCTATCTACTGTACTCCTTGGGAATGAACCTCATAGCTTTGTAATTTGCAATGTCAGCAAACCAAGGTGCTTTGCGTATTGCAAAGAGTTGTTCATCCGGAAAGGTCTCGGATATCGCAGTAGTGGGAAGAGACGTCCCTCTATAGGTTTAATTCAGGACAATTGGTCAGCCACCTGATTTCTTGATCCTTTCCTGTCGTTGATCTATATGTCAAATTCTTGCAAGAGCAATACCCATCTTATGAGTCTTGGTTTAGAGTCTTGCTTGGAAAGAAGGTACTTGAGAGCAGCATGGTCAGTATAGATAACGACCTTAGAGCCTATTAAATAGGATCTAAACTTGTCAACAGCATAAACCAGTGTAAGTAACTCCTTCTCTATGGTAGTGTAGTTTCTTTGTGCGTCATTTAAGATACGACTGGCATAATAGATGATGTGTAAGAGCTTACCATGTTTCTATCTAAGGACAGCACTGACTGCATAATCACTAGCATCACACATCAGTTTGAACAATAGGCCCAGTTGGGTACAGAAATGATAGGTGCAGAGATAAGCTTTGCTTTCAGAGTTTCGAAAGCATGCGTGCACTCCTTGTCAAAGACAAAAGGGTGTCTGTTGCTAAAAGGTTGCACAGGGGCTTTGCAATTTTGGAGAAATCTATTATAAACCTCCTATAAAATCCTGCAAGCTCCAAGAAACTTCTAATCGCCTTAACATTAGTAGGTGGTGGTAATTGTTCGATTACTTCCACCTTAGCTTGATCAACCTCTATTCCTTTGTTTGAAATTCGATGTCCAAGAACAATACCTTCGGTAACTAAGAAATGACATATTTCCAAGTTTAAAACCAGGTTTGTTTCTTGACATCGTTTCAGAACCGAACCTAGATGGTTAAGGCATGAGTCAAATGAATCATCAAAGACAGAGAAGTCATCCATGAGTACCTCAAGGAATTTGTCAACCATATCAGAGAAAATGGAGAGCATGCATCTTTAAAATATAGCAGGCACATTACAGAGGCAGAATGGCATTCTTCTGCAAGCAAACATGTCGTATAGGCATGTGAATGCTGTCTTCTCCTGATCTTGAGGATCTACTACAACTTGATTGTAGCTTGAATAGCCATCCTGGAAGCAGTAGAATGCATGCTCAGCCAGTCTCTCCAGTATATGGTATATGAATGCCAGGGGGAAATGATCCTTGAATCAAGCGAGAAAATAATAAATGAATAAAAGGGATATTTTTAGTTATGAGTTTAGAGCCGTTGACTTAGGTTTTGAAAGGGGATGTGGCAGTCTCCCGCCTATGTTCGGATGTGAGGGCTGTGGTAGTCTCCCGCTCACGTGATACGAATTGCATTGGTAAGTCGCTTTGTGCCTCGGAAAAGGGCTGTGGCAGTCTTCCGCTTGTCGCGATAGCGGGGCTGGTGTAGGGCCCGAGGCAGTCTCTCACCTACATTGAGAAGTGAGGGCTGAGGTTGTATCCGGCTTGCATAACCTTCCCTGTTGTATGAGTGTACAGAGCCTATATCTCTGGCATAGCAGACTCCCTACTGCATGAGTGTGTGGGGCCTATATCCACGGTATGGTAGATTTTTCTACTGCATCAGTGTCCAGAGCCTATATCTCTGGGCGTGGCAGGAAGGCTACATCCGGAAGGATGTGTCGGGTTGGCATTTATAGACCGACAAGTGATATCACGAGCCAATTGGATAGGCATTTATCATATGCATCTTCTATATGCTTGTTTGCTATGCTTAACTTCAGTTATGCCTAAATGAATCACATGTCTACTTGCAATTTGTTTACTTGTTGTATATGTATATTACTTGTGCTTTACTTGTCTGCATTACCTGTGTTTTCTACTGGGATTGTGGAGGCTCGGTAGGCGGTGGCGATGGGATCGTATGGAGGTTAGGTTGGTGAAGGCTGTGGGATACAGCGGTGTGATTAGTACTAGTTAGAAATCCCCTAAATTTAAATAACCATGTTTATTGTTTATGGTTTATGTTATTTATTTATTCTAAGCTTGAATATCTATATAAGTTGTGAAGTTCTAGGATTGCCTTTGGCATCCCAGGACCTTACATCTTATATATTGGGCACTGTTACCATGCTGAGAACCTCTGGTTCTCATACCATATGTTGTTATTATTTTTCAGATGCAGATTGCAACCCACCACGGTGAGTTTGCAGACGTGGTGACAGGGCGGAGTATAATCTTCCTTAAGTTTTATTTCACTTTATTTTTGTTATAATATTCTCTCACCTTTTTTATATTTAACATTGTTGCCTTAGAGACTTTATTTCTAAAATCTTGAGAGATAGGTTGCTGTTTTAAACTTCAAAACTCTGTTGTATTCAGTTTGTTTAGTCGGCCTAAACTCTGCAGGTTGTGACTAGTCCTCTTTTTAGTATTTCACACACACACACACACACACACAGATATCTATATATATATATATATATATTATGTCTTGTTTAATTCGTACCCATGCGTTTATTTATTGTGTGTTAGCACTTCACATTTCGTAACTTCGCTTTATGCAATTTAAGCTTTTCATCGGTCTTCTAGTATTACTATTTCCTTCTCTATATATATATATACATAATATTATACGAGCCTTAGAACTGTCATGACACTTTGTTATCTTTCACTTTACGGCACGAGGTAAAGCTTAGGGTAACGAGGTGTTTCGATTTACGTGCTGAATGTTATGACTTTGAGACAGGATACCTTATGAGAGGCGCATAAAAGTGGATTCTCTATTCATCTGGGAAGTAATAAGATGTACCATGATCTGAAGGCAATATACTGGTGGACAAGACTGAAAGTTAAAATTGAACGTTAGTTGAGTTTGAGTACTGCGTATCACCCACAGACCGATGGTCAGTCAGAGAGAATGACCCAAACCCTAGAAGATATGTTGAGGACATGTGTTTTGGACAAGCCGGTGAATTGGGATCGGTATATGCCATTAGTGCAGTTTGCGTATAATAACAGCTACCATGCGAGCATCGGAATAGCTCTGTATGAGGCTCTGTATGGGAGAAAGTGTCAATCTTCTCTATGCTGGTATGAAGCTGGGGAGACAAGCTTGTTAGGGCCTGAAATGATAGCTGAAACCGCTAAACAAATAAAGAAAACCCGAAGCTGAATGCTTGTTGCTCAAAGCCATCAAAAAAGCTATGCCAATCAAAGGCAAAAGCCTTTAGAGTTTGAGGAAGGAGAATAGGTGTTCCTAAAGGTTACTACAACAACCGGAGTTGGTAGAGCAACCAAAACAAAGAAAATTAATACCCGTTATATCGGTCTGTTTTGGATTCTAAAAAGGATTAGACTAGTAGCCTACCGGATTGCCTTACCGTCACATCTTTCAAACTTGCACGACGTGTTTCATATGTCGCAGCTTCGGAAGTATACTCCCGATATAAGTCATGTTCTGGAACCTGAATTGGTTCAAGTAAGAGAAGGTTTGACACTTCAAGTAACCCCGTTTAGGATTGACGACACTAGCATCAAACAATTGCTCAGAAAAGAGGTTTTATTAGTGAAAGTCGCCTTGAGTCGAGCTGGAACCGAAGAACACACATGGGAACTTGAATCCGAAATGCGGAAGGACTACCCACACCTCATTTCAAATAACTAAATCTGAATTTTGAGGGAAAAATTCTTAAATTAGGTGCGTAGGATGTAAACCCCGTAAAATTAACGAATAATTATTCAATAAAATAATTTTTAATAAAATAAATTAGAAAAATGAATTTTATAGTTTAATGAGATAGAGCTAATTAAAATAATAATTTTGACACTAATTTTAAAGAATTTGGCCGAACCGGTCAAACTGGGTCCAAACTGGGCCCGTAGGCCCAACCAATTCACTTTACTATATGAGCTTCAGCTCATTCTCTCTCCCTCTTCACAAAAAACACGCTGAAGGTGCAGCAAAAAGAGGAAGAACATGTAAAATACATAAACCCTTAGATTTCATTCAATCCCATATAACTTTTCGCTCCGAGCTCCGATCGCCACACTGTTTGTAACCACACGTCCGCAGCAACAAGCTGTACAAAGCCCGGTACTTAATTTAGTAAGAAAGCCACATTTCCAATTTCAATTACCTCTTCTCCAATTAGAAAATTATATGTTTTGGGTGTTGATGTTTATGGTTAATTTGATATTTTAGGGTCAAATTAACTTGAAGAATTAGCGGGCTTTTGTTTGATTGAGGCACATGCAAGGTAAGGATCCTCAAACCCTAGTGAATCCCTTAATTAATTGTGATTGGGTATTGAGTATGTATGTATGGATATAATGATGTGAAATAGGTAGTGTATATATGTAATATGGAGCAATTGTTGAGTGGAAGCTTGATTGGGTGCTTCGATGCTGAATTTTAGTGGTGGAGCTTGTCAACTTTCTTTGTTTGGTTATCTTTAGGTTATATGAGGAAATCGGCCAAGAAATGTTTTTAGTTTTTCGTATACAATATATAATGTGTCGTGAAAACTTAGGCTTGACGACCTTGGATAAGTTGAATTATGAATTTTTGGAGCTTGATTGGTAGTTTATTTAATAATGAGTGTTTCATTGATGAAGCATGATAGATTAAATGATGTATGATATGAATGTAGTTGATTTGGTAAGAATGATTGATGAATAATGATTTTGATGGTGATAGACAACAATATTGTATTTAGGTATGTGAATGTTGATGATTGTGTTGTATAATTGAGAATTTTGGAATGAAACTACTTAAATTGAGGTATGATTGGTGGTGGTAGAATGTGGGGCTGTGTTGGCTGTGATATGGTATGCTTTGGTGCTGGGCAGGGCTTTGAAACTGTGGTTAATGAGTTATGAATTGGTGAAATAGAGGTTTAATAAATTTTGTGAAATACTTATTTTCGGTTGAACTTCTGCGAGCCGTAACTTGGCCTCCGGACATCAAAATCCTTTCAAACATTTTTCATATGAAAATTGGGTCTGTGATGTTTACACAGTTTGAAGAATGGTTGAAAAATGTTTTAAAACAAAAAAGTTATGCGTGTCAAAATTTTGGTGTGTAAAAGTGAAATTCTGCACGCATGCAGCCATTCCTTTCGGGTTTGGTGTCGCGCGTACGAGAGCTGGTGTATGCGTACGCGAGACGTGGAATTTTGAGGGGTTGCGTACGTAAATGTTGGTACATGATGCAGCCAATGCTTTCAGGTTGAGATCCCCGGGTACGCGAGACATGCCCACGTATGCGGAATCCTTATTTTTAGCGATGTGGATTTTATGTTTAAAACCTAATTTTGAACCTCTAAACCTCTATTTTTACTCTTTTAGTCCCTAAACCTTAGCTGTATGCTTTGTGATGAGGTGAAGTTAGAAAGGGGTGGTAACTTGGAGGAGAAGTAAGCTTGAAATATGATGTATATGTGATGGTATGGCCTTGAAATACAATGAATATGTATGAGAAGTGCAG
This sequence comes from Arachis hypogaea, assembly GCF_003086295.3. NCBI lineage: Eukaryota > Viridiplantae > Streptophyta > Magnoliopsida > Fabales > Fabaceae > Arachis > Arachis hypogaea. The sequence goes on from NC_092052.1 coordinate 84,565,189, forward strand.
CGATATGATGTATATATGATGGTATGGCCTTGAAATACGATGAATAATGTATGAGAAGTGAAGAGATATGATGTATATGTGATGTTATGGCTATAATGAATGATTATGAAATAATTATAAACGAATATGAATGACAATGAGGCTTATATGCACTTCTTTTATCTGAGATACAAGTTTTTCTGGGTAAAGAGCAGTGGCTTGCCACCACGTGCTCCAGGTTGAGACTCGATACTCTGTTGACCGTACATCGCAAAGGTGACCGGGCACTTATAAATCCATGGGAAGGTTCCCCCAATGAGCAGAATTTATTTTATGAATGAGAAAAAGCTATGCATAGACTCTTGGGGATGCACATCGAGGGACTGTCTAGGGTTTAGCAGCCGAACATGTAGGGTTGGCTTGATAACCGACAGATGAAACTCATCATCCATAGAATAGGGATACCTGAGCTCTCCAAAGTCGGGTTGGAAGGGATCAAGTAAACAGAAGGAGTAGGGATGAGGTCCTTCTGGGTAGTAGGACCAGAGTCTGTTTTCTTTGGAGAAGGACGGGAAAAAGCACCCCGGCCCCTCGACCATGAAGACTTCGAGCCACAACTGTCTTCTTGGTCTGGCACAGAAATTTCGTAGATGAAATCCTGGAAGCCATAGAATCTACAAAACCAGAATAAAAGATCGTTAGGAAAAACAATACACAACTAACAAAGTTGTGGAAGATAGAGGTCGGGAAACTACCTAGATCGGAGTGAAGTTGACCAGAGTCTGCTAGAAACCTTTTTGTGTCCAAGTGTGGAGCCCAACCCCAGCACTTTTGTAACACGTTCACAAAACTCTTCTCAATCTCATCTAATTTATCTACACCATACTTGGCTATTACGGGTTCCTCTTACCAATATAAAGGAAAGGAGAGCTCATCACTCTCATCCAGAAAGAAAGGCCAGACACCCTCTACGGCTCGGATTTTAAAGAATTAATTCTTAAAATTGTGAAAAAATTCATCAAAGATGGCAAAAACTTTCTTACCCTGGATAGCACACGAAAGGAGAACTAGAAGGCCTTACCTTTTGTCGTTCCAAGTTTGGTCAAAACAAACAAATGAAAAAATACCTTGGTGGAAGGTCAGACTCCCAGCTCCCAACATAGAAGCTAGAAATTTTTTAAGACGGCCCAAGAGTTCGGGTGAAGTTAGGAGTGGGCAACATTGCAAGCCCAAAGAATATTTGTCTCAAAATCGGTGAAAGGGAGTAAAACACCTAATTTGGTGAAAATGCAATCGTAGTCATAAAAGAAAGGCCGGTGCGACTTGTCTAAAAGAGGAAAGCAAATTATTTCTTCGGGATCGGATACTACTAATTCATAGTTCCTCTCATCCTCTCTGTTCTCATAGATCTTATGATGCCTACGGAATGTATCGCAATATTCCATATCAACTACAAGGGAACACAGGAAAGGACAGTGGTATCTACCCAATTTAAAAGGCTAGGGGGAACATTGGTCGTCATGTTCAAAACTACAACACGCGACACATAAGCTATACCTACAGATGCAAAATAAAGAAGTCGTTACTCCAACAACTCAGACATCGTCCACAAGAGGTCGGTCTAAAATAAGTAAAACCAACAAAAGCCATTTTTAACATTTTTCTACAAAAAGCACCAAAACGGTGTCCCTCCTATGGCTATCAGTAACAACATAGTAGCAAGATTATTATTAAGGGCAATATGACAGAAAATGACAAAACGGTTACAGTTACAATAGTTCCACAAAAACTCAGAAAAGCACCCAGATAACCAACAAACGATTTAATCAACAAAAAGCCGTTATGGTCCAATCAACAAGAATGGCTACAAAAGAGGCCTTCAAACTAAACGACGACAATCAACAAAAGTCTGAAAGAAAAATAAAAAAGTAAGACTACTGCCGAAATCCAAGAAGCAACACCCAAAGAAGCACATTGCTAGCATTTCTATTTGAAAGCCATTCAAAACAGCCACGCTATAAATAAAACATAAAGCTACTAATAACATAAACAGAAAGCACTGACCTTGATGAAAATTCAAAGAAGGAGGGGCACGTGAAAACCGCAAGTCACGAACATTCCTCTCCATAAAGCAAAAACTTTAAAAGATCCAAGACGAAGAAATCTTGGAATCAAAAGTGACTATAAGGCAAGAACAGAAGAAGAAAGATTTTTTGTGAAGAGAGAAGAAAATGAAAAAGCTCTCAATAGTTGGGAAAAGCGAAGAAGAAGAGCCAAAAATGCTTTTATAAGGGACAAAGGGGAATAATGACTCTTAATTCCTCTTTAAAACGTGCGCGGATCCGAAGGAAAACTGCCGCGCAATGTTCAGACCTCATTTAAAGAGGGAAATATTCAAATTTTCAAAACACATCGAGTACTTGACGTCTAAGCAAAAGCCACTAAATGCTCGAGCCCGACCTAGCATAAAGCTAAGACTCCAACAGGAGGATTGTTCATACCCTGGCCCAATAAATTAAAGCCAGGTCTGATAAGGATTATCAACCCAATCCAAGAAAGGGATCTCCTCCCTCACCCGACCTCTTTAAAGAGGTCAGACACTACAAAAGAGCCCAACTCTACCTACCCAAATAGGTAACTGCCTTTGAGAATTTCTCTTACAATCTCTATCTCCCCTAAAAGATATATCTCAACAACTCCCAAGATAAAGGGAATGGTCATCCACCAATAAAGGTGGAACTACTCCAGCAAAGGTGGTCAACACTCAACTATAAATACACTGACACCCAGATAGTAAGAATTTATACCGGTTCAGAATTTAGCAAAATAATTTCGTTATGAGCATAACCCAAACCGATAATCGATCCTCAAATAAAATTTTAATATGTTTGGTTGTCACAAGTACAAACCCGAATGAAAAGTAACCAAAGTATTTAAACCTCGGGTCGTCTCACAAGGAATTGCAATGAAGTGATCTATTATTGGCTATGAAGATGCAAGGGGGTTTGATTTGTTAATTGGCAAGAAAAATAAATAACAAGAAAGTAAATGACAAGAACTAATAAAGAAATGGAAAGAAATCTTGGCTAGGCATGGGAATTGAGATCACCATCCTTGTCTATAAACCATGTGTAGACAATTATGAGGGACCAACCCAATTAGTCTACTTTAATCCTTAAAGTACGTACAATATCTACTTCAAGCTTGAAGTACGTCAAAGGGGCTTGATCAACATCAATCCATACATCCTAACCTAGCTACTAATTGACTTAGTAGTAGGCTAGTGTCAATGGTTATCAAATTGACTACTAAGGGTTCTCAAATCACCAATTCAATGAGACCCAATGACTCAAGGTCACTCAATTCCCTTAGCCTAGGCCAAGAGTAAAGAAAACTACTCTAAAACTAGTGGATTTTTCAAACACCTAGTGTGCAATAAAAGTAAATATCACAATATGAAAGAATTAACAAAACCCAAAACTAACAAAAATAAGAAATCAACAATAGCAATGAAAATAAACATAAAAGGCAAGGAAACATAAAATTGCATTAAAAGGAAATTAAATCCAACAAGGGTCATAAACATAAAAGAGAGCAAATGAGAAATTAACAAGTAAAACTAAGAAGATTGAGACAATAGATCAATAAAATTTAAAGAGAATTGAAATCAAAACAAGAATTAAAAGTTGGATCTAAGGAAATTTAACCTAAACTACACTAAATTCTAGAGAGAAAGGGGAGCTTCTCTCTCTAGAATTCTAACCTACCACATGATGAAAAACTATCCTATGATTGCTCCCCCCTCATTCCCTTGCCATCCTTGGGTTCAAAAGCATCAGAAATAAATTGGATTTGGGCCTCATTGAGCTCAGAAATCACCCCAGCATTTTGCCTTTAGTGAAGTCACGTGCATGCAGACGCGTCGTATTACAAAATTCCTCTTCACGCGTGTGCATCGATGATGCGTCCGGGTCGCTGGCGAATCTGCTTCTCACACGTACGCGTGAGAGACACGTGCGTGTGGCCCTGAGTTCAGCAAATCCTCATTTCTTCATGAATTCTCCATTTTTGCATGCTTTTTCTTCATTCCTTCAACCCAATCTTTGCCTTCTAATCCTGAAATCACTTAACAAACATATCAAGGCATCGAATGGAATTAAAGTGAATTAAAATTAGCAATTTAAAGGCCTAAAAAACATTTTTTACTCTTAAGCACAAATTAGGAGAAATTCACAAAACCATGCTATTTCATTGAATAAATGTGAGAAAAGTTGATAAAATTCCCTAAATTCAACACAAGATAAACCACAAAATTGGGGTTTATCAAACCTTCCCAAGATTGTCAAACTCGCGAGTTTAGGTAAACTCGTGGAGCTGACCTAGACTCGAGTCGTAGACTCAACTCGTAGACTTATACGAGTTTACCTGTTAAACATTTTTTATAAAAAATATATATATCATGTATAATATATATATTTACTCAGATATAGGCATTCAAACTTAACAATTTCAACATCAAAACACATAATAAATTAACATAATACTACATTTACAAGTTACAACAAGTACTCTAGATCACACATTTAAATCCTTCACAAGTATGTATCTAGTTTAACATAAAACACACAATCACAAAATCAAAGCTTCATATAACACAACCAAAAAACAAAAGAAAACAACAAAACAACAATTAAATGTTCTAATAAAGTCTAAAACTGAAATCCTCCAATATCTTCATCTTCCATGGCATCAACATCATCATCTTCACCATCTTCATCAGAAATATCATTTCTTTCAGGGTCAGGTTCAACACGGCCAACAAAATCATCATCATCGTTCACATGTTCATCTTTTTCCTCTATTAAATTTTGTTGTGGATCCCCAATAAACTCATTCTCACCCCCCTCACCCATGTTGAATTCATTACTATTCATACTTGGAATAGCAAATTCATTACGATTTGGATCATCATTAGTATTGTCATTCGTTGGCAAGTGAGAATGCTCAACACTTTTAGCATGATTCTCATTAATATCTTCAGTTATCCACTCATCATCAAAATGTATTGTATCAAATTCAAGTTCTGGAGTTTTTCTAATTTGCTTGCCCTTTAACTTTAAATTATACATCACACAATACAATACTAATGGTCTATGGCCACGGTTTTTCCCGGTGACCAAAAAGGGTCTATGGTCACAGTTTTTCAAAAAAGGGTGACCTAAAGAGGTCTATGGTCACGGTTTTGGGGTTGACCTAAAGTGGTCTATGGTCACGATTTTGGTGGATGGCCTAAAAGGGTCTATGGTCATGGTTTTAGAAGTGACCTAAAGGGGTCTATGGTCACGGATTTTTACAGTGACCAAAAAGGGTCTATGGTCACGGTTTTGGAGAAAGACCTAAAGGTATCTATGGTCACGGTTTTGGAAGGTGACCTAAAAGAGTCTATGGTCACGGTTATTAGGGGTGGCCTAAGGTGGTCTATGGTCACGGTTTTTTTTTAAATTCATTTTTTATTTTTTTTAACTATCCCTCCACAAATGCTGTCATTTCCCCCCTCCCTCCTATCCCAAAATTCCCCCTCCCTCCGAGCAAAATCCCCATTCCCTCCTAATTAATGACTTATAACAAAAAAAGAACCCTAGCTCTCACCATTTTCCTTCGAGCCAGCCCCTACCATCACTGAGCTCCTTCCAACCTTCCTCCATCGTCATTTCCCTTCCTCCTAGCCCCTACCATCATCATTTACCTTCCTCCCAGCCCCTACTTTATTACAGCCCCCAAGATCGACGAAGGCAGAAACCCTAGCATCGATGAGCTCCTCTGTCGCACCACGAGCTTCCTGTCACCGCGAGCTTTCTGTCACCGCGAGGAAGAAGATGAGTCGTCGCGCTCCTCTGCTATTTAGCCGCTGTTGGGCTAGGTTCGCCGTCGCGCCTCACTATGCGTCACCATCGAAGTTCGAAGAGAGAGAGAGAGAAAGTGCATGAAAATGAGAGAGAGAGAGAGGATGAACTTGGTATTTTCTTTAAGGTTTGAGTTTGGGAGGATGAACTTTTTCTGCCTAATTGAACTCTCTTGAGCTGACGAAAAAAAAATTTGTTGTTGCCAATTTAGTTGTTGTTGCTGATGTATTTTCCATTTAGTTTGGATTCAGAAATTGGATTGAATTTGTAGTTTTTGTTTGGCCGATGTATATATTATAGGGCTGTTCATATCATAGGCTGACCAAAAGAGAGGACCCTAGTAAGCAGCTGCTACTGCGGTTGGAAGAAGAAGAATTCAAAAGGATAATTCTTTAGACATGCATATGCCATGGCTTCTGTTGACCATTCTAAATTAAATAAAAACAACACACCAACATGACCCATCATTCATCATCTTCATTATCATATATCTCTTTTAATTTATATCCAATTTACTTTTATTTAATTTCTGAACACATGCTTATATATTTGTCTCTAGGTGACTTATTCTAATGAATATCTTATACACACACATATGTTGTACATGTTAATGTTAATCCTTCAAGTTTAATGATTCTATATACTATATTGTCTAATTTGAATTTCGTACTTTTATAAAAATAAATAGGTTTTAATTTAATAATATTTTGGGTGGTATTAATGCTAATTTATGGTCCATTGAAGTGGTATATAGTATATACATCTTCTCCTTAGCCAACGGTGTTGAATTTAAATCTTGGGTAGGGCATTCCCAACTCTCAATCAAGATTACTTCGATAAGGGGATACCTATGGTTCCACTTCTACCAAATAAAGGAAACTCCATTCACTCTCTTGATAAAATATACCACTAACACTTTTCAGCTGGATTTCCATTTCCTCCTTGCTATTTTTTGAGACACAGTTAGTGGATATTTCTGATCATGTTATTTGGTCTTTTGAATAGGCTATGGAGAATATTTCTGGCAGATCTAGTCAATCAAATGCCTGGAGCAGATTATGCTAGACTCGTGCATGCAATTTATGCTTTTGCTCAGGTAATGTACCATTCTATCTTACATGTTAGTGTATTAACTTTGCTATATCCTGGGTTTATCTGCTTCCCCAAATTGATTTGATTTGCTAAATATGTTGTACTTATTTGCTGATTTATTACTTTCCTTTGCAAATTCACATTTCCCTTTGCTAATTTGGTAAATACATTAGAGGACTGATTTTCTATAGTCTGTGTGTGTATTCCATGGAGTCCCCATGCGGAACTGCAGAAGCTGGCTAACCATTTGATTTTCTTCTTGACATATACATAGGACACTACTAACACTTTTCCATGCTCTATCTTTTCATTACCTGATCAGCTGATCTGTTCATAACATGCTCTTTCCAATGTTAAAAAAATAAAATTAAAAAAAATATAGTTTTTCTTTTTCCAAATAAAATTTAGAGGTAGGGAAGGGAGGTTTAATAATTTAATTCTTCATATAGATTTACCTTCTCCTGAATTTTTTTATTTTGTTTTGTATACAGGATATTATTTTTGGACTGGTAAAGACAAAAGGAGTTAAGTATTTATTGTGGCACAGTGTATAACAACTTCAAATGGCATCTCAAAATGAAAGAACTAAGCAGTAAGTTTATATCATACTTGTTATATATTATAATTTGATCTTCTAGTTATTTAGGTAGTATGTATATGGTAGCTAGATTGTCACTATAACTGACCTATTAGACCATGTTTAGTAATTTCAGATATTTGCATTATTAGGTTTAATCATGTTTTACCAAAAGATTGGATGGATTCACCAAGATTTGAGAAGGAGTACATAGTTAGTGTAAATAGTTTTTTAAAGTTTACCTTCGTAAAGGGAAAACCGGTTGGAAAACAAATCCAATATCCGAGTGCAAAGTGTGGAAACACTTATTGGCGTGAACGAGATGCCGTATATGAGCATCTTATTTGCTATGGGTTTGTCGAAGGTTATAAACGATGGACTAATCATGGGGAATCAGTAATTCCAACAGTAGTAGATACTGACATGGATGATCGAGGCGGCCTTGATGATATTGACGGGTTACTGCATGACGCATTCGGAAATATGGCAAATCTTGAAGAGGGGAACAGTGGGTTGAATGAAGATGCAAAGAGATTTTATAAGCTAGTAGACGAAGCAGGTCTGGAATTATATCCGAATTGTATAACTGGATTTTCGAGGTTATCATTCATCATTCGTCTTTACCACTTGAAGTGTCTACATGGGTAGAGTAACACATCTTTTACCTCCCTCTTGGAGTTATTGAAAAAAGCTATACCTGATTTGAACATTCCCACTTCATTTAATAAAGCTAAGAATATGGTTAAAGAGTTGGGTCTTGACTATGAAAAGATTGATGCATGTCCTAATGACTGCATGCTGTATCGGAATGAGTACATAAATGACTCAGTTTGCCGTATATGTGGAGAGTCTCGATATAATCAGACTCCTACTACGGATGTCAACAAAGAGGACTTTCCGCTTCCGAATAAAGTTCATAAGCTACGAAAACCTTAAGATACTTTCCTTTAATACCAAGGCTTAAAAGGCTTTTTATGTGCCTAAACACAGCAGAGGCATTGAGGTGGCATGATGAGCAGCGTTTGAAAGACGGTTGCATAAGGCACGCTGCTGATGGCCAAGCATGGAAGAACTTGGACAGTCGGTACCCAAACTTTTCAAAAGAACTATGCAACTTGAGGCTTGGCAGGTGACAGTTTTAATCATTTTCGAACTATGAACGTGTCGCACAACACATGGCCAGTTGTCTTAATGGTGTACAACTTCCCCCTTGGATGTCCATGAAGTCAGAATATTGTATGCTCTCTTTAATCATACCTGGACCTTGTTCAGCAGGATATAATATTGATATTTTTTTGCAACCATTGATCAAGCTGAAGGAGCTATGGGTGTCAGGGATAGATACATATGATTCTTTTAAGAATGAAACTTTTCAAATGTATGCTGCACTTCTTTGGACAATCAATGATTTTCCAGCGTATGCGATGTTGTCCGGTTAGAGTACGAAAGGAAAGTTAGCTTGCTCTTTTTGTAACCATGATACTTCTTTTTGTTACTTGAAACATAGCCAAAAGACAGTTTACATGGACCATAGGAGATTTTTGCCAGTTGATCATGCATGGAGGTCTAACAAGTGATCTTTTAATGGAAAAACTACCGGAGCAGGGGAGAATGTAGGCCCATCACAACAGGCTCCCAATCCCCCTTAAGGTACAGGGGGGTCATGGTGCCGGTAAATTGGTGTATAGGCCATCTCGGTTCTTTTCAGCGCATTATTCGATTAACCCTTATTTTTTTGTAATATTTCCTTAACTTAAGGCTATGAGCACTTCAACCTAAAGGCTTTCATCAGCTACCAACCTCAAGGTAGCTTTGCTCTCCTCCATCGCTCAACCATTGCACATTTAACATCATTAAGCAGTTCATCCCCCCACACCCGCAATCTGACCTGGCTGAAGCAGCAGCTGTCGTAGGATTTGACTGTGACTTAGGTCCCTTGATCATATGAGCTACATCGAAAGTGGAAGGGGATCCCACCTACTACTAATATAGGTAGGCGTATAAGAAAAGCCCTTGAGCTCTTATCGGAAGAGCAAATGACTAGCACAATAGACCCGACCCCTTAGACTCTTAGGGTGAATAGAATACCTTCATTCTTGAATGGCATTCTGCTTCAATGTCGGCGAAGACGCTCTTTGCATTGAATAGGTTGTTCTGAGCCTTTTTTTTCGGCTCTAGAAAGTCAACTAGCCTATTAATATAATACATAATACAGAAAAAACTGCAAGTCTTAGTGCCACAAAAGGAGCTGCAGGCCAATCCGTGGGAGGGGACCTTAAAAGCAGGGAGCATCCAGCAGCGCCCACATGGATTCCTAAGGTCTTTCTAAAAAAAGCTCTTTGTCACAGGACTCCTATCAGTTAGTCTCTCTCTTAACCCTAAATTAATCAGAATTCAGGGGTCCACCACGAATGTTAACATGTGAAGAGGTTCTATATATGCTAAAGTCAGTAGATAATGCCTCTGGGAAGACGCAAAGCAAAAGTAAAGGCCAATGAAAAAAAATCAATCTTTTCTGAGTTACCATATTGGCAGCACTGTATGATCAAGCGCAACCTTGATGTAATGCATATCGAAAAAAACATAGTTGACAGTATAATTGGTACCTTAAGGAGATGGGCATTCGAAAGAATCTTCACCCAATAAATACTAAGGATGGCAAAAGAACTAAACTTGCTTGAGCATGCTTCTCCATGACCAAAGGTGAGAAATCCCTTTTTTGTGGTGTTTTGAAGAAAACAAAATTGCCTAATGGAAGTGCTTCAAACATTTCTCATTGTGTACAACAAGAAGAGAGAAAGCTTTACGGTTACAAGACTCATGATGCTCACTTTATGTTGCATTACCTGTTGCAAATACCAATCAAGAGCATTCTTCCAGATCACGTTGCTATTCCTCTAGTGCGCCTATGTTCCTTTTTTCATCGGCTATGTCAAAAGGAAATCTCGTTAGAAGAGATTAATGGTTTGGAGTCAGAGATTGTAGAGACTTTGTGCCAGTAGGAGAGAATTTTTCTGCCGACCTTTTTTGATATAATGGTTCATTTGCCTATTCATTTAGCTAATGAACTAAGGTTAAGTGGTCCCGTCCAGTTTCGATGGATGTATCCGATTGAGAGATACACGTGCACACTAAAAGGGTATATACGTAATAGAAGTCATCCAGAAGGATTAATTGCAGAGAGTTATGATGACAAGTCATCTTAGCCTAGTTTTACTAGTCTTTTTCTTTATTTTTTTAGGCTTTATGCACTTTCTTGCATTGTAAGTAAGTAATTTGGAATGGAATTGCATGGTTTCTTTGAATCAATCAACCACCAGTTAATTGATGCCAAATCATGAGGTTCAAGCTAAATTTAATTGATATTTAAATGATTTATAAACTTTGTGAATTTGGTGATACTTTGATTGGTTGTTTTGATTACTTGTAGGTGAAGAAAAGAAGAAAACAAGAAAGCGTGGCCTAAGAAGTGTGGCCCAAGGAAGAGAAGAGTGTGGCAAAGGAAACAATGAAGCATGGCACATGGAAAGAGGAAGCACAGCGCTCTATCCAAGAGCGGAGCACACTCTACGGGAGCACAACAATGAACCAAGGAAGCAAGACTTGGATGCTACGCTCTCCTTGAGAGCGGAGCACAATTTTGAACCAAGAAAGAAAGGGTAAAAGAATGATGCTCCGCTCTTGCCAAGAGCATTATCGGGCTCCATCCAAAATAATTACAAGGGAAAATATTTGCCAATGCTTGCCACAAGGTTCGAACTCTTGAGCAAGGGGGAGTGGGGGAGCGCTACTCACAAAGGAAATAAGCCAAAAATGGCTAAAATACTACCCCCAAGGATCGAACACAGCACCTTAAGGAAGCAAGGAGCAAGGTGCCACTTTGTGCAGAAAAGAAATTGGCCAGTGCATGCCTCCCCAAGGTTTCGAACTTGGGACCTCACCCAAGCAAAAGGAGTGCTACGCTCTTGCTGAGAGCAGAGCGCTACTCTCCTTAGTCCTTGCACGAGCTTGACACGGCCAAGGAGGCTTGACACGCACAACTTGACACGGTTAGGAGGAATTGGAGCACACAAAACACACCAAGGCAAGCCAATACTCCGCTCCCCACAAGAGCAGAGTGCTACCCTGAGGCACCCAACTTGGCACGCAACAAAGAGGCCAAAGACAAGCCTTGATGCTCTGCTCTCACTAGGAGTAGAGCACTCCACTGGGAGCAAACACTCATGGGCTGAAAATTCAATTAAAAATCCAATTAAATTCAATTCTTCACTAAATTAAAAAGCCCACCCAAATTCTAAAATCCAAAAATAGAAAGCGTATAGATAGAAGCTAGTTTGATATAGAGAGGACCTTTTTGCTTCTTTGAATTTTCATTTTTGTAATTTTGGGAGTTTTACTTTGAATTTGGATGTTGGAGAATTTGGAAGGAGAATTGATCTCTCTTCTTCCTTGTTCTTGCTTGAACACTCTTTACTTCTTGCCTTGGATCTTGGGTGAAGAATTGAAGAAATTCTGTTTCAATCTCACCTTGAGATCTCTTGTTAATCTTTCTGCATAATTTTAGAAACTTTGATTTACATTCCAAATTCTGTTTACTACTTTCATTCTTCTCTTTTCTTCTGAAATTTACTTTTCCATTTCTTTTGCAATTGTTCTTATTGGATCAAGGAAGGATTTGAGATCTAGACTTGTTTTCTAGTCTCTTCCACTCCTGAGATCTCCAACTTCATTTCAGTTACTGCAATTGAGTTGCATTTTATTTTCTGTTTGGTTTTCAAAGTAATTTTCCTTTCTTGTTCAGATCTGTTGCATCTCAATTTAATTTCTACTTTTCTGTTAATTGTCATTTACTTCTGCTTGTTTAATTTCTGCAATCCCATCTCCCTGAACCCATTTACAATTCAAGCAATTTATATTTCTTGCACTCTAAGATTCAGTTATTTATATTTCTTGCAATCTAAGTTTCTGCAATTTAATTTACTTGTTCTTTAAGATTCAGCACTTTTACTTTCTGTTCTCTTTAATTTACTGCAATTCTTCCTTCTCCCTTTACATTTCATGTAATTTAGCTTCTGTCAATTACAAACCACTCAAACCAATACTTGATTCGCTTGACTAAATCAACCACAAAACTAAAATTGCTCAATCCTTCAATCCCTGTGGAATCGACCTCACTCATGTGAGTTATTATTACTTGATGCGACCCGGTACACTTGCCGGTTAGATTTGTGTGCTTGGAATTCATTTTCCAAAAATACACATCAAGTTTTTGGCACCGTTGCCGGGGATTGATTAGATTGACAATGACTAAGTGAAGTGGAGGTCTAGATCAAGCACTTTTTCTTTTCTGTTTCTTTAATTCTTAACTAACACACTAATTATTTGAATTTTTGCTTAAGCTAACAAAAATTTCACTCTAGCAATGGATTGAAGTGTTACTGTTTTCCTGGTTTTGTGAGATTTTTATGTTTGGTTTGTATGTCAGGGACAAGGGGAGCTATACCTACCTTTTGTGAACAAGATGAAAGGACCCTCAGGAGATTAAGAAGAGCTGAAAGAGGGAAAGGCATTGTTGGAGAAGAGGATTCAGAAGAAGAGTTCCAAGATATGGAGGAATATTCAACAAACCCAACAAATCCACCAGGAGGAGCAACCAATAACAACAACAATCCACCACAGAGAAGAGTTTTGGCTTCCTACACATTTGCAAATCTTAGACATTATGGGAGTAGCATTCTTACCCCAAATGTTAATGCAAATAACTTTGAACTGAAGCCACAACTCATCACCTTGGTTCAAAATAATTTCTCTTATGGAGAAGGACCACTTGAAGATCCGAACCAACATTTGTCTACTTTCTTGAGGATTTGTGACACTGTCAAAACCAATGGTGAGCATCTTGACAGCTACAAGTTACTGTTATTTCCATTTTCTCTCAGAGATAAAGCTACTCAATGGTTGGAATCCTTTCCAAGAGATAGCATCAACAATTGGGACGATCTAGTGAGCAAGTTCCTTGCCAAATTTTACCCACCTCAAAGGATCATCAGGTTGAAAACTAAAGTACAAACATTCATACAAATGGACACTGAACCCATCTATGAGGCATGGGAGAGATACAAGGCTCTAATCAGGAAGTGCCCTCTTGAAATATTCAATGAATGGGACAGATTGCAGAATTTTTATGAAGGCTTGACATTGAAATCTCAGGAGGCATTGGATCACTCAGCTGGAGGCTCTTTGTAACTCATGAAAACTGCAGAGGAAGCCCAAAATCTCATTGATATGGTGGCTAACAACCAGTATTTCTTTGCTCACCAAAGGCAATGCCAACCATCACAAAGGAAAGGAGTGATGGAGTTGGAAGGAGTGGACTCAATCCTAGCTCAAAACAAAATGATGCAGTAGCAAATTCAACAACAATTTGAGCAAATGGCCAAAAGGATTGATAGCCTCCAAGTTGTAGCAGTCAACACAAGCCAGCCATCAACCACATGGGGGCAAAGTGAAGAAGCTTGTGAAGACCAATAGCAAGAACAAGTTCAGTATATGCACAACCAAAATTCTGGGCCAAATGAGGTTTATGGTGACACTTACAACCCCTCCTAGAAGAACCACCCCAACCTCAGATGGGGGGACAATCACAATCAAACTCAACAGCTATGGCAGAGGACTTTAAATCAAAATAGTTGGAAAAACACAAACCACAACAACCAGCAGAATAATAACCAAAACACATACAGAAAACCACAAAAAACTTACCCTAAATCCTCAACACCCGACAACCAACCAATCTCACAAGACTCTCAGAGAATCACCAACTTGGAGATCTTAATGGAGAAAATGATGAAGCACCAAGAGATGACAACAAAGAACCAGGAAGCTTCCATGAAGAATATGGAAAGGCAGATTGGACAGCTTTCCAAGAAAATTGCTATTAAGAGGCCTTTAAGCTCACTCCCAAGCGACACCATCCCTAATCCAAAGGAGGAATGCAAATCTATACAGCTAAGGAGTGGAAAGATCTTGGTGAAAAATGAAGAAGCAACCAAAAAGCCAAAGAAAAATGACAAGAATCAGGTTGAAAAAGAGGAAGCCAAGGATGCAACAACAAGCAAGCAAACTCAAAATCAAGCTCAAGAAAATGAAGACCAACCACACATTTCAAGAAAAAGGAAGGAAGCAATTGAAGAATCAACCAAGGATCACAGACAGGGGGTGAACTTCACACCTCCATTGCCATATCCCCAAAGGTTCAACAAGGAGACTAAGGACCAACACTTCCCAAAATTTCTTAAAATCTTCAAGAAATTGGATATCAACATACCCCTGGCTGAGGCACTTGAGAAAATGCCCCTATATGCCAAGTTTTTGAAGGAACTTATTAACAAGAAGAGAAGCTGGCAAGAAAAGGAAACCATTATGCTCACTGAAGAATGTAGCGCTGTGATCCAAAGGGATATCCCACCAAAGCTCAAAGATCCAGGGAGTTTTGTGGTTTCATGCACCATAGGCAAGATGACATTGGAAAACGCCCTATGCGATCTAGGTGCCAGCATCAACTTGATGCCCTTCTCAATGATGAGAAAGCTTGCTATAAAAGAAATCAAACCTACTAGGATGTCACTAGTGATGGCTGATAGATCAATCAAGACACCCAATGGAATTGTGGAAAATTTACTAGTGAAGGTTGGAGAGTTTATCTTCCCTACAGACATTGTGATCTTGGATACAGAAGGGGATAGAAACAACTCAATCATCTTGGGAAGACCATTTCTAGCTACAGCAAGAACCACTATTGATGTAGAGAAGGGAGAAATGACCTTCAGGGTGCATAATGAGCAAATGGTAATCAATGTTTTCAAATCAATGCAACACCCCTCTGAGCAAGAAAATTACATGAAGGTGGATGTGATAGAAAGCTTGGTAGAAGAAATGTTTGAAGACAACTATCAAGAGCAACAGGAGGAACAAGGAGAGGAAGTTGTAGAAATATCCATTGAAGACAAGGAAGAGGATAAGCCAAAACAGGAGTTGAAGCCTCTCCCTCCTCACCTTAAATACGTGTTTCTTGGGGAAGCAGAAGCCTTGCCAGTAATCATAAACTCCTCCTTGAACATGGAAGAGGAAACAAAGCTGATTGAAGTATTAAAGGCTCACAAGACAGCCTTGGGTTGGACAATTGAGGATATCAAAGGCATCAGCCCTGCCATCTGTATGCATAAAATCTTATTGGAGGAAGAGTCAAAACCTGTAGTTCAACCTCAGAGGAGACTCAACCCAACCATGAAAGAGGTGGTTCAAAAAGAAGTGATGAAGCTATGGAATGCTGGGATAATCTTTCTAATCTCGGATAGCTCATGGGTGAGTCCGGTTCAAGTTGTACCAAAAAAAGGAGGAATGACAGTCATCACCAATGAGAAGAATGAGTTGATCCCCACCAGGACAGTGACTGGGTGGAGAATGTGCATGGATTACAGGAGACTAAATGATGCTACAAGAAAAGATCACTTCCCTCTGCCCTTCGTTGATAAAATGTTGGAAAGATTGGCAGGCCATGCTTACTACTACTTCCTAGATGGATACTCTGGGTACAATCAAATAGTGGTGGATCCCAAGGATCAAGAGAAGACTTCCTTCACATGCCCATTTGGAGTTTTCGCCTATAGGAGGATGCCCTTTGGGCTATGCAATGCCCCAGCCACCTTTCAAAGGTGTATGCTTTCCATTTTTCTGATATGGTAGAAAAATTTTTAGAAGTCTTCATGGATGATTTTTCTGTCTTTGGCAATTCATTTAACACTTGCTTGCATCACTTAACTCTTGTTTTGAAAAGATGCCAAGAAACTAACCTGGTATTGAACTGGGAGAAATGCCATTTCATGGTTCCGGAAGGAATAGTTCTTGGGCATAAAGTGTCATGTAAAGGTATAGAAGTTGATAAAGCCAAAATAGAAATTATTGAAAAACTCCCTATACCTGTTAATGTGAAAGCAGTGAGGAGTTTTCTTGGGCATGCTGGCTTTTATAGGAGGTTCATCAAAGATTTTTCAAAAATGGCAAAACCAATGAGCAATTTACTAATGATTGATACCCCCTTTATCTTTGATGACAATGTAAACATGCCTTTGAAACTCTAGAGAGAAAACTCATTACAGCACCAATTATCACACCCCCTGATTGGAACTTACCTTTTGAACTTATGTGTGATGCAAGTAACCTTGCTATTGGTGCTGTACTGGGGCAAAAGAAAGACAAGTTGCACCATGTCATATATTATGCCTGCAAGGTGTTAAATGAAACACAGAAAAATTATACCACCACTGAAAAAGAACTTTTAGCAATTGTATATGCATTTGATAAGTTCAGGCAATACTTGATTAGTTCAAAGGTTATAGTGTATACTGACCATGCTGCTCTCAAGTATTTAATGTCTAAACAGGACTCAAAGCCAAGGCTTATTAGGTGGGTGCTGCTGCTACAAGAATTTGATATTGAAGTGAGAGATAGAAA
This sequence comes from Arachis hypogaea, assembly GCF_003086295.3. Classification (NCBI taxonomy): domain Eukaryota; kingdom Viridiplantae; phylum Streptophyta; class Magnoliopsida; order Fabales; family Fabaceae; genus Arachis; species Arachis hypogaea. The sequence continues at coordinate 84,582,253 of NC_092052.1, forward strand.
GGGAAGTGAAAATCAAGTAGCAGATCATTTATCAATAGTGCCACAAGAAGCCAAGCAAGATAGACCACAGCAAGTAAATGAGAATTTTCCTGATGAGCACTTTTTCCAAGTTCAACAAACACCTTGGTTTGCTGACATAGCAAATTACAAAGTAGGAAGGAAAATACCTCAAGAATTTTCTAAGAAACAAGTGAAGAAGCTACTCAATGAAGCAAGGAAGTTCTTGTGGGACGAACCTTTTTTATTCAAGAGATGCTCTGATGGAATGATTAGGAGGTGTGTCCCTGAAAATGAAATGAAGGACATATTGTGGCATTATCATGGTTCAACATACGGTGGACACTTTGGACCAGAGAGAACAGCTACAAAGGTACTGCAAAGTGGCTTCTATTGGCCAACTATCTTCAAGGATGCCAGAGAGTTTGTTCACCAATGCAATGAATGCCAAAGAGCTGGAGGATTAACAAAAAGGAATGAGATGCCTCAAAATTTCATCCTGGAAGTGGAGCTATTTGACCTATGGGGCATTGATTTCACGGGACCCTTTTCCCCTTCCGACTCTTTCAGATACATCTTGGTGGCAGCGGAGTATGTCTCAAAGTGGGTGGAAGCCATAGCCACAACCACCTGTGATGTACAGATTGTCCTTCAATTCCTTAAGAAGCATATTTTCACTAGATATAGAGTGCCCAAGGGTCTTTTTAGCGATGGTGGTGGTCATTTCTGCAACAAACAGATGGAGAAATGCCTCCACAAATATGGAGTAATCCATAAAGTAGCCACACCATACCATCCTCAGACTAATGGCCAGGCTGAATTAGCAAATAGGGAATTGAAGAAGATCTTAGAAAAAACAGTGGGCAGCACTAGAAAAGATTGGGCTAGGAAGCTAGAAGATGCGCTCTGGGCATACAAGACAGCTTTCAAAACTCCCATTGGAAAGTCCCCCTTTCAGCTATTGTATGGAAAATCCTGCCACCTCCCTGTAGAGCTTGAACACAGAGCTTTTTGGGCTACTAAACTCCTCAACCTTGATTCTCAGGCAGCAGGGGAGAAAAGGTTACTACAACTAAATGAGTTGGATGAATTTAGGCTAGAAGCCTATGAAAATGCTAAGATATACAAAGAAAGAGCCAAGAGGTGGCATGACAGGAAGATTTTAAAGAAAGAGTTCAAACCAGGATAGCAAGTACTCCTGTACAATTCATGGCTCAAGATTTTCCCAGGCAAGCTCAAGTACAAATGGACTGGCCCATATTTAGTGACAAAGGTTTTTCCTTACGAAAATCTTAAGTTGCTAGATGAAGCTATACAGAGTCATTTCGCAGCAAATGGACACAGAGCAAAGCCTTACTTAGGAGGGCAATAGGACAAGGAAAAAGAGGTTCAGAACCTATGCTAAGCAAGAATGCAGGATGTTAAGCTAATGACAATAAAGAAGCGCTTGTTGGGAGGCAACCCAACCTGAGGTAGTTTTCTTTTCATAGCTATTTCAATAAAAAGGTCAAGTGGTTTTGTCTGTATTGCAAGGATCTAAGTTTGGTGTTGCACACCAAAACAATTTAAGGGAGAATGAAGGATTCTAAAGTTTGGTGTTTCACCAACATTTTATCTAAAAACCACACTCTCACCTCCTGCATAATGCTAGCTCCAAGAAATCAGACAAATCATGTAACTATTTAGTTGCTTTCAGATTTTAGCTCCATAACCTTTAGCAAGGCCAAGAGAATTCATAATTGGTTAACTAGTTGCATCAGAGGCAGTGGTGAGGAATTAAGTTTGGTGTTCCCACACCAAGATAAATCTAAAAGACACACTCAATTTATGCATACTGACCATTCACCTAAGGGCTTGAGAAGCAAGCAACTTTTGAGAATTATGCAGGAAACTAGCCAACATTTGAAGATAATCTACATTATGACTCAAAAGGGATACAACAGAAGGAAGAATGAAAAGCGGCAACCCAAAAGGTTATATCTACACTTAATCCTAGTTGTTGAAAAAGTACTTTAAATTGGGAATTCTTATATGTCTTACTAAAATATTCATTTAGTTACAAGTAGAAGTACATGCTAAAGAAAGCTATCTGCATACTTTTTGCTAGAAAAAGTTATCTGCATAATAATTGTCCTCCTTCATTAGCTTGAATATTTTGTTTTGTTCCCCTTGTTGTTTGAATAAAAGAGAGATGTTTGATTTAGAAAAGTAATTGTTCAATGTTGCAAAAGTTAGGATGAAAGTTAGTGGTGGTATGTGTTTGATTCAATTGTTAGCTCACAAAATAAATGCTACATAATGACATGTTACTTGAATCTTAAGCTAGTTGCTGCTATGATCCTTCAATTAATAAAAATCCCTTGAAAATGAATCAAAACAGAAAGAAAAAGAAATAGAAAAGCTAAAAAGTGGCAAAGAAACAAATAATAAGGCTAGACACTAATAGCTTGAACCCTAGGACACATGCCTGTGGTGTTTTTGTACTAGGATATGCTTAGACAAGTAAGTTCTAAGGAGATTTTCAAAACTTGGCCACTTAGATCAACTGATTTGGGATTGCCAACTGAAAGTCCACAATAAAGAGCAACCTAGCTACAAAACACTTAGTTATCCAAAGAGATGCTGGGCCATGTGTCTGTGGTGAAGAAATGTTGAGTATAATTAAGCCAAAGGCTGCTGCAACATTTGCCACCAAGCCTTCAATAAGTAATAAGCTCTCTAAGCAAAAGAAAGAAGGAAAAAGCTAACAAGGGAAGTAAGCAGAAAGCAAGGCATTGTAGCAGCAACCTTAGTGAACCCTTGAGGAAACATTGTTTATTTAACAGCAAGTAATAAATGAGCTACTATTGATCTGCATAAAACCCCATGAACCAAGTTCAAGTATCTGCTTAATAAGGACATGCACACTTCTCTATTTCATTCTATCTTCTCTTATCTTTAATGCTTGCTTGGGGAAAAGCAAGTTTTAAGTTTGGTGTTTGGTATGCGAAATTGTTACTCAGGTTGTGAATTATTGTTCGAAATTGATTCCCTGGCGATGGCACCAAAAACGGATGCACAGAACCATGGTCTAAACATATCTTCACAACTTCGCATAACTAACCAGCAAGTGCACTGGGTCGTCCAAGTAATACCTTACGTGAGTAAGGGTCAAATCCCACGGAGATTGTTGGTATGAAGCAAGCTATGGTCACCTTGTAAATCTCAGTCAGGCGGATATAAAATAGTTATGTAGTTTTCGAAATTTAGTAATAAAAGAAGGATAGAAATACTTATGTAAATCATTGGTGAGAATTTCAGATAAGCGTATGGAGATGCATTCGTTCCTCTGAACCTCCGCTTTCCTGCTGTCTTCATCCAATCAGTCTTACTCCTTTCTATGGCTGGCTTTGTGTAAGGATGTCACCGGTGCCAATGGCTACTTTCAATCCTCTCGGGAAAATTGTCCAAATGCTCTGTCACAGCACGGCTAATCGTCTGGAGGCATCACCCTTGTCGTTGGTTGCATCCTATTCCTCTCTGTGAAAATGGTCTGATGCGCTGTCACTGCATGGCTAATCATCTTGGAGGTTCTCGATCATACTGGAATAGAATTTACTATCCTTTTGCGTCTGTCACTACGCCGAGCACTCGCGAGTTTGGAGTTCGTCACAGTCATTCAATCCCAGAGTCCTACTCGGAATACCACGGACAAGGTTTAGACTTTCCGGACTCTCATGAATGCCGCCATCAATCTAGCTTATACCACGAAGATTCTGATTAAGAGATCTAAGAGATACTCATTCAATCTAATGTAGAACGGAAGTGGTTGTCAGGCACGCGTTCATAGGGAATGATGATGATTGTCACGTTCATCACATTCAGGTTGAAGTGCGGATGAATATCTTAGAAGCGAAATAAGATGAATTGAATAGAAAACAGTAGTACTTTGCATTAATCTTTGAGGAACAGCAGAGCTCCACACCTTAATCTATGGAGTGTAGAAACTCTACCGTTGAAAATACATAAGTGATAATGGAGTTCATTGGTCTCGGCCCCAGAGGGGAACCGGAGTAACCAAGACTACGAATAAAATGATAAAAAGTTCTATTTATAATAAACTAGTCACTAGGATTTACAGAAGTAAGTAATTGATGCATAAATCCACTTCCGGGGCCCACTTGGTATGTGCTTGGGCTGAGCTTGAAGTCTACAAGTGGAGAGGTCATTCTTGGAGTTGAACGCCAGCTTTTGTGCCAGTTTGGGCGTTGAACTCCACTTTGCAACCTGTTTCTGGCGCAGGACGCCAGAATTGGGCAGAGAGCTGGCGTTGAACGCCAGTTTGCGTCGTCTAAACTTCGGCAAAGTATGGACTATTATATATTGCTGGAAAGCCCTGGATGTCTACTTTCCAACGCAATTGAAAGCGCGCCATTTTTAATTCTGTAGCTCAAGAAAATCCACTTTGAGTACAGGGAGGTCAGAATCCAACAGCATCAGCAGTCCTTCTTCAACCTCTGAATTTGATTTTTGCTCAAGTCCCTCAATTTCAGCCAGAAAATACCTGAAATCACAGAAAAACACACAAACTCATAGTAAAGTCCAGAAATGTGAATTTAACATAAAAACTAATGAAAACATCCCTAAAAGTAACTAGATTCTACTAAAAACATACTAAAAACAATGCCAAAAAGCGTATAAATTATCCGCTCATCACAACACCAAACTTAAATTGTTGCTTGTCCCCAAGCAACTGAAAATCAAATAGGATAAAAAGAAGAGAATATACTATAAATTCCAAACTATCAATGAAACATAGCTCCAATTAAATGAGCGGGACTTATAGCTTTTTGCCTCTTGAATAGTTTTGGCATCTCACTTTATCCATTGAGGTTCAGAATGATTGGCATCTATAGGAGCTCAGAGTTCAGATAGTGTTATTGATTCTCCTAGTTCAGTATGATGATTCTTGAACACAGCTATTTTATGAGTCTTGGTCGTGGCCCTAAGCACTTTGTTTTCCAGTATTACCACCGGATACATAAATGCCACAGACACATAATTGGGTGAACCTTTTCAGATTGTGACTCAGCTTTGCTAAAGTCCCCAATTAGAGGTGTCCAGGGTTCTTAAGCACACTCTTTTTTTGCTTTAGACCTTGACTTTAACCACACAGTCTCAAGTTTTCACTTGACACCTTCACGCCACAAGCACATGGTTAGGGACAGCTTGGTTTAGCCGCTTAGACCAGGATTTTATTCCTTTAGGCCCTCCTATCCACTGATGCTCAAAGCCTTGGGATCCTTTTTATTTGCCCTTGCCTTTTGGTTTTAAGGGTTATTGGCCTTTTGCTCTTGCCTCTTGGTTTTAAGAGCTTTTGGCTTTTTCTGCTTGCTTTTTTTTTTCTTTCTATTTTTTTTCTCTTTTTTTTCGCCTTTTTTTTTTTTGAATAAGCTTTGTTCTTTGCTGCTTTTTCTTGCTTCAAGAATCATTTTTATGATTTTTCAGATTATCAAATAACATGTTTCCTAGTCATCATTCTTTCAAGAGCCAACATATTTAACATTCTTAAACAACAACTTCAAAAGACATATGCACTGTTCAAGCATACATTCAGAAAACAAGAAGCATTGTCACCACATCAATGTAATTAAACTAAGTTCAAGGATAAATTCAAAACTCATGTACTTCTTGTTCTTTTGAATTAAAACATTTTTCATTTAAGAGAGGTGATGGATTCATAGGACATTCATAACTTTAAGACAAAGTTACTAACTACTAATGATCATGTAATGAAGACACAAACATAGATAAGCACTTAACATAGAGAAAATGAAAAACAGAGAAAGTAAGAACAAGGAATGAGTCCACCTTAGTGATGGTGGCGTTTCCTTCTTGAGGAACCAATGATGTCCTTGAGCTCTTCTATGTCTCTTCCTTGTCTTTGTTGCTCCTCCCTCATTGCTTTTTGATCTTCTCTTATTTCATGAAGGATGATGGAGTGCTCTTGATGTTCCACCCTTAGTTGTCCCATGTTGGAACTTAATTCTCCTAGGGAGGTATTGATTTGCTCCCAAAAGTTTGTGGAGGAAGGTGCATCCCTTGAGGTATCTCAGGGATTTCTTGATGATGAGCTTCTTCATGTGCCTGTTGAGATCCATGAAAGTGCTCTCTTGTTTGCTCCATCCTTTTCTTAGTGATGGGCTTGTGAGATGAATCTTTCCATCTCCCATGGCTTAGAGGTGGAAGCTTTTGTCTTCCCTTTCCTCTTTCTTGAGGTTTCTCTGGCCTTAGGTGCTATTAATGGTTATGGAAAAACAAAAAAGCTATGCTTTTACCACACCAAACTTAGAATGTTACTCGCCCTCGAGCAAGAAAATAAAGAATTAGATGAAGAAGAAGAAGAAAAGATGGAGAAGTGGGGGGAGGTGTGTTTTGGCCAAGAAGAGAAGACAGGGTTGTGTTGTGTGAAAATGAGGAAGAATGGAAGGCTTTATATAGGGAAGGGAGGGGGGGTTAAGGTTCGGCCATATGGGTGGGTTTGGGTGGGAAATTGAGTTGAATTTTGAAGGTAGGTGGAGTTTATTGGGTAGGTTTATGGGGAAGAGTGGGTGGATGTGAGTGGTGAAGGGTTAGTAGGGAAGAGAGATGGAGGTGATAGGTGAAGGGTTTTGGGGAAGAGTGTTTATTGGGAACAGAGGATGATTGAGAAGAGAGAAGAGAGTGAGTGGAGGTAGGTTGGGATCCTGTGGGGTCCACAGATCTTGAGATGATCCTGTGGGGTCCACAGATCCTGAGGTGTTTAAGGATTTACACCCTTGCACCAAATTAGGCATGTAAAATGCCCTTGCACACAACTCTGGGCGTTCAGCGCCAGGTTGGTGCCCATTTTGGGCGTTCAACGCCCATTTGTTGCCCATTTTTGGCGTTGAACGCCAGAACCATGCTTGTTCTGGGCGTTCAGCGCCAGCTCCTCTCCAGGGTGCAATTCTGGCGTTCACCGCCCAGATACTGCCCATTTTGGGCGTTCAGCGCCAGAACCAAGCTCTGTTCTGGCGTTGAATGCCAGACAGGTGCTTCCTCCAGGGTGTGATTTTTCTTCCGCTGTTTTTGATTCTGTTTCTAAATTTTTCGTTTATTTTGTGACTCCATATGATCATGAACCTAAGGAAACATGAAAAACAAAAATAAAATTAGATAAATAAACATTGGGTTGCCTCCCAACAAGCGCTTCTTTAATGTCAATAGCTTGACAATGGGCTCTCATGGAGCCTCACAGATGTGCAGAGCTTTGTTGAAACCTCCCAACACCAAACTTAGAGTTTGGATATGGGGGTTTGACACCAAACTTAGAGTTTGACTGTGGGGGCTTTGGTTGACTCTGCTTTGAGAGAAGCTTTTTCTGCTTCCTCTCCATGGATGCAGAGAGAGATCCTTGAATTGTAAACACAAGGTTGTCCTTATTTAATTGAAGGATCAATTCTCCTCTGTCCACATCAATCACAGCTCTTGCTGTGGCTAGGAAAGATCTTCCTAGGATGATGGATTCATCCTCTTCCTTTCCAGTATCCAGGACTATGAAATCAGCAGGGATGTAAAGGCCTTCAACCTTTACTAACACGTCCTCTACTTGTCCATAAGCCTGTTTTCTTGAATTGTCTGCCATCTCTAATGAGATTTTAGCAGCTTGCACCCCATAGATTCCCAGTTTTTCTATTACAGAGAGGGGCATGAGGTTTATTCCTGAACCAAGGTCACACAGAGCTTTAAAGATCATGGTGCCTATGGTACAAGGTATTATAAACTTTCTAGGATCCTGTCTCTTCTGAGGCAATCTCAGTTGATCCAGATCACTTAGTTCATTGGTGAACAAGGGAGGTTCATCTTCCCAAGTCTCAATGCCAAATAATTTGGCATTCAGCTTCATGATTGCACCAAAAACCTTGGCAGCTTGCTCTTCAGTAACATCCTCATTCTCTTCAGAAGAGGAATACTCATCAGAGCTCATGAATGGCATAAGGAGGTTCAATGGAATCTCTATGGTCTCTAAGTGAGCCTCAGATTCCTTTGGTTCCTCAAAGGGAAGCTCCTTATTGATCACTGGACATCCCAGGAGGTCTTCCCCCTTGGGATTCATGTCCTCTCTTTCCCTTACAGGTTCGGTCATTGTGATCAATTCAATAGCCTTGCACTCTCCTTTTGGATTCTCTTCTGTATTGCTTGGGAGAGTACTAGGAGGGATTTCAGTGATCCTTTTACTCAGCTGGCCCACTTGTGCTTCCAAATTTCTAATGGAAGACCTTGTTTCATTCATGAAACTTATAGTGGCCTTGGACAGATCAGAGACTAAGTTTGCTAAATTAGAGGTATTTTGTTCAGGGTTCTCTGTCTGTTGCTGAGTGGATGATGGAAAAGGCTTGCTGTTGCTAAACCTGTATCTTCTACCATTATTAAAGCCTTGTTGAGGCTTTTGCTGATCCTTCCATGAGAGATTTGGATGATTTCTCCATGATGGATTATAGGTGTTTCCATAAGGTTCACCTAAGTAATTTACCTCTGCTATTGCAGGGTTCTCAGGATCATAAGCTTCTTCTTCAGAAGATGCCTCTTGAGTACTGTTGGATACAGCTTGCATTCCATTCAGACTCTGAAAGATCATATTGACTTGCTGAGTCAATATTTTATTCTGAGCCAATATGGCATTCAGAGTATCAATTTCAAGAACTTCCTTCTTCATAGGCGTCCCATTACTCATAGGATTCCTCTCAGAAGTGTACATAAACTGGTTATTAACAACCATGTCAATGAGTTCTTGAGCTTCTGCAGGTGTTTCCTTTAGATGAATAGATCCACCTGCAGAAGTATCCAATGACATCTTTGATAGCTCAAATAAACCATCATAGAATATATCCAGGATGGTCCATTCTGAAAGCATGTCAGAAGGATACTTTTTGGTCAGCTGCTTGTATCTTTCCCAAGCTTCATAGAGGGATTCACCTTCTTTCTGTCTGAAGGTTTGAACATCAGCTCTAAGCTTGCTCAGCTTTTGAGGAGGAAAGAACTTGGCTAAGAAAGCCGTGACCAGCTTATCCCAAGAGTTCAGGCTGTCTTTGGGTTGAGAGTCCAACCATATTCTAGCTCTGTCTCTTACAGCAAAAGGGAAAAGCATGAGCCTGTAGACTTCAGGATCTACTCCATTAGTCTTAACAGTATCACAGATCTGCAAGAATTCAGTTAAGAACTGAAAAAGATCTTCAGATGGAAGTCCATGAAACTTGCAGTTCAGCTGCATCAGAGAAACTAGCTGAGGTTTCAGCTCAAAATTGTTTGCTCCATTGGTAGGAATGGAGATGCTTCTTCCATGTAAATTGGAATTAGGTGCAGTAAAGTCACCAAGCATTCTCCTTGCATTATTGTTGTTGGGTTCGGCTGCCATCTCCTTTACTTGTTCGAAATTTTCAATAAGGTTATCTCTGGATTATTGTAATTTAGCTTCTCTTAGTTTTCTCTTCAGAGTCCTTTCAGGTTCTGGATCAGCTTCAACAAGAATGCTTCTTTCTTTGTCCCTGCTCATAAGAAAGAGGAGAGAACAAGAAAAGAAGAGGAATCCTCTATGTCACAGTAAAGAGGTTCCTTAATGTTAGTAGAAAAAGAAAAGGAATAGGGGTGAAGAAGAATGAAGAATCCAAACACAAGGGTAAGGATAGGAGCAATGAATTGAGATGAGGAGATGTTAGTAGATAAATAAATAAATAGAATAAGATGGGAGAGGGAGAATTTTCGAAAATAATTTTTGAAAAAGAGTTAGTGACTTTCGAAAATAGTTTTTTTTTTTTTGAAAAAGGTTAGTAATTTTCGAAAATTAAAAATAAAAAATAAAATAATTAGTCTAATTAAAAAGAAATTTTGAAAATGAGGGAAGATTTTTTTCGAAGATTAGAGAGAGAGTTAGTTAGGTAGTTTTGAAAAAGGTAGGAAATAAACAAAAATTTAGTTAGTTAGTTGAAACAAACTTTGAAAAGATAAGGAGTTAGGAAGTTAGAAAAGATATTTTGCAATCATTTTTTTGAAAAAGATAAGATAAGAAGATATTTTTGAAAAGATATGATAGAAATTAGTTTTTGAAAAAGATTTGATTTTTAAAATCTCAATTAATGACTTGATTCACAAGAAATCACAAGATATGATTCTAGAACTTAAAGTTTGAATCTTTCTTAACAAGTAAGTAACAAACTTGAAATTTTTGAATCAAAACATTAATTGATGATGTTATTTTCGAAAATATGATGTAAAATTAAGAAAAAGATTTTTGAAAAATATTTTTGAAATTTTCAAAAATAACTAAAAAAAATTGAAAAAAAATTTGATTTTTGAAAAAGATTTTGAAAAGGATAAGATATTTTTTTTTAAATTGAAAATTTGATTTGACTCATAAAAACAACTAGATTTTAAAAATTTTTTAAAAAGTCAAATCTAATTTTCGAAATTTTAAGAGAGAAAAAGGGAAAGATATTTTTTTGATTTTTGAATTTTTATGATGAGAGAGAAAAACAAGAAAAATGATGCAATGCATGAAAGTTATGGATCAAAACAATGAATGCATGCAAGAATGCTATGAATGTCAAGATGAACACCAAGAACACTATGAAGATCATGATGAACATCAAGAACACATTTTTGAAAAATTTTTAATGCAAAGAAAACATGCAAGACACCAAACTTAGAATTCTTTAATGCTTAGACATAAAGAATTCAGGAATGCATATGAAAAACAAGAAAAGACACAAAACATGCAAATGCAAAGATCAAACAAGAAGACTTACCAAGAACAACTTGAAGATCATGAAGAACACTATGAATGCATGAATTTTTTCGAAATATGCTAGATGAATATGCAATTGACACCAAACTTAAAATCTGACTCAAAACTCAAAAAAGAAACACAAAGTATTTTTTTGATTTTTATGATTTTATGATTTTTTTGTATTTTCTTTTAATTTTTTCGAAAATCATTTTAAAAAAGAAAAATAAGGATTCCAAAATTTTTAATATGAATTCCAGGAATCTTGCCATGTTAGTCTAAAGCTCCAATCTGAGGGTTAGACATGGCTTAATAGCCAGTCAAGCTTTAGCAGAACTTTACATTCAGTAGCCAATTTGCTAAGAAAGATAAAGAAGCTCTTCTCTTGAGTCCAAAAGAATTGAGACATGGCTTTACAGCCAGCCAGGCTTCAACATACTTCATGAAACACTAGAATTCATTCTTAAAAATTCTGAAGAAAAATATATTTTTGAAAACATTTTTTTTTGAAAACAAAGGAAAAATTTTTTTTGAAAGATTTTTTTGAAAGATTTTTGAAAACTTTTTGAAAAGAAAACGAAAGAAAGATACCCAATCTGAGCAACAAGATGAACCGTCAGTTGTCCAAACTCGAACAATCCCCGGCAACGGCGCCAAAAATTTGGTATGCGAAATTGTTACTCAGGTTGTGAATTATTGTTCGAAATTGATTCCCTGGCGATGGCACCAAAAACGGATGCACAGAACCATGGTCTAAACATATCTTCACAACTTCGCATAACTAACCAGCAAGTGCTCTGGGTCGTCCAAGTAATACCTTACGTGAGTAAGGGTCGAATCCCACGGAGATTGTTGGTATGAAGCAAGCTATGGTCACCTTGTAAATCTCAGTCAGGCGGATATAAAATAGTTATGTAGTTTTTGAAATTTAGTAATAAAAGAAGGATAGAAATACTTATGTAAAACGTTGGTGAGAATTTCAGATAAGCGTATGGAGATGCATTCGTTCCTCTGAACCTCCGCTTTCCTGCTGTCTTCATCCAATCAGTCTTACTCCTTTCTATGGCTGGCTTTGTGTAAGGATGTCACCGGTGCCAATGGCTACTTTTAATCCTCTCGGGAAAATGGTCCAAATGCTCTGTCACAGCACGGCTAATCGTCTGGAGGCATCACCCTTGTCGTTGGTTGCATCCTATTCCTCTCTGTGAAAATGGTCCGATGCGCTGTCACTGCATGGCTAATCATCTTGGAGGTTCTCGATCATACTGGAATAGAATTTACTATCCTTTTGCGTCTGTCACTATGCCCAGCACTCACGATTTTGGAATTCGTCACAGTCATTCAATCCCAGAGTCCTACTCGGAATACCACGGACAAGGTTTAGACTTTCCGGACTCTCATGAATGCCGCCATCAATCTAGCTTATACCACGAAGATTCTGATTAAGAGATCTAAGAGATACTCATTCAATATAATGTAGAACGGAAGTGGCTGTCAGGCACGCGTTCATAGGGAATGATGATGATTGTCACGTTCATCACATTCAGGTTGAAGTGCGGATGAATATCTTAGAAGCGAAATAAGATGAATTGAATAGAAAATAGTAGTACTTTGCATTAATCTTTGAGGAACAGCAGAGCTCCACACCTTAATCTATGGAGTGTAGAAACTCTACCGTTGAAAATACATAAGTGATAATGGAGTTCATTGGTCTCGGCCCCAGAGGGGAACCAGAGTAACCAAGACTACGAATACAATGATAAAAAGTTCTATTTATAATAAACTAGTCACTAGGGTTTACAGAAGTAAGTAATTGATGCATAAATCCACTTCCGGGCCCCACTTGGTGTGTGCTTGGGCTGAGCTTGAAGTCTACACGTGGAGAGGTCATTCTTGGAGTTGAACGCCAGCTTTTGTGCCAGTTTGGGCGTTGAACTCCACTTTGCAACCTGTTTCTGGCGCTGGACGCCAGAATTGGGCAGAGAGCTGGCGTTGAACGCCAGTTTGCGTCGTCTAAACTTGGGCAAAGTATAGACTATTATATATTGCTGGAAAGCCCTGGATGTCTACTTTCCAACGCAATTGAAATCGCGCCATTTTGAGTTCTGTAGCTCAAGAAAATCTACTTTGAGTGCAGGGAGGTCAGAATCCAACAGCATCAGCAGTCCTTCTTCAACCTCTGAATCTGATTTTTGCTCAAGTCCCTCAATTTCAGCCAGAAAATACCTGAAATCACAGAAAAACACACAAACTCATAGTAAAGTCCAGAAATGTGAATTTAACATAAAAACTAATGAAAACATCCCTTAAAGTAACTAGATACTACTAAAAACATACTAAAAACAATGCCAAAAAGCGTATAAATTATCCGCTCATCAGTGTTGTCATGACAAGTCATCTAAGCCTAGTTTTACTAGTCTTTTTCTTTGTTTTTATTAGTCTTTATGCATTTTCTTGCATTGTAAGTAAGTAATTTGGAATGGAATTGCATGGTTTCTTTGAATCAATCAACCACCAGTTAATTGATGCCAAATCATGAGGTTCAAGCTAAATTTAATTGATATTTAAATGATTTATAAACCTTGTGAATTTGGTGATACTTTAATTGGTTGTTTTGATTACTTGTAGGTGAAGAAAACAAGAAAACAAGAAAGCGTGGCCTAAGAAGTGTGGCCCAAGGAAGAGAAGAATGTGGCAAAGGAAACAAGGAAGCATGGCACATGGAAGGAGGAAGCACAGCGTTCTATCCAAGAGCGGAGCACTCTCTAAGGGAGCACAACAATGAACCAAGGAAGCAAGACTTGGATGCTACACTCTCCTTGAGAGCGGAGCACAATTTTGAACCAAGAAAGAAAGGGGAAAAGAATGATGCTCCGCTCTTGCCAAGAGCATTATCGGGCTCCATCCAAAATAATTACAAGGGAAAATATTTGCCAATGCTTGCCACAAAGTTCGAACTCATGAGCAAGAGGGAGTGGGGGAGCGCTACTCACAAAGGAAATAAGCCAAAAATGGCTAAAATGCTACCCCCAAGGATCGAACACAGCACCTTAAGGAAGCAAGGAGCAAGGTGCCACTTTGTGCACAAAAGAAACTGGCCAGCGCATGCCTCCCCAAGGTTTCAAACTTGGGACCTCACCCAAGCAAAAGGAGTGCTACGCTCTTGCTGAGAGCAGAGCGCTACTCTCCTTAGTCCTTGCACGAGCTTGACACGGCCAAGGAGGCTTGACACGCACAACTTAACACGGCCAGGAGGAATTGGAGCACACAAAACACACCAAGGCAAGCCAATGCTCCGCTCCCCACAAGAGCAGAGTGCTACCCTGGGCACCCAACTTGGCACGCAACAAAGAGGCCAAAGACAAGCCTTGATGCTCCGCTCTCACTAGGAGTAGAGCACTCCACTGGGAGCAAACACTCATGGGCTGAAAATTCAATTAAAAATCCAATTAAATTCAATTCTTCACCAAATTAAAAAACCCACCCAAATTCTAAAATTCAAAAATAGAAAGTGTATAAATAGAAGCTAGTTTGATTTAGAGAGGACCTTTTTGCTTCTTTGAATTTTCATTTTTGTAATTTTGGGAGTTTTACTTTGAATTTGGATCTTGGAGAATTTGGAAGGAGAATTGATCTTTCTTCTTCCTTGTTCTTGCTTGAACACTCTTTACTTCTTGCCTTGGATCTTGGGTGAAGAATTGAAGAAATTCTGTTTCAATCTTACCTTGAGATCTCTTGTTAATCTTTCTGCATAATTTTAGAAACCTTGATTTACATTACAAATTCTATTTACTACTTTCATTCTTCTCTTTTCTTCTGAAATTCACTTTTCCATTTCTTTTGCAATTGTTCTTGTTGGATCAAGGAAGGATTTGAGATCTAGACTTGTTTTCTAGTCTCTTCCACTCCTGAGATCTCCAACTTCAATTCAGTTACTGCAATTGAGTTGCATTTTATTTTCTGTTTGGTTTTCAAAGTAATTTTCCTTTCTTGTTCAGATCTGTTGCATCTCAATTTAATTTCTACTTCTCTGTTAATTGTCATTTACTTCTGCTTGTTTAATTTCTGCAATCCCAGCTCCCTGAACCCGTTTACAATTCAAGCAATTTATATTTCTTGCACTCTAAGATTCAGTTATTTACATTTCTTGCAATCTAAGTTTCTGCAATTTAATTTACTTGTTCTTTAAGATTCAGCACTTTTACTTTCTGTTCTCTTTAATTTACTATAATTTTTCCCTCTCCCTTTATATTTCATGCAATTTAGCTTCTGTCAATTACAAACCACTGAAACCAACACTTGATTCACTTGACTAAATCAACCACTAAACTAAAATTGCTCAATCCTTCAATCCCTGTGGGATCGACCTCACTCATGTGAGTTATTATTACTTGAGGCGATCCGGTACACTTGCCGGTTAGATTTGTGTGCTTGGAATTTGTTTTCCAAAAATACCCATCAAGTTATTTGGCTGAATAGTGTTTAACTTTTTGTTCAAGATATTTGCATGAGGGAGTGAAAACAAGATTCAACAGAGTATCTCAGAATAATGATGCAGGCACTTCAACCAAAGATCCTGATTCAAATTTGTTCACAAACAAGGGAAGTCCATTGGGTGGAGAAAAAGGGCAACTAATTATTTTGAGGAGAAGTCACTCCTTCAAGCTAATGCATATGTATTGAACAAATGCGATAACGTGGAGCCTTACATGAGGTAAATTGGCACTTTTCTTTAGTTCTTAGACTAATTTTGGTATTATTACATAATAATATACATTCCTTGTAGAGAATGTTGTGAGCAACAAAAGCAAGACAAGCAGAAGCGGAAGTTGAACATCGTTAAAGATCAGAATGAAGACTTTATGAGTGGTTTACGAGACGTGCCATGAAGGATGATGTTCTCGGTTGGATACGACAGCTGTCTAAGGGTCCAAATAAAGTTGCAAAATCTTTTTATGCTTATGTTGTCAACGGGTACAGATTTCATACTAAGCGGCGAGAAGTGATGCGGAAAACACAAAATAGTGGTGTCACTATGGTGGCTGAAACAACAAGCTTCGCGAGTGTTAAAGACAAAAAACCAATCAAGGCCAATATAAGATATTATGGTAGAATCATGGATATTATCGGGTTAGACTATTATAGCCAATTTAAATTTGTGTTATTTAAGTGTGAGTGGTTTATGGCTGAGGAAGATGATTATGGTTTGACATATGTTCATTTCAATAAAAGATGTTACCAAGACGAACCATTTATGTTGGCAAGCCAAGCACACCAGTGCTTTTATGTGAAACATCCATATATTCTCCAAAAGCATTATGTGATGAAAACGGTTCCCAAAGACTTGTTTAACATTGATGTCCAATTATAGTTTGACCCTAACATAAGAGAGCCACATGAATGGGTGAATAGTCCGATACCCTTAAGTGATATTAGTGAGGTAGACTTTGTTAGACAGGGAATGCGACCTACTATTGTTAATGTGTGATAAACCCCATTTTTAGGGTTTACCTTGTGCTTAATTTAGGTGGATTTCATCCACTTTTCTTACATTTATTCAATGAAATAGCATGGTTTCATGATTATCTCCTAATTTGTGCTTAATTGTGAAAATATGCTTTTTAAGCCATAATTAGCTAAATATAATTCACCTTTGATTCCACTAGATGCCTTGATGTGTTTGTTGAGTGATTTCAGGTTGAAAAGACTAGGAATGGGTCAAAGGAATGAAGAGAAAAGCATGAAAGAGGAGAAATCATGAAGAAACAAGGATTTGGGATGCTGATACCCACGCACAAGTCCATCAGACATGCACGCGTGGATTGTGGAGTCGCATGTCGATGCGAACGCGTACATGGCACATACGGGTGAATGGAAAACTGTAAACCAACGCGTACGCGTCGATGTTCGCACGTGACCCACTTAAAGTGAATCTGCTGGGGGCAAATTATGGGCTTCCCAGGCCCAAATCCAACTCACTTCTGATGCTATTTAACCTAAGGAATGAAGAGGAATCAATCATCTAGTCTTAGTTAAGCTTAGTTTTAAGTTTTGGAGGAAAAATTAGTTTCTAGAGAGAGAAGCTCTCACTTCTCTCTAGAATTAGGATTAGGATTAGATTTTAGTTCTCTTCTTCTAGATCTAGATCTTCTTCTCTTGCTTCAATTTTCCTTTAGTTTTATAAATTCTTATGTAGATCTCTATTTCTCTTTCAATGCAATTTATGATTTCCATGCTTTTTCATGTTTGCTTTGATTTTCTATTATGGATCTATTGCCTTTGTAGTTAGATCTCTCTTTAATTCTTGCAATTCATGTTGTTTACTTTCATTGCCTTTTATGTGTTTGATGAAATGCTTCTTTTAGCTATGAATTATATTTTGCTCCTCTTGGCCTAGATAGAGTAATTGGTGACTCTTGAGTTATCTAATTTCTTTGATTGATTGATAATTAGAAGTTGCTAATTGACTTGAATGCCACTAAAGCTAGTCTTTCCCTTAGGATTTGGCTAGGATTTGTGGAATCATGTTAATCCATCCACTTGACTTTCCTCCATGGTTAGAGGTTAATTAAGTGGAAGCAATGGACAATTGTGGTCACAATTGAGGAGGATAACTAGGATAGGACTTATAGTTCTCATACCTTGCCAAGAGCTTTGTTAACTGTTAGTTTATTTCTTTTGCCATTTATATTCCTTGTCTATTATCTCAAAAAACCCCAAAACATACTTCATAGCCAATGACAAGAACACTGTATTGCAATTCCTAGAGAGAACGACCCGAGGTTTGAATACTTCGGTTATTAATTTTAGGGGTTTGTTACTTGTGACAAACAAATTTTTTTTTTGAAGGGATTATTGTTGGTTTAGAAACTATACTTGCAACAAGATTTCATTTATGAAATTCTAGACCACAAAAATTCATTCATCAAAATGGCGCCGTTGCCGAGGAATTGCAATGGTGTTATGTTATTGGTTATTGTATATATGTGAATATTGTGAATAGCTTGATTTTTGGATTGCCTGTTAGTTTTTGCTTGCTTTAGGACATTGTTTCATTATTTCTTGTTAGCTTTTGTTTCTATTTTCTCTTGCTACTATGAATTCTCACTTTGCCTATGAGCTTGGTTCTAACTATGTTGTAGGAAATGAAAGCTTCAATGAGGATGTGTATCAAGGTTGGGACAATCAAAGGTGGGAGGAGCCATATGCATATGATCAATCCTATTGGCAACAACCCTCACCAATGCACTATGAGCAAGAGCCATTCTATGATGCATATCAATCTAATGGTTATGGTGAGTCTCCTTGTGACTTTCAAAAACCACCACCATGTGCCTATGAGCCAAATCCTCAATATAGCCATCCATCATACTCACAAACCCCTTTCCACCAAACACCTTCATATGATCCCAACCCATATCTACTATCCCAACAAACATATGAGCGATATGAACCACATATAGAGCCACCACCATCTCAACATCACCACTTCCAAGAACCACCTCTCCCATACTATTACCAAGATGAACTACCCCAATGTATGAAAATTTCCAACCACAAGACGAATTCTACTTTCCACCATAACCTCCCATGGAAGAATATTCATACCCATCGATCCAAGAGCCATATGATCTAATCATGATATCCAAGCAGAACAAGAGTCAAGGGATCGTCTTAAGGAAGCATTGGATCAACTTCAAGCAACCATGGAGTGTGTTGTGCAACAAGTGGAAAAAGTGGGAAGTATTGAACCACCACACCCCTACCAAGAAGAACCGCCTTCCTACTATGAGTCATCCCTCCAAAATGATGAACCCCTTCATCCACCCCAATCTCCAATAGATGACATCCTCGATGTTCTTATTCAAGGACAAGAGGAGATGAAAAGGGATGTGTAACAATTCACGGCTACCTTGGATGAGGTGGTAAACCGGTTAGCATCCCAATGCTTGAATACTCAAGGAACTCCCATGGCTACATGTGGAGAATCAATTGAAGAGCATAGCATGAAGGATAGATTGGAAACTCTGGTGGCAAATGATGGGAAACATTGCTTTGTGTTAGAACAATGGGAGAAAGCTAGGATTGTTGAAAAAAAGGAAGAAGTGGTTGAAGACTTAGGAGATGCGGAGCCTCCATGGGAACATAGAGTTAAAGAAAACCCCTCCAAGAAGATTGAATTTGATGCTAAGGAGGGATGTGCACAACCTCCAAAGCATATTCCATATGAAGACTTGGATGGGATTGAGCGAGAATTGAGTTCCCTTGGTGATGAAGATCAAACATCAAGTCTTAGTGGTGAAGAATCCTTTGAGCATGAAGAACCTTTCCCCGGTGGATTTGAAAGCGTTGTAGAGGTAAATTTTTCTCACCCTCCCAATTATGATTTGAGTAAGGGAAAAGGCTTAGATAAAATTATTGAACAAAGGATTACATTTGAGAAAACTTGTGAAGAGGTGAGAGTCCTTAGGAAGAGAAGGACGGGAGTTGGATACGATTTGTCACGACCCTTAGAAGCGTCTTTGCCTAGGTTACCATCTACTCCTTCATTTGAGTGGTTGAAATTCATTTCTATTGGCTTTATTATCCCACCTGAATATGGCTTGCTTGAAACAGATGGCCAACTTAGGGAACTTTGTGGGGGTGAAGCGTAAGTGAAAAATGTTTTGTGGTTGGTGTTGCAAATCAAGGCTCATTAGAGTTGACACATCAAACATGAAATATAAAGGTTGGAGTAGTGCTCAACTAGATGGGTCTAGGAGGATTGTTGGTCACTTTATTGAGAATTAACCTTACTTGTCGCCCAGATGGACTAATAATGATCAACTTGGTGGGAGTTCTAAGAAGAATTCAAGCACAAGCCACCTTGAGAGGAGCTCCCCATAAGTCCAACTTAAGGACAATAACAAAATTGCTGGGTGGGAGACACCCCACCATGGTAAAATCTTTTCATTTTCTCTTTTGTAAATATTGGCAAAAGTAGTTTAATTTCATGTTTTTATTGATTTGTTGAGTTTATTTGGTAGTTTGGTATGTTAAATAAGGTTTTATGGTGTTTGGGTAGCTGTTTGCAGGTTTGAAAGGCTTGGTTTGGTGCAAAAACATAGAAAAATTTTTGAAAAATAGAGCACCATCCACGCGTACGCGTGCCCCACGCGTACGCGTGACCCAAGCATTTTCAACCATCTACGCGCACGTGCCACCCACGTGTACGTGTGGATTGTAAATTTTCACCTCCAAGCCAAATTCCAGAGAGTTGTGCCTACACTGCGCTAACATTGTGCCTTTTACGCAAACCAACACACGCGTTCTATAAGGTCCCACATCAGTTGGGAAGGGAAACGAAGCATGCCTTATAAGGGTGTGGATACCTCTCCCTAGCATGACGCATTTTGACGAGTGAGTATGGGGGGTTTCGACTAGCATCCCTATCGTCAAAGGCAAAACCGTGAGGCCTTGTGTGCTAAAGCGGACAATATCGGGCTAGCTGGTGGTCTGGGCTGTTACAGATGGTATCAGAGCCGGAACCCGGATCGATGTGCCAGCGAGGGCACTGGACTCCCTTAGGGGGGTAGATTGTAAGGTCCCACATCGGTTGGGGAGGGGAACGAAGCATGCCTTATAAGGGTGTGGATACTTCTCCCTAGCATGACGCATTTTGACGATTGAGTGTGGGAGGGCTTCGACTAGCATGCCTATCGTCAAAGGCAAAACCGTGAGGCCTTGTGTACCTAAGCGGACAATATCGTGCTAGCAGGTGGTCTGGGCTGTTACACGTACGCACACATGACGCGTACGCGTCGCTCTCTAAATAACCCATCGACGCGCACGCGTGAGACACGCGTACGCGTCATTTCCATTTCACCACTCCCACACGCATGCGTCGATGCATGCATACGCGTGGATTGCCTTTCTTTCATCCATCTTCTTTTCTCATCTTCTTTCCATTTCTTCTCTTCTCCCTCCTTCTTCCCTTCTCCTATACTTCATCCAACACTACCATACACCATCAACCATTAGTTAGTTTCGTTAGTTAGCTACTTTGTTGTTTAAAAAAGAGTTTTTTTCTCATTTTCTATTTTCTTTTGTTTATTGCATTTGCATACCCTTATTCATTGCATTTTAATTTTGCTTTTATGGCTTATTCTTATTTTCTTTTTTCAATTTCTTATTTTAATAATTGTATTACATTTTCCTACTCAATTGTTGAGAACTTCTTGCATTATTTTGGTGCCTCTTGACTTGTTTGATATTGTTGGGTGATGAAACTTTTAAATCAATGCTTCATTTTGTATGACTCTTGTGTCTTTGTGAATTGATATGACCTCATATTGTCTTTCATGCCCCACCCTTTCTTGTTCAAACTTGATGCTTTTGAGTGCTCCTCATGCATTGATTTTCCTCTTGCATCAAGTATTAGTTGATATTCCTTTTGCCTATGTTACTTTCTCACTTACATGCGTAGCTAACATGTAGTGAGAACCCTACTTTTATTTGGCATTAGCCCCCGCCTATGTTCTATTTACTTTGATATCTTTGTTATAGGCTTAATTTTCTTTCTTTTTCTCTCCTTTTAGGTTGGCCACCAAGAAGGAGAAAAGGAAGAACTTCTAAATGGGGCAACGAACAAGTCATCCGCACAACCTTTCGAAGAAGCTCATCAGTTGTTTTAACCCATCCACCTTGCTCATCTTTGGATGCACCGAGGACGGTGCAATCTTCAAGTGTGAGGAGGTCGTCTGACCGATCTCCATGGGTAACAATTTTCTTTTTCAACATCAATTTTTAATTTTCTTTGTTAGTTAGTGGTTACATTGCATGATAGGTTACATGTTAGTTAGAATTTGTACATATTTTTACCACTTCTTTCTTATTAGGACTACTTGGTTAGGGTGATGATTTCTTTTCCAAGAAACTGTTTTAGGGCACCCTACCAATTTGAAAATTTTGGTTTGAACTTGCTTGAAAGAATTTATTTTGGAACATGGTTTTTGAGCTAAGAACACAAGCTTGTGAGTTTTGAGCGTAATTGTGTGGTTACATCTTATAACCACTTATTTTCCTTGTGTGCATTACTCTCTTTCTATGATTGTAATCTTCGATTTGTTTAATTCTTTATGTCTATTATTTTGTGTAGACATGCATTTGTATGATTGAGGCCATTGTTTCATTAGCTCACTAACCCAAATAGCCTACCTTCTATCTTCCATTGTTAGCCCACTTTGAGCCTACGATTAACCCACTTTGTTCTTAATTTTAGCACATTACAAGCCTTAAAGCGAAAAACAATAAATGTCCTTATTTGGATCTTTGAATAGCTTAGGCTAGTGCGTGTGTGTCATTCAAGTACGGAAAAACTTGGGACATTGGTTGAGTAAAATGGTAGTTTTGTATTTTTGTTGAAAATATTAGGAATTGGATACATACTCATGTATTGATTAAATGTATAGACCTTATGCATTGATGTTCTTGTATATAGTTTGAAAGAAAGAAAAATGAGAAAAATAAAAGTAAAATGAAAAAGAAAAAAAAAGGTATAGAAAAACAAAAGAAAAAGAAAGGATAGAAAGAAAAAAAAAAAAGAAGAAAAAGAAAGAATTAAAAAGGGGACAAAATGCCCCAAAGTAAAGTTCAATAAAGATCAATGCATATGTGTTGTGAAGTGAAAAGAAAATGCATGAGTATGTGAAAAAGTGAAGAATGGGTAGTTAGGTTAGAACTTAATTGTATAGGTTTCTAGATATGTTAGATGGGAAGTCTAAGCCTATCAAGGATTCAAATCTCAAGTCCACTTGACCAAATATGCATCCTACCTTGACCCTAGCCCCATTACAACCTATAAAAAGACCTCATGATACTTGTATGCATGCGTGAAAAAAGTGTTGATTGTTAGATGAAAAACAAATCTTGGAAAGCATGATTAGGGGAGAATTGAGTGAATCAACCCTAAACACTTGAGCGACTAGAGTACAAACACATCTGGTGAGGGTTCGATTGCTCAATTACATGTTTTCACCTATGATCATCTCTTCTTGCAAGTTTATAAAAATATTTAATAACTCAATTCACTTGTGGATTAGATTTGCTATTGCCTTAGCCCTTGTACCTATATATGTCTCTTGGGAATTGATTTATTTTGACCAAGCAATTGCATTCAATTAGATAGTTGCATATAGGTAGAATGCATTTAGTTAGTTTTCATTGAATAAATGTTGATACCCTTAGTTTTCTTTTTTATTTTAGCATGAGGACATGCTATGGTTTAAGTGTAGGGAGGTTGATAAACCCCATTTTTAGGGTTTACCTTGGGCTTAATTTAGGTGGATTTCATCCACTTTTCACACATTTATTCAATGAAATAGCATGGTTCATGATTATCTCCTAATTTGTGCTTAAGTGTGAAAACATGCTTTTTAAGCCTTAATTAGCTAAATATAATTCACCTTTGATTCCACTAGATGCCTTGATGTGTTTGTTGAGTAATTTTAGGTTGAAAAGGCTAGGAATGAGTTAAAGGAATGAAGAGAAAAGCATGCAAAGTGGAGAAATCATGAAGAAACAAGGATTTGGGATACTGATACCCATGGGCATGCGCATCAGACGCGCACGCGTGGATTGTGGAGTCGCATTCGACGCGTACGAGTGACGTGCCCGTATGCGTCGATATTCGCACGTGACCTACTTAAAGTGAATCCGTTCGGGGCAAATTCTGGGCTTCCTAGGCCCAAATCCAACTCACCTCTGATACTATTTAACCCAAAGAATGAAGAGGAATCAATCATCTAGTCTTAGTTTAGTTTAGTTTTAAGTTTTGGAGGGAAACTTAGTTTCTAGAGAGAGAAGCTCTCACTTCTCTCTATAATTAGGATTAGGATTAGGTTTTAGTTCTCTTCTTCTAGATCTAGATCTTCTTCTTCTCTTGCTTCAATTTTCCTTTAGTTTTATTAATTCTTTTGTAGATCTTTATTTCTCTTTCAATACAATTCATGATTTCCATGCTTTTTCATGTTTGCTTTGATTTTCTATTATGGATCTATTGCCTTTGTAGTTAGATCTCTCTTTAATTCTTGCAATTCATGTTATTTACTCTCATTACCTTTTATGTGTTTGATGAAATGCTTCTTTTAGCTATGAATTAGATTTTGCTCCTCTTGGCCTAGATAGAGTAATTGGTGACTCTTGAGTTATCTAATTCCTTTGATTGATTGATAATTAGAAGTTGCTAATTGACTTGAATGCCACTAAAGCTAGTCTTTCCCTTAGGATTTGGCTAGGATTTGTGGAATCAAGTTAATCTATCCACTTGACTTTCTTCCATGGCTAGAGGTTAACTAAGTGGGAGCAATGGACAATTGTGGTCACAATTGAGGAGGATAACTAGGATAGGACTTCTAGTTCTCATACCTTGCCAAGAACTTTGTTAATTGTTAGTTTATTTCTTTTTCCATTTATATTTCTTGTCTATTATCTCAAAAAATCCCAAAACATACTTCATAGCCAATGACAAGAACACTTTATTGCAATTCTTAGGGAGAACGATCCGAGGTTTGAATACTTCGGTTATTAATTTTAGGGGTTTGTTACTTGTGACAAACAAATTTTTGTATGAAGGGATTATTGTTGGTTTAGAAACTATACTTGCAACGAGATTTTATTTGTGAAATTCTAGACCACACAAAAATTCATTCATCAATGTGACACCGAACAAGATCAAACCTAAAGACAAAGAAATAGTGTCTGATCCTATTTTTATTTATTCTGAAGCATTTAGGTGCATGCATTTATTTTTATTTATTCTGAAGCATTTGGGTGCATGCATTTATTTTGATCCTATTTTTGTGTAATAGGAACATCTTCAAAATTTGAAAGAAGCAGGATACAATGATGATGAAGCAGTTCAAACAGCTTTCGGAAAGGAGAGACATGGAAGAGTTTGTTTCTATGGTCGATCAGTCACAAAATCCTCTCTTAAAAAGGAGAAGGAAATTCGACAAATGCAACAACAACATAATGAAGTGGTTTCAACTATGGAGAAAACTCAAAATAACTTAACTTCCAAGTTGGATGGTTTAACAAACTTGATTAAAACGTTGTTGTAACAAGTCAATCCTGGTATGAGTGCAGAACAAGTGCAAGTAATGATAGAAGCCACCCAACAATCTCTGCCTGACACGAGTAGTGCACCAAATGATGCGCGGCGAAGCATTCCTCCTTCACTTGGATCGAACCATGTACCAAATGATATGGAAGTAAGTACTGTTCAAAACTTCTAGTTAAATTAATAGTATGCTTTTGGTAAATAATATATCATGAATTTGAGTTAAAGTTAAGGTTTTAGGATCGTGAATCATTTATAATTATGCATGGATATTGGCTGTATATATGTTGCTCTCTATTCTATGTTAATGAAAGAATATGTTAAGAAAAACAAAGTTCATATTATGTTTTATCTTTGCTTTTTACTCATGATGTCTCAGTTGCTTGTCACTTGGTATTTTTTTTAGAACTTAATTGTCGGTTATTATAACAACTGTCTATATATGAATATTTGCCAAGGTTTACTTGCTGGTGATTTGTAACATTATTTAAAAATGAATTCCACCTTTTATGTGCCAACTAATTATTAAATTAATAGTATTTAGTGAATAATGGTTGTGAATAATTCTTGAGTGTTGCTGTGGATGAATGTTTCCCTTCTTTTGCTACATATGTACTGCTAACATGTTTATTTCTTTTGCGTACAGGAAGACATGATGTGATGAAGAAAATATGTTCCATACAAATATCACATGGGATGGGTCTTACAATGACCTTAGTTATGTAAATGTAATATTTTCATGTGTTATGTACTTTTTGAGGTATTACATGTAATTGGAAAAATTACACTATTTTGATTTGTGTTGTTTAGACAAAAAATTAAACATATCTATCTTATAATGAAACTTTTATGATTTAGATTTTTTGAATTTCTTATTTTTAGATTTAATTTGTGATTATTATCATTTTGGGATGTGATTATAATTTAAAAAAATTGAATCTCATAAACAACAATAGGCTATAGTCACCGTTTTAAAAAAGCGTGACCATAGAGGCTATGACCACGGTGAAAAATCGTGACCATAGATGAGGCTATGGTCATGATTTTAAAGAGGGTGACCATAGAAGCTATGGTCACGGTTTTAAGGAGGGGTGACCATAGAGGCTACGGCCATGGTGAAAAATCGTGACCATAAATAAAGCTATGGTCAAGGTTTTAAGGAGGGTGACCATAGAGGCTATGGCCACGGAAAAAACCGTGACCATAGATAGGGCTTTGGTCACGGTTTTAAGGAGGGGTGACCATAGAGGCTATGGCCACGGTGAAAATCGCGACCCTAGATAGGTCTATGGTCACGGTTTTAGGTAGGGTGACCATAGAGTCTATGGTCACGGTGAAAATCGTGACCATAGATAGGGCTATGGTCACGGTTTTAAGAAAGGGTGACTATAGAGGCTATGGCCACGGTGAAAATCGTGACCATAGCCTTATCTATGGTCACAGTTTTAACGAGGGGTTACCATAGAGGCTATGGTCAAGGTGAAAACCGTGACCATAGATTAACCTATGGTCACGGTAAAAAAATGTGGCCTAAAGTGTCAGATTTTGAAAATTGAAACCGTGACCATAGATAAAAAAAACGTGACCATAGACCTATGGCCATAAGAGAATAGGCCACGGTAAAAAACCGTGACCATAGGTCCAAAACCGTGACCATAGATCTATGGTCACCCTTTTTACTAGCTATGGTCACGGTTTTTTACCATGACCATAAGCCTTTTTTTGTAGTGACATACACTAAATCATTCATTTTCTTTTGATGCAACCGATTTCTTCTCTTTGTATTAACCTAGAAACATATAGTACCAATAGTTAATAAATATACAAAAATTAAAATTAAGATAAATAAAGAATAGTTCTAAGGATTAAGGAATCACCATTTCAAATGCACTCCAATTACACTCACAACTAGATGAACCACAAGTTAAGCTTAGAACTCGGATAGTAAACTTCTTTAGTTTTGGACAACTATCTCCATAGAAGTCCCACCACTCAGCAGGTAGCATGGTCTTCCTACTACTCTTTGTAGGTTCATTACCAAAGAGGCATCTAGCATAATGAAAGTCAAGAAGTTGTAGACCAATCTTTTTCCTTTCTTCCTGGTTAGGAACCAGTTTTTCAAAAACTATATAGACCAATCTTAATGTCAGCATCATCAACCATGAAATTAGGTTCATAGTGATAATGAGGATTAAGATAATACGCAGCAGCATGCAATGGTCTATGCAGTTGGCTTTCCCACCTTCCATCAATAATTTCCCATATAAGTTCATAATTAAAAATAACAATGCAAATGAATAAAAATAAGAAAATTAAATAAATAACTGAATATAATAAGAAAACATGGTAACATGATACATTGATAATCAAATATTAAAGCTTTCAATTAGTCAAGACTCAAGATTACCTCTTTTTAACACAACCGTAGTTAGCCTTGATTGTTTCTTTAGCTTTTTTCATGCCTTCAAAGATGAAACCCATGTCTGGTTTTCATCTGAATCTACCAAGCAATGAACTGTAATAAGAAGAGTAGCAGCCTTGAGGAATATGGCAATATTATTCCATAGCCTACTATCCAAGGCCATGTTTTGGACTCTTATTCCTTCAGGCGTTGATGCAACCTTAGTTGTCTTCCAAGCATCAGAAGTAAACATAGTCATCAACAGTCCTTTATTATCATGAAGACAAGTGAGAGTCAAATAGGCAGTGGCAAATCTTGTGACACCTGGCCGAACCAAGTCCTTTCCCTTTGTAAAATTCCTCAACATGCTAATGAATATACTCCGGGAGTAGATAAAAGTGGTGATTTTTTTCCCTTTTTTATGGTTGTTTCATGCACCTTTAACTTCTTTTCAAAATCCTCTAATATCAAATCAATGCAGTGTGTAGCACATGATGTCCATACCAAATTCACTCATGAATCCATACCAAACATTTCTCGACCATATCAACTATTCAATCAACCGATACCATTTAGTACCCACCTCAACTAATGATAAATTCAACCTAATATTCACATCAAAACTTCTAAATTCGATCATTATTTCACTATACCACATCCAACATTTAATATCTCAATTTATCAACTCTTTCAACACTCATCAATCCAAACATCAATTTATCATCATTCTAACTTCATAACCCACATCATTTATGAACAATCTCAACACTCACCTTCGAATTACCAACAACATCAATATTCATCATCAATCATCAATCATATCGACAAACCCTCATCAACAATCATAAATCTCACATTCATCATCAACCTTCATAATTGTAAGAACCGCAATTAATCAACCGATTAATTAAGTAATTAATATTGCCCAAATTAGATTCCAAAAAGTTAGAGAGAGAATTTGAGGATTTAAGGGTGATTTTTGGACTCAATAGGATTTTCTGAGTCAGAAAATGTGCTTTCTGTGAAAAACCATAAAAAACTGTGAATCGATAGTTGAACTGGTTGAACCGGTTCAAGTCTGCCTGGTACAGCACGAGAAAAAGTGAAAACAGTCAAAAACCTTAGAAAAATATTAGAAATAGAAAACCGGGTGTTAATTTTAAAGGTTTGGCCCAAAGTTGGGCCAAACGGGCTAAAAATGCTAACGGGTTGGACCGGACCCAAGTTGGGCCCAAGCCCAACATATAAAAGGCTCTTTAAGTGAACCAAACCAGCCACAACTCCACTAAACACACACACACTTCAGAAATAGAAAGGGGGAGGAGGGGAAGAAGAAACACTATTCACCCTCTTCTTCTCTAGCTCATATCTTGAGCTACGGAGCTCCGATCGCCACACCATTTGCGACTAGGCGTTCCTCGTGAAGAGCTCTACAAAACCCATGTAAGAAAATGGTAAGGAAAGCTCGAAATCCCTTTAGTTCTTCTCCTCTAAATTTTGGGTTTCTAGGGTTTTGGATTAAGTGAGTTTTTGTGATTTTGGATGTTTAGGTTTGCTCTAATCCTTGTTTAGCATTGGATTTTAGCTATCAAATCTATTGGAAAAGGTAAGAGCCATTAAACCCATGTGAATTTATGTTTAATTGGAACCCTAGGTTGATTTGAGGTGATTTATATGCATATAATTTGATTGTTGTGGCTTTGGGAGCTTCTGGAACTTAATTTGGTTGAAAGCTCTTTGGTGCTCAATTTTAAGTTTTAGACATATAGGGGATCAACCAAGGTATGGTTTGGGTTTCTCTATGTAGTATATAATATTCATGGACACTTAGGCTAGTGACCCATAGGATAGGTTTGAATTTAAATGGTTGTTGAGTTCAAGGTTGTAAAACTCGCGAGTCTAGGTAAACTCGTGGAGCTGACCTAGACTCGACTCGTAGACTCGACTCGTAGACTCGACTCGTAGACTCGTACGAGTTTACCTGTTAAACATTTTTTTATAAAAAATATATATCATGTATAATATATATATTTACTCAGATATAGGCATTCAAACTTAACAATTTCAACATCAAAACACATAATAAATTAACATAATACTACAATTACAAGTTACAACATGTACTCTAGATCACACATTTAAATCCTTCACAAGTATGTATCTAGTTCAACATAAAACACACAATCACACAATCAAAGCTTCATATAACACAACCAAAAAATAAAAGAAAACAACAAAGTAACAATTAAATGTTCTAATAAAGTCTAAAACTGAAATCCTCCAATATCTTCATATTCCATGGCATCAACATCATCATCTTCACCATCTTCATCAGAAATATCATTTCTTTCAGGGTCAGGTTCAACACGGCCAACAAAAACATCATCATCATTCACATGTTCATCTTGTTCCTTTATTAAATTTTGTTATGGATCCCCATAAACTCATTCTCACCTCCTTCACCCATGTTGAATTCATTACTATTCATACTTGGAATAGCAAATTCATTAATATTTAGATCATCATTAGTATTGTCATTTGTTGGCAAGTGAGAATGCTAAACACTTTCCGCATGATTCTCATTAACATCTCCAGTTATCCACTCATCATCAGAATGTACTGCATCAAATTCAAGTTCTGGAGTTTTTTTAATTTGCTTGCCCTTTAACTTCAAATTATACATCATACACTACAACATTTTGGGTCTATGGTCATGTTCGTTTTGGTCACGAAAAAAAACTGTGACCATAGACCCTCTATGGTAACCGTTTTTTACCGTAACAAAAAAAAGCTATGGTCACGGTTTTCTAAAAAAGGGTGGCCTAAAAGGGTTTATGGTCACGGTTTTAGGGGGTGACTAAAAGGGGTCTATGGTCACGGTTTTTTACAGTGACCAAAAAGGGTGGTCACAGTTTTTCAAAAAAGGGTGACCTAAAAGGGTCTATGGTCCCGATTTTAGGGGGAGACCTAAAGTGGTCTATGGTCACGGTTTTGGGGGGTGGCCTAAAAAGGTCTATGGTCACAGTTTTAGGGGTGACCTAAAGGGGTCTATAGCCACGGTTATTTACGGTGACCAAAAAGGGCCTATGGTCACGGTTTTTCAAAAAAGGGTGACCTAAAGGGGTCTTTGGTCACGGTTTTAGGAGTGACCTAAAGGGGTCTATGGTCACGGTTTTTTACAGTGACCAAAAAGGGTCTATGGTCACGATTTTTCGAATGGGTGACCTAAAAGGGTCTATGGTCACGGTTTTGGAAAGTGACCTAAAGGTATCTATGGTCACGGTTTTGGGAGGTAACCTAAAAGAGTCTATGGTCACGGTTATCAGGGGTGGCCTAAGGTGGTCTATGGTCACGGTTTTTCTTTTTAAATTCATTTTTTGATTTTTTTAACTATCCCTCCCAAAACGCCGTCATTCCCCCCCTCCCATCCCAAAATTCCCCCCTCCCTCCTAGCAAAATCCCCATTCCCTCCTAATTAATAACTTATAACAAAAAAAGAACCCTAGCTCTCACCGTTTTCCTTCGAGCTAGCCCCCACCATCGCCGAGCTCCTCCTAACCCCCTCCATCGTCGTTTCCCTTTGTCCCAGCCCCTACTTTGTCATAGCCACCAAGATCGACGAAGGCAAAAACCCTAGCATCGCCGAGCTTCTCTATCTCACCGCGAGCTCCCTGTCACCGTGAGCTTTCTGTCACTGCGAGGAAGAAAAGAAGTCGTTGCGCTCCTCTGCTATCCAGCCGCCATCGAGCTAGGTTCGCCATCGCGCCTCACTATGCGTTACCATCGAAGTTCGAAGAGAGAGAGAAAGCGCATGAAGATGAGAGAGAGAGGGGTCTAAAGCTAAGATGGTTTCTGTCACCGCCTCCACTGCCTTCACCGCCGCTGTTGAAGCTCTGATGCGGCTGCTACTGCCATCCGAGCCGCCGCCAGGGGAAGCCGCTGCCGCCGTTACCACGGGTGGAGTTCGCCGTTGAGCTGTGCGCCATTCAGTTTCACCATGAGCTTCCTGTCACCGTGAGCTCACCAGCAGAAGCGTTGTATTCAAAGAGCAAGTTTGATTATGTGAGCAAGTTTTATTCGAAGCAAAATCCTCTGGGTAACATTCAATCACACACACTCCTTGATTGATTCTATCGATCAATTTTATATATACTTGTTTAAAAATTTTCATTCATAATCATAGTATAGTGCCGTTTGATCTTGGACTTTGATGATGCTTCTGCTTGTGCTTTGGAAACTTGGAAAAAATGGAGCTGAAATGGGAAAAAGGGAAAAATGAAGAATGAAGAAAAAGATTTTTTATTTTATTTTTTAAGTTAATTTTTCAAGTCATGAAATTTATTAAAGTTGAGTGATGAAATTAGTTTTTTCTGGGGGTTTAAAAGAAGATATTTTGGTATTTGCTTTAATGTTTGAGTTTGGAAGGATGAACTTTTTCCGCCTAATTGAAACCCTGTTGAGCTGACGAAAAAAATTGTTGTTGCCAATTTAGTTGTTGTTGCTGATGTATTTTCCGTTTAGTTTGGATTCAGAAATTAGATTGAAGAGTGTTGGTTTAGTAATTTGTAATTGAATTGAATTCAATTGCCTCCTGTAATATGTAATATGAATTGCCTTTTGATCTTGGACTTTGATGATGCTTCTGCTTGTGCTGTGGAAACTTGCAAAAAATGGAGTTGATTTGGAAAAAAGGAAAAATAAAGAATGAAAAAAAAGATATTTTTTTAAGTTAATTTTTCAAGTGATGAAATTTATTAAAGTTAAGTGGAATTAGTCTTTTCTGGGGGTTTAAAAGTAGATATTTTGGTATTTGCTTTAAGGTTTGAGTTTGGGAGGATGAACTTTTTCTGCCTAATTGAACTCTCTTGAGCTGACGAAAAAAAAATTGTTGTTTCCAATTTAGTTGTTGTTGCTGATGTATTTTCCATTTAGTTTGGATTCAGAAATTGGATTGAATTTGTAGTTTTAGTTTGGCCGATGTATACCGTTCATATCATAGGCTGACCAAAAGAGAGGACCCTAGTAAGCAGCTGCTGCTGCGGTGAGAAGAAGAAGAATTCAAAAGGATAATTCTTTAGACATACATATGCCATTGCTTCTGTGGACCATTATAAATTAAATAAAAATAACACACCAACATGGCCCATCATTCATCATCTTCATTATCATATTGATGATTTGATTTTTGACGGTTTAGAATTCACAAATGAATTCTCGTTGCAAGTATAGTTTCTATACTAACAATAATCCTTTCATACAAAAATTTGTTTGTCACTAAAACAAACCCCTAAAATTATAAACCGAAGTATTGGAACCTCGGGTCGTTCTCCCTAGGAATTGTGATAAAGTGTCTTGTTATTGGTTATGAGGTATGTTTTGGGATTTTTGGGATAAGAGACATGAAATATAAATGGCAATGAAAATAAACTAACAACTAACAAAGCTCTTCACAAGGTATGAGAACTAGAATTCCTATCCTAGCTATCCTCCTCAATTGTGACCACAATTGTCCCTTGATTCCACTTAGTTAACCTCTAACCATGGAGGAAAGTCAAGTGGATGAATTAACTTGAGTCCACAAGTCCTAGCCTAATCTAGGTGAAAGACTAGCTTTAGTGGCATTCAAATCAATTAGCAACTACTAATTATCAATCAACAAAAGCATTAGATAACTCAAGAGTCACTAATTACTCTACCAAAGCCAAGAGGGGAAAAATCTATACTAAAATCCAACTAAGCATTTTATCAAACACATGGAAGGCATAAAAGAAAAGTAAAATGAATTAAGCAATTCAACAACAAAGGAACATGAATCATAAATTGCTTTAAAATGAAAATAGAAGAAACAAAAGTGCATCAACATAAAAGTAGAGGATTACATGAATCAAATGCAAAACTAGAGAGAGGAAAGGTAGAAGAAGAGGAATTACAAAAGGAAAAGTAAATCAAAGCATGAAATTAACCTAGATCTAAGAAATTCTAATCTAGATCTAACCTAATCCTAATCCTAGAGAGAAGTGAGAGCTTCTCTCTCTAAAACTAACTTTCCCTCCAAAACTAATATAAACTAAACTAATGATCTACAGTATGTTGATTCCTCTTCATTCCTTGGGTTATATAGCATCAGAAGCGAGTTGGATTTGGGCCTAGGAAGCCCAGAATTCACCCCCAGTGGATTCACTTTAAGTGGGTCACGTGCGGACATCGACGCGTTCGCGTACATCACGCGTGTGCGTCGCTTGACAAATTTTCATCCACATGTACGCGTCATGTGCACGTACGCGTCGCCTTGCGACCTTTTCATTTCACGCGTGTGCATCTGCTGCGCGTGCGCGTGGAGTGAATTTCTCCAAATCCTTGATTTTCCATGATTGCTACACTTTGCATGCTTTTCTCTCCATTCCTTTGATCCATTCCTAGCCTTTTCAACCTGAAATCACTTAACAAACAAATCAAGGCATCTAGTGGAATCAAAGGTGAACTAAATTTAGCTAATTAAGGGCCTAAAAAGCATGTTTTTACACTTAAGCACAAATTGGGAGACAATCATGAAACCATGCTATTTCATTAAATAAATGTGGGTAAAAGGTCATAAAATCACCTAAATTAAGCACAAGATAAACCCTATAAATGGGGTTTATCAACCTCCCCACACTTAAACCAAGCATGTCCTCATGCTTAAACCAAGGGAGGACAAAGAGTATCAACATTTATTCAACGTAAACTAACTAAATGCAATCTACCTATATGCAACTATCTACATGAATGCAATTGCTTGGCCAAAATAAATTATTTCCCAAGAAACATATATGCACAAGGGCTAAGGGTATTAACAACCATGCCAAACCACAATTGAATGGAGCTATTAAATATTTTTACAAACTTGCATGAAGAGTGATGATCATAGGTGGAGACATGTAGTTGAGCATCAAACCCTCACCAGAAGTGTTTGCACTCTATTCGCTCAAGTGTTTGGGGTTGATTCACTCAATTCTCTCCTAATCATGCTTTCCAAGATTTGTTTTTCATCTAACAATCAACAAATATTTCATGCATGCATACAAGTATCATGAGGTCTTATTCATAGGTTGTATGGGGCTAGGGTCAAGGTGGGATATATATTTGGTCAAGTGAGCTTGAAATTTGAATCTTTGATAAGTTTAAACTTCCCACCTAACCTGTGACAACCTATATAATTCAAAACTAACCTAACTACCCATTCTTCTCACTTTTTCACATACTCATGCATTTCCTTTTCATTTCAACTCATATGCATTGATCTTTATTGAACTTTACTTTGGGGCATTTTGTCCCCTTTTTATTTCTTTTCTTTTTCTTTTTATTTCTTTTTCTATTTGTTTTTTTTCGATATATATATTTTTCCTTCTTTTTTTTTCTCATTTTTTTTATTTTTTAATAAGGTATCTATAAGAGCATCAATACATAAGGTTTCCCATTCATTACACATGAGCATGTACCCAATTCCCAATATTTACAACAAAAATACAAAACTACCCTTTTATTCAACCAACGTCCCAAGTTTTCCCACACTTGAATGACACACTCACACTAGCCTAAGCTAATCAAATATCTAAATAAAGACATTTATTATTTTTCGCTTCAAGGCTTGTAATGTGCTAAATTAAGAACAAAGTGGGTTAATCGTAGGCTTAAATTAGCTAACAATGGAAGATAAAAGGTAAGGCTATTTGGGTAAGTGAGCTAAATGAAATGATGGCCTCAATCATATAAATGCATGGATACACAAAATAATGGACATAAAGAATCAAACAAATCAAAGATTACAATCATAGAAAGAGAATAATTGCACACAAGAAGGAAAATAAGTGGTTATAAGATGTAACCACACCATTAGACTCAAAACTCACATGCTTGTGTTCTTAGCTCAAAATTCATGTTCCACAAGATATATAATTCAAGCAAGTTCTATGAAAAGTTTTTACTCAAATCAATTGGTGCCCTATAGATAGAAATCTTGAAGAATTTTGTTATTTTGACTAAGCTTATTGTGTATGTATATATATATATACAAAATTAAGAAAATACAAGTAAAAGTCCTGAAAACCTAGAATGAAATGCAAAAGTGTTAAGATTAGAAACTTGTCACCCAAAATTGCCGATTGGTCAGACGACCTCTCCACACTTAAAAGTTTGCACCGTCCTCGGTGCACTCAAAGATGAGCAAGGGGGTACGGCGACTCTCTGGGTTGCTATGTGTTCTTTCTTCTGCTTCCATTTTCGCTTGTGGTGCATCGTTCATGAAAAGTATAAAATAACACCATAAGATGAGAAAACAAGGAAGCATAATTGTTGGAATGAGGAAAATCACTAGGATTTAGTGAGTGAATTAGTGTGATTTTGACGAAAAATAAGTGTGTGAATTCTAAATTAGGCGCCTTTTAGAACACACATTAGCATAAAAGGTGATGTCACAAAAGAAGTATGCACTTCACGTATCCTAGTGTGCTTGAGATGCTTTAAGTAAACTTGTAAGGTAAAACAAGCATTAAAGAAGCATGAGAGCATTCAAGCTAAAAGCATATGGATGCATATGATCATGAAACACAATGCATTAAGATAAATACACAACATCATCCATCAAGAAATTTCCTAATCGAAGCATAGGATTCAAATTACATGTCGGCCAAATCATGCAATTCAAGAAGAGTTACAAGCTCGAAGGCAATTCTCATCACTTGGTATTCTCAAAAGGCAAGCATGAAGATCTTAAAACAAAGTAGCAAAATATAGCCTCAACAATAGAATCCAACAAAGATTATAAACATAATGATGTTGAGATAACATCTCGTTTAGTACTCAGCAACAATTAATGGTAAACAAGATTAACAATCCAACACTTACAATGAGAAATAGAAATTTAAATGAAAATTAAACTAACTATCTAACTACCTAGGTTGTTATAGATGGTGTTTGGAAGTGTTGGATGAGCGGTAGAAGAAGGAAGAAGAAAGGAGAAGGAAAGAAATGGAAAGAGGAAGAGAAAAGAAGTGTAGTGAAGGAAGGGCATCCACGTGTACGCGTGCATGGCGCGCGCGCGTGGATAAAGGTACAATGGACACGACGCGTACGCGCAGGTCACGCCTACACGTGCATGGTAAACCAGAGAAGGGATGCGTACGCGTCCATCACGTGTATGCGTGGATTGAGGTTTGTGCCCCAGGCTCAATGTTCGCATAGTGCACGCGCAACTCTCGGGTTTTTGGTTTGGTGGTGGAATTTTTCAATCCACGCGTATGTGTGCATGGCGCGTGCGCGTGGTTAGGCGAAAATGCTTGATGCACGCGTACACGTGAGGTGCGCGTACGCGTGGATGGTGCTCCGTTTTTCAAAATTTTCTATGTTTTTGCACCAAACCAAGCATTCCCAACCTCCAAGCAGCTACCAAAACACCATAAAACCTTATTCAATCATGCTAGACTACCAATTAAACTCAACTATCTAAACAAAACATGAGTTAAAACTAATTTTATCAATATGTACAAAAGAGAAAAATGAAAAGATTTTACCATGGTGGGGTGTCTCCCACCTAGCACTTTTGTTTATTGTCCTTAAGTTGGACTTATGGGGAGCTCCTCTTAAGGTGGCTTGTGCTTAAATTCTTCTTGGAACTCCCGCCAATGCTTGGTCCTCCATTGTGCCCCAGGATTCCTTATTTGTTGCACCAAGTATTGATGGAGTTCTTCACAAGCTTGGGGCTCCCAAATTTGATCCTCTTTTCGTAATCTGGGATCCCATACTTTGTTTTCACACCCATCTTGAAGTTGACTATCATTGATCCATGTGGGTGGCATGACTTTAGAATTCTCATGTAAGCGACCAAACATCCCCCTATACCCAAGCAATCTAGCGCTATACCAACCCTTACAATGCCAACCACTAACCATCTCCCTCTTGCTCTAAAAGCCACATATATTTTTAAGTTGACCATCCGTCTTAAGCAAACCATATTCAAGAGGAATAATAAATCTTAAGTAGAAGGAATTTACCCACTCGAATGAAGGAATGGATGGTGTTGGCTTGGGGAGAGGTATCTCCAATATCCTTACAAGCTCTACTCTCTCATGGTCTTCCTTGTCAACCTCCACCTCTTCATGAACTACTTCCATTTCAATCTTTTGTTCAACAATTTCGTCTGATTCATCTCCATCACTCAAATCATAAATGGGAGGTTGAGAGAAATCTACCTCCACATTGCTTTTCATCTCATTGGGAGAAGGTTCTTCAAATTCAAAAGATTCACCACCAAGAAATTTGGATGCATGATCTTCATCTCCAAGGGAACTCAATTTTTGCTCCATTCCTTCCAAGTCTTCATTCAAAAATTGTTTTGGAGGTTGTGCACTCTCCTCCTCAACATCCAATTCAATCGCCTTCGAGAGGTTCTCTTCGACTATAGGTTCCCAAGGAGGTTCCGCATCTCCTAAGTCTTCAACCACTTCTTCCTCTTCTTCAATAATCATAGGCTCCTCCAATTGCTCTAATACAAAATAACATCCCTCATTTTCCACCGGAGTTTCCAATCTCTCCTTACGCTTTTCAATTAATTTTCCACATGTGACCATGGGAGTGCTTTGAGTACTCAAGTATTGGGAGGCTAAAGTGCTTACCACCTTGGTCAAGGTAGCCACAAATTCTAGTGTCTCCCTTTGTATTTCTTCTTGCCGTTGAGGTATAAGGCCAAGGATTTCATCCATTGGGGATTGGAGTGGATAAGAGGGTTCATTGTCTTGGAGGAAGGGTTTATAATTGGAAGGTGGTTCTTCCTGGTAAGGGTATGGTGGTGTGTATTGAGGTGGTTCTTGGGAGTATTGATATTGGAATGATGGTTCCATCTATGGCTCATATGGTTCAAAAGGTGGTTGGTAGGATGGATATGGATTAGGGTCATATGGAGGTGCTTGGTGGTCGGGGGCTTGTGAGAATGGTTGAGGTTCATGTTGAGGATATGGCTCGTAGGCATATGGTGGTGGTTCTTGAAAGTCACAAGGAGATTCACCATAGCCATTGGATTGATATGCATCAAAGAATGGCTCTTATTCATAGTCTATTGGTGGAGGTTGTTGCCATGAAGATTGATCATATGCATATGGCTCCTCCCACCTTTGATTGTTCCATCCTTGATACACATCCTCATTGTATCTCTTATTTCCTACAACATAGTTAGAACCAAACTCATAGCCAAAGTGAGAATTCATTGTAGAAAGAGAAAAGGAAAATAAAATCAAATAAGAAGCAAAGAAAACCAAATCCTAAAACTAGCAAGAGCTAACAAAAGCAAACATATTCACACTATTCACATATATACAATAACCAATAACACAACACCATTGCAATCCCCGGCAACGGCGCCATTTTGATGATTGGATTTTTGACGGTTTAGAATTCACAAATGAATTCTCATTGCAAGTATAGTTTCTAAACCAACAATAATCCTTTCATACAAAAATTTGTTTGTCACTAAAACAAACCCCTAAAATTATAAACCGAAGTATTGGAACCTCGGATCGTTCTCCCTAGGAATTATGATAAAGTGTTTTGTTATTGGTTATGAGGTATGTTTTCAGATTTTTGGGATAAGAGACATGAAATATAAATGGCAATGAAAATAAACTAACAACTAACAAAGCTCTTGACAAGGTATGAGAACTAGAAGTCTGGTGCACGAAATTGTGATCTCAACGGCGCCAAAAACTTGGTACGCACGTTTATAATCTCAACTCCTTTTCACAACTCCCTACAACTAACCAGCAAGTGCACTGGGTCGTCCAAGTAATAAACCTTACGTGAGTAAGGGTCGATCCCACGAAGATTGTCGGCTTGAAGCAAGCTATGGTCATCCTTGTAAATCTCAGTCAGGCAGATTCAAATGGTTATGAGGTTTTGATAATTAAAATATAAATAAAATATAAAATAAGATAGAAATACTTTTGTAATACATTGGTGAGAATTTCAGATAAGCGTATGGAGGTGCTTTGCTCCTTCTGAATCTCTGCTTTCCTACTGTCTTCATTCAACCATTCATACTCTTTTCCATGGCAATCTTTATGTTGGGGGATCACCGTTGTCAATGGCTACCGTCCGTCCTCTCAGTGAAAATGGTAAAAATGCGCTATCACCGCACAGCTAATCATCTGTCGGTTCTCAATCATGTTGGAATAGGATCTATTGATCCTTTTGCGTCTGTCACTATGCCCAATACTCGCGAGTTTAAAGCTCGTCACAATCATCCCATCCCAGATCCTACTCGGAATACCACAGACAAGGTTTAGACTTTCCGGATCTCAGGAATGGCCGCCAATAATTCTAGCCTATACCACGAAGACTCTAATCGTGAACCAGGAGGCTAAGAGATACACACTCAAGCTATTGCAGATAGAACGGAAGTGGTTGTCAGGCACGCGTTCATAGGTGAGAATGATGATGAGTGTCACGGATAATCACATTCATCAAGTTGAAGTGCGAGTGAATATCTTAGAATAAGAATAAGCTTGAATCGAATAGAAAAACAATAGTACTTTGCATTAATTCATGAGGAACAGCAGAGCTCCACACCTTAATCTATGGGGTGTAGAAACTCCACCGTTGAAAATACATAAGTGATGAAGGTCCAGGCATGGCCGTGAGGCCAGCTCTAAAATGTGTACAATGGTCTCAGTTTCAAAATATGAAAACTGGATACAAAATAAATCTCTAAAAGTAGTTTTTATACTAAACAAGTAACTAGGGTTTACAGAAAATGAGCAACTAAGTGCAGATAGTGCAGAAATCTATTTCCGAGGCCCACTTGGTGTGTGTTTGGGCTGAGTATTGAAGCTTTCATGTGTAGAGACTCTTCTTGGAGTTAAACGCCAGGTTATAGCTTGTTTGTGGCGTTTAACTCTGGTTTGTAACCTGTTTCTGGCGTTTAACTTCAGAATGGGGCAGGAAGTTGGCGTTTGAACGCTAGTTTGCATCGTCAAAACTTGGGCAAAGTATGGACTATTATATATTTCTAGAAAGCCCAGGATGTCTACTTTCCAACGAAATTGAGAGCGCACCAATTAGGTTTCTGTAGCTCCAGAAAATCCATTTCGAGTTCAGGGAGGTCAGAATCCAACAGCATCTGCAGTCCTTTTTCAGCCTCTGAATCAGATTTTTGCTCAGGTCCCTCAATTTCAGCCAAAAAATACCTGAAATCACAGAAAAACACACAAACTCATAGTAAAGTCCAGAAATTTGAATTTTGCATAAAAACTAATAAAAACATAGTAAAAACTAACTAAATTATACTAAAAACTACCTAAAAACAATGCCAAAAAGCGTATAAATTATCCGCTCATCACAACACCAAACTTAAATTGTTGCTTGTCCCCAAGAAAATGAAAATCAAATAGGATAAAAAGAAGAGAATATACTATAAATTCCAAAATATCAATAAAACTTAGCTCCAATTAAATGCGCGGGACTAGTAGCTTTTTGCGTCTGAACAGTTTTAGCATCTCACTTTATCCTTTGATGTTCAGAATGATTGGCATCTATAGGAACTCAGAATTTAGATAGTGTTATTGATTTTCCTAGTTCAGTATGTTGATTCTTGAACACAGCTACTTTATGAGTCTTGGCCGTGGCCCTAAGCACTTTGTTTTCCGGTATTACCACCGGATACATAAATGCCACAAACACATAACTGGGTGAATCTTTTCAGATTGTGACTCCGCTTTGCTAGAGTCCCCAATTAGA
Source organism: Arachis hypogaea (assembly GCF_003086295.3). Taxonomy (NCBI): domain Eukaryota; kingdom Viridiplantae; phylum Streptophyta; class Magnoliopsida; order Fabales; family Fabaceae; genus Arachis; species Arachis hypogaea. Next base: position 84,623,290 of record NC_092052.1, read on the forward strand.
GGTGTCCATGGTTCTTAAGCACACTCTTTTTGCTTTGGATCACGACTTTAACCGCTCAGTCTCAAGCTTTTGGCTTGACACCTTCACGCCACAAGCACATGGTTAGGGACAGCTTGGTTTAGCCGCTTAGGCCAGGATTTTATTCCTTTGAGCCCTCCTATCCATTAATGCTCAAAGCCTTGGATCCTTTTTATTTTACCCTTGCCTTTTGGTTTAAAGGGTTACTGGCTTTTTGCTCTTGCCTTTTGGTTTAAAGAGCTCTTGGCTTTTTCTGCTTGTTTTTTCTTTTTCCCCCTTTTTTTCTTTTATTTCATTTTTTTTTTGCAAGCCTTATTTTTCACTGCTTTTTCTTGATTCAAGAATCAATTTTATGATTTTTCAGATTATCAATAACATTTTTCCTTTTTCATTATTCTTTCAAGAGCCAACTATTTTAATATTCATAAACAAAAAATTCAAAAGACATATGCACTGTTCAAGCATTCATTCAGAAAACAAAAAGTATTGTCACCACATCAAAATAATTAAACTAATTTCAAGGATGAATTCGAAATCATGTACTTCTTGTTCTTTTGTGGTTAAAACATTTTTTATTTAAGAAAGGTGATGGATTTATAGGACATTCATAGCTTTAAAGAATAGACACTAGACACTAATGATCATGTAATAAAGACACAAACATAAATAAACATAAAGCATAGAGAATGAAAACAGAAAAATATATATATATATATAAATAGACAAGGAGATTAAGGAATGGGTCCACCTTGGTAAGGGAGGTGTCTTCCTCCTCTTGAAGAACCAATGGTGCTCTTGAGCTCCTCTATGTCTCTTCCTTGCCTTTGTTGCTCCTCTCTCATAGCTCTTTGATATTTTCTAATCTCATGGAGAATGATGGAGTGCTCTTGGTGCTCCACCCTTAGTTTTCCCATGTTGGAACTTAATTCTCCTAGTGAGGTGTTAATTTGCTCCCAATAGTTTTGTAGAGGAAACTGCATCCCTTGAGGCATCTCAGGAATTTCATGATGAGGAATTTCCTCATGCTCTTGTTGAGGTCCATGAGTGGGCTCTCTTATTTGCTCCATCTTCTTTTTAGTGATGGGCTTGTCCTCTTCAATGAAGATGTCTCCCTCTATGACAATCCCAGCCGAATTGCAGAGGTGACAAATGAGGTGAGGAAAGTCTAACCTTGCCAAAGTGGAGGACTTGTCAGCCATCTTGTAGAGTTCTTGAGGTATAATCTCATGAACTTCTACTTCCTCCCCAATCATGATACTATGGATCATGATGGCCCGATCCACAGTTACTTCGGATCGGTTGCTAGTAGGAATGATAGAGCGTTGGATGAACTCCAACCATCCTCTAGCTACAGACTTAAGGTCATGCCTTCTCAATTGAACCGGCTTGCCTCTTGAGTCAATTTTCCATTGAGCTCCTTTCACACATATGTCCATGAGGACTTGGTCCAACCTTTGATCAAAGTTGACCCTTCTAGTGTAAAGGCGTGCATTTTCTTGCATCATTGGCAAGTTGAACGTCAACCTTACATTTTTCAGAATGAAATCTAAGTATTTCTCCCAAACTATTGTAAGCCAATTCTTTGGGTTTGGGTTTGGGTTCATACTTTGATTATGGTTCCTAGTGATCCATGCGTTTGCATAGAACTCTTGAACCATTAAGATTCTGACTTGTTGAATAGGATTGGATAGAACTTCCTATCCTCTTCTTCTAATCTCTTGTCGGATCTCCGGATATTCACCCTTTTTGAGCTTAAAAAGGACCTCAGGGATCACCTTCTTCTTGGCCACAACTTCATAGAAGTGGTCTTGATGGACCTTTAAGATGAATCTTTCTATCTCCCATGACTCAGAGGTGGAAGCAATTGCCTTCCCTTTCCTCTTTCTTGAGGTTTCTCTGGCCTTAGGTGCCATTAATGGTTATGAAAAAACAAAAAGCAATACTTTTACCACACCAAACTTAAAAGGTTTACTCGTCCTCAAGCAAAAGAAGAAAGAAAGTAGTAGAAGAAGAAGAAAATGGAGGAGATGGAGGGAGATATGTGGTTCGGCCAAGGGGTAGAAGTAGTGGTTTTAATGTGTGAAAATGAAGGAGTGGTGACGGATTTATATAGGGGTGGGGGGAGGGTTAGGCTTCGTGTATTAGGGTTGGGTTTGGGAGGGAAAGGATTTTGAATTTGGAGGTAGGTGGGATTTTTGGGAAAGAGTGGATGGATGTGATTGCTGAAGAGGTGATGGGTAAGGGTGATGGAGGTGATTGGTGAAGGGTATTTGGGAAAGAGTGTTATGAAAAGGTGGAAGAGAGAGAGAGAAAGAGAGAGAGAGAGAGAGAGGTGGGGTAGGTGGGGATCCTGTGGGGTCCACAGATCCTGAGGGGTCAAGGACTTATCATCTCTGCTCCATTTAGGCGTGTAAATGCCCTTAGAGTGCAATCCTGGCGTTTAACGCAAGACTGCTGCTTATTTCTGGCGTTAAACGCCAAGCTGTAGCCTGTTTCTGGCGTTTAACACCAGACTGTAGCCTGTTTCTAGCGTTTAACGCCAGCTTGATGCTTCTTTCTGGCGTTAAATGCTAGTCTGATGCTTCTTATTGGCGTTTAAACGACAGTAAGCTCTTCCTCCAGAGTGAGCTATTTTTAATGCTGTTTTTCATTCTGTTTTTGATTTTTCAGTTGTTTTTGTGACTTCACATGATCATCAACCTACAGAAAACATAAAATAACAATGGAAAATAAATAGATATAATTAAATAACATTGGGTTGCCTCCCAATAAATGATTCTTTAATGTCAATAGCTTGACAGTGAGCTCTCATGGAGCCTCACAGATAATCAGAGCAGGGTTGGGGGCATCTCAACACCAAACTTAGAGTTTGAATGTGGGGGTTTTGTTTGACTCTGTATTGAGAGAAGCTTTTCATGCTTCCTCTCCATGATTACAGAAGGAGAACCTTGAGTCTTGAATACAAGATAGTCCTCATTCAACTTAAGGACCAACTCTCCTCTGTTAACATCAGTCACAGCTTTTGCTGTGGCTAGGAAGGGTCTGCAAAGGATGATGGATTCATCCTCATCCTTCCCAGTGTCTAGGATTATAAAATCAGCAGGGATGTAAAGGCCTTCAACCTTAACTAGCACATCCTCTACTAGTCCATAAGCCTTTTTCATTGATTTGTCTGCCATCTCTAGTGAGATTCTTGCAGCTTGTACCTCAAAGATTTCCAGTTTTTCCATTACAAAAAGTGGCATGAGGTTTATCTCTGACCTCAGGTCACACAGAGCCTTCTCAAAGGTCATGGTGCCTCTGGTGCAAGCTATGAAGAATTTTTTGGGATCCAGTTTCTTTTGAGGTAATGTCTGCCTCATTAATGCATTCAGTTCATTGGTGAACAAGGGGGTTCATCCTCCCAAGTCTCATTACCAAACAACTTAGAATTCAGCTTCATGATTGCTCCTAGATATTTAGCAACTTGCTCTTCAGTGATGTCTTCATCCTCTTCAGAGGAAGAATATTCATCAGAGCTCATGAATGGTAGAAGAAAGTTCAATGGAACCTCTATGGTCTCTGTATGAGCCTCAGATTCCTTTGGTTCCTCAAAGGAAAACTCCTTTCTGTCCAGAGGACGTCCCATTAGGCTTTTCTCACTGGGACTCACGTCCTCCTCACTCTCTCCAGGTTCGGCCATGTTGGTCATGGTTATGGCCTTGCACTCTATCTTGGAATTTTCTTCTGTATTACTTGGGAGAGTACTGGGAGGAGTTTCAATAATCTTCTTACTCAGCTGACCCACCTGTGCCTCCAAATTTCTAATGGAAGACCTTGTTTCATTAATGAAACTTAGTGTGGTCTTGGATAGATCAGAGACTATGGTTGCCAGGCCAGAATGTCTTTGTTCAGAATTCTCTATCTGTTGCTGAGAAGATGATGGAAAAGGCTTGCTATTGCTAAACCTATTTCTTCCACTATTATTATTGAAGCCTTGTTGAGGCTTCTGTTGGGCCTTCCATGAGAAATTTAGATGATTTCTCCATGAAGCATTATAGGTGTTTTCATAGGGTTCTCCCATGTAATTCACCTCTGCCATTGCAGGATTCTCAGGATCATAAGTTTCTTCTTTAGAAGATGCTTCTTTAGTACTGTTGGATGCAGCTTGCAATCCATTCAAACTCTGAGAAATCATATTGACTTACTGAGTCAATATTTTGTTCTGAGCCAATATGGCATTCAGAGTATCAATTTCAAGAACTCCCTTCTTCTGAGGCATCCCATTGTTCACAGGATTCCTCTCAGAGGTGTATATGAACTGGTTATTTGCAACCATTTCAATAAGTTCCTGAGCTTCTGCAGGGGTTTTCAGATGAAGAGATCCTCCTGCAGAATGGTCCAATGACATTTTTGACGACTCAGACAGACCATCATAGAATATACATATGATGCTCCATTCTGGAAGCATGTTAGTAGGACACCTTTTGATCAATTGCTTACATCTTTCCTAAGCTTCATAGAGGGACACACCTTCCTTCTGTCTGAAGGTTTGGATTTCCACTCTAAACTTGCTCATCTTTTGAGGTGGAAAGAATTTGGCCAGGAAAGCACTGATCAGCTTTTCCCAAGAGTTAATGCTTTTCTTAGGTTGTGAATCCAACCATGTTCTAGCTCTATCTCTTACAGCAAAAGGGAAAAGCATAAGCCTGTAGACCTCGGGATCAACTCCATTGGTCTTGACAGTGTCACAGATTTGTAAGAATTTAGCTAAGAACTAATGAGGATCTTCCAATGGAAGTCCATAAAACTTACAATTCTGTTGCATTAGAGAAACTAATTGAGGCTTAAACTCAAAGTTATTTCCTCCAATGGCAGGAATTGAGATGCTTCTTCCCTAGAAGTCAGAAGAGGGTGCAATGAAGTCACCAAGCATCTTCCTTGCATTGTTGGCATTGTTATTGGGTTTGGCCATGTCTCCTTCTTTTTTGAAAATTTTTGTCAGGTCCTCTCCAGAGGGTTGTGCTTTAGCTTCTCTTAGTTTCCCCTTAAGAGTCCTTTCAGGTTCAGGATCAGCTTCAATAAGAATGTCTTTATCTTTGCTCCTGCTCATATGAAAAAGAAGAGAATAGAAAAGAATAGGAATCCTCTATGTCACAGTATAGAGATTCCTTTATGTGAGTAGAAAAAGAGAAGAATAGAAGAAGGAGAAGAGAAAAATTTGAATACAGAGAAGAAGAGGGGGTTCGAATTATAAGAAGAGAAGAGTGTTAGTAAATAAATAAATAAATAGAAAGAGATGAGAGAGAGAAAAGAATTTGAATTTAAATTAAAATAAGAGGAAAAATATTTTTATTTTTATTTTAATTAATAGTTAGTATTCGAAAATTAAAAAGAGAAATAAAAATAAATTAAAATTTAAAATAATTAGTTAATTAAAAGAAATTTTGAAAAAGTGGGTAGGAGTTTTCGAAAATTAGAGAGAGAAAATTAGTTAGGTGGTTTTGAAAAAGATATGATTGAAATAGAAAACTTTTAAAATCAAACTGAAAAGTTAAGTAGTTAATTGAAAAAGATTTGAAAATCAAATTTTGAAAAGATGAGAAGTTAGAAAAGATTTTGAAAAATATATGATTGAAATTTATTTTGAAAAAGATTTGAAAAAAAAATTTAAAAAGATTTGTTTTTGAAATTAAAGTTGATTACTTGACTAACAAGAAACTAAAAGATATGATTTTAAAATTTAAAGATTGATCCTTTCTTAATAGGCAAGTAACAACTTGAAATTTTTTTGAATTAAAATATTAAATTTTAGTGAGATTTTCGAAAAATATGAAGTAAGAATAAGAAAAAGATTTTGAAAATCAATTTAAAAAAATTTCGAAAATATGTAAAAATAAATGAAAAATATTTGATTTTTGAAAAAGTTTTGAAAAGATAAGATTTTTAAATTGAAAATTTGACTTGACTTATAAGAAATAACTAGATTTTTAAAAATGTTTGACTAAGTCAATCCAAATTTTCGAATTTTATGAGAAGAATAAGGGAAAGATATTTTTTTATTTTTGAATTTTTAATGAAGAGAGAGAAAAATACTAAAATGATGCAAAACATGAAAATTCAAGATCAAAACTAATAATGCTTGCAAGAATACTTTGAATGTTAAGATGAACACCAAGAACACTTTGAAGATCATGATGAACAACAAGAACATAATTTTGAAAAATTTTTAAGAAAAGAAAGACATGCAAGACAACAAACTTAAAAGTTTTCAAACTTAAAAATTTTCAAACTTTAGACACTAACAAATTGAAAAAACATATGAAAAACAAGAAAAGACACAAAACATGAAAATCACAAGATTAAACAAAGATAATCATCAAGAATAACTTGAAGATCATGAAGAACAGTTTCATGCATGAGTTTTCAAAAATTTTAATGAAAATTAAAAATATGCAATTGACATCAAACTTAAAACTTGACACAAGACTCAAACAAGAAACACAAAATATTTGGTTTTATGATTTTATTAATTTTTTTGTATTTTTTGAGATTATTTGAAAAAATAAAAATAAGGATTTCAAAATTTTTAATAAGAATTCCAGGAATCATGCAATGTTAGTCTAAAACTCCGGTCCAGGAATTAGACATGACTTACTAGTCAGCCAAGCTTTATGTGAAAGCTTCGGTCCAAAATACTAGACATGGCCAATAGCCAGCCAAGCTTTAGCAGAACATTACATTCAGCCAATGGCCATTGCAATCCCCAGTAACGGCGCTATTTTGATGATTGGATTTTTTACGGTTTAGAATTCACAAATGAATTCTCATTGCAAGTATAGTTTCTAAACCAACAATAATCCTTTCATACAAAATTTGTTTGTCACTAAAACAAACCCCTAAAATTATAAACCGAAGTATTGGAACCTCGGGTCGTTCTCCCTAGGAATTGCGATAAAGTGTTTTGTTATTGGTTATGAGGTATGTTTTCAGATTTTTGGGATAAGAGACATAAAATATAAATGGCAATGAAAATAAAGTAACAACTAACAAAGCGCTTGACAAGGTATGAGAACTAGAAGTCTGGTGCACGAAATTGTGATATCAACGGCGCCAAAAACTTGGTATGCACGTTTATAATCTCAACTCCTTTTCACAACTCCGCACAACTAACCAGCAAGTGCACTGGGTCGTGCAAGTAATAAACCTTACGTGAGTAAGGGTCGATCCCACGGAGATTGTCGGCTTGAAGCAAGCTATGGTCATCCTTGTAAATCTCAGTTAGGCAGTTTCAAATGGTTATGAGGTTTTGATAATTAAAATATAAATAAAATATAAAATAAGATAGAAATACTTATGTAATTCATTGGTGAGAATTTCAGATAAGCGTATGGAGGTGCTTTGCTCCTTCTGAATCTCTGCTTTCCTACTGTCTTTATTCAATCATTCATACTCCTTTCCATGGCAAGCTTTATGTTGGGGGATCACCGTTGTCAATGGCTACCATCCGTCCTCTTAATGAAAATGGTCCAAATACGCTGTCACCGCATGGCTAATCATCTGTCGGTTCTCGATCATGTTGGAATAGGATCCATTGATCCTTTTGTGTCTGTCACTACGCCCAACACTCGCGAGTTTGAAGCTCGTCACAGTCATCCCTTCCGAGATCCTACTCGAAACACCACAGACAAGGTTTAGACTTTCCGGATCTCAGGAATGGCCGCCAATAATTCTAGCCTATACCACAAAGACTCTGATCGTGAACCAGGAGGCTAAGAGATACACACTCGAGCTATTGCAGATAGAACGGAAGTGGTTGTCAGGCACGCGTTCATAAGTGAGAATGATGATGAGTGTCACGGATCATTACATTCATCAGGTTGAAGTGCGAGTGAATATCTTAGAATAAGAATAAGCTTGAATTGAATAGAAAAACAATAGTACTTTGCATTATTTCACGAGAAAAAGCAGAGCTCCACACCTTAATCTATAGGATGTAGAAACACCACCGTTGAAAATACATAAGTGATGAAGGTCCAGGCATGGCCGTGAGGCCAGCCTCTAAAACGTGTTCAATGGTCTTAGTTTTGAAATATGAAAACTGGATACAAAATAAATCTCTAAAAGTAGTTTTTATACTAAACTAGTAACTAAGGTTTACAAAAAATGAGTAACTAAGTGCAGATAGTGCAGAAATCTATTTCCGGAGCCCACTTGGTGTGTGTTTGGGCTAAGCATTGAAGCTTTAACGTGTAGAGACTCTTCTTGGAGTTAAACGCCAGGTTGCATCTTATTTGTGGCATTTAACTCTGGTTTGTAACCTGTTTCTGGCATTTAACTTCAGAATAAGCAGGAAGTTGGCGTTTGAACGCCGTTTTGTGTCGTCAAAACTCGGGCAAAGTATGGACTATTATATATTGCTGGAAAGCCCAGGATTTCTACTAAATTAAAGAAAAATAACACAACAACATGACCCATCATTCATCATCTTCATTATCATATTGATGATTTGATTTTTGACGGTTTAGAAGTCACAAATGAATTCTCGTTGCAAGTATAGTTTCTATACCAACAATAATCCTTTCATACAAAAATTTGTTTGTCACTAAAACAAACCCCTAAAATTATAAACCGAAGTATTGGAACCTCGGGTCGTTCTACCTAGGAATTGCGATAAAGTGTCTTGTTATTGGTTATGAGGTATGTTTTGGGGTTTTTGGGATAAGAGACATGAAATATAAATGGCAATGAAAATAAACTAACAACTAACAAAGCTTTTGACAAGGTATGAGAACTAGAATTCCTATCCTAGCTATCCTCCTCAATTGTCACCACAATTGTCCCTTGATCCCGCTTAGTTAATCTCTAACCATGGAGGAAAGTCAAGTGGATGAATTAACTTGACTCCACAAGTCCTAGCCTAATCTAGATGAAAGACTAGCTTTAGTGGCATTTAAATCAATTAGCAACTTCTAATTATCAATCAACAAAAGCATTAGATAACTCAAGAGTCACTAATTACTCTACCAAAGCCAAGAGGGGAAAATCTACACTAAAATCCAACCAAGCATTTTATCAAACACATGGAAGGCATAAAAGGAAAGTAAAATGAATTAAGCAATTCAACAACAAAGGAACATGAATCATAAATTGCATTAAAATGAAAATGGAAGAAACAAAAGTGCATCAACATAAAAGTAGAGGATTACATGAATCAAATGCAAAACTAGAGAGAGGAAAGGTAGAAGAAGAGGAATTACAAAAGGAAAACTAAATCAAAGCATGAAATTAACCTAGATCTAAGAAATTCTAATCTAGATCTAACCTAATCCTAATCCTAGAGAGAAGTGAGAGCTTCTCTCTCTAAAACTAACTTTCCCTCCAAAACTAATCTAAACTAAACTAATGATCTAAAGTATGTTGATTCCTCTTTATTCCTTGGGTTAAATAGCATCAGAAGTGAGTTAGATTTGGGCCTGGGAAGCCCAGAATTCGCCCCCAGCGGATTCACTTTAAGTGGGTCACGTGCAGACATCGACGCGTACGCGTAGATCACGCGTGCGCTTCGCTTGACAATTTTCCACCACACGTACGCGTCATGTGCGCGTACGCGTCGCCTTGCGACCTTGTCGTTTCACGCGTGCGCGTCTGCTATGCGTGCGCGTGGAGTGAATTTCTCCCAATCCTTGATTTTCCATGATTGCTCCACTTTGCATGCTTTCCTCCCCATTCCTTTTATCCATTCCTAGCCTTTTCAACCTGAAATCACCTAACAAACAAATCAAGGCATCTATTGGAATCAAAGGTGAATTAAATTTAGCTAATTAAGGGCCTAGAAAGCATGTTTTCACACTTAAGCAATAATTGGGAGACAATCATGAAATCATGCTTTTTCATTGAATAAATGTGGGTAAAAGGTCATAAAATCACCTAAATTAAGCACAAGATAAACCCTACAAATGGGGTTTATCACATATATCTCTTTTAATTTATATCCAATTTACTTTTATTTAATTTCAGAACACATGCTTATATATTTGTCTCCAGGTGACTTTTTCTAATGAATATATTATACACACACATATGCTGTACATGTTAATGTTAATCCTTCATGTTTAATAATTCTATATACTATATTGTCTAATTAGAATTTCGTACTTTTATAAAAATAAATAGATTTTAATTTAATAATATTTTAGGTGGTATTAATGCTAATTTATGGTCCATTGAAGTGGTATATAGTGTATACATCTTCTCCTTAGCCAACGGTGTTAAATTCAAATCTTGGGTAGGGCATTCCCAACTCTCAATCAAGATTACTTCGATAAGGGGAAACCTATGGTTCCACTTCTACCAAATAAAGGAAACGCCATTCACTCTCTTGATAAAATATACCACTAACACTTTTCAGCTGGATTTCCATTTCCTCCTTGCTATTTTTTGAGACACAGTTAGTGGATATTTCTGATCATGTTATTTGGTCTTTTGAATAGGCTCTGAAGAATATTTCTGGCAGATCTAGTCATTCAAATGCCTGGAGCAGATTATGCTAGACTCGTGCATGCAATTTATGCTTTCGCTCAGGTAATGTACCATTCTGTCTTACACGTTAGTGTATTAACTTTGCTATATCCTGGGTTTATCTGCTTGCCCAAATTGATTTGATTTGCTAAATATGTTGTGCTTATTTGCTGATTTATTACTTCCCTTTGCAAATTCACATTTCCCTTTGCTGATTTGGTAAATACATTAGAGGACTGATTTTCTGTAGTCTGTGTGTGTATTCTATGGAGTCCCCATGCAGAACTGCAGAAGCTGGCTAACCATTTGATTTTCTTCTTAAAATATACATAGGACAATACTAACACTTTTCCATGATCTATCTTTTCATTACCTGATCAGCTAATCTGTTCATAACATGCTCTTCCCAATGTTAAAAAAATAAAATTAAAAAAATATAGTTTTTCTTTTTTCAAATAAAATTTAGAGGCAGGGAAGGGAGGTTTAATAATTTAATTCTTCATATAGATTTACCTTCTCCTGAATTTTTTTGTTTTATTTTGTATACAGGATATTGTTTTTGGACTGGTAAAGACAAAAGGAGTTGAGTAGTTGTTGTGGCATGTATAGCAACTTCAAATGGCATCTCAAAATGAAGGAACTAAGGAGTAAGTTTATATCATACTTGATATATATTATAATTTGATCTTCTAGTTATTTAGGTAGTGTGTATATGGTAGCTAGATTGTCACTATAATTGACCTATTAGACCATGTTTAGTAATTTCATATATTTGCATTATTAGGATTAGTCATGTTTTGTCAAAAGATTGGATGGATTCACCAAGATTTGAGAAGGAGTACATAGTTGGTGTAAATAGTTTTTTAGAGTTTGCCTTCGTAAAGGGAAAACCAGTTGGAAAAGAAATCCAATGTCCGAGTGCAAGGTGTGGAAACATTTACTGGCGTGAACGAGATGCCGTATATGAGCATCTTATTTGATTTAGGTTTGTCGAAGGTTATAAACGATGGAATAATCATGGGGAATCAGTAATCCCAATAGTAGTAGATACTGACATTGATGATCGAGGCGGCCTTGATGATATTGACGGGTTGCTGCATGACACATTCGAAAATATGGAAAATTTTGAAGAGGGGAACAGTGGGTTGAATGAAGATGCGAAGAGATTTTATAAGCTAGTAGACGAAGTAGGTCTGGAATTATATCCGAATTGTATAACTGGATTTTCGAGGTTATCGTTCATCATTCGTCTTTACCACTTGAAGTATCTACATGGGTGGAGTAACACATCTTTTACCTCCCTCTTGGAGTTAGTCAAAGAATCTATACCTGATTTGAACATCCCCACTTCTTTTAATAAAGCTAAGAATATGGTTAAAGAGTTGAGTCTTGACTATGAAAAGATTGATGCATGTCCTAATGACTGCTTGCTATATCAGAATGAGTACATAAATGACTCAGTTTGCCGTATCTGTGGAGAGTCTCGATATAATCAGACTCCTACTATGGATGGCAACGAAGAGGACTTTGCACTTCCAAATAAAGTTCATAAGGTTGTTGCGAAAACCTTAAGATACTTTCCTTTAATACCAAGGCTTAAAAGGCTTTTTATGTGCCCAAACACAGTAGAGGCGTTGAGGTGGCATGATGAGCAGCGTTTGAAAGACGGTTGCATAAGGCACCCTGCTGATTGCCAAGCATGGAAGAACTTAGACAGTCGGTACCCGAACTTTTCAAAAGAACTGTGCAACTTGAGGCTTGGTTTGGCAAGTGACGGTTTTAATCCTTTTTGAACTATGAACGTGTCACATAGCACATGGCCAGTTGTCTTAATGGTGTGCAACTTTCCCCCTTGGATGTACATGAAGTCAGAATATTGCATGCTCTCTTTAATCATACCTGGACCTTATTCACCAGGAAATAATATTGATATTTTTTTTCAACCATTGATCGAAGAGCTGAAAGAGCTATGGGTGTCAGGGATAGATACATATGATTCTTTTAAGAATGAAACTTTTCAATTGCATACTGCACTTCTTTGGACAATCAATGATTTTCCAGCGTATGTGATGTTGTCCGGTTGGAGTATGAAAGGAAAGTTAGTTTGCCCTTGTTGTAACCATGATACTGCTTTTTGTTACTTGAAACATAGCCAAAAGACAGTTTACATGGACCATAGGAGATTTTTTCCAGTTGATCATGCATGGAGGTCTAACAAGAGATTTTAATGGAAAAATAGAATTCAGGGGTCCACCACGAATGTTAACAAGTGAAGAGGTTCTAGATATGCTAAAGTCAGTAGATAATGCCTCTGGGAAGACGCAAAGCAAAAGTAAAGGCCAATGGAAAAAAGGATCAATCTTTTTTGAGTTACCATATTGGCAGCATTGTATGATCAAGCACAACCTTGATGTAATGCATATCGAAAAAAACATAGTTGACAGTATAATTGGTACCTTATTGGATATTCTTGGAAAGACAAAGGATCATGCAAAAGCTTGTTATGATCTTAAGGAGATAGGCATTCGAAAGAATCTTCACCCAATAAATACTAAGGATGGCAAAAGAACTAAACTTGCTAGAGCATGCTTCTCCATGACCAAAGGGGAGAGATCCCTTTTTTGTGGTGTTTTAATGAAAACAAAATTGCCTGATGGAAGTGCTTCAAACATTTCTCATTGTGTACAACAAGAAGAGAGAAAGCTTTACAGTTATAAGACTCACGATGCTCACTTCATGTTGCATTACCTGTTGCAAATACCAATCAAGAGCATTCTTCCAGATCATATTGCTATTCCTCTAGTGCGCCTGTGTTCCTTTTTTCGTCGGCTATGTCAGAAGGAAATCTCATTAGAAGAGATTAATGGTTTAGAGTCAGAGATTGTAGAGACTTTGTGCCAGTAGGAGAGGATTTTTCTGCCGACCTTTTTTGATATAATGGTTCAATTGCCTATTCATTTAGCTAATGAACTAAGGTTAGGTGGTCCCGTCCAGTTTCGATGGATGTATCTGATTGAGAGATACACGTGCACAGTAAAAGGGTATGTACGTAATAAAAGTCGTCCAGAAGGATCAATTGTGAAGAGTTATTTGGCTGAAGAGTGTTTAACTTTTTATTCAAAATATTTGCATGAGGGAGTGAAAATAAGATTCAACATAGTATCTCGGAATAATGATGCAGGCACTTCAACCAAAGATCCTAATTCAAATTTGTTCACAAACAAGAGAAGTCCAATGGGTGGAAAAAAAGGGCAACTAATTATTTTGGACGAGAAGTCACTCCTTCAAGCTAATGCATATGTATTGAACAATTGCGATAACGTAGAGCCTTACATGAGGTAAATTTGCACTTCTCATTAGTTCTATTCCTTAGACTAATTTTGGTAGTATTACATAATAATATACATTTCTTGTAGAGAATGTTGTGAGCAACAAAAGCAAGACAAGCGAAAGCGGAAGTGGAACATCGTTAAAGATCAGAATAAAGACTTTATCAAGTGGTTTACGAGACGTGCCATGAAGGATGATGTTCCTGGTTGGATACGACAGCTGTCTAAGGGTCCAAATAAAGTTACAAAATCATTTTCTGCCTATGTTGTCAATGGGTACAGATTTCATACTAAGTGGCGAGAAGTGATACGGAAAATGCAAAATAATGGTGTCACTGTGGTGGCTGAAACTACAAGCTTTGCGAGTGTTAAGGACAAAAAACCAATCAAGGCCAATATAAGATATTATGGTAGATTCATGGATATTATCGAGTTAGACTATTATAGCCAATTTAAAGTTGTGTTATTTAAGTGTGAGTGGTTTATGGCTGAGGAAGATGATTATGGTTTGAAATACGTCCATTTCAATAAAAGATGTTACCAAGACGAACCATTTGTGTTGGCAGGCCAAGCACACCAGTGCTTTTATGTGAAAGATCCATATATTCCCCAAAAGCATTATGTGATGAAAACGGTTCCCAGAAACTTGTTTAACATTGGTGTCCAATTACAGTTTGACCCTAACATAAGAGAGCCACATGAATCGGCGAATAGTCCGATACCCTTAAGTGATATTGGTGAGGTAGACTTGGATAGTCAGGGTGTGTGACCTACTATTGTTGATCTGTGATAAACCCCATTTTTAGGGTTTACCTTGTGCTTAATTTAGATGGATTTTATCCACTTTTCCCACATTTATTCAATGAAATAGCATGGTTTCATGATTATCTCCTACATTGTGCTTAAGTGTGAAAATATGCTTTTTAAGTCTTAATTAGATAAATATAATTCTCCTTTGATTCCACTAGATGCCTTGATATGTTTGTTGAGTGATTTCAGGTTGAAAAGGCAAGGAATGGGTCAAAGGAATGAAGGGAAAATCATGCAAACTGGAGAAATCATGAAGAAACAAGGATTTGGGATGCTGATACCCATGCGCACGCGTGGATTGTGGAGTCGCATGTCAACGCATACGCGTGGATGGAAAACTATCAAGCGATGCGTACGAGTGACGTGCGCGTACACGTTGATGTTCGCACGTGACCCACTTAAAGTGAATCCGTTGGGGGCGAATTCTGGGCTTCCCAGGCCCAAATCCAACTCACCTCTGATGCTATTTAACCCAAGGAATGAAGAGGAATCAATCATCTAGTCTTAGTTTAGTTTAGTTTTAAGTTTTGGAGAGAAAATTAGTTTCTAGAGAGAGAAGCTCTTACTTCTCTCTAGAATTAGGATTAGGATTAGGTTTTAGTTCTCTTCTTCTAGATCTAGATCTTCTTCTTCTCTTGCTTCAATTTTTCTTTAGTTTTATGAATTCTTATGTAGATCTCTATTTCTCTTTCAATGTAATTTATGATTTCCATGCTTTTTCATGTTTGCTTTGATTTTCTATTATGGATCTATTGCCTTTGTAGTTAGATCTCTCTTTAATTATTGCAATTCATATTGTTTACTTTCGTTGCCTTTTATGTGTTTGATGAAATACTTCTTTTAGCTATGAATTAGATTTTGCTCCTCTTGGCCTAGATAGAGTAATTGGTGACTCTTGAGTTATCTAATTCCTTTGATTGATTGATAATTAGAAGTTGCTAATTGACTTGAATGCCACTAAAGCTAGTCTTTCCCTTAGGATTTGGCTAGGATTTGTGGAATCAAGTTAATCCATCCACTTGACTTTCCTCCATGGTTAAAGGTTAACTAAGTGAGAGCAATGGACAATTGTGGTCACAATTGAGGAGGATAACTAAGATAGGATTTCTAGTTCTCATACCTTGCCAAGAGCTTTGTTAATTGTTAGTTTATTTCTTTTGCCATTTATATTTCTTGTCTATTATCTCAAAAAATCCCAAAACATACTTCATAGCCAATGACAAGAACACTTTATTGCAATTCCTAAGGAGAACGACTCGAGGTTTGAATACTTCGGTTATTAATTTTAGGGGTTTGTTACTTGTGATAAACAAATTTTTGTATGAAGGGATTATTGTTGGTTTATAAACTATACTTGCAACGAGATTTCATTTGTGAAATTCTAGACCACACAAAAATTCATTCATCAATGTGACACCGAACAAGATCAAACCTAAAGACAAAGAAACAGTGTCTGATCCTATTTTTATTTGTTCTGAAGCATTTGGGTGCATATATTTATTTTTATTTATTCTGAAGCATTTGGGTGCATGCATTTATTTTGATCCTATTTGTGTGTAATAGGAACATCTTCAAAATTTGAAAGAAGCAAGATACAATGATGATGAAGCAGTTCAAACAGTTTTCGGAAAAGAGAGACATGAAAGAGTTTATTTCTATGGTCACGGTTTTAAGGAGGGGTGACCATAGAGGCTATGGCCACAGTGAAAAATCGTGACCATAGATGAGGCTATGGTTACGGTTTTAAAGAGGGTAACCATAGAGGTTATGGTCACGGTTTTAAGGTGGGGTGACCATAGAGGCTATGGCCACGGTGAAAAACTGATGAGCGGATATTTTATACGCTTTTTGGGGATAATTTCATATAGTTTTGAGTATGTTTTAGTTAGTTTTTAGTCTATTTTTATTAGTTTTTAGGAAAAATTCATATTTCTAGACTTTACTATGAGTTGTGTGTTTTTCTGTAATTTCAGGTATTTTTCTGGCTGAAATTGAAGGAGCTGAGCAAAAATCTGATTCAGGCTGAAAAAGGACTGCTGATGCTGTTGGATTCTGACCTCCCTGCACTCAAAGTGGATTTTTTGGAGCTACAGAACTCGAAATGGCGTGCTTTCAATTGAGTTGGAAAGTAGACATCCAGGGCTTTCCAGCAATATATAATAGTCCATACTTTGCACAAGAATAGACGACATAAACTGGCGTTCAACGCCAGTCCTCTGCCCAAGTCTGGCGTCCAGCGCCAGAAAAGGATCAAAAACTGGAGTTGAACGCCCAAACTGGCACAAAAACTGGCGTTCAACTCCACAAATGGCCTATGCACGTGAATTGCTTAAGTCTCAGCCCCAGCACACACCAAGTGGGCCCTAGCACACAGAAGTGGGCCCCAGAAGTGAATTTCTGCATCATCCATCATAGGTTATCCAATTTTTGTAAACCTAGGCTACTAGTTTAGTATTTAAACAACTTTTAGAGACTTATTTTGTATCTCATGACATTTCGGATCTGAACTTGGTATTCTCTGACGGCATGAGTCTCTAAACCCCATTGTTGGGGGTGAGGAGCTCTGCTGTGTCTCGATGAATTAATGCAAGTATTTCTGTTTTCTATTCAAACACGCTTGTTCCTATCTAAGATGTTCATTCGCGCTTAACTGTGATGAAGGTGATGATCAGTGACATTCATCACCTTCCTCAAACCATGAACGTGTGCCTGACAACCACCTCCGTTCTATATCTGATTGAATGAGTATCTCTGAGATCTCTTAATCAGAATCTCCGTGGTATAAGCTAGAACTGATGGCGGCATTCATGAGAATCCGGAAAGTCTAAACCTTGTCTGTGGTATTCCGAGTAGGATTCAAGGATTGAATGACTGTGACGAGCTTCAAACTCCTGAAGGCTGGGCGTTAGTGACAGACGCAAAAGGATAGTAATTCCTATTCCAACCGGATCGAGAACCAACCGGTGATTAGCCGTGCTGTGACAGAGCGCGTGAGCGTAGTTTTCACTGGAAGGATGGAAGGTAGCCATTGACAACGGTGATCCACCAACACATAGCTTGCCATAGGAGGACATGCATGCGTGAACAAGAAGACAGAGGAAAGCAAAGATTCAGAAGACAAAGCATCTCCAAAAACTCCAACATATTCTCCATTACTGCATAACAAGTAACCTTTAATCCATGCTCTATTGTTTATTCGCAATTCAACTGATAAACATAATTGACTTCCTGACTAAGATCTACAAGATAACCATAGATTGCTTCAAACCAACAATCTCCGTGGGATTCGACCCTTACTCACGTGAGGTATTACTTGGACGACCCAGTGCACTTGCTGGTTAGTGGTACGCGTTGTGAAAAGTGTGATTCACAATTCGTGCACCAAGTTTTTGGCGCCGTTGCCGGGGATTGTTCGTGTTTGAACAACTGACGGCTTATTTTGTTGCTTAGATTAGGAAAAAATCTTTCTTTTTGGTTTAGAGTCTTTTATTATTTACCCCTTGTTAAAACACTTTAAATTTATAACTCAGTTAATTAGAATGTGGTGTTTATGTTCATGGTAATTGGCTATCATAATTTTTTCAAAACCTTCCTTTTCATAAATAATATTTTCTCTATTAAATTGTGTGCCAAACTTTAAGTTTGGTGTTTTCTTGTTGAATTCCCTTTGGTTTTCGAAAATTTTGGTGGTTTTCTAAAAATTTTAAGTTTGGTGTTCTTTCTTCATGTTCTTGTGTTCTTGTGAGTCTTCAAAGTGTTCTTGAGTTTTCCTTGTGTCTTGATCTTAAAATTTTTAAGTTTGGTGTTCCTTGGTGTTTTCCCTCCAAAATTTTCAAAAACAAGGAGCATTAGATCTAAAAATTTTAAATCTTGTGCTATCTCATTGTTTTTCTCTTTCCTCACTAAATTCAAAAATATCTTTTCTCTCTTTTTTTTTTAAAAAACAAATTTTCGAAAATTATAAAAAAAAAAATTTCGAAAATTTCTTTTGGTTTTCTAAAATTTTTAAGTTTGGTATTCCTTGGTGTTTTCCCTCCAAAAATTTTCGAAAAATAAGGAGCATTAGATCTAAAAATTTTAAATCCTGTGCTATCTTTTTGTTTCTCCCTTTTCCCTTAAACATCCAAAAATATCTTTTCCCTCTATTTTTAAAGCATCTTTTTCGAAAATCAATTTTAAAAAAAATCATATCTTTTTCAAAACTTCCTAACCACTTTCTCTCTCCTCAATTTTTCGAAAATCTTCACCCACTTTTATTTATTTTTATTTTATTTTCGAAATAAATAAATACATAAATAAAAAAAAAAACATAAATAATATTTTCTCTATTTTACATCATCTCCCTTTCTCCATTATGGACCTAAGCGGAAATGAACAGTCCAGGAGGACTCTGGGGTCATATTCTAACCCCTCTACTGCTTCATATGGGAGTAGTATCTGCATACCCTCCATTGGAGTCAGTAGTTTTGAGTTGAATCCTCAGCTCATTATCATGGTGCAGCAAAATTGCCAGTATTCCGGTCTTCCACAGGAAGAACCTACAGAGTTTCTGGCACAGTTTCTACAGATTGCTGACACAGTACATGATACAGAAATAGATCAGGATGTCTACAGACTGTTACTGTTTCCATTTGCTGTAAAAGATCAAGCTAAGAGGTGGTTGAATAACCAACCTAAGGCCAGCATAAGGACATGGAAGCAGCTAACAGAAAAATTCCTGAATCAATACTTTCCCCCAAAGCGGATGACACAGCTAAGGCTGGACATCCAAGGCTTTAAACAAGGAGATAATGAATCTCTTTATGATGCCTGGGAGAGATACAGAGAGATGCTACGAAAATGCCCCTCTGAAATGTTTTCAGAGTGGGTTCAGTTAGACATCTTCTACTATGGGCTTGCAGAAGGAGCTCAGATATCTCTAGATTACTCAGCTGGTGGATCTATCCACATGAGAAAGACAATTGAAGAGGCTCAAGAGCTCATTGATACAGTTGCCAGGAATCAGCATCTGTACCTAAGCAGCAACCCTTCCATGAATGAAGAGGTTAAAACAGTAACTGCTGAATTCAGTCCTGTAGAACAAGCTGCTGAATTCAATCAGCAATTGGACTTCCTAACAAGGCAGTTAGCCGAATTCAAAGATAGATTACAAGAGACAAGGATGGCTAATATACATATGGAAGAACAGTTTAAGCAAACAAAGCAGCAGCTGTCAAGGCAAATAACAGAAGAATGCCAAGCAGTTCAATTAAGAAGTGGGAAAATATTAAATACCCCACCTCAAGGAATCAAAAAGTCAAGAAATGAGCAACCCACCAAAGATTCACCTGAGGACAGTAAGAGCCCAGGGAAAAATAAGTCTGGCGCTAAAACGACAGAGAATTGGTGGAAGGTTGGCGCTGAACGCCCAGACCATGCCCAAAACTGGCGTTCAACGCCAGAAACAAAGCAGGATTGGCGTTCAACGCCAGAAATGGGCAAGAATCTGGCGTTGAACGCCCAAATAGGGCAGAATCCAGCGTTGAACGCCGAAAATGGGCACAGTTCTGGCGTTCAGACGCCAGAAGCAGACAAGGAGCTGGCGTCCAGTTTCACTCCAGCTTCTGACTCTGGCACTCAATTGCCAGTGAGGGATCAGACACACACAAGTGCTGATAACAACCCCTCTAAAAAGGCTTCTTTAACCACTAAGGTTGAAGAATATAAAGCCAAGATACCTTATCCTCAAAAACTCCGGAAAGAGGAGCAGGATAAGCAATTTGCTCGCTTTGCAGATTACCTCAGGACTCTTGAAATAAAGATTCCATTTGCAGAGGCACTTGAGCAAATACCTTCTTATGCCAAGTTCATGAAAGAGATCTTGAGTCATAAAAAGGATTAGAGAGAAACAGAAAGAGTTCTCCTCACTGAAGAATGCAGTGCAGTCATTCTAGAGAGCTTTCCTGAAAAGCTTAAAGACCCTGGGAGTTTTCTGATACCATGCATATTAGAAGGTAATTGCACCAAGACAGCTTTATGCGATCTTGGGGCAAGCATCAACCTAATACCTGCATCCACTATCAGGAAGCTTGGCTTAACTGAAGAAGTTAAACCAACCCGGATATGTCTCCAACTTGCTGATGGTTCCACTAAATACCCATCAGGCGTGATTGAGGACATGATTGTCAGAGTTGGGCCATTCGCCTTTCCCACTGACTTTGTTGTGCTAGAGATGGAGGAGCACAAGAGTGCTACTCTCATCCTAGGAAGACCCTTCCTAGCAACTGGACGATCCCTCATTGACGTCCAACAGGGGGAAATAACCCTGAGAGTCAACGATGATGAATTCAAGTTGAACGCTGTCAAAGCCATGCAGCATCCAGACACATCAACAGACTGCATGAAAGTTGATCTCATTGACTCTTTGGTAGAAGAGATCAACATGGCCGAGAGTCTCGAATCAGAGTTGGAAGACATCTTTAAAGATGTTCAGCCTGATTTGGAGGATTCAGGGGACATGAAAGAGCCTCTGAACTTTCTTCTGAAAGAGGAAAAACCCCCTAAACCCGAGCTCAAGCCACTACCACCATCCTTGAAATATGCATTTCTGGGAGAAGGTGACACTTTTCCAGTGATCATAAGCTCTGCTTTAAATTCACAGGAAGAGGAAGCACTTATTCAAGTGCTAAGGACACACAAGACAGCTCTTGGGTGGTCCATAGGTGACCTTAAGGGCATAAGCCCAGTTAGTTACATGCACAAAATCCTATTGGAGGACAATGCCAAACCAGTGGTTCAACCACAGAGGCGGCTAAATCCAGCCATGAAGGAAGTGGTGCAGAAAGAGGTCACCAAGTTACTAGAGGCTGGGATTATTTATCCTATTTCTCATAGCCCCTGGGTGAGCCCTGTCCAAGTCGTCCCAAAAAAGGGAGGCATGACAGTGATTCATAATGAAAAAAATGAACTGGTTCCTACAAGAACAATTACAGGGTGGCGCATGTGTATTGACTACAGAAGGCTCAATACAGCCACCAGAAAGGATCATTTTCCTTTACCATTCATAGACCAGATGCTAGAAAGACTAGCAGGTCATGATTATTACTGCTTTCTGGATGGCTACTCAGGCTACAACCAGATTGCAGTGGATCCCCAGGATCAAGAGAAAACAGCATTCACATGTCCATCTGGAGTGTTTGCTTATAGAAGGATGCCATTTGGGCTATGTAATGCGCCTGCAACCTTCCAGAGATGCATGCTCTCTATTTTCTCTGACATGGTGGAAAAATTTCTGGAAGTCTTCATGGATGACTTCTCAGTATATGGAGACTCATTCAGCTCCTGTCTTGATCACCTGAAACTTGTTCTGAAAAGATGCCAAGAGACCAACCTAGTTTTAAACTGGGAAAAGTGTCACTTCATGGTGACTGAAGGAATTGTTCTTGGGCATAAAATCTCAAACAAGGGAATAGAGGTGGATCAAGCAAAAATAGAGGTAATAGAAAAATTACCACCACCTGCCAATGTTAAGGCAATCAGAAGCTTTCTGGGGCATGCAGGATTCTATAGGAGGTTTATAAAGGATTTTTCAAAAATCGCAAAACCTCTAAGCAATCTGCTAGCTGCTGACACGCCATTTTTGTTTGACACAAAGTGCCTGCAGGCGTTTGAAACGCTGAAAGCTAAGCTGGTCACAGCACCAGTCATTTCTGCACCAGACTGGACATTACCATTTGAGCTAATGTGTGATGCCAGTGATCATGCCATTGGTGCAGTATTGGGACAGAGGCATGACAAGCTTCTGCATGTCATTTATTATGCCAGTCGCGTTCTAAATGATGCCCAGAAAAATTACACAACCACAGAAAAAGAACTACTTGCAGTGGTTTACGCCATTGACAAGTTCAGATCATACTTAGTAGGATCAAAAGTGATTGTGTATACTGACCATGCTGCTCTTAAATATCTACTCACAAAGCAGGATTCAAAACCCAGGCTCATCAAATGGGTATTGCTTCTGCAAGAGTTTGATATAGAAATAAGAGACAGAAAAGGGACAGAGAACCAAGTGGCTGATCATCTGTCCCGGATAGAGCCAGTGGAAGGGACGCCTCTCCCTTCTCTTGAGATCTCTGAAACGTTTCCTGATGAGCATTTATTCGCCATTCAGGAAGCACCATGGTTTGCCGATATTGCAAACTATAAAGCTGCAAGGTTCATACCCAAGGAGTACAACAGGACACAAAAGAAGAAATTAATTACTGATGCAAAGTACTACTTGTGGGATGAACCTTATCTCTTTAAGAGATGTGCAGACGGAATTATCCGTAGGTGTGTTCCTAGAGAAGAAGCACAGAGGATCCTATGGCATTGCCACGGATCTCAATATGGAGGCCATTTCGGAGGTGAGCGAACAGCCACCAAGGTCCTCCAATGTGGCTTCTATTGGCCCACACTCTATAAAGATTCCCGAGAGTTTGTACGTAATTGTGACAGTTGCCAAAGAGCTGGTAATCTGCCTCATGGTTACGCCATGCCTCAACAAGAAATCTTGGAAATTGAGTTGTTTGACGTATGGGGAATTGACTTCATGGGACCTTTCCCACCATCATACTCAAACACTTATATTCTGGTGGCAGTTGACTATGTATCAAAATCGGTTGAGGCTATTGCCACACCCACCAATGATACTAAAACAGTGCTGAAGTTCCTCCAGAAACATATTTTTAGCAGGTTTGGTGTCCCTAGAGTACTAATCAGTGATGGGGGCACTCACTTCTACAATAAACAGCTTTACTCTGCCATGGTTCGGTATGGAATTCGCCACAAGGTGGCCACTCCATATCATCCACAAACCAATGGGCAGGCTGAAGTCTCTAACAGAGAATTAAAGAGAATCCTGGAACGGACAGTAAATACCCGTAGGAAGGATTGGGCAAGGAGCTTGGATGATGCTCTGTGGGCCTACAGAACAGCATTCAAGACCCCTATAGGGACCTCTCCATACCAACTGGTGTATGGTAAGGCATGTCACCTGCCCGTGGAACTGGAACATAAGGCCTACTGGGCAACCAGATTCCTAAACTTTGATGCCAAATTAGCAGGAGAAAAAAGATTGCTCCAGCTAAATGAGCTAGAGGAGTTCAGATTCACAGCTTTCGAAAATGCCAAGCTATATAAAGAAAAATAAAAAAAGTGGCATGACAAAAAGCTGTCATCTAGAATCTTTGAACCAGGACAGAAGGTTCTGTTGTTTAACTCTAGACTCAGGCTATTCCCCGGGAAACTGAAATCCCGGTGGAGGGGACCATACGTGATTACAAGTGTATCACCATATGGTTATGTGGAGCTTCAAGATATTGATTCTGATAAGAAGTTCATTGTCAATGGACAGAGAATCAAGCATTATCTAGAAGGAAACATTGAGCAAGAATGCTCAAGGCTGAAGCTGGATTAAAAGCTCAGCAAGGTCCAGCTAAGGACATTAAAGAAGCGCTTGTTGGGAGGCAACCCAATTTTTATTTACTTTCATGGTTTTTCATGTTTTATTAGGTTCATGATCATGTGGAGTCACAAAATAAATATAAAAAATTGAAAACGGAATCAAAAGCAGCAGAAGAAAAATCACACCCTGGAGGAAGCACCTGTCTGGCGTTCAACGCCAGAACAGAGCATGGTTCTGGCGCTGAACGCCCAAAATGGGCAACATCCTGGCGCTGAACGCCCAAAATGGGCACCAACCTGGCGCTGAACGCCCAGAGTTGTGTGCAAGGGCATTTTGCATGCCCAAATTGGTGCAGGGATGTAAATGCCTTGACACCTCAAGGTCTGTGGACCTCACAGGATCATTTCAAGATCTGTGGACCCCACAGGATCCCCACCTTCCCTCCTCATAATCCTAGTTTTTTTCTTTCCACATCTTCTTTTTCATCTATTCCCTCTTCTTTTGCTCGAGGGCGAGCAACATTCTAAGTTTGGTGTGGTAAAACAATTATGTAAAGGATCTATAGCTCAGTGGTAGAACATGTGGCTGCAAATCAAGAGATACCTCAGAGGATGCACTTCCCTCCACATAATTATTGGAAGCAACTGAGGATAGAAATACCAAAAATCACTAGGAATCAAGCCACAAAGGCAAGGAAGAGACATAAAAGAGCTCAAGAACATCATTGGTGCCTCAAGAAGGAAATGCCATCATCACTAAGGTGGACTCGTTCCTTGTTCTTACTTTCTCTGTTTTTCGTTTTCTCTATGTTAAGTGCTTATCTATGTTTGTGTCTTCATTACATGATCATTAGTAGTAATTAGTGTCTAGTTTGATTTTATCCCCAATTAAGTTATAGTCTATTTTTCTCATCATCAGCAAACATGAATAAAATAGTAGATCTTTTGAATAAGAGGCAAAAAAATTTCGAGTTTTTAATAAGAAAAATTCTAATTAGTAACATGTGGTGGCAAAGTTTTCTGTCTTCTGAATGAATGCTTGAATAGTGCATATGTCTTTTGAATTTGTTGTTTAAGACTGTTAAATATGTTGGCTCTTGAAAGAATGATGAACATGAGACATGTTATTGATAATCTGAAAAATCATAAAAATGATTCTTGAAGCAAGAAAAAGCAGCAAAGAACAAAGCTTGCAGAAGAAAAAAAAATAGAAAGAAAAAGAAAAAGCAAGCAGAAAAAGCCAAAAGCTCTTAAAACCAAGAGGCAAGAGCAAACAGCCAATAACCCTTAAAACCAAAAGGCAAGGGCAAATAAAAAGGATCCCAAGGCTTTGAGCATCAGTGGATAGGAGGGCCTAAAGGAATAAAATCCTGGTCTAAGCGGCTAAACCAAGCTGTCCCTAACCATGTGCTTGTGGCGTGAAGGTGTCAAGTGAAAACTTGAGACTGAGCGGTTAAAGTCAAGGTCCAAAGCAAAAAGAAGAGTGTGCTTAAGAACTCTGGACACCTCTAATTGGGGACTTTAGCAAAGCTGAGTCACAATCTGAAAAGGTTCACCCAGTTATGTGTCTGTGGCATTTATGTATCCGGTGGTAATACTGGAAAACAAAGTGCTTAGGGCCACAGCCAAGACTCATAAAGAAGCTGTGTTCAAGAATCATCACACTGAACTAGGAGAATCAATAGCACTATCTGAATTCTGAGTTCCTATAGATGCCAATCACTCTGAGTTTCAATGGATAAAGTGAGATGCCAAAACTGTTCGGAAGCAAAAAGCTACTAGCCCCGCTCATCTAATTAGAATCTGAGCTTCATGCAAAAAAAAAACTCTGAGATATTATTGCTTCTCAACCTGTTAGTCTTCTATTTTATTTGTCTAGTTGCTTGAGGACAAGCAACAGTTTAAGTTTGGTGTTGTGATGAGCGGATATTTTATACGCTTTTTGGGGATAATTTCATATAGTTTTGAGTATGTTTTAGTTAGTTTTTAGTCTATTTTTATTAGTTTTTAGGAAAAATTCATATTTCTGGACTTTACTATGAGTTGTGGGTTTTTCTGTAATTTCAGGTATTTTTCTGGCTAAAATTGAAGGCGCTGAGCAAAAATCTGATTCAGGCTGAAAAAGGACTGCTGATGCTGTTGGATTCTGACCTCCCTGCACTCAAAGTGGATTTTCTGGAGATACAGAACTCGAAATGGCGTGCTTCCAATTGCGTTGGAAATTAGACATCCAGGGCTTTCCATCAATATATAATAGTCTATACTTTGCACAAGAATAAACGACGTAAACTGGCGTTCAACGCCAGTGCTCTGCCCAAGTCTGGCGTCCAGCGCCAGAAAAGGATCAAAAACTAGAGTTGAACGCCCAAACTGGCACAAAAACTGGCGTTCAACTCCACAAATGGCCTCTGCACGTGAATTGCTTAAGTCTCAGCCCCAGCACACACCAAGTGGGCCCCAGCACACAGAAGTGGGCCCCAGAAGTGAATTTCTGCATCATCCATCATAGGTTATCCAATTTTTGTAAACCTAGGCTACTAGTTTAGTATTTAAACAACTTTTAGAGACTTATTTTGTATCTCATGACATTTCAGATCTGAACTTGGTATTCTCTGACGGCATGAGTCTCTAAACCCCATTGTTGGGGGTGAGGAGCTCTACTGTGTCTCGATGAATTAATGCAAGTATTTCTGTTTTCTATTCAAACACGCTTGTTCCTATCTAAGATGTTCATTCACGCTTAACTGTGATGAAGGTGATGATCAGTGACATTCATCACCTTCCTCAAACCATGAACGTGTGCCTGACAACCACCTCCATTCTATATCTGATTGAATGAGTATCTCTGAGATCTCTTAATCAGAATCTCCGTGGTATAAGCTAGAACTGATGGCGGCATTCATGAGAATCCGGAAAGTCTAAACCTTGTCTGTGGTATTCTGAGTAGGATTCAAGGATTGAATGACTATGACGAGCTTCAAACTCCTGAAGGCTGGGCGTTAGTGACAGACGCAAAAGGATAGTAATTCCTATTCCAACCGGATCGAGAACCAACCGGTGATTAGCCGTGCTGTGACAGAGCGCGTGAGCGTAGTTTTCACTGGAAGGATGGAAGGTAGCCATTGACAACGGTGATCCACCAACACATAGCTTGCCATAGGAGGACGTGCGTGCGTGAACAAGAAGACAGAGGAAAGCAGAGATTCAGAAGACAAAGCATCTCCAAAAACTCCAACATATTCTCCATTACTGCATAACAAGTAACCTTTAATCCATGCTCTATTGTTTATTCGCAATTCAACTGATAAACATAATTGACTTCCTGACTAAGATCTACAAGATAACCATAGATTGCTTCAAACCAACAATCTCTGTGGGATTCGACCCTTACTCACGTGAGGTATTCCTTGGACGACCCAGTGCACTTGCTGGTTAGTGGTACGCGTTGTGAAAAGTGTGATTCACAATTCGTGCACCAGTGACCATAGAGGCTATGGCCACGGCAAAAACCGTGACCATAGATAGGGCTTTGGTCATGGTTTTAAGGAGGGGTAACCATAGAGGCTATGGCCACGGTGACAACTGTGACCATAGATAGGGCTATGGTCATGGTTTTAGGAAGGGTGACCATAGAGTCTATGGTCATGGTGAAAACCATGACCATAGATAGGGCTATGGTCACGGTTTTAAGAAAGGGTGACCATAGAAGCTATGGCCACGGTAAAAACCGTGACCATAGCCTTATCTATGGTCACGGTTTTAACGAGGGGTGACCATAGATAAGGCTATGGTCATGGTAAAAAAACGTGGTCTAAAGTGTCAGGTTTTTTAAATTGAAACCGTGACCATGGAAATCGTAACCATAGATAAAAAAATCGTGACCATAGACCTATGGCCACGAGAGAATAGGCCACGGTAAAAAACCGTGACCATAGGTCCAAAACCGTGACCATTAATCTATGGTCACCCTTTTTACTAGCTATGGTCACGGTTTTTTACTGTGACCATAAGCCTTTTTTTATAGTTACATACACTAAATCATTCATTTTCTTTTGATGCAACCGATTTCTTCTCTTTGTATTAACCTACAAACATATAGTACCAATAGTTAATAAATATACAAAAATTAAAATTAAGATAAATAAAGAATAGTTCTAAGGATTAAGGAATCACCATTTCAAATGCACTCCAATTACACTCACAACCAAATGAACCACAAGTTAAGCTTAGAACTCGGATAGCAAACTTCTTTAGTTCTGGACAACTATCTCCATAGAAGTCCCACCACTTAGCAGGTAGCATGGTCTTCCTACTACTCTTTGCAGTTTCATTACCAAAGAGGCCTCTTTGTAGACCAATCTCTTTTCTTTCTTCCTGGTTAGGAACCAGTTTTTTCAAAAAACTATATAGACCAATCTTAATGTCAGCATCATCAACCATGAAATTAGGTTCATAGAGATAATGAGGATTAAGATAATACGCAGTAGCATGCAATGGTCTATGCAGTTGGCTTTCCTACCTTCCATCAATAATTTCCCATATAGGTTCATAACTAAAAATAACAATGCAAATCAATAAAAATAAGAAAATTAAATAAATAACTGAATATAATAAGAAAACATGGTAACATGATACCAAGGTTGCGAGAACCGAACCGGTCAACGAACCGGTGAAGTAACTGGTTCAATGGTTCAGAGGTTCAACCGGGGTTCAACCGGGGTTCAACCGGTTTAATTATATATACAATAAAAATATTAACAAATTTAAATACCTCAGTCAGATTTCAATATAAACAATATTTTCCCTCAAATCCAGCAACCCATAATCAACAAAACACCATCAATAACTCAAACCCAGCAACCAGAATCAACAAAGCAGACAAATCAGCAGAATCAACTCAGAATAAAAATCATTGCACAACTCAAAATAAAAAAATTTCAGCATTAATAATAAACAATGCAGTGAAGCACTGCCTATACCACCATCAACAACTGAATAAGAAAAATCAAAATCATAGCATAACTTAGAATAAAAAAATTCCAGCATAAACAATGACCAATATAGTAAAGCACTGCCCATAACACCATCAACAACTGAATCACAAAAATCAAAATCATAGCATAACTCAGAATCAGAAAAATTCCAGCATAAATAACCAACAATGTAGTGAAGCATTGCCCAACTGAATCAGAAAAATCAGCAACCAGCAACTCATAAATCAAAATAAACAAAATTAACAAAATAACCGATGCAAAGTGACAAAGCGGCTAATACTCCGTAGCCGGGCAGAGAGAGACGTCGCCGTGTGAGAGACAGAGAGAAAGGACGTTGAGCTCCGACCCTCAGACATAGAGAAAACTTGAAGAGAGAGACGGACACTAACAAATCGAGCAGCGACGACGACAGAGCAGTCCTTCGCGGCGGCGATTCCAACAGCTCAGACTCGACGTCGAGGGGAGGTGACTATAATAGGTGCTGTTGACCTTGAAGAGAGCGACAGAGAGAGATCGCCGAAGAGACGACGACCGGCTGACGGAGATAAGAAGAGTAACGATCCGAAGAGACGGCGACAAGGAGAAGAACGATGAGAAGAGTGCGACGGTGGGATAGTGATGGTGCTGGGTTTAGGGTTTCTCAGAGACGGAGAGAAAGGAAAGGGGAGGGGAGGGGTGGGGTAGGGTGGGGTGAGAAGACTGCGACGGTGGAAAATTGATGGCGGCTAGGTTTAGGGTTCTCAGAGACAGAGAGGGAGAGAAGGGGGAAGGGTGGGGGTGGGGTGGGGTGGGTTAGGTATCTGTTGGGTTGGGTTTGGTTTTTTTTTACATATATATATATATTATAAAAAAACCGGTAACCCTGAAAAAACCCGGCCAGTTCTGACGGTTCACCGGTTAATCACCGGTTCGGCCAGTTCTTAGCCCAGTTTTTTGCTGAACGGTTTTAGAGTACAACCGAACCAACCAGATGACCGGTTCCCGGTTAATCCGGTTGAACCGACCGGTCCGGTTCGGTTTTCAGAACAATGCATGATACATTGATAATCAAATATTAAAGCTTTCAATTAGTCAAGACTCAAGATTACCTCTTTTTAACACAACCGAAGTTAGTCTTGATTGTTTCTTTGGCTTTTCTCATGCCTTCAAAGATGAAACCCATGGCTGGTTTTTCATCTGAATCTACCAAGCAAAGGACTATAATGGAGGAGCAGGAGCCTTGAGGCATATGACAATATTCTTCCATAGCCTACTATCCAAGGCCATGTTTTGGACTCTTATTCCTTCAGGCGTTGATGCAACCTTAGTTGTCTTCCAAGCATCAGAAGTAAACATAGTCATCAACGGTCCTTAATTATCATAAAGACAAGTGACAGTCAAATAGGCAGTGGCGAATCTTGTGGCACCTGGCCGAACCAAGTCCTTTACCTTTGTAAAATTCCTCAACATGCTAATGAGCATACTCCGGGAGTAGTTAAAAGTGGTGATTTTTCTTCCCTTTTTTATGGTTGTTTCATGCAACTTTAACTTCTTTTCAAAATCCTCTAATATCAAATCAATGCAGTGTACAGCACATGGTGTCCATACCAAATTCACTCATGAATCCATACCAAATATTTCTTGACCATATCAACTATTCAATCAACTGATACCATTTAGTACCCACCTCAACTAATGATAAATTCAACCTAATATTCATATCAAAACTTCTAAATTCCATCATTATTCCACTATACCATATCCAACATTTAATATCTCAATTTATCATTTCCTTCAACACTCATCAATCCAAACATCAATTTATCATCATCCTAACTTTATAACCCACATCATTTATGAACAATCTCAACACCCACCTTCGAATTACCAACAACATCAATATTCATCATCAATCATCAACCATATCAACAAACCCTAATCAACAACAATAAATCTCACTTTCATCATCAACCTTCATAATTGTAAGAACCAAAAATAATCAACCGGTTAATTAAGTAATTAATATTGCCCAAATTAGATTTTGAAAAGTTAGAGAGAGAGTTTGAGAATCTGAGTCAGAAAATGTGCTTTTTGCGAAAAACCGTGAAAAATCGTGAACCGGCAGTTGAACCAGTTGAACCGGTTCAAGTCTACCCGGTACCACACGAGAAAAAGTGAAAACAATCAAAAATCTTAGAGAAACATTAGAAATGGAAAACCGAGCGTTAATTTTAAAGGTTTGGCCCAAAGTTGGGCCAAACGGGCTAAAAACGCTAACGGGTTGGACCAAACCCAAGTTGGGCCCAAGCCCAACATATAAGAGGCTCTTTAAGTGAACCAAACCAGCCACAACTCCACTAAACACACACACACTTCAGAAATAGAAAGGGGGAGGAGGGGAAAAAGAAACACTATTCACCTTCTTCTTCTCTAGCTCATATCTTGAGCTACGGAGCTCCGATCGTCGCACCGTTTGCGGCTACGCGTTCCTCGTGAAGAGCTCTACAAAACCTATATAAGAAACTGGTAAGGAAAGCTCGAAATCCCTTCAGTTTATCTCCTCTAAATTTCGAGTTTCTAGGGTTTTGGATTAAGTGAGTTTTTATGATTTTGGATGTTTATGTTTGCTTTAATCCTTGCTTAGCATTGGATTTTAGCTATCAAATCTGTTGGAAAAGGTAAGAGCCATTAAACCCTTATAAATTTATGTTTAATTAGAACCCTAGGTTGATTTGAGGTGATTTATATGCATATAGTTTGATTGTTGTGGCTTTGGCAGCTTTTGGAACTTAATTGTGCTTATTAGAGTGGAAGTGAAAGCTTGGATTCTTTTTTGTTGAAAGCTCTTTGGTGCTCAATTTTGAGTTTTGGACATATAGTGAATCGTCCAAGGTATGATTTCGGTTTCCTCTATGTAGTATATAATATTCATGGACACTTAGGCTAGTGACCCATAGGATAGGTTTGAATTTAAATGGTTGTTGAGTTGTTAAATGATGATATGTGGTGATTTATGATGAATTAATGACTGTTGGGTTTGAGTATGATGAGTGATGGTAATATGATAATGATGATTGATTGTGTAAATTGAAAAGGCATAATGATGATATAAGTGATGTTGGATTTGATGAATTGGCATTGTGGTTGTAAAATTGTGATATATTGGTGTTGATGTTAAAGATGGTGAAATGTGAAGGGAGATGTGGTAATGTTGGTGTATTAGGGCACAACAGGTCAATTTTGATGAAAGATGGAGTTTTTGAATGGTTTGGTATGAGTTGGAATGTGTATGGTAAGAAATTGTGTAAATTGTGAAGTTTGGTAAAATGGGATTTTTGGTGAACTTTGTTTGATCATAACTTTGCCTCGGTTTTCAAAAGTTGATGAAACTTGTCTAGAACTAAAAATCGTTGAAAAACCTATAAATCGATATAAAGTTTGTGAAATTTGGAATTTTGTGGAGGAAGTTATGATCATTCAAAGTTGGTGTTAAAAATCTGAAATTCTGCAAAGTTGTAGAATTTCATGATTTCTGATATGTGTGAGCGCACACCCTTGTGCGGACGCACACCCTCAGAAAAATTTTGACCTGTGCGGACGCACACACCTGTGTGCACGCACAGGCAGGGAAGTGCATTCTATTTGCAGTGCTAGCACAGCTTGTGCACGCACATATCTAGCGAAGAATTTCAACCTGTGCGGACGCACAGGTCTGTGCCGACACACACATTGGAAAGGTCAGTCTGTTAGGGGCGTTGGCATAAGTTGTGCGAGTGAACAAATTTTGTAAGTATTTCCACCTGTGCGTACGCACACCCCTGTGCGTACGCACACATATTAAAATTTCCTGGGCGTGCACATGCACAGACCCCTGTGCGGCCACACACGTCCTGTTTCTCAAATTTTTCTTGTTTTTTAACTATTTTACCTTTCCAAAAAGGTTGTAAGCTTCTATAACACCATTTTAAGACTTTTAGGCCTAGTTTTAAGTATTAGAACATGGGATATAACTTAAGGGTTCTAGTACATGATTTTATGATGAATTAGAAAACGGAAGCCTAAGTTTCTAGCGTGCTGAGAATGGTTTGACGTTAGTGAAGGATGAATGATATATGAGATGAGGAATAATGAACTTTTGATATTTAGAAACTGAGTTATGAATGGACAGTGGTTGAGATGAGTCGAGGACTCGGATTGAGATGATGGATTTCTGCATACTGAAAATGTTTTTTTGGAAACCACTGAAATAATGTTTTTACTGAGATTATGAGATGCTATGCGCCGGGCAGGAACGGTGGTTAATCTCACCTGTCAAGGTAGCAGCGGAGGTGTAAGGTCGATGGTTGATCCCGCTTACGTTGAGATGTGAGGTCTGAGGCAAGAGTCTCCCGCTCGCATCCCTTCGGATCTATAGAGCGTGCAGGCGCCGGTACCTGGACAGTGATCCGAGCACTATATCTCGGGGGTTCCCATATGAGAAATCCAAAGGGCGACGACTCCATGGAGATGTGTCGGGTTGGCAGTTGAACCGACAATGTGATATCACAGCCAGTAGGACAGGCATTCATCATATGCATTTTCTACCTATTTGTTTGCTTTGCCGACTTGTAATTGTATGCCTAAATGCATAATATGCCTATTTGCTTACTTGACCTACTTGCTTTGTATGCTTTTACTTTTGAATTACTTGCATTGTTATTAATTGTGCTTTCTACTGGGATTGAGGAGGTTCAAAAGGCAGTGGCGATGGAATCGCATGAAGGATAGGTTGGTGAAGGCTGTGGGACAGCGGTGTTTGGTTAGAGTAGAAATCCCCTAAGATAGACTACCCGGTTTATTTAAGTTAATGTTGTTATAATTATGCTTATTTGTTTTAGAATGCTTAAGTTTGAATCTTGTGATGGATATGGAGCATAGGATTGCCTTTAGCGTCCCGGGGTCTTATATCCTATATCACTGGGCACTGTTACTATACTGAGAACCCCCGGTTCTCATACCATATCTTTGTTGCATTTTTCAGATGCAGGTCGCAACCCACCTCGGTGAGTTGCTTTGGATGGTGACAGAAGCAGAGGATCTTGGATTCTTTTGGAGTCTTTTTGGGTTTATCTTATTTATACATCTCTCGTTTTGTATTTTGTCTTTGCCTAGAGGCTTGTATTATGAGAGAAAAACTTGTATAAGTTGTTTTTAAACTCTCAGGTTTCTGTATAGTTCTGTATACTTGTATATGGCTAGCCGGCTTAAACTCCGTGAGCCGTGGCTAGATTATTATGATATTACACTACTATCTTTTGATATATCTTATCTATACCTTGTGTTTCAAGCTAGTAGCTTCGTTAGTACATTTTGCGCTTTTCAAATCAAAAATTTGAGCTATATCCTTCATCGGGCTTTTAGATTATACTATTCCTATGAGCTTAGAACTGTCGTAATCTCTTATTAACTTTCGCTTTACGACGTGAGGTAAAGCTTAGGCTAATTAGGGTGTTACATTTAGTGATATCAGAGCAGTTCGTCCTCGTGAGCCTGAGGGATGGACCGATTGTGTTTCATTGCAAACTCTGTGTGTCTTTTCTTTGATGCTATTAGGTTATCTACTTGATATATGCATAGCATGCTTGTTTGTGAGTTCCTGTTTGGGATAATTGAAGCACTAGGCTTTTGATATTGAGACTGATCACCTTGATATCGATTGTTTGGTGTAGACAGGAACCCTAATGGCCACTCGTGAGCAAGGTCGGACACGTACCCGAGAAAGTAGGAATGAGCAACCGGCTGATAACCATGCCAAATTCATGGAGGCCATGGATAACTTAGCGAACACCATGGAAGCAAATGCTTCTGCAACTCTGCAAGTTGTGCAGAGGTTAGGCCAACCAGTGGGGAATGTCAATGGGAACGGAGAAGGAAATGCCACTGATAATGCTGAGGGAAATGGCGATAACACGGGAGGAGTTCCGATGACCTTGGCGATGTTTCTCAAGGTTCATCCACCCATTTTTCAAGGATCCACTAATCCTACTGAAGCGGATCACTGGTTCCAGGCTATGGAGTGTGATTTACAGGCGCAGCATGTTCCCCTCAATTAATATGTCGAGTTTGCCGCTTATCAGCTAGTGGGAGAGGCCCAGCTCTGGTGGCAAGCAGAGTGTCACTTGCTACAACTTCAAAACACCGACATTCCATAGGAGGTATTCCAAGCTGCCTTCTATAAGAAGTATTTCTCTGAGTCTGCAAGGGAAGCAAAGGAGATGGAACTAATGCAGCTGAAGCAGGGTTCCATGTCTGTGGCAGATTACACCAACAAGTTTGAGGAACTCTGTAGGTTTTCTATGGTATGTCAAGGTGCCCCGGAGACCTACGAGAGCTGGAAGTGCATTAAGTATCAGAGGGGTTTAAAGAATAGCGTTATGTCTGCTGTGGCACCTATGGAGATCCGTGTCTTCTCTGACTTGGTAAACAAGGCTAGAGTAATGAAAGAGTATGCCAAGACCGTGGCGGCATCCAAGGAAACTCATGGAGGAAGCTTTAGTCGGGGGCGTGGCAAGTATTTTCATCCTAGAGGGCAAAGCTTCAAGAGAGGAGGATATGTGCCTCAAGGTCAAGGAGGTTTCAGGAAGAACACTCAGACTCAGTTTTAGTATGCTAAGGGGAGAGGAAATTAGAGTAAGAATTCTCCGGATTTGACTTGTGTACGTTGTGGGCGTTTCCATCTTTACAACTCATTTAAAATTGGTTTAGGTGGTTACTTCAGTTGTGGGTTGCCTGGCCACATTGCGAGGGATTTCACTCGTGGGAGGAACCAGAATGTGGGCCAGAGTCAGCATCAAGGTCGAGTCTTTGCTGTGAATGCCAAGGATGCTTCTAAGGCGGATCCGTTGATGAGAGGTATATGTCTAATTGGTGATAATTCCTTAGTTGTATTATATGATACTGGAGCTTCGCATTCGTTTATTTCATTTACTAAAGTTGAGGAACTAGGCTTGAAAGTGTCAGAGTTAGCTTTTATCTGCATGTACATACTCCGCATCAGACAGTTATGACTAGGTCAGGTTGTAGACAAGTAGGTTTCAAGCTTGAGGGTAGAGACTTTGTGCATGATTTGATCTGTTTACCAATGGTGGGGCTAGAGATGATTTTGGGATTTGATTGGTTGTCGAAGAATCGGATTTTGTTGGATTGTTTTGAACGGACAATTCGGTTTATGCCGGACAGAGAAAATGGAGCAGTGGTAGCTACGGGATATTACCTGAACTCCGTAATGGTGTATTGTAGTGGGAAGGAGTGTCAGGGTTATATTCTGTTGGCTGCTAATGCGTTGGATGATGCTCAGAACTTGGGTCAAATACCGGTGGTTAGAGAATTTCTGGAAGTATTCCCGGAAGATATCCTTGAGTTCCCACCGCAAAGGGAAATTGAATTTGCGATTGAATTGGTGCCGGGAGCCGGACCAGTGTCGATTGCGCCTTATAGAATGGCTCTGATAGAGCTAGAAAAGTTAAAGACTCAGTTGGAAGAGCTTCTGAACAAGAGGTTCATTCGGCCGAGTGTATCACCGTGGGAGCGCCAGTTTTATTGGTAAAGAAGAAGAATGGAGGAATGCGATTATGTGTGGATTTCCGACAGCTGAATAAAGTGACCGTGAAGAATAAGTACCCGCTGCCAAGGATAGATGACTTGATGGATCAATTGCAAGGAGCTGGAGTGTTTTCCAAGATCGATTTGAGATCCGGTTACCATCAGATAAGGGTGAAGGAGGATGATATCCCTAAGACTGCGTTTCAAACATGCTATGGACACTACGAGTTTGTGGTAATGTCCTTTGGATTAACGAATGTACCTACTGTTTTCATGGATTACATGAACAGGGTATTTTGTTCCTTTTTGGACAAATTCATGGTGGTTTTCATAGATGACATCTTGGTTTACTCTAAGACGGCAAAGGAGCATGAAGAACACTTGAGGATTGTGTTGCAAATCTTAAAGGAGCAAAAGTTGTACACTAAGTTGTCAAAGTGCGAGTTCTGGAAGGAGGAAGTAAGGTTCTTAGGCCACGTAGTAAGCAAAGGAGGAATAGCTATAGATCCTTCTAAGGTAGAAGCGGTGATGGAGTGGAAAAGACCAACGACTGTGACGGAAGTCAGGAGCTTTTTGGGTTTAGCCGGATATTACCAAAGATTTATCAAAGGATTTTCCCAGATTGCGCTACCAATGACGAAATTAACGAGGAAGGAGGTGCCATTTGTGTGGACGTCGGAGAGTGAAGAGAGTTTCCAGACTTTGAAGCAGAAGTTAACTTCAGCACCTGTTTTAATCTTGCCGGAACTGCATGAACCATTCGAAGTGTATTGTGATACGTCACTGAAGGGTTTGGGTTGCGTGTTGATGCAACACCGGAATGTGGTGGCTTATGCATCGCGTCAGCTGAGACAGCATGAGGTGAATTACCCCACTCATGACTTGGAATTAGCGGCGATTGTGTTTACATTGAAGATTTGGAGACAACACTTGTACGGAGTAAGGTTTAGAGTCTTTTCTTATCATAAGAGTCTCAAGTACATCTTTGATCAGAAAGAGCTTAATATGTGCCAGAGAAGGTGGATGGAGTTGCTTAAAGATTATGATTTCGAGTTGAGTTATCACCCTGGAAAGGCGAATGTGGTAGCGGACGCTTTTAGTCAGAAATCTTTAAGAATAGCTTGGATGAGAATTAAGGAAGAGGAGCTAGTAGATAAGTTTGTGGATCTTAAGCTGGATATTGGTGAAATTTCCGGAATAGCTTGTTTGAATCAGTTGCAGATTTTAAGTATGTTTAAGACAGAGATTCAGAGAGCTCAGCAAGATGAACTGAAGCTTCAGCAATTATTTCAACCAGTTGGTGATAAGAGGCGTGAAGAATTCACTAAGGATGGTGAAGGATTATGGAGATATAAGGAAAGGATTTTCATACCGGATGTAGGAAGTTTGAGACAAGATTTGTTGTCGGAAGCTCACAACAGTGGGTTTCTATTCATCCCAGAAGCACGAAGATGTATTATGACCTAAAGAAGATGTTCTGGTGGCCTAGGATAACGGTGATGTAGCAACAGTGGTATCCAAGTGTCTAACTTGCCAGAAGGTGAAGATAGAGCATCAGAAACCGTCAGGAATGCTACAACCACTTGAGATTCCCCAGTGGAAGTGGGAAGGAATTGCGATGGATATGCTAAGAGCATGTGTATTGGATCAACCCGGGAGTTGGGATCGTTACATGCCGTTGGTGGAGTTTGCCTACAATAACAGCTTTCATGCGAGCATTGGGATGGCTCCGTATGAAGCCTTGTATGGACGGAAGTGCCAATCTCCACTTTGTTGGTATGAATCTAGTGAAGCAAGTGTTTTGGGTCCTGAGGTAATAGCAGAGACTACTGATGACAAGTCATCTTATGCTAGCTTTTCAAGCATTTTTCACTTTTTTTATTAGGTTTTATGCACTTTCTTGCATAATAGTAATTTGGAGTAGATTTGCATGGTTATGTAAATTCAATCAACCATCATTTATTTGGCACAAAATCACATGGTTTAAGCTATAATTAGTTGCTTTTTTGAATGATTTAGAAATTTTGTGAATTTGGTGATGCTTTGATTGGTTGTTTTAATTACTTGTAGGTGAAGAAATGATGAAAAAAAAAGGAAAAAAGGAACCTTAGAGCACGCTTTGGACCTTCGGCCACGCTTTGAAAAGCGTGACCCAAGGCACAAAAGCGTCATGCATCAAACGGGGCAAGGACCAGCGCTCACTAATTGAGTGCTGCGCTCTCTAATTGAGCGCTAGTTAAAGGAGCGCCCAGCACCAAGGCACAAGGCCAAGGGCGCTACGTTATGTGTTCTACCTGAGCGCCACAAGGAACCAAAGAAAGCAATAGCACTCTGTTAGCTTTGTTACCTTTTTTGTGGCTCCCCACAAAGAAAATCAAGGCGCTACACCAAGCAATGGAGCAGCCAAGGTTCGAACCAAGCACATGGAGGAATGAAGAAGCGCTACACCAAGCAAGGAAGCACTCAAATGGGACAGCTATGGTTCGAAATGGGGACCTTGTGCTAGCAAGGAAGGAGCACTACAAGGCTTGGCAAGGAAAATGACCAAAGTGGCTTCACCAAAGCTCGAAGGGGGAGACATAAGGAAAACAAGTAGTGCTGCATTTGAAGTCTTCACTGAACGCTAGTAGGCTTCACAAGGGAATGGGCACAAAATGCAACCAGCAAGGCTCGAAGTGGGAGCCACTCTCCAAAGCAAAGTAGCGCTACGTTTAATGAGTCCACTGAGCGTTATTAGTGTGCAAGGAAATTGGCCAAATTGGGAGAGCCAGGATTCGAAGTGGAGACCAAGGCTTACAAGCAAGGGAGATACGTTAAAATGATTAACTGAGCGCTATGCCTTCAAGCTTGGCACGAGCCCAATAACAAAGCAAAGGGAGCGCTACGTTTAGTTAATTCACTGAGTGCTTCCCTGGAGGTGTCCCTGAGCCCAATTTCAATAAAATGCCACCTTGAATCAAATTCTTCACCAATTTGAAAAAGCCCACTCCAAAGTCTGAAGATAAAAAATAGAAAGTGTATAAATAGGAGTTAGTTTGATTTGTAAAAAAAAAAACCTTTCTTTCAATTTTAGTTTTACCTTTTGCTCAGTTTTACATTTTAGCTTAATTTTAGTTTTCATTTTTAGTTTTCATTTTGAATTTCGAAATTGGGATTGAGATCTGAGTTTCCTTTCTCTTTGTTTTTACTTCTGCATTTCTTACTTTCTGTTTCTGAATTTTGGATTGAGATTGAAGGAATTATGTTTCAATTCTTGATCTGAAATTCCTCTTTGTTCTTCTTCTGCATAATTCAGTGAATTGAGAATTGGATCTGAAGTTCATTTATTGGTTTCATCTTCCTTTCTTCTGCAAATTGTTTTCTGTTTGATCAAGGAAGGAATTGAGATCAAGATCTATTTTCTAGTCTCATTGATCCCCTG
Source organism: Arachis hypogaea (assembly GCF_003086295.3). NCBI lineage: Eukaryota > Viridiplantae > Streptophyta > Magnoliopsida > Fabales > Fabaceae > Arachis > Arachis hypogaea. The sequence continues at coordinate 84,663,345 of NC_092052.1, forward strand.
AGATCTTCAATTTCTCTTTTAGATTTTGCAATTGAGCTAAGTTTACTTTCTGTTTTGTTCTTCAAGAAATTTTACCTTTCTATTTAGATTTTCTACAACTTATTTCATCTTCTACTTCTCTGATTTACTTCTCTTCACATTCTCTTGTTAAATTCTAAATCCCAACTCCCACATCCCTTTACTATTCAAGCAATTTATATTTCTTGTACTTTAAATTTTAGCTATTTACATTTCTTGCAATCTAAGCTTCAGTCATTTACATTACTTGCACTTTAAGATTCAGCTCTTTTACTTTCTTGCACTTTAAGTTTCATGCAATTTACTCTTCTGCACTTTAAATTTTTGTCAATTTCCCCTCTCCCTTTTATTTTCATGCAATTTATCTTCTGCTATTCAAGTTTCACCCAAATTATCATCTATTTGCTTAACTAAATTCATCACCTAACTAAAATTGCTCAATCTATCAATCCCTGTGGGATCGACTTCACACATGTGAGTAATTACTACTTGATGCGACCCGATACACTTGCCGGTGAATTTTAGTATTGGAATTCAATTTCCAACCTATCAAGTTTTTGGCGCCGTTGCCAGGGATTGATTTAGATTGACAATGATTATGTAAGATGATAATCTAGATTAAGCATTTTTCTTTTGTTTTCTTTTAAGCATATTAAATGTTTAACACATTGTGTCATCTAACCCTCTAACCACATTCTAGCATTAGAATATCCAGTTTTCATTTGGTTTGTTTGTGATTGTGTAAGTCATGGAGGATGAGGCAGAAATAACCAACAATGCTCAACCTGCAAGGAGGGTGTTGGCCTCTTACACTATCCCCAATGCAAGAAACTATGGGAGTAGCATACTCACTCCCAACGTTCATGCAAATAACTTTGAGTTGAAGCCTCAACTTATTACTCTGGTGCAGAATAATTGCTCCTATGGACGAGGTCCACTTGAGGATCCAAACCAACACTTATCCATCTTCCTCAGGATTTGTGAAACTGTCAAAACAAGTGGTGTGCATCCAGACATCTACAAGCTGCTACTATTTCCATTCTCTGAATGATAAGGCCTCTCAATGGCTGGAGACATTTCCTAAAGAAAGCATCAATAATTGGGAAGACTTAGTGAGAAAATTCCTACCCAAATTTTACCCACCTCAGAGGATCATTAGATTGAAGACAGAAGTGCAAACCTTCACACAGATGGATGGAGAGTCCCTCTATGAGGCACGGGAGAGATACAAGGCCTTGATTAGAAAATGTCCCCCTGAAATGTTCAATGAATGGGACCTACTTCAGAATTTCTATGAAGGATTGACTCTGAAAGCTCAGGAAGCACTAGACCATTCAGAAGGAGGTTCTTTGCAATTAATGAAGACAGCAGAGGAAGCCCAAAACCTCATAGACATGGTGGCAAACAATCAATACTTCTTTGCTCATCAAAGGTAATGCCAACCAACTCCCAAGAAAGGTATCTTGGAGCTTGAAGGTGTTGACACTCTCTTGGCACAAAACAAACAGATGCATCAACAACTTCAGCAACAAATGGAAATGACGGTCAAAAAAATTGATGGATTGCAAATTTCTACAGTAAATACACAAGGCCAATCTCAAACCTCACATGGGTGGACGCAATCTGAAGAAGGTTTCGGGACATTCAATTATGAGCAACAAAGCCCTGAGTAGGTGCAACATATGAATAACACCTCAAGTTCGTTCCAACACAACTTCCATGTTGACACACACAACCCATCCTGGAGGAATCATTCTAACTTGAGGTGGGGTGAGCACCAGAATCAAGGACAAAGGGACCTCAACTATAGCAGCCTCAGCAACACAAACAACCAAAGCCATTCATCCAACAATACTAACCAATTCAAAAACCCACAAAACACATACCACCAACTCCATAACAACTCACAAAACCACCAGAATAACTTTTCTACATCCACATTCTACCCACAAAATATCCCTGTAGATAATTCAAACAATCTTCAGCAACAACCATATCATCTCACACAACCACAACCAAATCCAGACTCTCAAAGAATCTCTAGTCTAGAGATATTAATGGAAAAACTCATCAAAACTCAAGAAATGGCCAGACAAGATTAAGAAGCAGCAAGAAAAGATCAAGCCATAACAAGCAAAAACCAAGAAGCTTCAATCAAAAATCTTGAGAGGCATATGGAGCAAATGGCTAAGCAAATTATAGAAATGGATGAGAAGAGAGCAAATACCTTCCTCAACACCCCAGATAAAGAACCACCAAGGCATGAATTATCTTCTGAGAAAGAAAAGAAGAAGAGGGCAAAAGGGTAGATAAACAAGAAAATCCCCACTGAAGGCTTTTCACCAGGGGATAAAGTGATGTTAACCACCCAACCAATGAAGGTGTCTCTACAATTATCTGAGTATTATACTGTGAACCGGATCCTTCACTTGAACACCTAGAGATAATCAAAGAGAAGACTGAAAGGAAGTTCACAATAAGAGGAGAAAAGCTAAGGCACTATGATTTTTGGCCTCCATGATCAAAGAACAAGATGTCAAGCTAGTGACATTAAAAGAGAGCTTGTTGGGAGGCAACCCAACTAGAGGTAGTTTTCTTTTCCAAATTCTTTCAATAAAAAGGTTGAGTAAATTTATCTGTATTGCAAGGAGCTAAGTTTGGTGTTGCACACCAAAACTATCTAAGGGAGAATGAAAGATGCTAAGTTTGGTGTTCCACCAAAAATCTCATTTGAAAACACATTTTCACCTTTTGCATAAATAGTTGCTAGCTCCAAGCAATCAGAAAAACTACTTAACCATTGTCTGTTTTCTAGTTTTTATTCTCTACTTTTTAGTATTGTGACCTTTCAGCAAAGGCACAAGGTTTCATACAAATGGTAGGCTTGTTGCATAAGAGACATTGGCAAGGGACTAAGTTTGGTGTTCACACACCAAAAATAAGTTCAAAAGCCTACAAGCAAATCCTGTATACTAACCAATTGCCTAAGGGCTTGAGAAATAAGCAACTTTTAAGGATTATTGGTGCACGAAATTGTGATCATCAACAATGGCGCCAAAGACTTCGTGCTCTCAAACGTGAATCACACTTTGTCACAATTTCGCACAACTAACCAGCAAGTGCACTGGGTCGTCCAAGTAATAAACCTTACGTGAGTAAGGGTCGATCCCACGGAGATTGTCAGCTTGAAGCAACCTATGGTCAGCTTGTAAATCTCAGTCAGGCGGATTCAAATGGTTATAGAGTTTTGATAATTATAAGATAAATAAACATAAAATAAAGATAGAGATACTTATGTAATTCATTGGTGAGAATTTCAGATAAGCGTATAGAGATGCTTTCGTTCCTCTGAACCTCTGCTTTCCTACTGTCTTCATCCAACCATACCTACTCCTTTCCATGGCAAGCTTTATGTAGGGCATCACCGTTGTCAATGGCTACATCCCATCCTCTCTGTAAAAATGGTCCAATGCGCTGTCACTGCATGGCTAATCATCTGTCGGTTATCGATCATACTGGAATAGGATTCAGTGATCCTTTTGCGTTTGTCACTACTACAAGCACTCGCGAGTTTGAAGCTCGTCACAGCCATCCCTTCCCAGATCCTACTCGGAATACCACAGACAAGGTTTAGACTTTCCGAATCTCAAGAATGGTCGTCCATGGATTCTAACTTATACCACGAAGATTCTAATATCTCGGACTCGGTCCCCTGTATTAGATACCTAAGAGATACTCATTCTATCTCACCTTCATGTAGAACGGAAGTGGTTGTCAGGCACGCGTTCATAGGTGAGAATGGTGATGAGCATCACATAATCATCACATTCATCATGTTCCTGGGTGCAAATGAATATCTTAGAGAAGAAATAGGCTTGAATTGAATAGAAAAACAGTAGTACTTTGCATTAATTCATGAGGAACAGCAGAGCTCCACACCTTAATCTATGGTGTGTAGAAACTCTACCGTTGAAAATACATAAGAACAAGGTCCAGGCATGGCCGAATGGCCAGCCTCCCCAAATGGCATATAACTGATCAAAAAAAGATGATCCAAAGATAATAGTAAAAAGTTCAATGTATACTAAACTAGTTACTAGGGTTTACAAAAATGAGTAAATGATGCAGAAATCCACTTCCGGGGCGCACTTGGTGTGTGCTTGGGCTGAGAATTGAGCTTTACACGTGCAGAGGTCTTTCTTGGAGTTAAAAGCCAGTTTGTAACCTGTTTCTAGCGTTTAACTCTGCTTTGCAACCTGTTTCTGGCGTTTAACTCCAGAATAGGGCAGAAGGCTGGCGTTGAACACCAGTTTGCATCGTCTAAACTCGAGAAAAGTATGAACTATTATATATTGCTGGAAAGCCCTGAATGTCTACTTTTTAACGCAATTGAGAGTGCGCCATTTGGAGTTTTGTAGCTCCAGAAAATCCACTTTGAGTGTAGGGAGGTCAGAATCCAACAGCATCTGCAGTCCTTCTTCAACCTCTGAATCTAATTTTTGCTCAAGTCCCTCAATTTCAGCCAGAAAATACCTAAAATCACAGAAAAATACACAAACTCATAGTAAAGTCTAGAAATGTGATTTTTATTTAAAAACTAATGAAAATATACTAAAAACTAACTAAATCATACTAAAAACTATGTAAAAACAATGCCAACAAGTGTATAAATTATCCGGTCATCAATTATGCAGGAAAATATTCAATCTGTGAAACGATTCTACATCATCATCCAAAGGAAAAATAACATAGAGAAATAATGATGACAGAAGGAAAAGCTGAGAGACATTCCCAACCGGTTGTATTGACACTTAATCTTTGTTGCTTTGAACTATTTTAACTTGGAATTCCTATATGTCTTGCTGAAGTATTCAATTAGGTGCAAGTGTAAATGTTTGCTAATAATGCTAGCCTGCATAGTATGCTCGTCATAACTCATCTGCTTAAATTCTATTCTGTTTTCCTTCTGCATAAATAAAAGAAAAATGTTTGAAACAAGAAAGTGATTGTCCAATGTTGTAGAAATTAGAATGAGAATTCAGTGGTGGTAGTTGTTTGATTTAATGATTAGCTCAAATAACAAAAGCTACATAATAACATGTTCTTTGAAGTGTGAATTAGTTTGCTGCTATAAAGTCTGCTATAAATTTTTATGCCGGTATAGAAATTAGCAATGAATCCAATCGTGAGTATAGTCTAACCGACACGTAAATATCGCATCAAACAATTCTAAAATCTATGATCGAGAGTATTAATCCCGGGTCGTTCTCCCTAGGAATTGCCTTAGTATGCATATTATTGATTAGGAAGTCTTTTGTTGTTTTGAGATTCGGTGCAAAAATTCAAGCTAACATAAGTAAACAACAATTAATTGAGGTGAAAGCCTTGGCTAAGGGTAAGTATTGGAAGTTCCATCATTGTAGTTTTCTTAAATTGTGATAAGAATTGATTATTGCTTCACTTAGTTAACCCCCTAATAATGGAGGAAAGTCAAGTGAAAGTAACTAACTTGAGTCACAAGTCCTAGTCTCACCCTAGGAAAGTCTAGCTTTAGTGCACTCTAAGTCAATTAGCAATTTTTAATTCCTAATCAATAATTGATATCCACTACTTAAGTATCTCCAATAACTCAACCCCTAAGCCAAGTAAGGGAAATCTACTCCATAGCTAGGGTTGTCATTTTCACAAATAATTGGTAGGCAATCATAGAAGACATGATAAAATTGAGAGAAAAGAATTGAATTAAAGCTATCTAATCCAAGCAATCATCAACAATCAAGCAATTGAATAAAATTCCTTCATTCATTAACCAAAATTCAAAATAACAAGGTCACAAATCTAGATCCAAGTGAATGAATCAGAAGAACAATAATTGAGAGTAGAAGAAGAGTAGATCTACAACTTGCATCAAAGTAAAAGTGAATTAGCAATGGATCTCACCAAAAAATCCAAGTAGAATTGCAATGGAGAAGGTGAAATCCTAGAGAGAAGTTGGAGTTTCTCTCTCTAAAAACAAAATATAACTAATTACCCCAAAATATCTAGAATTATGTCTAATTGTCCCAACCCCCTTAATCCTTGGTCTTCTTATGCTTTTCCCTCCAGAAGTCTGCCCCAAAACAGGGCCTGCAACTGCTTGAAATCGCTGGTCACGTTTTCTTCTTAAAAAATCATGTGCGGCCATCGGCGCGTATGCGCACAGTACGTGTACGCATCCATGGGGCTTTTTGCAAGTGTGCGCGCAGGTGCGCAGTACGCCCGCGCGTCAAAGGATTTCTGGCCTAGCCGTAAAAGGGCGCTGGCTTCTTGTTTCGGCTCCATCCAGCTGGCTCTGAGGATGCACATTTACGCCCACGCGTAATGTGCGCATGCACGCCCATGCCCAAATTCCAAAACTCTAATTTATTCCATGCTCCTTCTACTCATGCGTGCTTCCTTCATCCCTCTTAGCCATTTTTGCCCTATAACTTCTGAAACCACTTAACAAATGGATCACGGTATCGAATGGTAATAGAGGGTGATTACAATATATCAATTCTAATGTAAAAGAAGCATGTTTTCATCCATGAGGCAAAATTAGGAAAGAAACACAAAATCATGCATTTTTATATGAATAAGTGTGGAAGATTATTGATAAAACCCTCAAAATTATACATGATAAACCCTAAAAACGGGGTTTATTAATGACGTATTCCACATGTCACAACTCCGTAAGTACACGTCGAATGTGGCTCATGTGTTAGAGCCCGAGTCGGTTGAGTTGAGGGAAAACTTAACCTTCCAAGTGACGCCAGTGAGGATCGATGACACTAGTGTGAAGAAGCTGCGAGAAAAGGACATTTCATTAGTTAAAGTTGCTTGGAAGCAAGCAGTAGTTGAAGAGCACACTTGGGAATTGGAGTCTGAAATGCGAAAAGAATATCCTGAGCTTTTCTCAGGTAATTCAAATTTTGAGGGCAAAATTTCTTATTTGGTGGGAGAATGTAAGAACCACAACTAATCAACCGGTTAATTAAGTAATTAATATTGCCCAAATTAGATTCTGAAAATTTAGAGAGAGAATTTGAGTATTTAAGGGTGATTTTTGGACTCAGTAGGTTTTCTGAGTCAAAAAATGTGCTTTCTGCGAAAAACCGTGAAAAACTGCGAACCGGCAGTTGAACTGGTTGAACTGGTTCAAGTCTGCCCGGTACTACACGAAAAAGTGAAAACAGTCAAAAACCTTATAAAAACATTAGAAATGGAAAACCAGACATTAATTTTAAAGGTTTGGCCCGAAGTTAGGTCAAACGTGCTAAAAACGCTAATGGGTTGGACTGGACCCAAGTTGGGCCCAAGCCCAACATATAAAAGGCTCTTTAAGTGAACCAAACCAGCCACAACTCCACTAAACACACACACACTTCAGAAATAGAAAAGGGGAGGAGAGGAAGAAGAAATAGTATTCACCCTCTTCTTCTCTAGCTCATATCTTGAGCTAGCTCCGATCACCGCACTGTTTGCAGCTACGCGTTCCTCGTGAAGAGCTCTAGAAAACCCATGTAAGAAACTGGTAAGGAAAGCTCAAAATTCCTTCAGTTCTTCTCCTCTAAATTTCGGGTTTTTAGGGTTTTGGATTAAGTGAGTTTTTGTGATTTTAGATGTTTAGGTTTGCTCTAATCCTTACTTAGCATTGGATTTTAGCTATCAAATCTATTGGAAAAGGTAAGAGCCATTAAACCCTTGTGAATTTATGTTTAATTGGAACCCTAGGTTGATTTGAGGTGATTTATATGCATAGAGTTTGATTGTTGTGGCTTTGGGAGCTTTTGGAACTTAATTGTGCTTATCGGAGTAGAAGTGAAAACTTGGATTTTTTTTTTTGTTGAAAGCTCTTTGGTGCTCAATTTTGAGTTTTGGACATATAGGGGATCGGCCATGGTATGGTTTCAGTTTCCTCTATGTAGTATATAATATTCATGGACACTTAGGCTAGTGACCCATAAGATAGGTTTGAATTTAAATGGTTGTTGAGTTGTTAAATGATGATATGTGGTGATTTATGATGAATTAATGATTGCTGGGTTTGAGTATGATGAGTGATGGTAATATGATAATGATGATATAAGTGATGTTGGATTTGATGAATTGGCATTATGGTTGTAAAATTGTGATATATTGGTGTTGATGTTGAAGATGATGAAATGTGAAGGGAGATGTGGTAATGTTGGTGTATTAGGGCACAACAGGTCAATTTTGATGAAAGATGGAGTTTTTGAATGGTTTGGTATGAGTTGGAATGTGTATGGTAAGAAACTGTGTAAATTGTGAAGTTTGGTAAAATGGGGTTTTTGGTGAACTTTGTTCGATCATAACTTTTTCCTCGATTTTCAAAAATTGATATAACTTATCTAGAGTTAAAGATCTTTGAAAAGCCTTTAAATCGATATAAAGTTTGTGAAATTTGGAATTTTGTGGAGGAAGTTATGATCATTCAAAGTTGGTGTTAAAAATCTGAAATTTTGCAAAGTTCCAAAATTTCATGATTTCTGATATGCGCGAGCGCACACCCTTGTGCGGACGCACACCCTGTGAAAAATTTTGACCTGTGCGGACGCACACACCTGTGCACACGCACAGGCAGGGAAGTGCGTTCTATTTGCAGCGCTAGCACAGCTTGTGCGCGCACATATCTAGGGAAGAATTTCAACCTGTGCGGACGCACACGTTGGGAAGGTCAGTCTGTTAGTGGCGCTGGCACAGGTTGTAGGACTGAACAGATTTTGTAAGTTTTGCCACATATGCGTACGCACACCCCTGTGCATACACACACATATTAAAATTTTCTGGGCGTGCGCACGCACAGAACCCTGTGCGGCTGCACATGTTCTGTTTCTCAAATTTTTCTTGTGTTTCAACTATTCTACCTTCCCAACATGGTTGTAAGCTCCTATAACACCATTTTAAGACTTTTAGGTCTAGTTTTGAGTATTAGAACATGGGATATAACTTAAGGGTTCTAGTACATAATTTTATGATGAATTAGAAAATGGAGGCCTAAGTTTCTGGCGTGCTGAGAATGGTTTGACGTTAGGTAAAGGATGATTGATATATGAGATGAGAAATAATGAAATTTTGATATTTGGAAACTGAGTTATGAATGGATAGTGGTTGAGATTAGTCGAGGACTCAGATTGAGATGATGGATCTCTGTATACTGAAAATGTTTTTTTGGAAACCACTGAAATAATGTTTTTACTGAGATTATGAGACGCTATGCGCCCGGCAAGGACGGTGGTTAATACCGCCTGTCGAGGTAGCGGCGACGGCGTAAGAACGGTGGTTAATCCCACTTACGTTGAGATGTGAGGTTTGAGGCAAGAGTATCCCGCTCGCATCCCTTCGGATCTATAAAGCATGCAGGCGCCGGTACCTGGACAGTGATCCGAGCACTATATCTTGGGGGTTCCCGTATGAGAAATCCGAAGGGCGACGTCTCCATGGAGATGTGTCGGGTTGGAAGTTGAACCGACAATGTGATCTCACAGCCAATAGGGAAGGCATTCATCGTATGCTTTTTCTATCTGTTTGTTTGCTTTGCTGACTTGTAATTGTATGCCTAAATGCATAACATGCCTATTTGCTTACTTGACCTACTTGCTTTGTATGCTTTTACTTGTGAATTACTTGCATTGTTATTAATTGTGCTTTCTACTGGGATTGAGTAGGTTCGGAAGGCGGTGGCGATGGGATCGCATGGAGGATAGGTTGATGAAGGCTGTAGGACAGCGGTGTTTGGTTAGAGTAGAATCCCCTAAGATAGACTACCCGGTTTATTTAAGTTAATGTTGTTATAATTATGCTTATTTCTTTTAGAATGCTTAAGTTTGAATCTTGTGATGGATATGGAGCTTAGGATTGCCTTTGTCGTCCCGGGGTCTTATATCCTACATCATTGGGCACTATTACCTTACTGAGAACCCCTGGTTCTCATACCATATCTTTGTTGTGTTTTTCAGATGCAGGTCACAACCCACCTCGGTGAGTTGCTTTGGATGGTGACAGAAGCGGAGGATCTTGGATTCCTTTGGAGTCTTTTTGAGTTTATCTTGTTTATACATCTCTCCTTTTGTATTTTATCTTTGCCTAGAGGCTTGTATTATGAGAGAAAAACTTGTATAAGCTATTTTTAAACTGTCAGATTTCTGTATGGTTCTGTATACTTGTATATGGCTAGTCGGCTTAAACTCTGCGAGCCGTGGCTAGATTCTTATGATATTACACTACTATCTTTTGATATATCTTATCCATACCTTGTGTTTTAAGCTAGTAGCTTCGTTAGTACGTTTTACACTTTTCAAATCCAAATTTTGAGCTATATCCTTCATCGGGCTTCTAGATTATATTATTCCTTCTATATATATTATGTATGAGCTTAGAACTATCGTAATCTCTGATTAACCTTTGCTTTACGACGTGAGGTAAAGCTTAGGCTAATTAGGGTGTTTCAATAATCATTAAAATACCAATAATCATCATCAATTTCACATATTCCTCATTCCAAAACTCCATATCATCATCACCATCATACAAGTTATCCTCAAACATCAAAATCACATACAATTAAACATACAGCCAAAACATTCAATCCTATCTTAAAGTCAACTAGTCTAAGGTTCATGAAACATTACATATTACATAAAGGAAACCGAAATCATACTTTGTCCGATTCCCAATATGCGCAAAACACCAAAAGCTTGATTCCAACACGATCAACAAGCCTCAAGCACCAACACCACCTCCAAGACTCACCAACTATCAAGCCATACACATATAACATACTAACATCAAGCTTAGGGTTCACAAAAATAACTAAACACAAGGGTTTATTAAAACCTTACCTTACCCAACGAGATTAGGGATAAAATCCAACAATACTCCAATGCTAGATCACCCCTAAATAAACAAAATCACAAAATTTACTCAAAAACCAAACCTAAAAATGCACAGAAACTAGGGCAAAAAACTGGAGCATGGGCTTTGAGTTCTTACCAAATTTTCTTAGATAGAAATGAAGAGCTCGACAAGAGCTTCACATGGCCGCAAACAACTCGTCAACCGGAAAGTGATGATGAATAGTGACAATGGGGTTTCACCCCCCACCATCACCATATCTGAGCTCTCTCTCTCTCTCTCTCTCTCTCTCTCTCTCTCTCTCTCTCTCTCTCTCTCTCTCTCTGTGCTAAAATTGGCTCTTTTTGCCACTTAAGTAGAGTATATATTTGTTGGAATTGGGCCCACTTGAGCCTGGTCTAACCCGCTAAGTGATTTTGGTCCATTTGGCCCACTTTGGGCCAAAACCTTTAAGATTAGCGTCCGGTTTTCGATTCTAAATTATTTTTATTCTTTCAAAATAATAAGTCAACTTTTAAAATCTTATTTTCCAAAATACGCGGTACTGGACAGACTAGAGCCAGTACTGCCAGCTTAAGCGCCAGTACACATTTTTTACAAAAACTTTTCAAAAAGATACATTTTCTAACTCAGAAAAATTCATTGAAATCAAATTTCACCTTTATATTTTTAAATTAAAACTTCTAAATTTTGAATTTACTCCGCACACTTAAAAATTATTTTTTTTAGTAAAGCGATTAGGCCGGTTCTTACGACAGCAACGACGGCTTCCCCCTTAGCCATCACTACCTTCTTCTTCTTTCCCTTCTCCTTATCTCTTTCGAGTTTTTCTTTTCTGCTTCCTCTCCTCTCTCGATCCCTCTCTGTCTCTTTGTGTAATGTGTTTTGTGCAAGAGTGAGTGGTGGAGAGATAGTGACTGTGTAACGTTGAGGGAGTGATAAGTTTGAGGGTACGTGTGTGGTGAGGAAAGAAAAATAGTGTGTATAAAATAAGAAACTTAGGGTTAGGGTTAGAGTAAAATATATAGGAGTAATATAATAATTTTTATGAAATTTTTGGGATAAAAGAATAATTTAGGATTAAGATTTAATATTATAAAATTTTATTTATCAATATACTAATGAGTTCAAATAATTATTTTTTATTTATATTTTAAAGTGAATATATTATTTGTATTTTAGAAAATACAATTTAAATCTAAAATATCAATTATTCAATTAAATTGTGTAACTCTTCATTAGTTTTCAATCACTAAAATTTTAATTTTAATTACGCAAAGTATTCAATTACAACAAAATATTATAAAAATAATGATTAACTTAAGTTGAAAGTATCGTGAAATCAATTTAATTACTTTTAATAAAATAATTTCTATGAATAAAAAATTCAAACTGATAAAATATATCATAATTTATTCATATTTAGATTTTTAAAAATATAGAATGTTACACTTGTCTTGTGGACACAAGATCTTACAAAGAGTGTATATTTTTGAATCATTTGCTCCACTCGCTCCTAACGTTCATGGTTGCATGTAGGCCTATAAATAGAGGTATTGTTCCTTTCTTTAAGTACACAATTTTCTTTCATGCTATAAACTTTCATTGTAATCAAAATTTATAAGTTTTTAAAGTGTTTTTCACAAACATTTGATAGATATTTTGAGATTATTCATAGTGATTCATTTGTAATCATATACTCTTTTGAGAGCTTATTATTTCTAAAATTCACTATCACATATTGTAAAAGAAGAGTTTGTAGCTCTTCTTGTGTGTTGAGAGACTTAGATGTTGTTTTCTCTAAGTGATGAGGCTTGCTAAATATTATAGTCGATGAGGATACCTAAGATCGTTAAGCACTCAAGAGAAAACACTTGAAGTTGGTATTACTTCGAGTTCTTAGAGAATGAGTCTCTAAGTGGAGTGGCATAATCAAAGTGGTGATCATATAAAGTGAGGTGTTCATCAAGTGCTCTATCTTGTAGTAGTTTGCCAAGCACCCGATAAATTTGGTGATATAGTAAAAATTTCTGCACCTTAGTGGGAGAACTGGATGTAGGTAAAAAAGTTACACCAAACTAAAATATATCGTGATTGGACGTAGGTAAAAAAGTTACATTAAATTAGAATATACCGTGCTTATACATCTTTCTGACCCTTAAATTCTTTACATTTCTTGCTATTTATTTTTTTAAAGTGGTGTAAAAAATTTGCTCCTTCTAAGTGCTTGGAAACTTGTTCAGGCCATGGATAAAGTTCTAGTATAGAACCACTCACATTTAAGCTTTCCTTTATTTTATATAAGTGATACGAAAAATATTAAGTAGGTGGTTTAAATGCTTAAAGTATAAATTCACTAAAAATAGAAGTAAGTCACCCTTGTTCGCAAGTTATATTTCCACAATTTGAGCTTCCATCTATTTTTCCAAAGTTTTAAATGTCATTAATTCTCAATGCAACCTCCCCTTTTAAATATATTTAGGTGGAAACTCAGGTGCGGTTAACTTCACGTGAAGTTGATAACTGAGAGCCGTTTGATGATTTGACTGATTTGACTAAATTTTTATCTAACGGTTTTCATCTATCAACTTCACATGAAGTCGACTGCACCTAAGTTTTTACCATATATTTATCTTGTGCTTATCGATTAATAGTGGTTATGGTGAGATGGCAAGGACATGGAGGTGGGAGGTGGGAGGTGGTGGAGATGATAGAAGGATAAAATAATAAAGAAGATTAGGATGACCATGAAAAAAAAGGGAGGGATATTCATATCAAAATTTTACAAAATATTTAAAATACCACATAATTATTATGTACTAATCAACGTGCCATCCAAACTTTTCATTAGTCGGTTCAACATTTTCTATTAATGAAAACGGATTTAGTTAATGTTTAATCATTTTTATCAAATTTAATAATTTTTTTAAAATTTAATTTGTCTTTTGCATTGTTTAATATTATTTTTTCAGTGTCAAAATTTTTTGAATAAAATTTTAATAATTTATTGAGTAAATTACGAATTACGCCCCAGATTTTGTAAAATGCTGACTAATGAACGGAAAATTGACGGTTTAGAATTTCACTAATGAAATTCCGTTGTAAAGTATAGTTTATAAACTAACAGTAATCCTTCCATACAAAAATTTGTTTGTCACAAGTACAAACCCCTAATAATACTAATAACCGAAGTATTTAAACCTCGGGTCGTCTCTCAAAGGAATTGCAGGGTAGTGTCCTTGTTATTGGTTATGAGTTGCATATTTTTGGGGTTTTGATAAGAGACAAAGATAAATGGCAAGGAAGTAAACTAATAGCTACAAAGGTCTTGGCAAGGGTTGGTGGTCAAGGATCTCTATCCCTATCACTAACCACAACATGAGAATTGGCAAGGATCAATCCCACTAAATCATCCCCTAACTAGTAGTAAAGGAAAGTCAAGTGAGTTATATCAATCCAAGTCCATAAGTCCTAGATCTCCACCAATTCAATTAGTGAGACCTAGAGTTAATGGCTCACAATCATCAACTACTTGGACATTAGTAACTCAAGAGTTCCTAAGTTACCTTCCCAAGCTAAGAGCATAAAATTCTACTCTAAAATCTAACCAAGCATTTTATCAAACACTTGGAAGGCATAAAAGGAAAGCATAGTAAAATTGCAAGAAAAGTAAATCTACTCTACTCAATTGTAAGGAATTAAACAACAATAATTAAAGAAAACAAGATCTACATGAATTATCTCAAATTGCATTAAAAGAAAATAGAAGAAGAAAGAGTGCATCAACAACAAAGTAAGCAATTACAAGAATGAAATACAAAATTAGAGAGAGGAAGAGTAGAGGAATAAGAAATTGTAAAGGAAAAATAAATCAAAGCATGAATTAAACCAAGATCTAAGAAGAGATTAACCTAAACCTAAACCTAATCCTAATTCTAGAGAGAAGAGAGAGCTTCTCTCTCTAGAAACTAACTAAAAGCTTGATAAAACTAAACTAAAACTAACTGAGTGTCTAAGTGTGTCATCCCTCTTCAATCCTTGGGTTAAATAGCATCAGAAATGAGTTGGATTGGGCCCAAAATGCTTCAGAAATTGCTGGCCACGAGTTGCAATTAAGTGGGTCATGTGCAACATCGATGTGTACACGTACAGTGCACGTGGGCATCCTTAAACACGATGCAACTATGACAAATTTTATATCATTTTGAAGCCCCAGATGTTAGCTTTTCAACGCAACTGAAACCGCATCATTTGGACTTTTGTAGCTCAAGTTATGGTCGATTAAGTGCGAAGAGGTCAGGCTTGACAGCTTTACGATTCCTTCATTTCTTCATGAGTTCTCCATTTCTACATGCTTTTTCTTCATTCCCTCAATCCAATATTTGCCTCCTAAACCTGAAATTACTTAAGAAACATACCAAGGCATCTAATGGAATTAAGGTAAATTAAATTTAGCTATTTTAAGACCTAAAAAGCATGTTTTCACTCTTAAGCACAATTAAAGGAGAATTTACAAAACCATGCTATTTCATTGAATAAATGTGGGAAAAGATGATAAAACCCTCTAAATTCAACACAAGATAAACCCTAAAAATGAGGTTTATCACTGACAATAATAACCCTAATATTTGTTAACGACAATTATACCCTCAAAAATTTTAAAAACGCAACAAATCTGCCAAACCGCGAAGAGAGCCCTTCTCCGTTAAACGGAGGTTGGTGATGTGGCAGACGGAATTCCAACGTGGCATCCGTTAAGGGCTTCAGTCCCATTTCTCCTTTATCCCTAATTCATGAAACCCTAATTGCCCAATTCGAAGTAAATGACCAGGCTAACCTTAAATGAAACACTCCATTTAACTATGACCATTTAGGACGCAGGAAACTGAAGAGTTTCTTAGTGTTGGTCTCTGTTTCTCTTTGTCTCGTGTGTTTCTACATACGCCTCTTGGAATTGTTAACATCACATGCAATCTCACATTTGGCATTGATACTCGGTTAAGAAATCTCCATTGAACAATAAAGGTTTCGGTAAGCATCATATATTTCTGTTCTTCTTGTTATTAGTTCGTTGGGGTTTGCATATTGTTGGTGATGAAGTGAAAAATTTTTTTTGAAATGGGGGTTCGATGATGGGTGTCTTGATGTGTTGATTTATCTGATTTTGACTTATTTGATTATTTTTGTTAGATGGCAACTCATATCACGTTTGTATATCACCATCGGGGTTGGCTAAAGAAGGATGCAGATGGTGTGGTGAGGTATAACGGTGGTTTAGTGAGTATGATCGACAGGGTGCATGTTGATACATGTAATTTGTTCCTTGTTGAGGGTTTGTTTCTGGATTTAGGTTATACTAGGTATAATGAAGTGTATTGGTTGGAGCCAGGGATGGATTTAGCTAACGGGTTACGGATGCTGAGAAGGGATGCCGATGTGGTTAAGTTATGTGATGCTGCACTGAAGAATAAAAACATGGTCCACTTGTATTTTGAGCATCCTGTTGACGCCGATCCAGAATTAGTTGATGAAGTTGAGGGACCTCCTTCAGAAGATCAGCAAAATCATGACGAGAATCTCCCACAGCATGAAGAACATGGAGGACCAGATGATATAGAAGTAGATAGAGCTTCTTCAGAAAATCAGGAAAATCATCAAGATGATCCCCCATAGTATAAGGAGCAACAGCAACAGGAGGGTGAATCAATGTTGAGTAAAGGGGGGAATGATCAATCGGAGAAAGATGACGTAGCTACTGTTAACGTACCCATTCAAACTCAAGCTACAATAGTTGAAAATGAGGAACCCAATTTAGGAGACAACCATGAGACACAGTTGAAAGCGAAGAGGGCAATCTCATCCTGAAGAAGCTAATGGTCGGGGAAGAAAACGCAGGAAGAAATATGGAAGGCCCCAACTATCTGGTAGAGCGCAACCTGCCCCACAGAACAATGGTGACGAACATGCAGGTTATTATATTTATTGTATATTTTTGTTGGTTAAAACATGCAATTATTCATAATTATCATGTTACTGAATTATAGATCCTAGGATGAATATTGTTTACTGCTGAGATTCTATTTTAATTGCCAAAAGTTGTCTGTTAATTACTTACCTAATCATATGAATGTGTCATATTGTTGAGTTAGATGAGGATGCCTCGTGTGGCATACAAGGTCGGAGGCATCATCCAAGACCCCCTCCATCAGGTCAGAGGATTCTACCACCCAGGGAGGAGAATCAGGCTCCAAGGGTGGTTGTTCCTAACCAAAATGACCATGATGCTGGGCCAACTGAATATCAATACCACTCTGAGGAGTTGCACACCCCTCCTGGTTCTGATTTTGAGGATGAAAACCCAGTATTCCCTCAGCACAACCCTGATACATAGTTTGGCAAAATTAGACTGGAATTAGGTATGAAATTTGGCACGATGCAGCAGTTTAAGGATGCAGTCCGGAAGTACAGTATTCAAATGGTTAGAGAGGCATTTTTTCTCAAGGTTGAACCACATAGGTTCAGGATCATCTGTTACAATGAAATGTGTCCATGGGAGGTTTACTATGCAAGGAGAAACCAGCCACCTAGTTACCAAATAAAAACATTGGTTGATGAGCATACGTTTCCTAGGAGTAATAGAAGTAGGTCAGTCACTTGTAAATGGGTTTAGAAGACATGTCAGACTCAGAGCAGGAGAGGTTTTGGGAGGAGACCATGGATGCAGTAGAAGAGGAGCTCACACAAGGCCACCCACACTCTGAAGCTGATGAAAAGGTAGTACATATATCCATCAATACTGGTTACAGTAAGGTGACATGTGGTACTTAGAGTTAATTTTTTGTTGGCCAATCTCAACATATCCGGTTCAACAAGTCAGTGTGCAGGAAGGAGAGCTCCTAGAACCGACCTTGCAAGGAGAGCAACCAGATCTAGCAAAGGTGCTACATCAACTCCTAAAACTCCCTCCAATACTGCTGCTGCCGCTGCTGCATCTACTAGCAGGGAAGGAATCAGGGTAAAGATGCCTATTATGAGGCCCCCATCAGCCTGATCCTATGTGAGGCCCACAGCTACAGCTCCAGCAACATAGCTCCAGGTCCAGCAGCCACTCCAAGGCCCAACCCACCATTTAGGCCTTCACAAATACGGCCCATTGGACCTACTTCAATTGTTGTCCCTGATTTAGGAGTTTCAAACACCACAAGGGCTCCAGTGGTGTCAAATGAAATCATGAATGGAGCTAGTAAAGCAATGACTTCTAGGTTCTCTAAGTTCATACCAAATCAGTCTGGTTGAAGGAGACTTGGATCTCTAATTAGTTCTTCTTTTGGGTTATAAGTTGAAATTCAGTTGCAATACTTTTTTCTACTTTTTGGGTTATATGTTAATATTAGTATTGATGGTTATTGGCCTTTGTTGCACAATTTAAGTATTTTTGGTGTCTGATATTAAGACTAATTAGCGAGTATTCAGTATTTTGGTTGGAACAATTTATGTTAATGCTAAATGTTATGCAGACCAAATATTTTGGTATTATTCTTGTTCCTTTGGCAGTGTTTGATTTCTTAAACCCATCTCAATTTAGTTGATATATCTGAGTTTTCCTTTTTACTTATTTGTATTCACTCGATTCATGCTTTTGTCAGTATTCAATTGACTGTAAGACACAGATCCACTTTATTAACAAGCAAGAAAAATAGCTACAACAATGTCAACATAACTTCCATAAAATAATAACACATAACATCCATTAATAAAAACTGTCCTGCATACATCCCTTCTTCTATCTAACCAAACAAATCACACTCATAATCAAACTCAGTACAGTTTCACATAGAATGATGCATAGAAACAATTCAACTCTCTTCATGTGCTCCGTCATCATCTTTCCATCTCTGTATATGGTTGGTGCAGAATTTATAACCACAAACTAACCGGCAAGTACACCGGGTCGTACCAATCAAGACCTCAGGTGAGTGAGGGTCGATCCCACGAGGATTGATGGATCAAGCAACAATAATTGAGTGATTGGCTTAGTCAGACAAACAGAAAATGGTGTTTGGGAGTTCAAAAGCATTAAACAGTAGATTCAGAATATCAGAAGGCAGGCAGTAAATAAGTTGAGAATAATATATAGAGAAACAGTTAAGGCTTCAGAGTTATCTATTTTTCGGATTGACTTTTTTTACTAACTATTTTAATCATGCAAGATTCAATTCATGGCAAACTATATATGACTAAGCCCTAATTCTTTAGACCTTCTTAGTCTACTCTAACTTTCATCAACCGCCAATTCCTTGGTCACTTAATTCCAATTAGAGGGTGAAGTTTAATTCTAGTTATTATACCACAAAAATCCTAATTATCCAAATATAAGAGGATTATATGTCACGTATCCTGTTAAATGCAGATAATTAGAAATTTAGGAGAATATGTTTTCAAGCTGTTGTTCAAGTAAAGAGCTTTTCCAAGTTATACAAGAACTTAATTAGAAAGAGGGTCATACTTCCGTTTCACCCAAAATAAAGAACGAAAATAATTCTTGAATTATATGAATCAATACATGAATTAAAATAGAAAAATAATAGAATCAATCCATACAATAAACAGAGCTCCTAACCTTAACAGTGGAGGTTTAGTTGCTCATGGTTCAGAGTGGAAACCAGGATTCTCTTAAACTGTGAATTGTGAATAATGTGGAATGATCCCCCAGAAGAGAAGTTTCTTTTCTCTTTTATATCTAATCCTAATTAATTTAAAATCTATTTTCTAAAACTAAAATAATATTTTTTCCTATTTTAAAATAAAAATAAAATTTAAATTAGAATTAATTAAATCTTCGAGCACTCCTAATTCGGATGCTAGGACCACCAATCATGCGCCTTACTTGGAAGGGGCTGTGCCTTACTTGGAGTGGCCAGTGAGAGTTGGGCGTGTCGAGGTCCTATGCTGTGCCTTACTTGAGGAGTCATGCGCCTTACTTGATCACGGCAGCATGGATTGGAGCCTAGATAAGTGATCATGCGCCTTACTTAGTGAAATTCTACGCCTAACTTGAGTTGTTGTGCATTGCGCGTGCTTGTTGGTGTCTTGCGCCTAACTTGAGAATTCTCAAGTTAGGCGCAGCCTTGGCTACATTGGATTGAGGTGAGTGGCAGTCTATCTCAAGTTAGGCGCCACCCTTACTGGTTTGGTGGAGAAGAAGTATAAACTATTATACATCGTTGGAAATCTCTGGAAGTTAGCTTTCCAACGCCACTTGAATCACGTCAATTGGACCTCTGTAGCTCGAGATATTCAGGTTTGAGTGCAGAGAGGTCAGGGTTGACAGCATCATTTGCCTTCTTCTTTTTTTCTACGGAAACTCCATCAAATCCAGATACTACCTAAAATAAACAAAATTGTACACGACTCAAAGTAGCATCCATAGTGGCTAAAAGATAATTAATTCTTGATTAAACTCAACAAATTGAATACAAATTCACTAGAAAAAGATAGGAAAGATGCTCACACATCAATGGTCTCAGTCTCAACACTGGTAAATCTCCCTTTCAAGACTCCACATTCATTGCATACTAGTGTTCCATTCTTGGATGATTCCTCCAGCCCAACAGATTCCTCGTAGGTTTTGTCCATCCACTGAAAATAACGGCACCTAGTGTTCTTCGTCTGCCGCGACAAAAGCCATTCCTCAAGCTCAATTCTCAATAGGGAAGGGGGACATATTCACTAGAAAATTCATATATACCTTCCACAGAGGACACCTGAAAAACCATCTCCCTGGGTTTCTCCTCATCTTCAACTTCAACACCACCATCTGAAGACGGCAGAAGCATGTCCCGTCATAGGACTTGCTCCCGTGTTCTTCGAACCCTTCAGACCTACTATTTTTCATTGACTGTGTCCTTCGATTGTTATTGGACATGCCTCTGCTTCTGGTGAATTGGGAAAAACGTTAAGGTTTATCTTTCTAATAAATTGGGGAAAACGTTCTCTCTCATCTCCATATAAAGGAGAGACGGGACTGAAGCCCTTAACAAATGCCACGTTAGAATTCCGTCTGCCTCATCACCAATCTCCGTTTAACGGATAAGGGTTCTCTTTACAGTTGGACAGATTTATTGTGTTTTTAAAATTTTCGAAGGTATAATTGTCGTTAACAAATATTAAGATTATTATTGTCAGCGTCTTATAAAATTGGGACATAATTGATAATTTACTCTAATTTATTCTATCGAGTTATAACCAATTGAAAGTGTTATTCTCTAAACCACTAGCTAAACACCTGCCTAACACATTCCATCCTTCTCATTTCTTGGGGAGCAATCATTAAGGCCAATAAGAATTATTTTCCCGGTAACTCTTCCTGTCTTTCATTTCATTTTTTAGTAGTTAACGTCAGTCAACAACATAGAATAATTTAACTGTTATTCATGAATATTCGTATATTTTAATAAGAATTGAGCTTTTTTGGCAAACCTTTTCCCCCTTTGATTTTCCTTTACTCAGCTTTTCAAACAAAAGTTCGAGTCCCAACAAAGACTACATCAACTTCAAATTCAAAGACAAAAGCATAAGTGATCCAAGGAAAAAAAAAAAAAAAAAAAAAAAGAAAAAGCCCTTCAATTGGCGGGACCATTTCCACAACAATCATGAGTAATATGGGGATTTTACATTAATATCCTTCCATTGAGTATCTATTATCACGTATATGTACATTGGCTTCTCGATCACTTCTTCCGCGGCTTTCATTCAAGCAATGCAAGTTGGCAACAAGCAGCAAGAAAAGAAACACAAACCTCTCTTCTGCGCTCAATAAAATGAAAACAAAACTCCAATAAGAAAAAGAAATCGCCAAATATAAAACGTTAATTTTCTCAATATATGCAAAATAGATATCAAATCTGTACGCAGAGTTGAGAATTAAGATAACATAAGCAACGAAAATAAAGTACCGAATTATTCACAAAAGATTATGTCTATGACAGAGAATTAAGATAACACAAGCTACGAAAATAAAGTACCGAATTATTCACAAAAGATTATGTCTATGACAATTTCATCCATTAACAAAACACAATTTCAAAACTATATGTTGTATTTAGAGTCTGTTCTATTATATAAAAATTGAGTTTTTGCATTGACATAGAATATTTTTGAAAATATTTTTCAATTTATTTTTTTTAATTTATTGAATATAATTTTTTACGGTAAATTAATTATATCAACTAACTGATTTGATTATATATTTAAATATTACACAATTTATTATAATTTATATTAATTAATTAATTATAATTTATTATATCAATTATTTTGATTCATTAATTTATAAAGTATATAATAAAATAAATGATTTGTTACTTATTCTAATTGAATATAATAAATAAATAAATAATTTGGTTAAGAAAATAATTGTCTCTTAAGGTATTTTTTATATTTTTTTAAAATATTATTTTTTATAATAAATATGTTATAAACTATGTTGGATTATGTTCAATTGATTATTTTATGATTATTATATTATGTATTTTTTTTTCAAAAATTTTTAAAAAATATCGATATATATTTGCAGGTATCTGCATTTTCTGAGGAGATAATTAAATAAAAATTTGCGACAAAAATGGAGAGTACAAGAGACATTATTTTTTAAACGGAAGTGAAAGTGAAAAAGAGACCTATTATGCCCTCACAAGATCCCATTAACATCCCTAATTAGGACCGAAAATTTAATATGATCCAATTTGAGAGGATATAAGGGACTCACTACGTCAGATTTGTGATCTTAACAATGAGTTTAGGCTTATCTTACTTGTTTGGAGTCTTACTAGACTCAAGTATATCTTGAATTAATATTTTGAGTCATTATTATAATAAAAACTATACTATTAAATATTATAACATTTAATATATATAAAAGTTGGATATACTTACAAACAATTTTTTGTAATTCAAATAAAAAAAAATTTTAATTATTTTTTTCTCCTTTAGTTTTAAATATTATTTATTAATATAATAAAAAATAAAAAAAATAATAATCACTGACATAATTAAAAAATCATCCTAATATATACATGACATTGCATATATCAATGATTATTATATATGATAAATAATTTTTTTATTTTTCGTAAAGATCATATAGTAAATTTATCTATAAATCATTTAATCTTTATAACATATGATTTATTGCATAAATTTTCTCTTCTTAATGGATAAATTAACAAATTTAAGATACAAGATGTTATTATATTTTTTAACATATGAAATAAACAACTTAAGTTATCGTTTAGGATAATAAACATAATAGTACAAATATCTATTTACTTATTTGTATTGAAAAAATATATAAGTAATATAAACTAATATTTTGTTGGTTAAAAATAATAATAAAAATTTTAAATTAAGTTAATTACATATGGGATTATGTGATACGTGTTTAAAATAATTATATTTATATATAAAATATATTTAAAAAATAAAAAATATTGTATAAGTTAATAATTTTATATGTATTATTTTTTACTATGTGATTGATTTATGTCTCAATTATTTAGCTTACTAATATTTTTTATTTAACTAAATTAATATCATACCCTTAAATCTTTGTACCTTTTAAATTAGATTTTATATAATCATCTCTATATCCATTTTAAAGAAAATTCATTTGTTTTTTAATATTAATATATATAATATTTATATTATTATATAAAGGATAAAGTATATTTTTTATCCCTAAAGTTTGGCAAAAGTTTTAAAAATACTCCTAGGTTTTATTTTGTTTCAATTTTGTCCTAAAATTTTTTATTTGCATCAAATATACCATCGAAGCTAAATTTTTAAAAAATTTAAGACCAACCTAACAATAATGTATAAAAATTATGTTTGATTTGCTTGTGTTGAGGATTGTTCTTATGAAATTGTTGTTGAATTGGTCTTAAATTTTTTAAAGAATTAGCCGCCAGGAGTATATTTGACGCATATCGAAAACTTTTGGGTCAAAATTGAAACAAAATAAAACTTAGAGATATTTTAAAAACTTTTGTCAAACATCAAGGACAAAAAATATATTTTACCCTTATATAAAATATTAATAATGACTTACGTAGTTATGTCTTATGTATTTACATTGTGTACTTTAGATTTTTTTTCTTATAAATAATACTCATTTTTTTTGTGAATTTACGTTGTTAAAAGAAAAATTTTATAAAGATATTCTATAAGGGTACTGTGTCTTTTATATAATTAATAGTTTATAATTTGTTTTTGAATTTTTCAAAATTTTTAAAAGAATTAATTTTAATTAATAAGATATGTTATAATTTTTTAACTAAATACACTATAAATTATCGATATTTTATAATTTCATAATGTATTATTGATATTGTTATGTTTCTTTTATATAGTTGTCAAGTTAAAAATAAATTTGTGAAAAAGAATTTATAACTTTTTTAATATATATATATATATATATATATAAACCTTTTGAAAAACCAACTCAATAATTATAAATTATGTCTAAATTAGTTTTATGAAATGAAAAAATATAATAAAAAATAATTAAATATTCATCTAAAATTCGACCCATTCATATCAAAATTTATGGAGCTGGCCCTGATTACATGTTAAAAATTTATAGATAATTTATTAAATAATAAAAAATAAAGTCACTATATCCATATATTACAAAGTTTATAAGAAAAAAGTTTTAGATAATAAATCAACCCTCAAAATATTATACAATAATTCTATCAAAAAAATAAATAAATTAGATATTATTATTTACGTACTAATATATATATATATATATATATATATATATTATCGATGATTTAGTTATAATTAATTTTTAATCTAATTTTTGGTAATTGAAATTTAAATGATTAAAGCCATTAAATACTGAATATTTTGCATCTAATTAATTTTGGTTTTACTATTAAAATTAAAAAAAATGAGTTAATCAATTTGAACTCAAATTTAAATTTGAGTGAAAAATAAAAAAAAATTAAATTTTATATCACTAACTAGAGTTAATATCAAAATAAAAAATATTTTGTCCATCATATTATAAAATAGTATGGTCATTTGTTTTTTAATGACAATTATTGCTAAATAAAATGGTGTAAGAAATCGAAAAATAAATAATTGCCAATTTAGGTGATAATAATTATTTTTTTTTCAATAAAATAAATTATTCAATAATAAAATTGTTATGATTTCTCTTTACACAAACTAATACTTAATGATAGTGCTCGAGTTATGTTAATAAAGAATATTAACTAATCTAATAGCTTTTGTAATGACATAAATTTATAAATTTAGAGGCTTAAAAATCATGTTACAAAATGTGAAATTTTAACAGATAAAAATGTTGATCATATTACTTTAATTTCACAAATAAATATAATATCAACAATTGAAATTGTCTTAAGTATTGCTATTGATGAGTAATTGTATGTTTTAAAGACAAATACTATTCTTTTCATGGTATTTTCTAATTCAATAGATCGTAAAGATAAATACTATTTTTTTTATGATATTTTTCAACTCAATAAAATGGAACTAATCTACCGCAGATTGAAGCTCTATTTAAGAGTCTGCCGCTAACTAATAGATTACTACATATAAAATAGAATTCGAATATCTAATACTTATTCAAACAAACGAGTAAAATAATCACTCAACTAACTCAAATTAATTAAAGAAAATATTAATTACTTTTAATGTTTTTAACATTAAAAATCGTTAAATTTTAGTTTTAATTATAATTTTATAAAATATTTATAATAATAATTTATATATATTTTTTATTTAATTTTTTAATAAAAAATTTCATATATTTTTATGTATTATCCTGTATAAGACATAGAAACATATACTAATAATCATAAAAATAAGGAATTGCATTGTTTTTGAAGTTAAGAGGTGGCCAGTTTTACAAATATTAGATGACTAATATTTTTTCTTTGTATTTGTCTTTTATTTAAATTAAATCAACATTAGTTAAAATTCTATTTTTTTCACAAAAATATTGACTCCTAACGTTTTTTCATATTTATTTTGCAAGGATATTACTTAAATCAATTCTCATTTTTGTTAATTCCTAATTAATTTGAAAATTAAATTAAATTAATTTTAATTTTAAAAATTTCCAAAGATACCCTGAAAATCATTTCACTTATAAAACATCCCAGTCTAATATTGACTATGCTATAGGTTATTTTTTAATCAACTATGTTAGTATATATTAAAATTAATTACTAAAATTAGTTATTAATATAAAATATGTGTTAGATTATAAAATATATATTAAAAATAAATTAAAAAATATATATTTATATGTATTTATTTATAAATATGTAATGACTAATTTTAGTATATAAATAATATTTTTATTTTTTAATAACACGGTCTTTATAAACTTCACTTGAAAGTAATTAAAGATAGATCATCGAAAATTTTGAATTTTTTTTTTTATGGTGAAATTAGAAAAGTAAAAAGATATGTGGTGGGGGGCCAACCTTTTTAGTTTTCTCATAGAGAAGGCCAGGTGATATCTTATACAAATCCTCATCAACAGGTTTGGGCGTAGGTCTCTGCAGTGGAGTTGGGCTTAGTTGTTCATTATCAATACTCCCCCAATTCTTCTTTCTTGTTTCTTTTTCATGTTGGTCACACACCTTTGCCTGCAATGACAGCAACGCATTTATAATAAGAAATATTCTCTAACAATTATGAATGCTTTACATAAAGTCATATTTGAAGCCCACACATGGCTCTCTACACATGTGAATCTATAAATAAAGCTGTTTCTGTAAACATAAATTTAAATACTTTTTGTGATTTATTGATTTCTTTTATTTGGCTAAAGTATTTGGTTGCTATTAAATCGATAAAAAAATATTTTTTTTTAATAAATTTTTTTTATTTTTTAGTGTATTTCGCAAATTTTTAATAATAAAAGTAAAAGTATTAGAAAAAAAAACATCTTTTGTAAAAAGGTACAATTTATATCTTTTTTTAAAAGATTTTTTTCTTTAAAAAATCTTTTTTACATAATAAATAAAAAAATACTTTTATCTTATTTTATCCAAACATAATTAATATATAAAAAGATTTTTTTACATAAAATATTAAACATAAAATTACTTTTACTTTTATAAAAAATCTTCTAAAAAAATATCATTTAAAAAAAATCTTTTTTAAAAATGGATCCAAACAAACTCTTAGTTAATTTGTACTCTAAAAGTACATGTTAATATAACAAATTAAAATTATTTAATTAAAAATATAAAAAGTTTAATATTTTAATGTATTATTTTACATTCGTTAAAAAAATTTAAAAACATTCATTAATGATTATTTTATTATATATTCTTAGGATACATGTTAATTAAATCCATAATTTAAATATGATTTAAAAGAATGTGCTTTATGAGTATAATAATAAGTATTTTATAAATTTTAATTTAATCTACTGAAAATATAAAAAAAAATTAAAAGTTTTTATTCAAAAATTATGAAAAAATGATAAATTACTAAAATTATATCCAAAACTTTATATCGCTCATAAAAATAACTCTAAAAAATATGAATGACAAATAAATTTCAAAAAATATGGGTACCAAAAAAAAATATGATTACTAAAATCACTTTCAATTTTTGAACACATGCCAAAAATATGTTTCATTTTTTTAATGACAAAATGTCTTCAAATCATTTTAAAGCGCGATAAAAATATCAAAGTTAAATATATATTCATAAAAGATGTTTTAAAGACAGAATTTTAATCCGATTTTTTATAAGCATAATTAGTAAAATAAAATATTTTTATCTTTAAAATTTAATAATTTTATTTTATGCTGAATGAATTTTTTGTTGCAATTTTTTTTGTTAATAACCAAATAAACAGAAAAAAAAAAAAGAATTCTAGAGATCAACTATTTTAGGTATTTTTAAATATTTATACAAATATTCGTATAAAATATTTTAGTTATTTTTGTTTTAATTTATAATATTTTAAAGATATTTTTATCGTTATGAAAATTAAAAAATATTTTTGTGAAGGTATTCAAAAATGGGAGACAATTTTAGTAGTTTTAAAAAAATTATATACATATACTAAAACAATTTTGGAAATCTGATATTGATGCAATTTTTATAAATATAATTAGAAGAATCAAACTTTTTATCTTTAAAATCTGTGATTTTACGCCAAGTGAATTTAATTTTAAACATTTATTTATTTTTCTTATGTTTTAAAATTGTTTTTGACAATTATATAAATTTTTTTTTAAAGTTTTATAATTTGTCTGCAAAATAAAAGTAAAAAGGTCAATTTCATTCCTGAAAAATCACAGGTTCTTCAAAGTTTAAATTGGTTACATTAGCCTTTACTTCATTTTCGTTGCTCATAGCATCAAAATTTGTTGATATATACTTATCAAAAAAAATAGTTTGCTGATATGATATAATAAATAACACTATAATACATAGTTAATATTTTTAATTGGTGGTTGACATAATAAATTTATAAAATTATATAAAATTAATTCTAAATTTAAGAATTTTAATGTCTCATAATCTTCTCCAATTTAAAGTTTATTTGATTTAATTGTATAAATTTATCTTGTAGACAACCAATTTAAACTAATAAATGTGTACTGTGGTTAGTATTACTATTATGTCATTAAATTATTATGTGACTTATCGTATTATATTAATAAATTTTAGAAAAAAGAGATAAATAAATTTTTGATCTTTTGATTTGCAGATATTTAAATTTTTAAAAATTTAAAAATATATTTAAATTTTTGGCTTTTTTAAAATTTGAATATATCGATCCCTCATGTTCACTTGGTTCTTCAAATTCAATGAAAAAAATCAAACGTGATTCCCATTGTGCTAATTTGGTTGATACGGTTGCACACATGAGAGAATTATTAAAATGGGACAAATTAGACCCAAAGATCAATATGTCCAAATTTTAAAGAAATTAGAGACTTATTTATTACATGTCTGCTGACCAAAAAATCAGGTATCAATTTGCCTTTTTCTCTAAATTTTAACATGGTTGATAATAAAAATAACAGAAAATTAATATAATTAACTTAAAATTTTAAAAAATATAAATTTAAATAAAAAAATTTAAAAAATTAATTTAAAAAATAATAATTTTTTAAAGATAAATTTTACCATTTCCTCAGCAAAATAAATTTGTAAACCAACAGCTTTGGACATTATCATTAATTCACCACTAGCAACCACCTGCTACGCCTCGTGAACATGATACTGTTTGTTATAATTTCTAGTTACGCGTGAATCATGGATGTCTAGCGGGGTCCTCTTTGAAACAAAAGGACCCCGTGAAGATACCAAAAAGCCGAAGTTACTTTCTTTCTTAATCTTCACGGTCTACTCTAACCCAACCAGTTTATTCCTGTATTGAAAGATAATTGGAGCTTCTTTAGGCGAGACACTTAATTTATAGTTATTGCTCAGCACCTTGTTTCACATGGACAAAGTCTTCGTGAGTGGTGACCAAAGAAAAATTGCATTCTATGATTAGTTACTGGTTTTCTTATATTAATTATATATTAAAATAAAAAATTATTTTCCTTTTTACTTTGTTTCTTCATTTAATTCTTTTTCTCACATTTTTCTTTTCCCTTTTTTCTTACAGAATCTTTTTTATTATTATTGTATTTTTTAGTATTTTGTTATATAATTATCAATTATTAAAATTTTACAATCATTTTTTTAAGTTATCATGGTGCTACATCTTTTTAAGAGGTGAAAATCATATATAAAGAAATCCATACGTATAGCTTTGCTTTGATTTTATCGGTTTAGATAGCCACTCTTTTAGTAAATTAAAAATGAAATAAAAAAATTGGAAATTTCAATGATTATTGTCCTATGCATACATTTTTGGAGGGGAATAATAATAATAATAACATTAATTCTAATCCATTATCAGTATAAAATTGTTTTATACATGTATCTAATCAGGCTACCACATATTAACAATAATAATTATTTTTATATAAAAAAAATTGTATCAATATATCAAAATTAAATTTATAATAATAATAGTAAAATATATTTTTTTATATCTAATATTTATAATTTTTTAAAAAATATTGTTAATATTTAAATTTATTTAATTCTATTACTAACATTTTTTATTCATGTCAAAGTCTTTTTTTATTTTTTTAAATTTTATTTTTAACATTTTAGATGAAATTAAAGTTTAAAAATAATTTTAATATAAATAAAAATTATTAAAATAAAATTAAATATTAAAAAATATTTTTAAAAAATTTACAAATGTTAAGCACGAAAGTTAACAAATATAATAACAGGCAGAGAGGAAAAGAGAGAGGGGAACTGATGTGTACCCGTGTGCGAGGAACAACGATCATGGCGGGTGTGACAACATCGTTAGCATACAAGTCCCCTGTAACGTAAAGGTCGCCGACCTCAGACTGGTCAGAGTAACTGTATGGAAGCCAACCAGCTTCCCTCGCTGTCTCGAAGCACTCTGTGAATGGAAGGTTGTCATTCCAATCCCAGCTCCCAAATGCTGGTACATGGCTCCTCTTGTAGTAGTACTCCAATATATATATTATCACACATACATCGATAAATAAGACAAAACAACAATAATGCATACTCTAGGAAGAAAAATAATGGAACTTGAACCAGCAGTAAATTAAAACTTAAAAGGATAACTCACTTCCATTGTAGCTCAAAACGGGAGTAACTGGTGAAGAGAAAGAGAGAACGAATACAAAAGAGTGAATGTGTTTGAGAGTAGATGGCCTTAGCTGATCCGGGTGTGTGTGTGGGAGAGCGCTTAATAAAGTGTGGGGTAATGGGTATAGGATGTAAAACCAAAGGAAAAATAACCGGTAATGGTAAGAGTCCGAGTAATAGAAAAAGTAAAAGCGGATGATGAAATTTCACAGCATGTGACAGAGGGACAAAGAGGTAAGGTAAAAAAGGATTGGATCAGAGAGAGCGCGAAAAAGAACGGGGTGAAAAGGAAAGCGCAAGGGTTGCTTTATTATCATGGGTACTGTATTACACGCGCTGGACAATCTTTGGGTAACCGCTCATTTATTATCTATCTATACCTATATAAATATAAAAAAGAATAGAAAAATTTGGTATCCAATTTTGATTTATCTATTTAAATTTTATTAATAAAAAATAATTAATATATTTTTTTATCTATAATATAAATATATAAAGGGAATAGAAAAGTTTAGTATCTAATTTTTGTTTGTTTATTTTAATCCTATTAATAAAGAGTAATTGATGTATTTTTTTATTTATAATCTATAATAATATATAAAAAAAATAGGAGAGTTTGGTCTCTAATTTTTGCTTGCTATCTTAATCTTATTAATAAAGAGTAATTGATGTATCTTTTTATTTTAAAAAAGTCAAAAAAGTAAATTATTAATTAAATTTTTTTCATTTATATTACGGTTATTTTTTTATTCCACGTATAACTTCCAATCACTCCTCTTCTTTTTTATTTTATTCTATTCTTTCATATCTTTGTATTAACTTTTTTTATCTTTCTGTATCTATTTTCATTTATTAAACTAATTATGTATTTGTTAGGTCACATTCTATTTTATATGATTCTTAATTCTATCATTTGACCACAAATTAGCCATTTTTTAGTTTTGTTTTAAATCTTAGTTTATAATTTTAATTCTGTTTTAATTTGTAATTTTTGTTTAGTTTATTTTTAATCAAATTTAATTTATTTATTTATTCTAAAGTATTATTATTATATTTTTAAAAATTTTATACATTCGATTTTTGTGGTAACTAAGATTATGGCACTAATATTTGAAAATAAAAATGCAGCAAAGAGAATGAGAAAAGGAGTTGTAGTAAAAAATTTAATATTAAGGATTAAGTTGTAATTTCAATCAAAGTTTTATTTTTTTAATATGTCTTTTTTTCTTGCATAAATAATAGTTAAAAATAGTGAAAATGTAATTTAAACTTTTTAAATGAGTAATTAAGTCTAATATTTCAACTGAGAGATTAGTTCTCCTCGTTTTTTCTTTGTAACCTAGTTTTACATTTTTTTTAAATACAACCAAATCACAACATTTATAAGGTGAAACTATACAGATATATTTATATTTATTTTAAAAAAAATAATTGTTGATTAGTTTTATACAGGTTGTAAATCAAGACATTGTAACATTTGATTGTTTACTAGAATTATTTTGAGATTTTTCTATCAATAATTAATTTATTATTTTTTAAATTTAAAAAAACAAATCATATTACTTCTTTATTCATGTGCACAATTATTTTTATTTTAGATTCTTTACATATTCAAATTACAACTTTATTATTATGTCTATACTTCAGCATATGTTTGAGGGTGATAATCTATTTCTTCTCGGTGACATAACATACTTATGAATAAATAACTTCAATTTTAAAAAGTGATTTTTGATTACTTATTTGTATTTCATCTCTTTAATTTTTATTTAATTATTTTAATATTATTTATTTATTTATTTATTCGAGGATTCTCTTCAAAAACTATCAATCTAGTATTCAAATTATGTTCTAATTTTGTCTTTACATGTATTTTTAAATTACAACTCCTGTATTTTTTTTCAATTCTATCCTATTCAAGAGGAATAACCCAATAAATATCTAACTTTTTCCTCTTCATTCTTTTTACTATTTCAACTCTTAAAATTTATAATTATTTTTTAATATTTTTTATTCTTCCGTAATTACTTATTGACTATTCTGATGTTTATACTTATCTTTACATAATATTTTATGTATATGTTGATTCACAAAAGATTTTTGAATTTTTTTTAGTTATTTTTAGGTTTAATTACTCTGTTGGTCCATATAGTTTGGCCGAATTTTTAATTAGGTCCCTATAGTTTTTTTCCTTTCAATTGAGTCCCTATACCAATTTTTTTTGTTTTAATTGGGTCCCTAGTCGCAGTGGACGTTAAATAAAACGTTTACATGTGTTTAATTTACCAAAATACCCATGTCTATAACCTTACATAATCGTTGTCCTCATCCTAAACCTCCAGAACCCTATTCTGTTTATCGTTCTTCTCTTCTCCCTTTCTTCTTATTTGTTGCTGAAATTATCTCTTCTTGCATGGATTCCATCCAACATTCTTCGAGAATTTTGAGTTCAAGAAATCTTAACAAGAAAAAATGTTTGTGTTATTGTGGGGAGGCAGTTGTTGTTCTGTCTTCTTCTGAAGTGCCAAGCCATGAAAGGAGGTATGTACCTTGTGGATGAGTGCCAAGGTGCATATTTTTTGAGTGGATTAATAATGAAAATGATATGAAATGTGAGTGGTTGAAGTAGAAGGAGAGGAGGATTCGTTACTTCTGTGAAGACTCTCTGATTCTGAAAAGTTCTAATACACCCAAGAACCCAAATAGAAGGTTCATGTCTTGCCCAAGTAGGAGATGCAAATTTTTTGAGTGGGTTGATGAAGAAAAGAAGGTTGGCGATGTCTGCTTGTTTGCTTCACAGTATCACTCTGGTCGGGTAGAGGGTGAAATTAGGGATGAAAATGCACAAGAAAGGAGGATTGATAGACTGAGTGTTGACACAAAGAGGTTAAAGGTGGAGATTGGAGACGTTAATAACTGTGTAGAAAGAATCTGTGTAGAGTTGAATTCGGTCCAAGAGCAATTTCAAAAATTGAAAGAAAACATGAAGAAGCAGACTAAGATGCAGATGATGTTTTTCCTTTATTGTGTAATCCTAATAGTTGCAGTGCTATGTGAAAAAGTTTGTTGATGAAGTGGTCACTGTTGGCTTTAAACAGAGCAATTATAAAAATTGTATGTTATGTTATTTAGATTGAATGGATGAAGTTTATTTTTTGTTTTCTACTATAAATACAATGTTGTGATATTGAATGAAAATGTATACAACTAAAAACAACTACTACCACAGATTCATCATTAGAATAATATAATTCATAAAAGTGGTCCTTAACATGTTCCACACATTAGATAAGTTAAGTGGATCCAACTTGCACTAGTTAGAAAATAAATACTCCACCTAAAATGTACCATCAAAAAGTGGTCCACCACAAAGCAAAATAAACTAAAAAGTGATCTTCCCAATACCAAAATACTTCCACAGTAGACTATAATACACACAAAAAAACCTACATAAATTCACAGTAGGAGGAGCTACTTAACCCTAAAAGTTTCAATCATCTGTGAGGTCTATGTATTCAGCAGGTTTCGTTGCTCCCTTTCTTATCCCCATCTTCAATCTTTCACTTCTTCTCATTCCAAAAGTCTTAGTCATAGGCAAAGGCTGTATAACTGGTGCTCTTTGGGGAGTTGGCTGACTGAGTGGTTCAATGAAGGGAGTTGGTTGAGTTGCTGGTGTATGAGGAGGATTTGCAGCAGCTCCAGTAGCAGGTGCACCAGATCCAGCAAGGAGTGAGTCGTTTGCAGCACCAGATCCAGTAAGGGGTGACACGTTTGTAGAACCAAATTCAGCAGCAAGAGTAGTTGGTGCAGGGGCTGATACAACAACATCCAAATGTTTAAATCATTCCATCAACGAATAGTTTTAATTATGTAGTATGAAATAACAAAATATAGTTGTACCTATGACAATAGCTGCTCTTCCTCTACTAAGTCCCACACCCCTTCCTCTGCCTCTCCCCCTTGCAGCAGATCCAGTAGCATGTGCACCAGATTCAGCAGCGATAGTAGGTAAGCCATTTGCAACACCAGATTCAGCAGTAGGTAAGCCATTCGTAGCACCAGATTCACTAGCAGCATTAGTTGGAGCAGAGGCTGATGGAACAAAAGTTAAATGGTTAAATCATTTCATAAAAGCACAATTTCAATCGTCTAGTATGCAGCAACAAAATATAGAAATACATGTGACAATAGTTCTTCTTCCTCTGCCCCTTCCTCTACCCAGTCCCGTACCTCTTCCTCTGGCTCTCCCCCTTCCAGCAGCTCCACCAGCATGTGCACCAGATCCAGATTCAGCTGAGTCAGTTGCAACATCAGATTCAGTAGCAGCGGGTTCAGGAGTTGATGCAAGTTCAATCGAAACCCAACAATATTTCAGAAAAGAACTGGTGCAATCAACAATTATAAAACAACAAAATATAAGATATAACTGAGACAATAGGATTTGGGCAGTGCTTCCTATTGTGTCCATACTGGCCACAGTTGCTGCAAGTCATAGAGGTACCCGTCCTTCTGTACTTTGATTGAGATATATTTTCATCAGGTTCTCTAATCCGCACTATTCTTAGTCAACCAAGTTTAACCCTGAATATTGGGGGTATGATGGTATCACAGTTCACCTTCGGCCACCTGTTCTCTCCATTAATTGGAGCAATTGATTTTTCATATGTTGCAAGGTATGCTGCTGGACTATAGTAGTTGCTGCAATACTCTTTAAGATTATCTCCCTTTTCAAAGATGGCACTGCATGCATGTGGGCATGACATACCACTCAAACCCCAAAATCGACAGCTGCAAGTACCAGCTAATAGATCCACCACAAACCTTTTCATGATCATCCTATTTTTGTGATGCACCTCAAATTTCATCTCACCTGCCCATCTAGCTTGCCATTCCATACTTCTTGTTGCAATAACATCCAACCTTTTCTTTGGTTTGGGCAGAATGGATCTTTCATACTTCTCAGCCTTCTTCTTCTTTTCTGTAAATCTTGACATCCAGTAGCATCTGATCCACTCAAACATCGTCAGAATGGGCTTGTCTCTTGCCTCAAGAATCCTGCCATTGAAAGGCTTTGATATGTTATTCATTAACATATCACTCTTTGCCATAAACGTGAAATGGCTCTTTGTCCACAACTTTGGGTCCACTCCCATCAGTTTATCATAACAGTCTCTATTTTTCTCCTTGAGCAGATTCATTATTCTCTCCCACTTTTTCACATAGGTAGCTTTAGCAATGGATAGGATTAGATCCCTTGATGAGTGGATAATTTATACGCTTTTTGGCACTGTTTTTAGTATGTTTTTAGTAGAATCTGGTTACTTTTAGGGATGTTTTCATTAGTTTTTATGTTAAATTTACCTTTCTGGACTTTACTATGAGTTTGTGTGTTTTTCTGAGAATTCAGGTATTTTCTGGCTGAAATTGAGGGACTTAAGCAAAAATCAGATTCAGAGGTTGAAGAAGGACTGCTGATGCTGTTGGATTCTGACCTCCTTGCACTCAAAGTGGATTTTCTGGAGCTACAGAACTCAAAATGACGCGCTTCTAATTGCATTGGAAAGTAGACATCCAGGGATTTCCAGCAATATATAATAGTCCATATTTTGGTCGAGTTTAGACGACTTAAAAGGGCGTTGAACGCCAGTTCTACGCTGCTGTCTGGAGTTAAACGCCAGAAACACGTCACAAGCCAGAGTTGAATGCCAAAAATACGTTACAAACTGGCGTTCAACTCCAAGATTGACCTCTACACGTGTAACATTCAAGCTCAGCCCAAGCACACACCAAGTGGGCCCTGGAAGTGGATTTATGCATCAATTACTTACTTCTGTAAACCCTAGTAACTAGTTTAGTATAAATAGGACTTTTTACTATTGTATTAGACATCTTTGATCAGTTTTATGCTATCTTAGACTTTCATGGGGGCTGGCCATTCGGCCATGCCTAAACCATTATCACTTATGTATTTTCATACGGTAGAGTTTCTGCACTCCATAGATTAAGGTGTGGAGCTCTGCTGTTCCTCAAAGATTAATGCAAAGTACTACTGTTTTTCTATTCAATTCAACTTATTCCGCTTCTAAGATATTCATTCGCACTTCAACCTGAATGTGATGAACGTGACAATCATCATCATTCCCCACGAACGCGTGCCTGACAACCACTTCCGTTCCACCTTAGATTGAATGAGTATCTCTTGGATCTCTTAATCAGAATCTTCGTGGTATAAGCTAGATTGATGGCGGCATTCATGAGAGTCCGAAAAGTCTAAACCTTGTCTGTGGTATTCCGAGTAGGACTCTGGAATTGAATGACTGTGACGACACTACAAGAAAACACGTTTTTTGCCACGCTTTTAAAGCGTGGCGAAAAGCTCAAAAAAGCGTGGCGATAGCTTTTCGCCACGCTTTTTGAGCTACCGCCACGCTTTTGAAAGGGTGACCTATCAAAGGGTGGCGGTTGCTCTATCGCCACGCTTTTTGCAGCCTATTGCCACGCTTTTTGTTTGCCACGCTTTTTTACAAACTGCCACTTGTAAAAGCGTGGCTATAGGTGGGAAATACGGCCACGCTTTTAAAGCGTGGCGATAGGCAGAGATATGGCCACGCTGTAAAAGCGTGGCGATAGGGTAGATCTGGCCACACTTTTCAAGCGTGACAGTAGACCAAATACGGCCACGCTGTAAAAGCGTGGCGATAGGGTAGATCTGGCCACGCTTTTTAAGCGTGACAGTAGACCAAATATGGCCACGCTTTTAAAGCGTGGCGAAAGCATGGTAGTAGAGGAGATTTGGCCACGCTTGAAAAACGTGGCGAAAAAGCTTAGATACAGCCACGCTTCCTAAGCGTGGCAATAGACAGAGATATGGCCGTATGGCCACGTTTTTAAAGCGTGGCGAAAAAGATGGTCAGTAACCTAATTCCCTTTTTAATCTTCATAAATATATAAAACCTAATATGAATTCATAGATAATTTTATAATTTAGTCAATAACCAATTATCAAGTAATCCAACTTTCATAAAATTGTCACCAAAATAAGTGTGTGATCACATAACAACATACACTAACAAAATACCAAAAGTGAAAATCATAACTACTCATGAATTCCTAATACATGAATTAGAATTCCTAATCAAAGTCATCTTCAAAATACCAAAAGTGTGAAATTCCTAATACATGAATTAGAATTCCTAATCAAAGTCTTCTTGTACTTCATGCATCATCATTGCAAGGTAAATTGTTTTGACCTGTGCCCTGCAAAATAAAAAACACAAATGAACAACTACAAATTGATTTGGCTTTCCTGGCCAGAGCACCCCAAAATCCATTCTCGGACTCATTCAGGTTCTTCATGGAAGTATATTCATAGGCTCTTGAATCCTATATTTACAAGTAATACCATTTTGAATAATCAGAATGGTGCACTAAAAAGAATGCGAGTTTAAGAGAAGCAAAGAGAATGTAGGCATATGCTAAACAAGCATCTTCAATCTTCAATGCATTTATATAACATATTCAAAAAAATAGAAAATGCATAATATTTTCAGTAGATGTACGTTATTTTCATCTGCTTTTTGAGCATGACAAGCTTGGAACTATAATTATGCGGACATCATCAAAGCAACTAAACAGCAGGCAGAAGCTTTAACATGTAGACTAATATCTAAATGGAAGAAGTCATCAAATGTATTACAGACATAAACAATCATAGTAGAAAAATACAGACATACACAAAAATATTACACTCTAAAAGACTAGAGACATTACTGGTAACAACAAATTTAAAAAGAAATTTGTGACGAATTAGTTCTTACCCTTATAAATTGAAAGATGCTATGAAAAATAAAAAACTATATAATTTTATAAAAAAATAGAATGACATTATAATTATAAATATAAATAAATGATATAAAGGGAAAAGGAAGAACAGTGGAATGTGGATGTATGTGCTCCAATTTATGTGGCGTGGAAAAAAAAAGGAAACAAGAAAAAAAGAAAAAAGAATAATGAAAGTTTTATGTTCAGTGTGGATGAAGCTACTACTTTGGTCCAGGCTCCACACCTTAAAACTAAGCAATAAACTGCAAAATCTGTGACTAATGGCAGAGAAGACTGAGTAGGGAACGACAGAGACGAAGGCACCAGCAGGGAGGAAGGACCAAAGCCAAAACAGTGGAACCTCTTCAAACTTGTTCTTCTTCTCTCTCAATAGCTTCAGTGTTGTTATTGCTTGTTACTGCAAAAATAATACTTCCAATGTTATTCTATATATTTTCAGGCTTTTTTTTTATAAAAGAAAAGAAAAGGACGTGTGTACTATACTTGAATTAACAATAGACAATATAATAATAGTGCATGATTGAGAAATGCAAATACAAATTCAAATGGCTGTTCAGAATTTCAGATTATATTAGATAATGGCAACACAATGCAAGCATCAGAAACCACATCAAAGTAGGCACACAATGTTTTCTATCACAAACAAATGTATAACCTCAATCTCTTAGAATTAGCAGAAATCCTTCTCACTGAAAACATCAATTTAATTTCTATTTACTTTCAGATATCCAATGTTTTAGGCCACAGTCCCATGTGCTTTTATACAATGTGAAATTAATTTAATTATTTACTTAATAGTGAAAAGAAAATGAAAAACAAGATCCATGAATAATTGTTGCAAAAGAATCCAAGTACAATTGCATGATCACACAACAATTTCCCAATGCCAAGCAAATTTAGGCAAACACCCCCCCAAAAGAATCCAAGAATGAACATCATATATGCATGCATAGAAAGTGAGCAGAAGAGGAAATGCAAATTGAGAAATCAGCAGCAGCCAATGATTAAGGATGTAATGAGCATGAATGCATAATAAGCACAAAGAATCTCAACAAGGAAACGAGTTGCTAACACATGGCACAAAGCAGCAACACTTAATAAACAGCAGCAGTAAATAGCATGTTTCCCAGGTTCAAGCAAGCACCAAACAGAATTCATATGACTTAACCAGTTCCACAAACTGAAATCATTGCAGTTCATATAATATGGACCAAGCAACAAGCAGAGCAGAACTCAGCAACAACAAACCAAGAAAAATTTATGAAACAGTAACACTTCCACAGCATCTATTTTGGACAATGAAAAAAAATACAACAAACAGCAATCACAGGTCCAGAATTCAACACCAAAACAGCACAATAAACAAGTTCATCCAGGACAACTTTCAGAGGAAAGACAAATTCATTCCGAACAGCAGCAGTAAACAAAACAAAACCTACATCCACTAACCAGTCCAGATTCTCTAACCACCTAATTCAACTAAACTAAATTAATTGAACTAAACAAGCTAAACAGAATGAGCTAAACCAGATTAATCAAACAGAAATAAAATCAAATGAGATGAAAGGGGAACCTAGAAAGCAGAGAATTGGAGCAGGGGAAGGGAAGGAAAAACAGTAAAACAGGGTCTCGTAGTGGCTCTTAACAGAATCTTGGACAAGTGCCCCGAGAGTGCCATGCTGAAAAAGAATAAAGGTAACTAATTAGTTCAAATAAACGACATCATATCAAGTATTGATAAGTAAGACGATTGTATGAATATCTTAATATTTATTTATTCACAAAGTCACAATCCACCAATAGAAATGACATCATATAAAGTCAGTAACTTAAAATCTCTTTAGGGGAAAGCTAATAATAAATAAGGCCATTAGAGGTGAAAATACTGTTTAGGCAAAAGGCAACAAACAGTGAGAATTAATGGAATACCAAAACCAGCAAGAAAACACACTTTTTATGTGACTTCAGCATCTTTCATCAGAAGCGAGTTTTTATGCAAAGTGGAGAGAAGAATCCAAAACAAAATACAATTGACGCTAATAAGTAACGTTAAATAGTCCTAAAAACGGGACAGAAAGTTTGAACCATGTTAGATAACATTTATATTTAATAGAAATGAGTGACGTTAGTCCCTTTAAATGAGCACGGGAGTTTCAACCATATCATCTCACAGACGCACACACACACTGGCACATATAATCACTTAACAAGCATCAAGCGGAGAATTAAAAAGAAATAAAAAAAAATGCTAAGATGCTGGTCTTAACAATGCAACTGTTTTAGGCTCCCAGGCCACCATTGTATTATTCAAGACACACAAACAAAGTGATGATGAAATAATGCTCATTCATCATCGTCCATACAAATTAAGTAATACTCTTAACTTAAAAAACACTGATCCACCAAATAAAATTAAAATAAAAAACAACTAGTATAAAATTAATGTTTGGTTCTAGTCAACTTCTATAATTCGATTTATCAGCATAAAACATGGTTTTGACTTCAATCATTCACAACTGCACAAGGAAGAAGATAGATTTCACTCTTTCTGACACCAACACGAGTAAATTACAGAAGCCTTGTGTCTCACGTGGCTGAGACATTTCATTCATCATCATCAGCATTCATCATAGTAGGAAAAAGACCATGGAATCCATTATTACCCGCGAACAACATATATTAACAGTCAACATAAGATATCGAAAATCAAAGGAGAATATAGTGAATAGAGTGCACCTTTGTGGCTTTCTCATTCCAGAAAAAAACCACGTACGTCCACAGCATCGCAAGCAACGCGTCTTCAACATTATCATTTAACCAGGGACATGAAAATGAAAATGAAAAGGAACATGCAATCAGAGAGAACGAATCAGGGGAAAATGAAAATGAAAAGGGAAAGCCCTAAACGTAAAAACAACGGAAAAATCGAGAAAATAAAAAGAGGAAAATCGATCATACCTATGGAATTCGAGGGCTTGGAGGAGAAGAAGAGGGAGGAGCTTGCCGTCGCCCATGTTTGCTGGAGCTTGAAGGTAAACAGAGAGATCCTCACTGATTCGAAGAAGAACAAGAAAGAGAAGAAGGGTATGAAGATTACCAAGATGAAGAAGAAGTGGTTTCCATCAGTGACGAAGGCGAAGGCGAAGGGCGACGGGCGAAGGGCGACGGGCGACGGGCGAAGGGCGAAGGGCGAAGGGCGAAGGGCGAAGGGAGGAGCTCGGACGGCGAAGGGCGAAGGGCGAAGGGAGGAGCTCGGACGGCGAAGGGCGAAGGGCGAAGGGAGGAGCTCGGACGGCGAAGGGCGAATGCGAAGGGAGGAGCTCGGACGGCGAAGGGCGACGGGCGAAGGGAGAAGGGCGAAGGGAGGAGCTCTTCGATACAGGCGAGTAGGGTTAGTGGCTTCGAAGGGGAAAGAGAGATTAGGGTTGGGGACCGGGTTAGGGACCGGGTTGGGGGCCGGGTTTGGGCCGGGTTGGGAGCCGGGTCTGGGAGCCAGGTTTGGGTCAACCGGTTTGGCCCATCTCGCCACGCTTTCAAAACGTTATTCTTGCTCTCTACGGCCATGCTTTTGAAGCGTGGCAAAAAAGAAACTTTTGGCCACGCTTTTAAAGCGTGGCAAAAGTGTACCAGCATATAGCCACGTTTTCTAAGTGTGGCCGTAATGAAACCCTGTGGCCACGCTTTTAAAACGTCCTTGTTTCTATCTACGGCCACGCTTCAGAAAAAAAACGTAGCCTTTTCTGTAATCAATTGCCACCCTCACAAAAGCGTGGCCGTTGATCCTTTTCGCCACGCTTTTGAAGCGTGGCAAAAAAAAATGTGGCCAAATCTCTAATCTATCGCCACCCTCATAAAAGCGTGGCCATAGACCACTTATGGCCACGCTTTTGAAGCGTGGCAAGAAAAAAGCGTGGCCATAGGCCTTTTTTCTTGTAGTGCGAACTTCAAATTCGCGAGTGCTGGGCATAGTGACAGACGCAAAAGGAGGGTGAATCCTATTCCAGTATGATCGAGAACCTCAGATGATTAGCCGTGCTGTGACAGAGCATTTGGACCATTTTCACAAGAGGATGGGATGCAGCCATTGACAAGGGTGATGCCTCCAGACGATTAGCCATGCAGTGACAGCGCATCAGACCATTTTTCAGAGAGGATAAAAAGTAGCCATTGACAACGGTGATGTCCTTATATAAAGCCAGCCATGGAAATGAGTAAGACTGATTGGATGAAGACAGCAGGAAAGCAGAGGTTCAGAGGAACGAAAGCATCTCTATACACTTATCTGAAATTCTCACTAATGATATACATAAGTGTTTCTATCCTTATTTTCTATCTATTTATTATTTATGTTCGAAAACTCCATAACTATTTTATATCCGCCTGACTGAGATTTACAAGGTGACCATAGCTTGCTTTATACCAACAATCTCTGTGGGATCGACCCTTACTCACGTAAGGTTTATTACTTGGACGACCCAGTGCACTTGCTGGTTAGTTGTATCGAAGTTGTGAATGAAAAACGATTTATTAAGACGTGCGTACAGAGTTTCTGGCGCCGTTGCCTGAGATCACAGTTTCGTGCACCAAGTTTTTGGCGCCGTTGCGGGGGATTGTTCGAGTTTGAACAACTGACGGTTCATCTTGTTGCTTAGATTAGGTAATTTTCTTTTTGTTTTATTTTCAAAAATTTTTCAAAAACCTTTCAAAAATTTCTTATATATTTTCAAAAAAAAAAATATAAATCTTTTCAAAAATATATTTTTCTTCAGAATTTTTAAGAATGAATTCTAGAGTTTCATGAAGCATGTTGAAGCCTGGCTGGCTGTAAAGCCATATCTAATTCTTTTGGATAGGGGCTTCCAACCATCAGCATAGAGGCAAGTTAATTGGAATGTCAGCCGTGGCATGTCTGAGTTACATACTAAAGCTTGGCTGGCTATTAAGCCATGCCTAATGATGAGCGGATAATTTATACGCTTTTTGCCATTATTTTTAGTATGTTTTCAGTAGAATCTGGCTACTTTTAGGGATGTTTTCATTAGTTTTTAGGAAAAATTCATATTTCTGGACTTTACTATGAGTTGTGTGTTTTTCTGTAATTTCAGGTATTTTTCTGGCTGAAATTGAAGGAGTTGAGCAAAAATCTGATTCAGGCTGAAAAAGGACTGCTGATGCTGTTGGATTCTGACCTCCCTGCACTCAAAGTGGATTTTCTGGAGCTACAGAACTCAAAATGGCGCGCTTTTAATTGCGTTGGAAAGTAGACATCCAGGGCTTTCCAGAAATATATAATAGTCCATACTTTGCTCAAGGATAGATGACGTAAACTGGCGTTCAACGCCAGTTCTCTGCCCAATTCTGGCGTCCAGCGCCAGAAAAGGAATAAAAGTTGGAGTTCAACGCCAGAAATGGATCCAAACCTGCCGTTGAACGCCCAAGACAGCCTTATGCACGTGAATTGTTTAAGTCTCAGCCCAAGCACACACCAAGTGGGCCCCGGAAGTGGATTTATGCATCAATTACTTACTTCTGTAAACCCTAGTAGCTAGTTTATTATAAATAGGACTTTTTACTATTGTATTCGACATCTCATGACATTCAGATCAAAACTTTGTACTCTTTGACGACATGAGTCTCTAAACCCCATTGTTGGGGGTGAGGAGCTCTGCTGTGTCTCGATGAATTAATGCAAGTATTTCTATTTTCTATTCAAACATGCGTGTTCCTCTCTAAGATATCCATTCGCACCTAACTGTGGAGAAGGTGATGATCAGTGACACTCATCACCTTCCTCAACCCATGAACGTGTGCCTGACAACCACCTCCGTTCTACATCAGATTGAATGAATGTCTCTTAGATTTCTTAATCGGAATCTTCGTGGTGTAAGCTAGAATGATGGCGGCATTCAAGAGAATCCAGAAAGTCTAAACCTTGTCTGTGGTATTCCGAGTAGGATTCAGTGATTGAATGACTGTGACGAGCTTCAAACTCGCGAGTGCTGGGTGTTAGTGACAGACGCAAAAGGAGGGTGAATCCTATTCCAGCATGATCGAGAACCGACAGATGAATAGCCGTGCCGTGACAGGGTGCGTTGACCATTTTCACTGAGAGGAGGGGATGTAGCCACTGACAACGGTGATGCCCTTGCATAAAGCCAGCCATAGGAGGACGTGCATGCATGAATCAGAAGA
Source organism: Arachis hypogaea (assembly GCF_003086295.3). Taxonomy (NCBI): domain Eukaryota; kingdom Viridiplantae; phylum Streptophyta; class Magnoliopsida; order Fabales; family Fabaceae; genus Arachis; species Arachis hypogaea. The sequence continues at coordinate 84,708,048 of NC_092052.1, forward strand.
CAGAGGAAAGCAGAGATTCAGAACACAAAGCATCTCCAAAACCCCAACATATTCTCCATTACTGCATAACAAGTAACCTTTAATTCATGCTCTCTTGTTTATTCGCAATTCAACTGATAAATATAATTGACTTCCTGACTAAGAATTACAAGATAACCATAGATTGATTCAAACCAACAATCTCCGTGGGATTCTACCCTTACTCACGTAAGGTATTACTTGGACGACCCAGTGCACTTGCTGGTTAGTGGTACGCGTTGTGGAAAGTGTGATTCACAATTCATGCACCACCTAACCCTCGGATTGGAGCTTTAGACTAAGAATACAAGATTCCTGGAATTCATATTAAAAAAATTTTGAAATCCTTATTTTCTTTTTCCTATATGTTTTTTTGAAAAAAAAATATACAAAAATCCAAAAAAATAAAAAAATCATAAAAATAAAAAATATTTCATGTTTCTTGTTTGAGTCTTGAGTCAAGTTGAAAGTTTGGTGTCAATTGCATACTCATCTTGCATTTTTCGAAAAATTCATGCATTCATAGTGTTCTTCATGATCTTCAAGTTGTTCTTGGTAAATCTTCTTGTTTGATCTTGATGTTTTCATGTTTTGTGTCTTTTCTTATTTTTCATGTGCATTCTTGCATTCATAGTGTCTATACATGAAAATTTTTAAGTTTGGTGTCTTGCATGTTTTCTTTGCATTAAAAATTTTTCAAAAATAAGTTCTTGATGTTCATCTTGACATTCAAAGTGTTCTTGGTGTTCATCTTGACATTCATAGCATTCTTGCATGCATTCATTGTTTTGATCCAAAATTTTCATGCATTGAGTCTTTTTCATGTTTTTCCCTCTCATCATAAAAAAAATTCAAAAATAAAAAAAAACATCTTTCCCTTTTTCACTCATAAATTTCGAAAATTTGAGTTGACTTTTTCAAAACTTTTTAAAATCTAGTTGTTTTTATGAGTCAAATTAAATTTTCAATTTAAAAATCTTATCTTCTTCAAAATCTTTTTCAAAAATCAAATATTTTTCATTTTTCTTATTTATTTTCGAAAATTTTAAAAATATTTTTCAAAAATATTTTTCTTATCTTTATCTCCTAATTTTCGAAAATAACATCATCAATTAATGTTTTGATTCAAAATTTCAAGTTTGTTACTTGCTTGTTAAGAAAGATTCAAACTTTGAGTTTTAGAATCATATCTTGTGATTTCTTGTGAATCAAGTCATTAATTGTGATTTTAAAAATCAAATCTTTTTCAAAACTAATTTCAATCACATCTTTTCAAAAATATCTCTTTATCTTATCTTTTTCAAAATTTGATTTTAAAATATCCTTTCTAACTTCTTATCTTCTCAAAATTGATTTTCAAATTTGTTTCAACTAACTAACTAACTTTTTGTTTGTTTCTTATCTTTTTCAAAACTACCTAACTAACTCTCTCTCTCTAATTTTTGAAAATATCTTCCCTCTTTTTCAAAATTTTTTTTTAATTAACTAATTATTTTAATTTTTGATTTTAATTCTCGAAAATTACTAACCTTTTTCAAAAACTATTTTCGAAAATCACTAACTCTTTTTCAAAAATTATTTTCGAAAATTCTCTCTCTCTCTTATCTCCTTCTATTTATTTATTCATCTACTAACACCTTTCTTCATCCCACATCTCTGCTCTCCTTACCCTTGTGTTTCTTTCTTTACATTACATTCTTTTCTTCTTCTACTCACACAGGGGAACCTCTATACCTATGGTAAAAAGGATCCCTATTATTATTTTTCTGTTCCCTTCTCCTTCATATGAGCAGGAGCAAGGATAAGAATATTCTTGTTGAAGCAGATCCAGAACCTGAAAGGACTCTGAAGAGGAAACTAAGAGAAGCTAAATTACAACAATCCAGCAAGCACCTTTCAGAAACTTTTGAACAGGAAGAGGAGATGGCAGCCGAAAATAATAATAATGCAAGGAGGATGCTTGGTGACTTTACTGCACCTAATTCCAATTTACATGGAAGAAGCATCTCCATTCCTGCCATTGGAGCAAACAATTTTGAGCTGAAACTTTAATTAGTTTCTCTGATGTAGTAGAACTGTAAGTTTCATGGACTTCCATCTGAAGATCCTTTTCAGTTCTTAACTGAATTCTTGCAGATCTGTGATACTGTTAAGACTAATGGAGTAGATCCTGAAGTCTACAGGCTCATGCTTTTCCCTTTTGCTGTGAGAGACAGAGCTAGAATATGGTTGGACTCTCAACCCAAAGATAGCCTAAACTCTTAGGATAAGCTGGTCAAGGCTTTCTTAGCCAAGTTCTTTCCTCCTCAAAAGCTGAGTAAGCTTAGAGTGGATGTTCAAACCTTCAGACAGAAAGAAGGTGAATCCCTCTATGAAGCTTGGGAGAGATACAAAGAACTGACCAAAAAGTGTCCTTCTGACATGCTTTCAGAATGGACCATCCTGGATATATTCTTTGATGGTCTATCTGAATTGGCTAAAATGTCATTGGATACTTCTGCAGGTGGATCCATTCACCTAAAGAAAACGCCTGCAGAAGCTCAAGAACTCATTGACATGGTTGCTAATAACCAATTCATGTACACTTCTGAGAGGAATCCTGTGAGTAATGGGACGCCTATGAAGAAGGGAGTTCTTGAAATTGATACTCTGAATGCCATAATGGCTCAGAATAAAATATTGACTCAGCAAGTCAATATGATTTCTCAAAGTCTGAATGGAATGTAAGCTGCATCCAACAGTACTCAAGAGGCATCTTCTGAAGAAGAAGCTTATGATCCTGAAAACCCTGCAATAGCAAAGGTGAATTACATAGGTGAACCTTATGGAAACACCTATAACCCCTCATGGAGAAATCACCCAAATCTCTCATGGAAGGATCAACAAAAGCCTCAACAAGGCTTTAATAATGGTGGAAGAAATAGGTTTAACAATAGTAAACCTTCTCCATCATCCACTCAGCAACAGACAGAGAACTCTGAACAAAATACCTCTAATTTAGCAAACTTAGTCTCTGATCTATCTAAGGCCACTGTGAGTTTCATGAATGAAACAAGGTCCTCCATTAGAAATTTGGAGGCACAAGTGGGCTAGCTGAGTAAAAGGATCACTGAAATCCCTCCTAGTACTCTCCCAAGCAATACAGAAGAAAATTCAAAAGGAGAGTGCAAGGCCATTGACATAGTCAACACGGCCGAACCTGGAGAGGAAGGGGAGGACGTGTTAGTAAAGGTTCAAGGCCTTTACATCCCTGCTGATTTCATAATCCTTGATACTGGGAAGGATGAGGATGAATCCATCATCCTTGGAAGACCTTTCCTAGCCACAGCAAGAGCTGTGATTGATGTTGACAGAGGTGAATTAGTCCTTCAATTGAATGAGGACTCCCTTGTGTTTACAACTCAAGGTTACCCTTCTGTAAACATGGAAAAGAGGCACAATAAGCTTCTCTCAAAACAGAGTCAACCAGAGCCCCCACAGTCAAACTCTAAGTTTGGTGTTGGGAAGTCTCAACAATGCTCTGAACATCTTTGAGGCTCCATGAGAGCCCACTGTCAAGCTATTGACATTAAAGAAGCGCTTGTTGGGAGGCAACCCAATTTTTATTTATCTAATTTTATTTTTCTTGTTCTTTCATGTTTTATTAGGTTCATGATCATGTGGAGTCACAAAATAAATATAAAAATTGAAAATGGAATCAAAAACATCATAAACGCCAGTAAGAAGCATCTGGCTGGCGTTCAACGCCAGAACAGAGCATGGTTCTGGTGCTGAACACCTAAAATGGGCAGCATCTGGGCATTTGAACGCCAGAATTGCACCCTGGAGGAGAGCTGGCGCTGAACGCCCAGAACAAGCATGGTTCTGGCGTTCAACGCTAGAAATGGGCGTTCAATGCCCAGAACAAGCACCAATCTGGCGCTGAACGCCCAGAGTTGTGTGCAAGGGCATTTTACATGCCTAATTTGGTGCAAGGTTGTAAATCCTTGAACACCTCAGGATCTGTGGACCCCCCACAGGATCCCCACCTACCTCCACTCACTTCTTCTCACCCATCTTTCACACAATCCCATAAACACTCTTCCCCAAAACTCTTCACCAATCACCTCAATCTCTCTTCCCTATAACCACTTCACCACTCACATCCATCCACTCTTCCCCATAAACCTACCTTATAAACCCCACCTACCTTCAAAATTCAAAATCAATTTCCCACCCAAAACCCACCCTTATGGCCGAACCTTACCCCCCTCCCTTCCCTATATAAAGCCCTCCATTCTTCTTCATTTTCACACAACACAACCCTCTCTTCCCCTTCTTGGCCGAATACACCCCTCCCCCCTCTCCTCCATATTTTCTTCTTCTTCTTCATCTATTCTTTCTTCTCTTGCTCAAGGGCGAGCAATATTCTAAGTTTGGTGTGATAAAAGCATAAGTTTTTTGTTTTTCCATTACCATTGATGGCACCCAAGACCGGAGAATCCTCTAGAAAAGGGAAAGGGAAGACAAAAGCTTCCACCTTCGAGTCATGGGAGATGGAAAGATTCATCTCCAAAGCTCATCAAGACCACTTCTATGATGTTGTGGTCAAGAAGAAGGTGATCCCCGAGGTCCCTTTCAAGCTCAAGAAGAATGAGTATCCAGAGATCCGACATGAAATCCAAAGAAGAGGTTAGGAAGTTCTAACAAACCCCATCCAACAAGTTGGCATCCTAATGGTTCAAGAGTTCTATGCCAATGCATGGATAAGTAAGAACCCAAACCCAAAGAATTATATTACAATGGTTCGGGGGAAATACTTAGATTTTAGTCCGGAAAATGTGAGGTTGGCGTTTAACTTGCCTATGATGCAAGGAGATGCACGCCCCTACACTAGAAGGGTCAACTTTAATCAAAGGTTGGACCAAGTCCTCATGGACATATGTGTGGAAGGAGCTCAATGGAAGATTGACTCCAAAGGCAAGACGGTTCAATTAAGAAGACTGGACCTCAAGCCTGTGGCTAGAGGATGGTTGGAGTTCATCCAACGCTCCATCATCCCCACTAGCAACCGATCTGAAGTTACTGTGGATCGGGCCATCATGATTCATAGCATCATGATTGGAGAGGAAGTAGAAGTTCATGAAGTCATCTCCCTTGAATTCTAGAAAATAGCCAAAAAGCCCTCTCCTGAGGCAAGGCTAGCTTTTCCTCATCTTATTTGCCATCTATGTTACTCAGCTGGAGCTTTCATAGAAGGAGACATTCCCATTGAGGAAGAGAAGCCCATCACTAAGAAAAGGATGGAGCAAGCAAGAGAGCCCATTCATGGATCTCAAGAGACGCATGAAGCTCATCACCATGAGATCCCAGAGATGCCTCAAATGCATTTTCCTCCACAAAACTATTGGGAGAAAATCAACACCTCCCTAGGAGAATTAAGTTCCAATATGGGACAATTAAGGGTGGAACATCAAGAGCACTCCATCATCCTTCATGAAATAAGAGAAGATCAAAAAGCAATGAGGGAGGAGCAACAAAGACAAGGAAGAGACATAGAAGAGCTCAAGGACATCATTGGTTCCTCAAGAAGGAAATGCCACCATCACTACGGTGGACTCATTCCTTGTTCTTATTTTCCGTTTTTCATTTTCTTAATGTTAAGTGCTTATCCATGTTTGTGTCTTATTACATGATCATTAGTAGTTAGTAACTATGTCTTAAAGTTATGAATGTCCTATGAACCCATCACCTCTCTTAAATGAAAACTGTTTTAATTCAAAAGAACAAGAAGTACATGATTTTCGAATTTATCCTTGAACTTAGTTTAATTATATTGATGTGGTGACAATAATTTTTGTTTTCTGAATGAATGCTTGAACAGTGCATATGTCTTTTAAAGTTGTTGTTTAAGAATGTTAAATATGTTGGCTCTTGAAAGAATGATGATAAGGAGACATGTTATTTGATAATCTGAAAAATCATAAAAATGATTCTTGAAGCAAGAAAAAGCAGCAAAGAACAAAGTTTGCAGAAAAAAAAAGGAGAAAAAAAATATAGGCGAAAAAAAAATAAAAAGAAAAAGCAAGCAGAAAAAGCCAAAAGCTCTTAAAACCAAGAGGCAAGAGCAAAAAGCCAATAACCCTTAAAACCAAAAGGCAAGGGTAAATAAAAAGGATCCCAAGGCTTTGAGCATTAGTGGATAGGAGGGCCTAAAGGAATAAAATCCTGGCCTAAGCGGCTAAACCAAGCTGTCCCTAACCATGTGCTTGTGGCGTGAAGGTGTCAAGTGAAAACTTGAGACTGAGCGGTTAAAGTCAAGGTCTAAAGCAAAAGAAGAGTGTGCTTAAGAACCCTGGACATCTCTAATTGGGGACTTTAGCAAAGCTGAGTCACAATCCGAAAAGGTTCACCCAATTATGTGTCTGTGGCATTTATGTATCCGGTGGTAATACTGGAAAACAAAGTGCTTAGGGCCACGGCCAAGACTCATAAAATAGCTGTGTTCAAGAATCATCATACTGAACTAGGAGAATCAATAACACTATCTGAACTCTGAGTTCCTATAGATGCCAATCATTTTGAACTTCAATGGATAAAGTGAGATGCCAAAACTATTCAAGAGACAAAAAGCTACAAGTCCCGCTCATTTAATTGGGGCTATGTTTCATTGATAGTTTGGAATTTATAGTATATTCTCTTCTTTTTATCCTATTTGATTTTTAGTTGCTTGGGGACAAGCAACAATTTAAGTTTGGTGTTGTGATGAGCGGATAATTTATACGCTTTTTGGCACTGTTTTTAGTATGTTTTTAGTAGAATCTGGTTACTTTTAGGGATGTTTTCATTAGTTTTTATGTTAAATTCACATTTCTGGACTTTACTATGAGTTTGTGTATTTTTCTATGATTTCAGGTATTTTCTGGCTGAAATTGAGGGACTTGAGCAAAAATCAGATTCAGAGGTTGAAGGAGGACTGCTGATGCTGTTGGATTCTGATCTCCCTGCACTCAAAGTAGATTTTCTGGAGCTACAGAACTCAAAATGGTGTGCTTCCAATTGCGTTGGAAAGTAGATATCCAGGGCTTTCCAGAAATATATAATAGTCCATATTTTGGCAGAGTTTAGACGACTTAAAAGGGCGTTTAACGCCAGTTCTACGCTGCTGTCTGGAGTTAAACGCCAGAAACACGTCACAAGCCAGAGTTGAACGCCAGAAATACGTTACAAACTGGCGTTCAACTCCAAGATTGACCTCTACACATGTAACATTCAAGCTCAGCCCAAGCACACACCAAGTGGGCCCCGGAAGTAGATTTATGCATCAATTACTTACTTCTGTAAACCCTAGTAACTAGTTTAGTATAAATAGGACTTTTTACTTTTGTATTAGACATCTTTGATCGGTTTTATGCTATCTTAGACTTTCATGGGGGCTGGCCATTCGGCCATGCTTGAACCATTATCACTTATGTATTTTCATATGGTAGAGTTTTTGCACTCAATAGATTAAGGTGTGGAGCTCTGCTGTTCCTCAAAGATTAATGCAAAGTACTACTGTTTTTCTATTCAATTCAACTTATTCCGCTTCTAAGATATTCATTCGTACTTCAACCTGAATGTGATGAACGTGACAATCATCATCATTCCCCCACGAACGCGTGCCTGACAACCACTTCCGTTCCACCTTAGATTGAATGAGTATCTCTTGGATCTCTTAATCAGAATCTTCGTGGTATAAGCTAGATTGATGGCGGCATTCATGAGAGTCCGGAAAGTCTAAACCTTGTCTGTGGTATTCCGTGTAGGACTCTGGAATTGAATGACTGTAACGAACTTCAAACTCGCGAGTGCTGGGCGTAGTGACAGACGCAAAAGGAGGGTGAATCCTATTCCAGTATGATCGAGAACCTCAGATGATTAGCCGTGCTGTGACAGAGCATTTGGACCATTTTCACAAGAGGATGGGATGCAGCCATTAACAAGGGTGATGCCTCCAGACTATTAGCCATGCAGTGACAGCGCATCAGACCATTTTCCAGAAAGGATAAAAAGTAGCCATTGACAACGGTGATGTCCTTACATAAAGCCAGCCATAGAAAGGAGTAAGACTGATTGGATGAAGACAGCAGGAAAGCAGAGGTTCAGAGGAACGAAAGCATCTCTGTACACTTATTTGAAATTCTCACCAATGATATACATAAGTGTTTCTATCCTTATTTTCTATCTATTTATTATTTATGTTCGAAAACTCCATAACTATTTTATATCCGCCTGACTGAGATTTACAAGGTGACCATAGCTTGCTTCATACCAACAATCTCCGTGGGATCGACCCTTACTCACGTAAGGTTTATTACTTGGACGACCCAGTGCACTTGCTGGTTAGTTGTATCGAAGTTGTGAATGAAAAACGATTTATTAAGACGTGCGTACAGAGTTTCTGGCGCCATTGCCTGAGATCACAATTTCGTGCACCATCCCTCAAAACTGTCCCTCCGCCATATGCCTTTTTACAGTTGGCATACAGATGCCTTAAATATAACCTATGCTCAATAAAAGGTTCCATCTAAGCAAAAACTTGCATCAAACCCTATAACAACAAAAACAACAGTATCCAGTATCATTATTCAATCAAAAAAAATAACGCAAGTAGAATGAAATAGTTAGAATCATAAGTCATATTATCTTTACTTTTTGTTGATCCAACATGAAAACCCATCTTCTTGATTTACCGATATCATCCAGCAACAACTCAAGGAACCATCCCCAGCTGTCCTTTGTTTCTGCCTCCACTGCTGCAACCGCAATTGGAAAATGATTGTCATTAGGATCCCTTCCTACTGCAACTAGCAGCTGTTGACCATGGTCCCCTTTCAAGTGACACCCGTCCACTCCTATAATCGACCTACAACCAGCCAAGAAGCCGTGCTTCACCGAATTGAGGCACATGTACATCCTCATAAATCTTGTTGGTGTGTTAAAGATGGCTTATCCACAATAATACTAAGCTTGGACCTCGGATTTGCCATTAAAATCTCAGCACAATAATCTCTCAATTTGGCATATTGTAGTATGGCCCTTCCATGCATTTTTTCTTTACTTTTCTCCTTGCCCAGTAAGCCTTTCCTACACTAACATTTGCCATGTACTTATCCTGAATTGTTTGAATAATAATGGCCAGCCACATCTCTTCTCCACGACTAATGTTGTTGACAATCTTTTTTTATATTTACTCACTAGAAGCAAACCTACCACTATAACTCTTCCCACAGGTATGCTTGCCCTTCATACTACTCTACACCTCAATTTGTCATTCTTCTTGTACCTAACGTCTCTCCCATTCAATAAGGCATGCTCCTTAATTGCTTCTTTAAACTGGGACAGTGATTTGAACTCAAAGCTAACCTTAAACTCATGCTCTCTACACATTTCTGCCTCATCATACTTAGGAAACCTTTTTTCCTTAATCATATCATCAGAATATCCCTCATAACTATCTATGTATTTAGTTTCATAACCATCAGAAATGTCTTCAACTTGTTCATCCATCTCTCCAGAAGCTTGATTATCCTCAGCACCCTTATCTGTTGTCCCTTCTTAATTAAGTGGACCATTGAACCCACCAAGCGCATTTGATTATCCACCATCAACACCATCCTCTACATTAAACCCTAAGTAATCCTCATGTTCACCATCATCAGCACTGTCATCAAACCTATCCTCCTTAGTAGAGGGTTCTGACTCAGCATCGACTTCTACTTCTATCAGTCCACTATCTTTGCTTTCAACCCCATTACCTTCTCTGTAACCATCAACAACAGACATTATACCATGCTTCACAGAATCAGTAACTAAAGCCCTAGCCATTCTAACGGCATCCCCGTATGACTTTAACTCTTTGAGACCTAACTTCGAGTCCACTCCAGGTTCGTTCCACCAAAGCTTCGCATATTCCTTGTAGCCTAGACCCTTCAGCAAACTCACTATCTCTTGAAGAGACCATTCATCTAGTTCATAATGCAAGTCTTCCACAACCAACCCACCTAAATATTCTAGTCCATGTCCCGTGTCAATAAATTTCCCTCCGTGAAGGAGCTCTATTGTGAACTCTGATTCTCCCATTTCTACACAACAAAAAACAAAAAATAAAAATTAGTCATCCCCTAATCAAACTTTACCAACAACGCCAAACACTTTAATGCCATAATGTTCGGTAACTTTTGAAAGAGTGAAGAGTGGAAAAAAGTGTAACTAGGACCTTGCAACGATGTCGGCAGTAGCTCCTTCGATAAAGGAGGCCATGATAGACAATAACAAATCTCGATCACACAATGTCGGATGTAAACGTGTTATCGAACAATCGGAAATGGAGATGGGGTGAAGAGCAAGGGTTTCTTTTGCCTCAGTGAAAAGGGAGGAAGAGCAAGGGTTATTTTTTCCATAGTGAAGAGCAAGGGTTATTTTTTCCTGAGGTAAGGTGATGACAACGCATCATGTTATGTTTTTCTATACTTTTTCACCTTTAATTTTCAGTAATCATGCTTAATTATTGAATACTTTTGTACTTAAATCATCGATTACTTTCAATTCTTTGATTTGGTTTGAATTTGTAGAAATTGGTGGAAAAAGAAGTAAAAAGCACAAAACAAGCATGAAAGAAGAAAGAAGTTTAAAGAAGAAGCAAAGGAAAAGCAGAGAAGAAGCAGAGGTTGTGGCATTAGTGGCCAAAGTTAGCCCACTAACGCTATGGTTAATGGTGCCAAGGAAGGAGGAAGCAACGTTGGTGGCCCAAGTTGGCTCACCAACGTTGCCCATCAACGTTGCCAAGGAAGAGGGGAGCAACGTTAGTGGCCTAAGTTGGCTTACTAACGTTGCCCACTAACGTTGCAAAGGTGACAAGCAACGTTGGTGGCCCAAAGTTAGCCTACCAATGTTGCTACACAAAGAAGGGTGCCAACGTTATTGTGCTAACGTTACCCAAGTTAACCCACTAACGCCAGCACCTGGTAGCCTGACTGTGTCTTCTTCAAACAAGAATAACTTGAGCTACAAAGCTCCAAATGAGGTGATTCCAATGGCATTAGAAAGTAGGAATCTAGAGCTTTCTAAGAATATATGGAACTACATGATGGAAACTAAATTTGAGGGAGAAAACTTACCCCGAAAGTGCAAGAATGAACATAGTATTAACCTGTAGTAAGGGCAGCCGAGCTCTTTACTTTCCTTGGAGTATAACTCAAGCTGTATAGCTTTAAATGATGCGCTTTCAAAATAATTGGAAAGTAGACATCCAGGGCTTTCCAATAATATATAATAGTATGGGGTGGATGATGCGTGCGGAAATTGGCGAGTTAAGAATGATTATAAAATATGCGTTGCAAGTATAGTTCTCAACCAACCAGAAATCCACTCATCAATTTAGAAGGGTGTCAGAGAAATTAAAATCAAAATACTGGGAGTATGAGTCCCAGGTTGTCTCCCAACGAGTTGCAGAAAAGTGTGCTATTTTATTAATCAGATGTTTTCAAAAAGGTTTGAGTTGAATGGCAGAGAATTAAATTAGAGAATTTATATAAATTTAAATAAAAGCCTTGACTGGGAGTTGATTAGCTGGAAGCCCTATTTTTATTGCAGTACTCTCAAGACTAATCGATAATTGGGGATTATTCTGTTTAGTTGTCCCTCACTAAGTAAGGGTAAGTTAAACGAGTTGGAATGCTGTTCTATCCACAAGTTCCAATCCACTCTTGGGAGGATTGGTATTAGTGAATAGAGAGCAATCCAACAATAAACCCAATTACAATCTCTCTCTTGAGCATCCTAACTAAGGGTTTTTTCAATCAACTCTCCATCAAGTTAGGGAACTACTCGCTCATTGTAAATGAAGAATTCATAACATAAGAAAGGGAATTAAAGAAAGACATGATAAATAATGATCAAAAGATTAATTAAAAATAAAAGTAATTCTTGTATTGATAAATGCTAAAATAATCCAATAGTAAAATTAAGTAAATTAAGGAACATGGAAGAGTAAGAGACAAGTAAAGAGAACGAACTAGAATGTCGAAGTCTTGATGAGGCAATAACTCTTCTCAATATCCCATTGCAAAACAATGAACATAACAAATCCTAAAAACTATGAATGTGTAGAGAGAAAACCTAGAGGAGAGGAAAACTAGATCTAAAAACTAAAACTATGCGGAATGAAAATGTTGTTGTTGGTTTCTGCATGTTCTCTGGCTCTAGTCTGCTTTTTTGGACCGAAAACTGGGTCAAAATAGGGCCCAAAATCGCTCCCAGCGATTCTGCAGATTATGCAGATCGCGCATGTCACGCGGTCGCGTCATCCATGCAGCCTCGTCATTCGGCTTTCTGCTTGCCACGCGGTCGCGTTGTCCATGCGGCCGCGTCGCTTCTGCTATTCCATGCCGCGCGGTCGCGTCATCCATGCGGCCGCATCACTGCGATTTCCTCTTCTTCACGCGGTCGCGTGATCCATGCGGCCACGTCGCTTCTCGCTGGTCATCTCCTCAATTTCTTGTGTTCCTTCCATTTTTGCAAGCTTCCTTTCCAATCTCCAACTCATTCATTCCCTATAAAGCCTGAAACACTTAACACACAGATCACGGCATCGAATGGAATAAAAGAGAAATAAAATACATAATTAAAAGTCTCTAGGAAGCAAGTTTTCAATCATGCAATAACTTTAGGAAGGAATTATAAATGCATGCTTATTTAACGAATAAGTGGGTAAAGATCATGATAAAACCACACAATTAAACAAAATATAAACCATAAAATAGTGGTTTATCAACCTCCCCACACTTAAACATTAGCATGTCCTCATGCTTAGTTGAAGGAGATAAAATGAATGAGTAAGAACATGTAAAACCTATGAAATGCAATGCAACCTATATATATGAATGCAACTATATGATTTTTGTCCACTTGATCAAAAGTAAGTAAGCTCTTCAAAACAATTACAATCAAATTCCACTAACTCAATTCTTATATAGTAAGAACAGATAAAAATGCAAGAAGATAGCTCATGAAAGCAGGGAACATAGAAATTCAAGCATGGAACCCTCACTGATGATGTATGTACACTCTAGTCTCTCTAGTGTATAGGGTAATCACTCTATCCTTCTCTAATCATGCTCTCTAATTTTTTTTCTTCTCCTAACCAATCAACAATATTTAATATACCAATGCAAACATCATGAGGTCTTTTCAAGGTTGTAATGGGGCCAAGGTGAGGGTAAGGATACATATATGGCTAAGTAAGCTTATAAATTGAATGCTTGACTTAGCATTGGGGTAATTTTGTCCCCTTATTTATTTGTTGAGTATTTTTGGATTTTTTTTAATTAAAAATAGAAACATAAAAATAACACAGCTTATCAATGCACATAGATTTTTAATTCTTATAGTTTCACAGGAGTAGGTATCCAAATTCCCATAATATTATCATGACTCATTCCCTTACTATCCTTTGTTCCCACAATTTCCCATACTTAAATAACACACACAATTCTATCTTAAGCTAACCAAAGATTCAATTTGGGATATATAATTATTTTTCCGCTTAAGGCTAGTAATGTGGTAAAATATAGAACAAATGGGATTTAAAGGCTCAAAGTGGTTAACAAAGGTAATTGGAAGGGTAGGCTTAATTTGGATAAGTGAGCTAAATAAGTAATGGCCTCAATCATATGCAAACATATAAATATAATAAACATTGGACATATAGGATGAAACAAAATATAGATTACAATCATAGAGAAGTAAACACACAAGAACAAAATAATTATGGTTAAATAATGTAACCATTCATAAAGGCTCAATTCTCACAGGTTGTGTGTTCTTTAGCTCAAAAATCATGTTCCAAATACAACTTCAAGCAAATTTAACATAAAAGTTTTAATTAAAATTAGTGAAATTTTGCTCCAAAGATAGGGTCTTAGAAGAAACTTATTGTCTTTTTAATCAAGCAGAACATGCATGCAACTAACCTATTACTATGCAATTTATCATATTCTACAAAAGAAAAATCTAACTAAATATCCTAATTTATTGGTGCTAGGGAAGAGAAATTACCTCCGAAAGTCAGGTACTGACCGACCTCCCCACAGTTAAGGCTTTGCACCGTCCTCGGTGCCATCTATTAAGAACAAAGGTGGGCTGGTAGCAGTATCTCCACAGTTGGGACCATCATGGCTCCCTGTGCTGGTAAAAGAAGTGGAGTCCGGGGTGTCTGAGTCCTTGAATTTTCCCATGATCAGCTCCTTGAGGTATGTGAATCGGCGCTTGTTACGGCGCTCTCTCATTTTAGCTTTGTGTTCTTGCCGATCCAACTTTTCAAGTATCTGATGGAGCAGCTAATCAGTAGTGGGTGCTTGTGGTGTTGAAGAAGGAATATCTTCAACTAGTTCAGTAGGCTGGCTGATAGTGGTTGCTGGAAGTCTAAGGTACTTCCCATTGGGGACATACTGATCATCCCGTGGAAGCGTGGCTTTGGTGTCCCCAGCTCTGTAGGAGACTCTGGCTGCTAAGACAAGATCTGAGACCAGGGCGGGAAAAGGTAAGTTGCCTGCAATTTGTACGTGTCCCATGGCATTCTGGATATGTCTTGGTAGATTCAGAGGTTGGTCTGTAAGGATGCACCATAGTAGAACGGCCATATCCGCAGTGAAGGAGGACTCGTGAGTGCTCGGAAAAACGTAATGGGACATAATCTGTGCCCATACGCGAGCCTCCAAGGTAGGTGCTGAAGCCGAAATTCCCTTAGGGCGGGTACGATGGTATACGTAGATCCATCGGCTGCTAGGTAGTGCGATAACTCTGAGAACGGCATCCCAGTCAAATTGGTACATCTGGCGCTTGAGTGCGGCTTCTTGAAAGGCGTCCAATCCTTCTGGAATAGGGGAAAGACTTAGAACTTTTTGAATGGCTTCTTCAGTAATGGGGACTTGCTTTTGACGGACATAGACAGACTGTAGGGTCGGCAGGTAGAAGTTGGAGTAGAACTCAACTACCCAAGAAAGGTTGACCTGCCTTGGCTGTCTCTGTAGGAAACCCCATTGTCTTTGGGAAATTTGCAGCTCAACAATGGTAGCAATATGGTTTGGGAGGAGAAGAAGGTATTCGTTGTTGTAACTCCTTTCTACCAGGATGGGGAACATCTGCTCACAGTAGCGATTGGGGAATCGCGTAGTGTCCTTTGCTGGGAAGGCTCTTTCTTTATCATCAACCTTTATAATCCTCTTAATTTTCTTTGTTGAGGGCTTTACCGCAGTTGAAGAGGGTTCTGCCACTAATGCTCTCTTTGTACCTCTTCTTGCTGGTTGTTTGGGAGTGGCTTTCTCTTTTCCTTTCTTGGTGGCCATCCTGAAAAAGGGAAGAGAAAGTAAATTAAATTTAAATGGATAGAGCAAGGAAGAGAATGGGAAAGGATGGTTATAAATGCACATTAAAAGGTAAAAGATGTTAACACACGCTCATGAGTACATGTGAAAACTCATTAATGGAAAATAGCTAGTGCATATGATGACAAGTGAATGCGAGGTGTTTATTGGCATGCCGGCAAAGGGCATGAGTAGCATAGATCAAGCATCACTCGTAACAAACCATCACATTTGTATTGACAATTAAATTCAATGAATAAAATAGTAAAGGGAAATTGTGAAAAGCAAGCATTGAATATGAGAGTAGAAAAATGTAAAGAAGTTCATAATGCCATATGGGCTTTTTCACAAACACATAGCATGCACGTAGAAGAGGCTCTTGAAAATAAGAATTTGAACATGCAAGTAATCCCGTAAAAAGCAATATATAATTGTCAAACAAATTTACAACACTCCACAAGCATATAATAATAAATAATGACTCACATAAATTGATAACACCAAGTAAAAAAGGGAAAAGAAAGAAAAAGAAAATATGAATAATGAAGGTAAAAAGAAAAGAGAAGAAGATAACATACAAAAATAAGAAGAATAATAGAAAAGTAAGGAGGGAAGGAGAAAGAAAAACCTTGTTAATGGGGGTGAGAGAGAGTAAAAAGTAAGAAAGAAGGAAGAAGGGGAGAAGGGAGGGAGAAGAAATAAGGAGGGAAAAGAGAAAAATAGGATTTGGGGGAAAAAGATATGATAATTGGCAAAATTAGGGAGGCTATGCGGCGCAAGCGACGCGGTCGCGCGCCTTGCGCTTAAACTCAATGACGCGATCGCGTCGGTCACGCGGTCGCGTGACCCATTTTAGGCTAATGGCGCGAGGGTAGCCTCGCACTCGCACAACTCTCTATTCAAAATCATATTAGTGCCAAATTTTGGGTGACGCGATCGCATGGGGCATGCGATCGCGTGAGTGGTCAATTAGTGGGATACGACGCAGTTGCGTGGGGCACGCGATCGTGTGAGAGGTACTGCGTGTCCAGCGCCAGTCCAGCACCACTCTAGCACAACTTTCGGCTGTGCACCCTTGTTACGTCGAAATCCAGATCACGCGGCCGCGTGGGGCACACGGACGCGTGAGAGGCCACTCTTCCCATATGACGCGGTCGCGTGGGATGATTTGTGCCATTGGCACGCCTCCAGCCCTGCTCCTGCGTAACTCTCTGTTCATATTATTATTGTCTCCCAGCTCCCTGCGACGCGGACGCGTCAATGAGGCGGTCGTGTCGCGTGATTTTTATTTTATTTTTTATTTTTTTTAATAAAAATATGTGAATGCAAATGCACGAAATGTACTAATGAAAAGAAGAGTTATTGAATAAGAAAATTAAAAATAAGGAAAGGAACGATCATACCATGGTGGGTTGTCTCCCACCTAGTACTTTGCTTTAACGTCCGTAAGTTGGACGCTCCACTAGCTCAGTCTTCAGCTATGTGGGGATCTTCCAAGAGGAAGATCTCGAGCTCCTTATTCTTCTTCAGCTTCTCGCCACAGCTTTAAACGATGTCCATTAACTTTGATAGGTTCAGAGCTTGAAGGATGGCTTAGGTGATAAACTCTGCACGGTTCGGCCTTCTCTACTCTGTATGGACCTTCCCATCTTGATCTCAACTTGCCTAGCATGAGCCTTAGTCGAGATTTATAGAGGAGGACTAAGTCCCTAGGTTGGAACTCTTTCCTCTTAATGTGCTGATCATGTACAACCTTCATCTTCTCCTTGTATAGTCTTGAGTTCTCATAAGCTTCTAGGCGAAGGCTTTCCAGTTCCTGCAGTTGCAACTTCCTTTCAGCTCCGGCTTTTCCAATTTCCATGTTACATTCCTTTACTGCCCAAAAGGCTTTATGCTCTAATTCAACAGGGAGATGACAAGCTTTTCTATAAACTAAGCGGAAAGGACTCATCCCAATGGGTGTTTTGTATGCTGTTCTGTATGCCCAAAGTGCATCTTGTAGCCTGGTGCTCTAGTCTCTTCTATGAGGTTTGACTATCTTCTGCAATATACACTTTATCTCTCTATTTGACACCTCGGCTTGCCCATTAGTTTGAGGATGGTAGGCTGTTACAACTTTATGAATTATCCCATGTTTCTTCATTAGTCCTGTTAGTCTCCTATTACAAAAATGGGTGCCTTGATCGCTCACGATTGCTCGTGGTGATCCAAAGCGACAAATAATATGATTTCTCACAAAGGAAACAACAGTGTTAGCATCATCATTGCGGGTAGGAATTGCTTCCACCCATTTGGAAACGTAATCTACAGCTAACAAAATATAAAAATAACCATTAGAATTTGGAAATGGACCCATGAAGTCAATGCCCCAAACATCAAAAATTTCATAGAAAAGCATAATCTATTGAGGCATCTCATCCCTCCTAGATATATTACCAAATTTCTGGCATGGGAAACAAGATCTACAAAATTTAGCGGCGTCCCTAAAAAGAGTAGGCTACTAGAATCCACAGTCTAAGATTTTTCTAGCAGTTCTTTGAGGGCCAAAATGTCCTCCACTCTCAGATGAGTGACAGGCCTCTAAGATGGACTGGAATTCTGATTGAGGCACACACCGTCTTATTACCTGGTCAGCGCCATATCTCCATAAATATGGGTCATCCCATATATAATATTTAGACTCGCTTTTCAGCTTGTCCCTTTGATGCTTAGAAAAGTTTGGAGGAAAGGTGCAGCTAACTAGATAATTAGCTACAGGTGCATACCAAGGGACTATCTCAGATACTGCTTGCAGGTTATCAAATGGGAAATTATCAGATATAGGAGTGGAATTATCTGTAATATGTTCAAGGCGACTTAGGTGGTCTGCCACTAAATTCTGGTTACCACTCCTATCCTTAATTTCTAAATTAAATTCTTGTAATAGCAGTATCCAACGTATAAGCCTTGGTTTGGACTCCTTTTTAGATAAGAAATACTTTAGAGCTGCGTGGTCTGAATACACTAATACTTTAGTACCAAGTAAATAGGCTCGGAATTTATCCAGAGCAAAAATAATAGCAAGAAGCTCTTTCTCAGTAGTAGTGTAATTCGACTGAGCGGCATCTAAAGTTTTAGACGCGTAAGCAATAACAAAAGGATCCTTACCTTCACGCTGAGCCAGTGCTGCTCCTACTGCATGGTTGGAAGCATCACACATTATCTCAAATGGTTGGCTCCAGTCTGGTCCTCTCACAATTGGAGCTTGAGTTAGGGCAGTTTTCAGCTTATCAAACGCTTGTTTGCAATTTTCACTGAACTCGAACTCAATATCTTTCTGCAGTAGTCTGGATAAGGGAAGTGCTACCTTACTGAAGTCCTTAATGAATCTCCTGTAAAAACCTGCATGGCCAAGGAAAGAACGGACCTCCCTCACAGAAGAGGGGTAAGGTAAACTAGAAATAACATCCACCTTTGCTGGATCTACAGAAATGCCAGTGTTAGACACAACATGTCCTAGTACAATCCCTTGTTTAACCATAAAGTGACATTTTTCAAAATTTAATACCAGGTTTGTACTGACACACCTATATAATACTCTAGATAATCCATCTAAGCAAAGGCTAAAGGAATCGCCATAAACACTAAAATCATCCATAAAAAGTTCCATACAGTCCTCAATAAGATCAGAGAAAAGACTCATCATGCACCTCTGGAAAGTAGCTGGTGCATTGCACAAGCCAAAGTGCATTCTCTTGTAAGCATAAGTCCCAAACGGACATGTAAAAGTGGTCTTTTCCTGATCCTCAGGAGCTATATGAATCTGGAAATAACCTGTGTAACCATCTAAAAAGCAATAATGCAATTTACCTGACAGGCGATCCACCATTTGATCAATGAATGGAAGAGGATAGTGATCCTTACGGGTTGCTTGGTTGAGGCGTCTGTAATCAATGCAGACCCTCCAGGCGTTCTGAACTCTGGTTGTCAGGAGCTCTCCATGCTCATTCTTCACTGTAGTGACTCCAGACTTCTTTGGCACCACTTGTACTGGGCTTACCCATTCACTGTCTGAGATGGGATAGATGATGTCTGCCTCTAGTAGTCTGGTCACTTCCTTTTTGACAACCTCTAAGATAGTGGGGTTCAGTCTTCTCTGGGGTTGACGGACATGTCTTGCTCCCTCTTCTAAAAATATCCTATGCTCACAAACTTGAGGGTTGATGCCTACTATGTCTACCAAACTCCAACCAATTGCCTTCTTATGCCTCCTCAGCACACCAAGTAGCTGCTCTTCCTATTGAGAAGTGAGTTCCCTTGCAATAATAACCGGAAACTTCTGCCCATCTTCAAGGTAAGCATATTTGAGGTGTGGAGGAAGGGGTTTTAATTCTAACTTCTGATCATGTTTAGGCTCTGGGTTGTCTGGAGCTGGTAACAGTGGTAAGGCACTATCATTGTCCTCTGAGAATGTCCCCACACTTGGACCTTGTCCTGTGTGCTTCTCTTCAAATTCCACCTGGTGAACTTCAGCCACGGTTTCATCTATAATGTCACACTTGAGGATAGAGTGATCCTCTAGAGGATGCTTCATAACTCCATTCAGATTGAAGATTACTACTCTGCCATCTATTTCAAAAGAGTATGTTCCTGAAAAAGCATCTAATTTAAACTTTGAGGTCTTCAGGAATGGTCTTCCGAGTAGGATTGATGATGCCTTGTCTGAGTCATTTTGGGGCATTTTCAGGATATAAAAATCAGTGGGGAACGTGAGGCCTTTAATGCCTACTAGTACATCTTCAGCAACTCCAACCACTGTAATAATGCTTTTATCTGCTAACACAAAACGAGCTGCTGACCTTTTTAAGGGAGGGAGCCTCAAAACATCATATATAGACAAAGGAATTATACTTACACATGCTCCTAAATCACACATGCATTCAGAAATTATCACACCACCAATAGTACAATTAACTATACAAGGACCTGGGTCACTACACTTTTCAGGTAAACTTCCCATTAAAGCAGATATGGAACTCCCTAAAGGAATAGTTTCTAATTCATTAATTTTGTCTTTATGGATACATAAATCTTTTAGAAACTTTGCATACTTAGGTACCTGTTGAATAACATCAAATAGAGGAACAGTTACCTCAACCTTTTTGAATATCTCTACCATTTTTGGATCAGGTTCCAGCTGCTTCCTGGGCTTCCTTGCAAGTTGTGGAAATGGAATAGGAGTGGCGTTTTCTGCAGTGTCTGCGCCTTTTAGTGCTTCCTCCTGTGGTTGCACTTCTTCTTCTTCAGCCACATCCTGTATGTCCTCTTCTTCTTCAACATCTTCTATTTCCACTACCTCTTTAGCTGAGGCGTGTTTTGGTGGGCTTGTCTCCTCCTGATTCCTCTCCTGCAGTGTGGTTCCGAACCTCAGGGTGATGGCATTAATACCACCTTTGGGATTGGGTAATGGTTGAGAGGGAATACCACTGGAGCTCAAAGATTGATTATTGGAGTTATTCATTGAACCAATCTGTGAGACAAGATCTTGCAAAGTAGCGTTCAGACCATTTAGAGTGGCATTAATGTTATTTTTCATGGTCTGTTGTCTCCGATCAATAGATTGTAGTAAGTCATCATTGGCAGATGAAGAAGGATGGGTAAATTGAGAGGTCTGCTGTTAGGTATTCTGTGGTCCTTGGGATTGTCTTAGGTGAGGTGCTCTGTAAGGTTGATTCTGATTCTGCTGCCTGTTGTTGTTGTTATTCCACCTCTGATTTCCCTGATTATCTCTGCCTCCTCTGTTGTTGTTGTTATCCCTCCAATTCTGGTTAGAATTGTCTTGCCATCCATGGTTGTAATTGCCACCTTGATTGTACCCTTGGTTGGGGCGGTCATAGAAGTTATGTGTGGCTGCCACGGTGTTGTATTCCTGCTGGAGCTGCGGACATTCATCAGTATAATGGCTATAATTAGCGTAGATTTCGCAAACTCTATGTGGGACTAACTGTTGGTTTTGCTGTGCTGGAGAAGGTTGAGCTTGCCGAACTTGTTGTTGGTTCAATTGCATCTGCTTCAGCAAGTTGGTTATTTCACAGATACTCTGAGTTAAAGCAGTAGTCTCTCTGCTAGAGGATACTTCTGCAACGGCTTTTGAACGGCCTTGTTTCTGTCTGTGGTTCCTAGTAGATTCAGCTAAGTCGCTGATCAATTGCCATGCCTCATCAGTGGTCTTGTACTTTTTCATAGACCCATTGCTAGCACTTTCCAATGTGGTCTTATCTTGGGGCCTTATTCCCTGTGTGACATAACCGAGTAACACTATCTTGTCAATCATATGGTGAGGGCAAGCTTCCAGAAGATTATTAAAGTGCTCCCAATATTCATAAAGAGTTTCAGAGTCATCCTGAACAATCATGGAAATGTCTTTCCTCAGTTTATCAGTAACTTCAACTAGAAAGAACTTTTCCAAGAATTCTCTTCTCAGTGTATCCCAGTTGGATACAATTGCTGCTGGTTGAGTGTACTACCACTCTCTTGCCTCTCCCTCAAGAGAAAACGGGAAAGCTTTCAGCAAAATTGAAGTTTCATCTGCACCCTCACGCTTGACAGTAGAACAGGCTGCCTGAAAATCTCTCAGGTGCTTAATAGGCTCTTGAGCAGGTAAGCCATGAAACTTGGGCATCAAATTGAGCAGTGCGGTCCTTATTTCAAAGTCTATAGCTACCGCTAGGTGATGCGCTTGGAATGGTTGCATTGTAAAATAAGGAGCTCCAGCCTCCTGGATAGTAACTCTCCTGGCTGCTGCCATGTTACCTACGCGTGAAACAACCAAATCAGTAGAACGGGGGCTGATTTCTTTCTCAAATGACGTTTCAGATCCGCCCTCAGAGAGGACTAACCGACGCCGAGTTTGCCTTATTCGTGAAATAGTTCTTTAAATCTCAGGATCGAATATTAGCAAGCTTGGATCAGGAAGCGAACGTGTCATCTGACGAAATAAACAAGCAGCTCATAGTAGAAAAATAAAATAAAATGTAAATAAATAAATTCCAATTAATAACTTTAGCACTCTATTGCAACTCCCCGGCAACGACGCCAAATATTGATGCGTGCGAAAATTGGCGAGTTAAGAATGATTATAAAATATGCGTTGCAAGTATAGTTCTCAACCAACCAGAAATCCGCTCATCAATTTAGAAGGGTGTCACAGAAATTAAAATCAAAATACTGGGAGTATGAGTCCCAGGTCGTCTTCCAACGAGTTGCAGAAAAGTGTGCTATTTTATTAATCAGATGTTTTCAAAAAGGTTTGAGTTGAATGGCAGAGAATTAAATTAGAGAATTTATATAAATATAAATAAAAGCCTTGACTGGGAGTTGATTAGCTGGAAGCCCTATTCTTGTTGTAGTACTCTCAAGACTAATCGATAATTAGGGATTATTCTGTTTAGTTGTCCCTCACTAAGTAAGGGTAAGTCAAACGAGTTGGAATGCTGTTCTATCCACAAGTTCCAATCCACTCTTGGGAGGATTGGTATTAGTGAATAGAGAGCAATCCAACAATAAACCCAATTACAATCTCTCTCTTGACCATCCTAACTCAAGGGTTTCTTTCAATCAACTCCCCATCAAGTTAGGGAACTACTCACTCATTGTAAATGAAGAATTCATAACATAAGAAAGGGAATTAAAGAAAGACATGATAAATAATGATCAAAAGATTAATTAAAAATAAAAGTAATTCTTGTATTGATAAATGCTAAAATAATCCAATAGTAAAAGTAAGTAAATTAAGAAACATGGAAGAGTAAGAGAAAAGTAAAGAGAACGAACTAGAATGTCGAAGTCTTGATGAGGCAATAACTCTTCTCAATATCCCAATGCAAAACAATGAACATAACAAATCCTAAAAACTATGAATGTGTAGAGAGAAAACCTAGAGGAGAGGAAAACTAGATCTAAAAACTAAAACTATGCGGAATGAAAATGTTGTTATTGGTTTCTGCATGTTCTCTGGCTCTAGTCTGCTTTTCTGGGCCGAAAACTGGGTCAAAATAAGGCCTGAAATCGCCCCCAGCGATTCTACAGATTATGCAGATCGCGCATGTCACGCGGTCGCTTCATCCATGCGGCCGCGTCACTGCGATTTCCTCTTCTTCGCGCGGTCGCGTGATCCATGCGGCCGCGTCGCTTCTCACTGGTCATCTCCTTAATTTCTTGTGTTCCTTCCATTTTTGCAAGCTTCCTTTCCAATCTTCAACTCATTCATGCCCTATAAAGCCTGAAACACTTAACACACAGATCACGGCATCGGATGGAATAAAAGAGAAATAAAATACATAATTAAAAGTCTCTAGGAAGCAAGTTTTCAATCATGCAATAACTTTATGAAGGAATTATAAATGCATGCTTATTTAACGAATAAGTGGGTAAAGATCATGATAAAACAACACAATTAAACACAATATAAACCATAAAATAGTGGTTTATCAGTGGACATTAAGTTTGAGCTTCAGAACCTGGCGTTATTAACACCGTTAACGTTGGCGTTAGTGGCAGCGTTAGCACACTAACGCCAGCAAAAACGCCAGCGACCTTGCCCCCTTCAAAGGAGCATAACTTGAGTTACAGAGATCCAATTGAGGTTCTTCTCCGGACCCTCCCCTTATACACTTTTCTCCCCTTTCTCTTCTTTTCTTTCTTTGTAATAATTTAGTTTTCATTGAATTTTCATTTATGAATCTTTAGTTTTTATTTTGGTTATGAAGCTTTAATTTTCATCTTTACTTTCATGCAATTAAATCCTCATTTGAGAGCAATGATCACTTAAATCCATATGCATTTGGGATAGGAGCTCTGTTTCAAGTTTGATTCAATTAATGTTTATTTCTTCTTCTCAATTCGCTTGGGGTAGCCAAGAGATAACTTCCATGCTTATTTAATCTATTCACTCTAGAAGGGTGTTTTTATCTGTTGAATTTCTATGTGAGCCTCGAAAGAGGAATCATAGAAATTAGTTTGGAGCTCTATCTCTCACAACATTCTTGATCAACATATTCAGGATGAATTGAGATCCTGAGAACTTGTGTGGCCTATGGATAAGAAAATAGAACTTAACCTCTTTTCATGATAATTTGATCAATGAATTGGAAAATTGATAGCAAGGAATTGGCAAATTGATTGTGTCAAGAGAAATTGGGTTGCCAAGAGATTGGGACCCAATTAATTACAATCCGCCGTCGCTTACTTCATATGATTGAGGTTGAGATCCATTGATTCATGAAGAATTAACATCTCCAATCCCTTATGTTTTCCATCTCTACTTTCTTGCACTTTACTTTATTGCACTTACTTTCTTGCACTGCCTACTTCATTGCAATTTACTTTCTTGCTCTTGTACTTTCCAGCACTTTATTTTTAGCACTTCAATTCTCTGCACTTTATATTTTTTGTCATTTACCTTCCTTTCTCTTTATTGCCTTCATTTACTTTTTTGTCATTTACATTTCATGCTTATTCATCACTTCTATATGTTTGTCTAACTAGAATAATCAACTAACTATTGATTGCTCAATCCTTTAATCCCTGTGGGATCGACCTCACTCTTGTGAGTTTTACTACTTGATGCGACCCGGTATACTTGCCGGTAGTTATACATATATATAATTTTTTCATATTAAGTTTTTGGTGCCGTTGCCGGGGATTAATTGTGGTTAAGAAACTACCGGTGGTTGATTACCTAGATTAGACATTTTTTCTTTTTTTTTTGTCATTTAAGTTCTTTTAATTTTCTATTTTCTTTTGCTACTAAGGTGTTTTGTGTTATTGCCTCAGTAAGAACTTCTTATCCCTGACATAAAGAATTTCAATATTTCTTGGTGATTGTGTTTTACAAAATTAAAATGGAGTTTACCTCACATTTTGATCAATCATATCATATGGGATATTGCCCACCACCACAAAATTATTCAAGTCATTATCCTAATGGTGGTTGAGAATATCACCAAGGAATGATAGATTATGAGCAATCCACCCAGTTGGGATATGGTCCAAGGCCACAAAATGATCAAAAAAGTTTCATGGGATATTGCCCACCACCACAAAATGATTCATGTCATTATGCTAATGGTGGTTGGGAATATCAACAAGGAATAATGGAGTGTGAATAATCAAGTAAAGTGGGATACCTCCCAGGGCCACAAAATGATCCATACTTTGATGGATTCAACAATTACTCAAGTTATATATGGGAGGATCAAAATCAAAGAGCATTCAATAGTCCATACTCCACTTACCAAGAGCCATCATCACTTGAGCATGCCTTCAATTCATTTATGTAAAATTGTCCAACCTCACCTCCCAGTTTTTCATATGAAAATTCTTCATCACTTGAGTATGCCTCAACACAATCCCTTCCAAAACCCACAACCCACACAAACTCCCCTGAACCAAAGACTCTCAAAACTTGAGTCCATGCTTGAAAGATATGAAGAGGAGATGAAGAAATCTTGAAAAGAATAAGAAACCTCTTTCAAAAATATGGAAGTTCTTTTAGACCAAATGTTGAGTGCAAAGAAAGAATTAGAAGAACAAGAAAAAGAGGCCCCTGTATCAAGTGAAAATCTAATGAAGAAAGAAGTTGTGGAGGCATATGAGCCTAGGATTTCATATCCACAGAGGCTATTTGAGGTGACAAAGTAACATGCAAACTCACTCCCAAAGGAAGTAATGCAAGATCCTACAAAAAAGGGAGGAAAACAATCAAGAGAATCTACATTCCCATGAAGCAGAAAGTTGCATGAAGGATGACTTAAGTGAACAATCAACTCAAAAAGTTCTTGATGAAGAGGGCACTCCAACCATCACACAACACCCAAATCTTGATATCCAAGAAGTGAAGGCAACCAACAAAATCACCAAAAAGAGGATTGTGACCAAACTACAATTGACTATATCCATGAAAAGGAGAAGGTCAAAGAACAATCCAATCCCTGCCCCAACAAGCAAAGCAAATCAAATCAATAACAAAAGAAGACTTCTTGGGAAGAGGCCAAAACATGGGACATTAACTTGCTTTTCTCTCCCTTTGAGGTCATTTCTCTTAACAAACTGGAAGAAGAGGAAGAAAGTCTTGCACAACATGTCAATCTAATGACATTAAAAGAGCGCTTGTTGGGAGGCAACCCAACCGTAGGTAACATTTTCTTTCCTTGCTTAGTTTACTTTTAAATAATTTGGCATATGATTGCATTCTAAGTCTAGTGTTGCCATGCAGGAAATTGATTCTCAATCTTTACTGGTACTTGCATCATTCTAAAATGAAAGTGTCACACTAAGTTTGGTGTTGCCACTTATCTTTCATGAAAAGTACCATGCACATCCCCTTATTAATGCAATCATATTGCCTCTGTTGTCTTTCTTGTGCCTTTAGTGTATCCTTAATTTTTCTTACTGAAGTGCATGCATTACTCACACTTCATTGTAAATACATTCATGACCCATCATAGACCCCATCACCACTATTTTAATTGTTGCTTGAGGATAAGTAATCATTCTAAGTTTGGTGTGGAAAGAGGAAGAATAGGAGGAAAAGGACAACCACAATGAAGATGAACTACAAGGTGGTAAAGTTCCTTTTCCTCTTACTTATTTCCAGCACTTTAAATTGCATGATTGTCTTCTATTTTCTTTGTATGTATGTGTGGTTGCTCCTTGTGAATAAGCATAGCTTGATGTTTGAATTGTAACATGTTGTTGTGACATTATGACTACCATCTTGAGTTTGTATGTCAAAGTAAGTGAGTAATCATGATCATAAACAAACAAGGTAATTAAAGAAGAAGTTAGCATGAGCTTATAAGTATTGGGAAGATAGCATGACTATTGTTGCTCAACTGCATTTGAATTTGTTTAATTGAAGTTTTCATCTAGGATATTTTATGAAATTTTTGAAATCATAAAAATCTTGAAGAAACAAATGCAATTAAGGCAAGAAAAAAAAAGGGAAAGAATGAGAAAGCTGAAGGCTCTGAGTACCAATGACAATTCATTTGTCAAGTACTTGTGGTGTTTATGTATCAAGCAAAAAGTTTGAAAACAAAACACTTAGAGTGAGGGCTTGGCTCAAGTGCAAAGCACTCCCTCAAAGCTCAAGGCTCTGAGAATCAATGATTAAAGAGTAAAGAAAAGAAGCAAATAAGCTTAAAGGAGTCCTCTGATTAAATGCTTGTGGTGCTTATCTATCAAGTGCTAATACTTGAAAACAAAGCACTTAGAGTTGTAGCTTTTAAAATCATGGTGCAAAGCACCTAAAAAAATAAGCCAAGGAAAGAATGAAAAGCTTGTTTCATGGAAGGAATATAAAGAAAAGATTTCATAAAGTGAGCTAGATAAAAGCATCAATCATTTGAATTTTTTTGTGATTGTTGCATGCATAGAAAACTAGCTAACCATGAACATCAAACTGCTATTCTTCTTACCTTGGATTGTCAAACCTTATTGCATGATTCTCTTATTGCTTGGGGACAGGCAAGGTTTAAGTTTGGTATTTTGATGACTGCGCATAATGTTATGTTTTTCTATACTTTTTCACCTTTAATTTTCATAAATCATGCTTAATTATTGAATACTTTTGTGCTTAAATTATAGATTACTTTCAATTCTTTGATTTGGTTTGAATTTGTAGAAATTTGTGGAAAAGGGAGTAAAAAGCACAAAAAAAGCATGAAAGAAGAAAGGAGTTTAAAGGAGAAGCAACGAAAAAGCAGAGAAGAAGCAGAGGCTGTGGCGTTAGTGGCCAAAGTTAGCCCACTAACGCTATGGTTAACAGTGCCAAGGAAGGAGGAAGCAATATTGGTGGTCCATGTTAGCTCACCAACGTTGCCCATCAACGTTACCAAGGAAGAGGGGAGCAACGTTAGTGGCCTAAGTTGGCTCACTAACATTGCCCACTAACATTGCAAAGGTGACAAGCAATGTTGGTGGCCCAAAGTTAGCCTACCAACATTGCTACACAAAGAAGGGTGCCAATGTTAGTGTGCTAACGTTACCCAAGTTAACCCACTAACGCCAGCACCTGGCAGCCTGACTGTGTCTTCTTCAAACAAGAATAACTTGAGCTACAAAGCTCCAAATAAGGTGATTCCAATGGCATTGGAAAGTAGGAATCTTGAGCTTTCCAAGAATATATGGCACTACATGGTGGACACTAAATTTGAGGGATAAAATTTACCCTGAAAGTGCGAAGATGACCATAGTATCAACCTGTAGTAAGGCCAGCTGACCTCTTCACCTTCTATGGAGTATAACTCGAGCTTTAGAGCCTTAAATGATGCGCTTCCAAAAGCATTGGAAAGTAGACATCCAGGGCTTTCCAACAATATATAATACTATGGGGGTGGACATTAATTTTGAGCTTTAGAACCTGGCATTGTTAACTGGTGCACGAAATTGTGATCTCTGGTAATGGCTTCTCAGGCCAGATACTCTGATCTAGTTTTACAGTCTGTCACAACTTCAATACAACTAACCAGCAAGTGCACTGGGTCGTCCAAGTAATACCTTACGTGAGTAAGGGTCGAATCCCACGGAGATTGTTGGTATGAAGCAAGCTATGGTCACCTTGTAAATCTCAGTCAGGCGGATATAAAACAGTTATGTGGTTTTCGAATTTAATATAATAAAATAGGGATAGAGATACTTATGTAAATCATTGATAGGAATTTCAGATAAGCGAATGGAGGTGCTTTCGTTCCTCTGGACCTCTGCTTTCCTGCTATCTTCATCCAATCAGTCTTACTCCTTTCCATGGCTGGCTTTATGCAAGGGCATCACCGTTGTCAGTGGCTACATCCCCTCCTCTCAGTGAATAATATGCCCACGCACCCTGTCACGGCACGGCTATTCATCTGTCGGTTCTCGATCATGCTGGAATAGGATTCACCCTCCTTTTGCGTCTGTCACTAACGCCCAGCAGTTGCGAGTTTGAAGCTCGTCACAGTCATTCAATCATTGAATCCTACTCAGAATACCACAGACAAGGTTTAGACCTTCCGGATTCTCTTGAATGCCGCCATCATTCTAGCTTACGCCACGAAGATTCTGGTTAGGAGATCTAAGAGATACTCATTCTAGCTTAATTCATGTAGAACAGAAGTGTTTGTCAGGCACGCGTTCATAAGGGGGAAGGATGATGAGCGTCACACATAATCATCACCTTCATCACGCTCTTGGGTGCGAATGGATATCTTAGAAGCGAAATAAGAAGAATTGAATAGAAGACAGTAGTACTTTGCATTAATCTTTGAGGAACAGCAGAGCTCCACACCTTAATCTATGGAGTGTAGAAACTCTACCGTATGAAAATACATAAGTGAAGGTCCAGGCATGGCCGAGATGGCCAGCCCCTCTGATCTAAGAACAATGTGTTCAAAGATGATCCTAAGATCCGAAGATGATCAAAAGATGCCTAATACAATAGTAAAAGGTCCTATTTATAATAAACTAGTCACTAGGGTTTACATGAGTAAGTAATTGATGCATAAATCCACTTCCGGGGCCCACTTGGTGTGTGTTTGGGCTGAGCCTGAGTGTTGCACGTGCAGAGGCCATTTGTGGAGTTGAACGCCAGTTTCTGTGCCAGTTTGGGCGTTCAACTCTGGTTTTGGATCCTTTTCTGGCGCTGGACGCCAGATTTGGGCAGAAGGCTGGCGTTGAACGCCAGTTTACGTCGTCAATTCTTGGCCAAAGTATGGAGTATTATATATTGCTGGAAAGCCCTGGATGTCTACTTTCCAAAGCATGTAGAAGCGCGCCATTTCGAGTTCTGTAGCTCCAGAAAATCCACTTTGAGTGCAGGGAGGTCAGAATCCAACAGCATCAGCAGTCCTTTTTCAACCTCTGAATCTGATTTCTGCTCAAGTCCCTCAATTTCAGCCAGAAAATACCTGAAATCACAGAAAAACACACAAACTCATAGTAAAGTCCAGAAATGTGAATTTAACATAAAAACTAATGAAAACATCCCTAAAAGTAACTAGATCCTACTAAAAACATACTAAAAACAGTGTCAAAAAGCGTATAAATTATCCGCTCATCACAACACCAAACTTAAATTGTTGCTTGTCCCCAAGCAACTGAAAATCAAATAGGATAAAAAGAAGAGAATATACTATAAATTCCAAACTATCAATGAAACAGAGCTTCAATCATATGAGCGGGACTTATAGCTTTTTCCCTCTTGAATAGTTTTGGCATCTCACTCTATCCATTGAGGTTCAGAATGATTGGCATCTATAGGAACTTTAGATTTCGAATAGTGTTATTGACTCTCCTAGTTCAGTATGATGATTCTTGAACACAGTTTCTTTATGAGTCTTGGCCGTGGCCCTAAGCACTTTATTTTCCAGTATTACCACCGGATACATAAATGCCACAGACACATAATTGGGTGAACCTTTTCAGATTGTGACTCAGCTTTGCTAAAGTCCCCAATTAGAGGTGTCCAGGGTTCTTAAGCACACTCTTCTTTTGCTTTGGACCTTGACTTTAACCGCTCAGTCTCAAGTTTTCACTTGACACCTACACGCCACAAGCACATGGTTAGGGACAGCTTGGTTTAGCCGCTTAGACCAGGATTTTATTCCTTTAGGCCCTCCTATCCACTGATGCTCAAAGCCTTGGGATCCTTTTTATTTGCCCTTGCCTTTTGGTTTTAAGGGTTATTGGCTTTTTCTGCTTGCTTTTTCTTTTTCTTTCTATTTTTTTTTCTATTTTTTTTCGCCTCCCTCTTTTTTTTTCTTTTTTTTTTCTGTAAGCTTTGTTCTTTGCTGCTTTTTCTTGCTTCAAGAATCATTTTTATGATTTTTCAGATTATCAAATAACATGTCTCCTAGTCATCATTCTTTCAAGAGCCAACATATTTAACATTCTTAAACAACAACTTCAAAAGACATATGCACTGTTCAAGCATACATTCAGAAAACAAGAAGCATTGTCACCACATCAATATAATTAAACTAAGTTCAAGGATAAATTCGAAACTCATGTACTTCTTGTTCTTTTAAATTAAACAGTTTTTATTTAAGAGAGGTGATGGATTCATAGGACATTTATAACTTTAAGACAAAGTTACTAACTACTAATGATCATGTAATGAAGACACAAACATAGATAAGCACATAACATAGAAAACAAAAAACAGAGAAAGCAAGAACAAAGAATGAATCCACCTTAGTGATGGTGGCGTTTCCTTCTTGAGGAACCAATGATGTCCTTGAGCTCTTCTATGTCTCTTCCTTGTCTTTGTTGCTCCTCCCTCATTGCTTTTTGATCTTCTCTTATTTCATGAAGCATGATGGAGTGCTCTTGATGTTCCACCCTTAGTTGTCCCATATGGGAACTCAATTCTCCTAGGGAGGTGTTGATTTGCTCCCAATAGTTTTGTGGAGGAAAGTGCATTTGAGGCATCTCCGGGATCTCATGGAAATGAGCTTCTTGCGCCTCTTGAGCTCCATGACTGGGCTCTCTTGCTTGCTCCATCTTTTTCTTAGTGATGGGCTTGTCGTCTTTGATGAGGATATCTCCCTCTATGTCAATCCCAGCTGAATTGCATAGGTGGCAAATGAGGTGAGGGAAGGCTAACCTTGCCATAGTGGAGGACTTGTCAGCCACCTTGTAGAGTTCTTGAGGTATAATCTCATGAACTTCCACCTCTTCTCCAATCATGATGCTATGGATCATGATGGCCCGGTCTATAGTAACTTCAGACCGGTTGCTAGTGGGAATGATTGAGCATTGAATAAACTCCAACCATCCTCTAGCTATAGGCTTGAGGTCCAATCTTCTTAGTTGAACCGGCTTGCCTTTGGAGTCAATCTTCCATTGAGTTCCTTCTACACATATGTCCATAAGGACTTGGTCCAACCTTTGATCAAAGTTGACTCTCCTTGTGTAGGGGCGTGCGTTCTCTTCCATGTATGGCAAGTTGAACGCCAACCTCACATTTTCCGGACTAAAATCTAAGTATTTCCCCCGAACCATTGTAACATAGTTCTTTGGACCCGGGTTCTTACTTTGATCATGGTTCTTGGTGATCCATGCATTGGCATAGAACTCTTGAACCATTAGGATGCCGACTTGTTGGATGGGATTTGTTAGAACTTCCCAACCTCTTCTTTGAATTTCATGTCGGATCTCCGGATACTCATTTCTTTTGAGTTTAAAAGGGACCTCAGGGATCACCTTTTTCTTGGCCACAACATCATAGAAGTGGTCTTGATGGGCTTTGGAGATGAACCTTTCCATCTCCCATGACTCGGATGTGGAAGCTTTTGTCTTCCCTTTCCCTCTTCTAGAGGATTCTCCGGTCTTAGATGCCATCAATGGTAATGGAAAAACAAAAAAGCTATGCTTTTACCACACCAAACTTAGAATATTGCTCGCCCTCGAGCAATAAACAAAAGAATAGAAGAGGAAGAAGAAGAAATATGGAGAGGGAGAGTGATATGAGGTTTCGGCCAAGAGGAGTGTAGAGGGGTGTGTTGTGTGAATTTGATGAAGAATGGAGGTCTTTATATAGGGAAGGGAGGGGGGGTAAAGGTTCGGCCATATGGGTGGGTTTGGGTGGGAAATTGGTTTTGAATTTTGAAGGTAGGTGGAGTTTATGAGGTAGGTTTATTGGGAAGAGTGGGTGGATGTGAGTGGTGAAGGTTTAGTGGGGAAGAGAGATTGAGGTGATTGGTGAGGGGTTTTTAGGGAAGAGTGTTTATGGGGTTGTGTGAAAGAGAGTGGTGAGAAGAAGTGAGTGGAGGTAGGTGGGGATCCTGTGGGGTCCACAGATCCTGAGGTGTCAAGGCATTTACATCCCTGCACCATTAGGCATGTAAAAATGCCTTTGTACCCAACTCTGGGCGTTTAGCGCCAGGTTGGTGGCCATTTTGGGCGTTCAACGCCCATCTGTGTGCCATTTCTGGCGTTGAACGCCAGAACCATGCCTGTTCTGGCGTTCAGCGCCCAGAAGCTGCCCATTTTGGGCGTTCAGCGCCAGAACCATGCTCTGTTCTGGCGCTGAACGCCAGACAGATGCTCCTCCAGGGTGTGATTTTTCTTCTGCTGTTTTTGATTCCGTTTTCGATTTTTCTATTTATTTTGTGACTCCACATGATCATGAACCTAAGAAAACATGAAAAATAAGAATTAGATAAACATTGGGTTGCCTCCCAACAAGCGCTTCTTTAATGTCAATAGCTTGACAGTGGGCTCTCATGGAGCCTCACAGATGTGCAGAGCTTTGTTGAGACTCTCCAACACCAAACTTAGAGTTTGGATATGGGAGTTCAACACCAAACTTAGAGTTTGGTTGTGGCCTCCCAACACCAAACTTAGAGTTTGACTGTGGGGGCTCTGGTTGACTCTGCTTGGAGAGAAGCTTTTCCTGCTTCCTCCCTATGGTTGCAGAGGGAGATCCTTGAGTTTTGAATACAAGGGAGTTCTCATTCCATTGAAGGAATATTTCACCTCTGTCAACATCAATCACAGCTCTTGCTGTGGCCAGGAAAGGTCTTCCTAGGATGATAGATTCATCCTCTTCCTTTCCAGTATCCAGGACTATGAAATCAGTAGGTATGTAAAGGCCTTCAACCTTTACTAATACATCTTCTACTTGTCCATAAGCCTGTCTTCTTGAGCTGTCTGCCATCTCTAGTGAGATTTTAGCAGCTTGCACCCCATAGATTCCCAGTTTCTCTATTATAGAGAGGGGCATGAGGTTTATTCCTGAACCAAGGTCACACAGAGCCTTAAAGATCATGGTGCCTATGGTACAGGGTATTATGAACTTTCCAGGATCCTGTCTCTTCTGAGGCAATGTCAGTTGATCCAGATCACTTAGTTCATTGATGAACAAGGGAGGTTCAACTTCCCAAGCATCAATGCCAAACAATTTGGCATTCAGCTTCATGATTGCACCAAGAAACTTGGCAGTTTGCTCTTCAGTGACATCCTCATTCTCTTCAGAAGAGGAATACTCATCAGAGCTCATGAAGGGCATAAGGAGGTTCAATGGGATCTCTATAGTCTCTAGATGAGCCTCAGAGTCCTTTGATTCCCCAGAGGGAAGCTCCTTATTGATCACTGGACGTCCCAGGAGGTCTTCCTCCTTGGGATTCACGTCCTCTCCTTTCCTCACAGGTTCGGCCATGGCACTTATGTCAATGGCCTTGCACTCTCCTTTTGGGTTCTCTTCTGTATTGCTTGGGAGAGTACTAGGAGGGATTTCAGTGATCCTTTTACTCAGCTGGCCCACTTGTGCTTCCAAATTTCTAATGGAAGACCTTGTTTCATTCATGAAACTTACAGTGGCCTTAGATAGATCAGAGACTAGATTTGCTAAATTAGAAGCGTTTTGTTCAGAGTTCTCTGTCTGTTGCTGAGTTGATGATGGAAAAGGTTTGCTATTGCTAAACCTGTTTCTTCCACCATTGTTAAAGCCTTGTTGAGGCTTCTGATCCTTCCATGAGAAATTTGGATGATTTCTCCATGTTGAGTTATAGGTGTTTCCATAAGGTTCACCTAAGTAATTCACCTCTGCTATTGCAGGGTTCTCAGGATCATAGGCTTCTTCTTCAGAAGATGCCTCTTGAGTACTGTTAGATGCAGCTTGCATTCCATGCAGACTCTGAGAGATCATATTGACTTGCTGAGTCAATATTTTATTCTGAGCCAATATGGCATTCAGAGTATCAACTTCAAGAACTCCCTTCTTCATAGGCGTCCCATTACTCACAGGATTCCTTTCAGAAGTGTACATGAACTGGTTATTAGCAACCATGTCAATGAGTTCTTGAGCTTCTGCAGGCGTTTTCTTTAGGTGAATGGATCCACCTACAGAAGTGTCCAGTGACATCTTTGATAGCTCAGATAAACCATCATAGAATATATCCAGGATGGTCCATTCTGAAAGCATGTCAGAAGGACACTTTTTGGTCAACTGTTTGTATCTTTCCCAAGCTTCATAGAGGGATTCACCTTCTTTCTGTCTGAAGGTTTGAACATCAGCTCTAAGCTTGCTCAGCTTTTGAGGAGGAAAGTACTTGGCTAAGAAAGCCGTGACCAGCTTATCCCAAGAGTTCAGGCTGTCTTTGGGTTGAGAATCCAACCATAATCTAGCTCTGTCTCTTACAGCAAAGGGGAAAAGCATGAGCCTGTAGACTTCAGTATCTACTCCATTAGTCTTAACAGTATCACATATCTGCAAGAATTCAGTCAAGAACTGAAAATGATCTTCAGATGGAAGTCCATGAAACTTGCAGTTCTGCTGCATCAGAGAAACTAATTGAGGTTTCAGCTCAAAGTTGTTTGCTCCAATGGCAGGAATGGAGATGCTTCTTCCATGTAAATTGGAATTAGGTGCAGTAAAGTCACCAAGCATCTTCCTTACATTATTATTATTTTCGGCTGCCATCTCCTCTGCCTGTTCGAAAATTTCTGAAAGGTTATCTCTGGATTGTTGTATTTTAGCTTCTCTTAATTTTCTCTTCAGAGTCCTTTTAGGTTCTGGATCTGCTTCCACAAGAATGTTCTTATCCTTGCTCCTGCTCATATGACAAAGAAGAAGGCACAGAAAAATAATAATAATAATGGAGATCCTTTATACCACAGTATAGGGATCCCTTTGTGAGTCGAAGAAAAGAGGGGGAGACAAAGAATGTAATGTAATGGAAGAAACACAACTGTGAGGAGGCTTTGAGATGTGAGATGTTAGGATATGAATGAATAAATAGAATAAGATGGGGGAGGGATAATTTTCGAAAATTATTTTGAAAAAGAGTTAGTGATTTTCGAAAAATGGTTTTTGAAAATTGTTAGTATTTTTTTTCGAAAAATTTTTAAAATTTAAAAATAAAAACAATTAGTTAATAAAAAAGAAATTTTTGAAAAAGAGGGGAGATATTTTCGAAAATTAGAGAGAGAGAGTTAGTTAGGTGGTTTTGAAAAAGTTAAGAAACAAACAAAAAGTTAGTTAGTTAGTTGAAACAAATTTTGAAAAGATAAGAAGTTAGGAGGTTAGAGAAGATATTTTGAAAAGATATTTTTGAAAAAGATAAGATAAGAAGATATTTTAGAAAAGATATGATAGAAATTAGTTTTTGAAAAAGATTTGATTTTTAAAATCACAATTAATGACTTGATTCATAAGAAATCACAAGATATGATTCTAGAACTTAAAGTTTGAATCTTTCTTAACAAGCAAGTAACAAACTTCAAATTTTTGAATCAAAACATTAATTGATTAGTTATTTTCGAAAATTGTATATAAAAATAAGAAAAAGATTTTTGAAAAATATTTTTGGAATTTTCGAAAATAACTAAGAATTTTGAAAAAGATTTGATTTTTGAAAAAGATTTTGAAAAAGATAAGATTTTCAAATTGAAAATTTGATTTGACTCATAAGAAACAACTTGATTTTAAAAATTTTTGAAAAAAGTCAACTCAAATTTTCGAATTTGATGAGAGAAAAAGGGAAAGATATATTTTTTTTTTTATTTTTGAAATTTTTATGAAAAAACATGAAAATTATGCAATGCATGAAATTTTTAGATCAAAAGAATGAATGCATGCAAGAATGCTATGAATGTCAAGATGAACACCAAGAACACTATGAATGTCATGATGAACATCAAGAACATATTTTTGAAAAATTTTTAATGCAAAGAAAACATGCAAGACACCAAACTTAGAATTCTTTAATGCTTAGACACTAAGAATTCAAGAATGCATATGATAAACATGAAAAGAAACAAAACAAAAAATCATCAAGATCAAACAAGAAGACTTACCAAGAACAACTTGAAGATCATGAAGAACACTATGAATGCATGATATTTTCGAAAAAATGCAAGATGCATATGCAAGTGACACCAAACTCATGATATGACTCAAGACTCAAATAAGAAACACAAAATATTTTTTATTTTTATGATTTTCTAATTTTTTTGGATTTTTTTCGAAAAATTCATTGAAAAAAGAAAAATAAGGATTCCAAAATTTTTAATATGAATTCCAGGAATCTTGCATTCTTAGTCTAAAGCTTCAGTCCAGGAATTAGACATGGCTCACTAGCCAGCCAAGCTTTCAATGAAAGCTCCAGTCCAAAATACTAGACATGGCCAATGGCCAGCCAAGCTTTAGCATGTAATTCAGACATGACATGCCTGACATACTCATTCCCAAAGGAATAGACATGGCTTTACAGCCAGCCAGGCTTCAACATGCTTTATGAAACACTAGAATTCATTCTTAAAAATTCTGAAGCCATAGAATAATTTATTTTTGAAAACATTTTTTTTTCGAAAACAGGTGAGAAAATTTTTGAAAGATTTTTGAAAAAATTTTTGAAAACAAAACAAAAAGAAAATTACCTAATCTGAGCAACATGATGAACCGTCAGTTGTCCAAACTCAAACAATCCCCGGCAACGGCGCCAAAAACTTGGTGCACGAAATTGTGATCTCTGGTAATGGCTTCTCAGGCCAGATACTCTGATCTAGTTTTACAGTCTGTCACAACTTCGATACAACTAACCAGCAAGTGCACTGGGTCGTCCAAGTAATACCTTACGTGAGTAAGGGTCGAATCCCACGGAGATTGTTGGTATGAAGCAAGCTATGGTCACCTTGTAAATCTCAGTCAGGCGGATATAAAATAGTTATGTGGTTTTCGAATTTAATATAATAAAATAGGGATAGAGATACTTATGTAAATCATTGATAGGAATTTCAGATAAGCGAATGGAGGTGCTTTCGTTCCTCTGGACCTCTGCTTTCCTGCTATCTTCATCCAATCAGTCTTACTCCTTTCCATGGCTGGCTTTATGCAAGGGCATCACCGTTGTCAGTGGCTACATCCCCTCCTCTCAGTGAATAATATGCTCACGCACCCTGTCATGGCACGGCTATTCATCTGTCAATTCTCGATCATGCTGGAATAGGATTCACCCTCCTTTTGCGTCTGTCACTAACGCCCAGCACTTGCGAGTTTGAAGCTCGTCACAGTCATTCAATCATTGAATCCTACTCAGAATACCACAGACAAGGTTTAGACCTTCCGGATTCTCTTGAATGCCGCCATCATTCTAGCTTACGCCACGAAGATTCTGGTTAGGAGATCTAAGAGATACTCATTCTAGCTTAATTCATGTAGAACAGAAGTGTTTGTCAGGCACGCGTTCATAAGGGGGAAGGATGATGAGCGTCACACATAATCATCACCTTCATCACGTTCTTGGGTGCGAATGGATATCTTAGAAGCGAAATAAGAAGAATTGAATAGAAGACAGTAGTACTTTGCATTAATCTTTGAGGAACAGCAGAGCTCCACACCTTAATCTATGGAGTGTAGAAACTCTACCGTATGAAAATACATAAGTGAAGGTCCAGGCATGGCCGAGATGGCCAGCCCCTCTGATCTAAGAACAATGCGTTCAAAGATGATCCTAAGATCCTAAGATGATCAAAAGATGCCTAATACAATAGTAAAAGGTCCTATTTATAATAAACTAGTCACTAGGGTTTACATGAGTAAGTAATTGATGCATAAATCCACTTTCGGGGCCCACTTGGTGTGTGTTTGGGCTGAGCCTGAGTGTTGCACGTGCAGAGGCCATTTGTGGAGTTGAACGCCAGTTTCTGTGCCAGTTTGGGCGTTCAACTCTGGTTTTGGATCCTTTTCTGGCGCTGGACGCCAGATTTGGGCAGAAGGCTGGCATTGAACGCCAGTTTACGTCGTCAATTATTGGCCAAAGTATGGACTATTATATATTTCTGGAAAGCCCTGGATGTCTACTTTCCAACGCATGTGGAAGCGTGCCATTTCGAGTTCTGTAGCTCCAGAAAATCCACTTTGAGTGCAGGGAGGTCAGAATCCAACAGCATCAGCAGTCCTTTTTCAACCTCTGAATCTGATTTCTGCTCATGTCCCTCAATTTCAGCCAGAAAATACCTGAAATCACAGAAAAACACACAAACTCATAGTAAAGTCCAGAAATGTGAATTTAACATAAAAACTAATGAAAACATCCCTAAAAGTAACTAGATCCTACTAAAAACATACTAAAAACAGTGTCAAAGGGCGTATAAATTATCCGCTCATCATTAACACCGTTAACGCTGGCCGCGTTAGCACACTAACGCTAGCAATAACGCCATCAATAACGCCAGTGACCTTGTCCCTTTCAAAGGAGCATAACTTGGATTACAGAGGTTCAATTGAGATGCTTCTAGTTGCGTTAGAAAGCTGATATCCAGAGCTTTCCAACAATGTATAATAGTTTATAGTGGGCATGAAATTTGAGCAAAAACAATAGGCATCTTTAAGCCCCAACAACACCAAGACCAAGTCAATCCGGAACCTCAATTTGGATCAAATATTTCACTCCAAACTTCAAGCAAGCAAGCACACAATTGTCAACCAATCAAGACCACAAGAAGCATCTAGAATA
Organism: Arachis hypogaea; assembly: GCF_003086295.3. Classification (NCBI taxonomy): domain Eukaryota; kingdom Viridiplantae; phylum Streptophyta; class Magnoliopsida; order Fabales; family Fabaceae; genus Arachis; species Arachis hypogaea. The sequence goes on from NC_092052.1 coordinate 84,747,928, forward strand.
GTTTATTTTTATTTTATTGTAATTTGCTTTTAATTTCATTTAAGTTTGTAATTTAGGGGAGCCTATACAAAGGCTTTAGTTTCATAGAATTGGAAGGAGGGGGCTCTGGACTGGGAACACCATCTTGGGAGGGGTCTCCGGACCCTCTCCTTATACACTCTTCTCCCCTTTCTATTGTTTTCTTTCTTTGTAATAATTTAGTTTTCAATGAATTTTCATTTATGAATCTTTAGTTTTTATTTTGGTTATGAAGCTTTAATTTTCATCTATACTTTCATGCAATTAAATCTTCATTTGAGAGCAATGATCACTTAAATCCCTATGCATTTGGGATAGGAGCTCTGTTTCAAGTTTGATTGAATTGATGTTTATTTCTTCTTCTCAATCCGCTTGGGGTAGCCAAGAGATAACTTCCATGCTTGTTTGATCTATTCACTCCGGAAGGGGGTTTAGATCTATTGAATTTCTTTGTGAGCCTCGAGAGAGGAATCATAGAAATTAGTTTGGAGCTCTATCTCTCACAACTTTCTTGATCAACATATTTGGGATGAATTGAGATCCTGAGAACTTGTGTGGCCTATGGATAAGAGAATAGAACTTGACCTCTTTTCATGACAATTTGATTAATGAATTAGAAAATTAATAGCAAGGAGTTGGCAAATTGATTATGTCAAGAGAAATTGGGTTGCCAAGAGATTGGAACCCAATTAATTACAATCTGCCATCGCTTACTTCATAAGATTGAGGTTGAGATCCATTGATTCATGAAGAATTAACATCTCCAATCCCTTATGTTTTCCATCTCTACTTTCTTGCACTTTACTTTATTGCACTTACTTTCTTGAACTGCCTACTTCATTGCGATTTACTTTCTTGCTCTTGTACTTTCCAGCACTTTATTTTCAGCACTTTAATTCTCTGCACTTTATATTTCTTGTCATTTACCTTCCTTGCTCTTTATTGCCTTCATTTACTTTTCTGTCATTTACATTTCATGCTTGTTCATCACTTCTATATGTTCGTCTGACTAGAATAATAAACTAACTATTGATTGCTTAATCCTTTAATCCCTGTGGGATTGACCTCACTCTTGTGAGTTTTACTACTTGATGCGACCCAGTATACTTGCCGGTAGTTATACGGATATATAATTTTTCCATATCATAAGGGCAATTTCGCCAATATAAAATAAGTAAATACACTGAAGATTACAAAAAACGTTTGTAACTGGTATATCCAATTTGGGAACAGAATATTCCATTAGTCCAAACATTTTTTGTCATTGTAAAGACCCAATTAAAACAAAAAATTGGTATAAGCACTCAATTAAAAGAAAAAAAAATTATAAGGACCTAATTAAAAATTCGGCTAAACTATAGGGACCAACAGAGTAATTAAACCTTATTTTTAAAGTGTTATTCACTTTTAAGTGTAACTAAAATTAATAATTTAATATAAATTGATAAATTATTTTACTTTATTAATTAAAATTATGGTGTGATTATTATTATTTTTCCATTCAACTCATTATAATAATACAAAAAGTTTTTATTTTTTTGAAATTTTAGAAAATATGAATGTAATGATCTTTGAATTACATGGCTTAGGATTTAAAGATGATTTTTTAAATGCAAATTGATTGGAACTAAAAAAAATATTGTAAAAATATTACATAAATAATAGAAAATATGTTGATCATATACATGCTAATTTAAATAACCAAAATAAAATAAAATAAGTAACCAAAAATGATATAAAATTTCACCTTTTATTTTGTGGTACAAAAATAATATATAATAATATAATAAATCGTAATTCTTTGATATAAAAAAATATGAACTTCTGATAATTGTTCTAATGACAAATGGAGTGGTGGAGAATGTTCTAGTCAAAGTAGGAAAGTTCTTCCTCCGAACTGACTTTGTTATTCTTGATATGGATGAAGATGAAAAATTCTCCATCATTCTCGGAAGACCGTTCTTAGCCACTGGGCTTGCTCTCATTGATTTAGAAAGAGGTGAATTGGTACTGAGGGTGCATACTGAGCACTTGGTCTTCAATATCTTCAGAGCCTCACATGACTCCAACAAAGAGGAGAAGTGTATGAAGATTGATTCTACTATTCAACTCCTTCTAGAACCAACTAATGATAACAAGGTTGAGTTACACTCTAGAGCTTCTATGATGGAAAGTAACAAAATCTCCCCTGACGCCAATTCTAAGTTTGGTGTTGGTTATGTGGCTTTACCTATGAAGGAGCGTCCCAAGAAGAAAATACCTAAGGGTTGGAGAAATAAGAAGATCCCCATTGAAGATTTTTCACCAGGATTGAAAGTGGTGTTCACTCATTATCCCACATTACCATACACGGTGAACCAGATTCTGTCTCTTGAGCATGTTGAAGTGATTCATGAATATACAGGAAGAAGATTTACAGTGAGAGGAGAGGAGGTAAAGCAATATGATCAACATCCTCCCTAATAGAGGGGGTGAACCGTCAAGCTAGTGATGTAAAAGAAGCGCTTGTTGGGAGGCAACCCAACACTCTTAATATCCTTTAGTTGTGTTTTGTTCATTGAATTTTATTTATTTTGTTTTCATATCTCAGAGTTTTCCTTGCTTTTAACTAAAATGAAGCCATGTCTTTTCAACATAATAGGAACAGGTGCACGAAGAAGGGAGCTGAGAGCATTAGAAAGATGGAATTGGATTCGGGAGGCTGGGCGCTAAACGTCGGGGCCTGGCATTTAGTGCCGTGAAGCACGCAAAAGGGGGAAGAACTTACTACCACCCCGGCATTTAGCGCTGCTTTTGTGCATCTAGCGCCACGGGTAGCCAATTGTGATTTTTTTGTTGCTGGACTCCTTACGTTTAGCGCCAGTCTTGGGCATCTAGCGCCAGGGGTACCCAAAAAAAAGGAGTTGACGCTAAATGCCAAGGGTTCGACATTTGTGCCGAAGGAATGAATTGGCGTGGAATGGCTTCAAGAGGTTAGGGTCAAAAGAAGTGGATTCACCCCTTCTTTCTCCTGGCATACACAAAACACAAACAATTCAAAGTGAAAAATGGTCACTCTAGTACTAGAGTGTTGTTAGAGTTAGGTGATACCAAGTATCGAACAGTTAGTGTGCTAACAAAATAAAAGAAAAATGTTTAATCTAGAGTACCACTAACTTAATCATTGTCAATCTATATCAATCCCAGCAACGGTGCAAAAAACTTGATTCGGAAAAATTAGAACAATAATTCTACCGGCAAGTATACCGGGTCGTAGTCAAGTAATAACTCACTTTGAGTGAGGTCGATCCTACAGAGATTGATGTATTAAACAACTTTAGTTAGTGGTAATTCTAGTTAAACAAACACTTTAAGGATTTTTGTGAATTGAATAAGTGAATGAACAAGAAAAGTAGATTGCATGAAAGTAAGAACGGAAAATTAAATGACTGTATATAAAGGTTGAAATGTAGATGAATGGAAGTGTAAAGAACGGAAACTTAAATTTCAAGAAAATAAATTCAGAAGAGTAAATAGCAAGGAAATGTAAAGTTGCAAGAATGTAAATGGGATTTGGGAAATAGGTATTGAACAAAAATTAACAATTCATAAACTAAAGCAAGGAATTAGAGTTATGAAAGTAGAAATAGATGATGTGTAAGCTCATTAGGGATTAGAGATGTGAGAATCTTCATGAATCAATGGATTTCAAATCCTTCTCAATCATGTGAAGTAGATCTATGGCAGATTGTAAATAATTGGGTCCTAATCTCTTGGTGACTCAATCAACACCAAAAATTATCAATCTCTTGATCTATTGCTCATGAGAAGAGGTTAAGGGCATGTGCTAATCTCAAGCCACACAACTCTCAGGATATCAATTCAAGGTGGTTATATGTCACGTACCGGACCAAGAATTATCAAAAAAGAGAATTATGAGAGAAGAGTCTCAATCTGAATTTCATAACTCCTTTCTCAAGTTTATTATGAAATTCAAGTAGATCCAATCCCTCTCTCGATAGTAATTGGATCTATGAAGCACAAAGACTTTCTCTTAGAATGACAACACTTGAATTGAGAAGAAGAAAATAGTATTAATCCATTGAAATCAAACAGAGCTCCTCCCCTTAATAAATGAGAGATTTAGTCAATCATTGCTCTCATTACAAAAGGAATTAAAACAGACAAAGCTGGAAAATAAACTAAGAACAAAGTACAAGCAAAGTATGAAAAGTGATGTGTGTAATCCCAGCTAGGGAGATTTTTTTTTCCTTTCAAAGTACCCTACTATTTATACTAATTTTCTGCTCTTTGGATGGCTTTGAATCATGCTTTTAGAGTGAGGAGTGGGCCTTGTTGGACTTGGAATTAAAGTTCTGAGAGGCCTGGCGTTGTTGCATGAGAGTTGGTGTTGTTCAAATTAAGTGCCCTTTATGTTGGTAGTGTATATGCACTCTAACTCTAAAGTGTCTAGGGTCAATCACTCTATTCTTCCCTAGTCATGCTTTCTAAACCTTGTTCTTCATCTAACCCATCAACAAATATTTAGCATACCAATGCAAACATCATAAGGTCTTTTCAGGGTTGTAATGGGGCTGAGGTAAAGGTAAGGATATATATATATATAAGGCTAAGTGAGCTAACAAAGTGAATCCTTGATTAGTCTAAGATCTCACCTAACATATACATACTTTATATAATTTAAAATGGTTTACCTAGCTACCCAAAATTTTCCCACTTTTGTATTACATGCTCATGTATCAAACTTATTTTTGAATTTTGTCCCATGTGCATTGATTCTTTTTATTTTGCATTTGGGGTAATATTATTTTTCTTTTTTTGTATCCCCTTATTTAATTACTTAAATTTTTTTTTCAATGCACATGGTAATTTAATTATTTTGATTTCACATGAGCATGCTTCCCAAATTTTCAAATAACTTATTCAATTTAATTCCCCATTTTTTTTCTATCATCCCATGTTTCCATAAAATTTCTCATACTTAAATTATACACAATATCTATCTTAAGCTAACCAAGGATTCAACTTGGGATTTTTATTTTGTTTTTCTGCTTAAGGCTAGTAATGTGGTTATGGAATAGAGGGGGGTTAAAAAGCTCAAAGTGGCTAACAAGGGTGACATAAAAGGGTAGGCTTATTTGGGATAAGTGAGTGAAAACAAGTAATGGCCTCAATCATATGCAAGCATGTAAATACACTAAATAATGGACATATAGAGTGGAACAAAGTAAAGATTACAATTATAGAGAAGAAAACACACAAGAATAAAATATTTATGGTTAACTAATATAACCATGTAATTAATCTCAAAATCTCACAGGTTGTGTGTTCTTTGGCTCAAAAACCATGTTCCAAATACAACTTCAAACAAATTTAACACATAGAAAATTTTAATTTTTTTTAAATTAGTGACATTTTTTTTCAAAAATAGGGTCCTAGAAAGAAACTTATTATTTTTCAACCAAGTAGTATTTAAATGCAAACAATTAACTACACATGTAATCTATTATACAATGTAATAATGAACAAATGAAGAAAATAGGACATTGGTGTTGAGAAGAGAATAACTAACCCATGGAGATCGGTATCGACCTCCCCACACTTAAAGGTTGCACCGTCCTCGGTGCATGCTAAGATGTACAAGTGGATGGGCTGCTCCAACTGATGCCTTTTTCTATAGATTGTGCAGATTGACTTGCCTATCTCCCCATATAGAAGTTCTTCCTTTTTCCTTCCTCGGTGGCCATCCTGAAAGAAGAGGAAAATGGAGAAAAGTAACCCAGAAATAAAGATAAAAAAAATAAATAAAATATGGGTTGGTAATGCCAAATAGTAAAGGTCTCAATTACATGGTAGCTACAACATGCAGTGAGAAAATAGTAGAAGCATACGGCATATCAATAGTGCAAGAATTGCAACAATGGGGAGAGGGTGTGGATAATGCAAAATAGTGTAAGTGCATATCAATGTAAAAGGAATATCAGTATTATAAAAATTAGCATTGACTTATGAATAATAATACCCAATTAGAATAAAACAACTCATGAAGCACCAGAATAATTCAAAAAGATGTAACAGTTGAATGAGAAAATTTTAACACCAATGAAAAATAATAATTTTAGAAAAGAAAATAAAAATATACCCAAAATTAAAATGCAATAGATGAAAGGATGCAAATAAAATAGAATGGAAGTGGAGAGGGATGAGAAGTTAAAAAGATGAAGTAAAAAAGAAAGAAGAAAGAAGAAAAGATAGAAAAAAATTAGGATTAGAAAAGAAAAGATAAGATAATTGGCGCTGATCAGGATAAGTTGTGCGACGTGGGTGATGCGGACGCGTGGGTGACGCGATCGCATGGTGTATGAAAAGTTCAGGTGACGCGGATGCGTGGGGCACGCGGACACATGACTCGAGTTGTGCTAGTGGCATGAGAGCAGCCTCACATATGCACAACTCTCTGTTTAAATGAGTTTTCGCCACAAAATCTGGGGTGACGCGTTCGCGTGGGTGACGCGATCTTGTGGATGGCCATATTTGCAAAACGACGCGAACGCATGGGGCACGCATTCGCGTGGTAAGGCTTGTGCTTCTAGCACTGTTCCAGCCCCATTCCAGCCTAACTTGCTGCCAAACACCCGTTTACGTCGATTTTACAGGGCCACGCGTTCGCGTGGGTGACGCGGACGTGTGGGAGGCATTTTTCCCACATGATGTGGACGCGTCAGCGACGCAGTTGTGTGAATCAATTTGTGCCAAAGGCACGCCTCCAGCCACGCTTTCGCGTGACTATCTGTTCAATCTTGTTTTCTTCCCAACACACATATGAGGCGGACGTGTCGGAGACGCTGTCGCGTCGCGTGCCCTTTTTTTTATGCAAAATGCAGAATGTAGTATGCAGATGCTGATGCAAATGTTATGAATAATTCCAGGTTCAATAAAATAAAACTAAAAAACAAACAAAACTAAATAAGATTGAAAATGGAATGACCATACCATGGTGGGTTGTCTCCCACCTAGCACTTTTAGTTAAAGTCCCTAAGTTGGACATTTGGGGAGTCCTTTGTTATGGTTGCTTGTGCTTGTACTGATCCTTGAATCTCCACCAATGTTTTCAATTCCAGTATCCTCCGAGATCCCAAACTAGGTCCAGAAAGCCTTCAAGCAAGTTAAAGCAAGTGACAAGGCCCCAAGAGTGTTGATTTCCAGAATGAATTCCGGGGTTCCAAAACTTGCTTTTGCCCCCGTCTTCTTGTTGATCATTAGTGTTCCAACCGGGTGGCAAGCAATCTGAATTCTCACTAAAGCGGCCAAACAACTTCCTAGACCCATTCAGTTGAGCTTTACACCAACTTTTGTATTTAAACTTTGAGCTTTCTACCATATTAAATCTTGCATGACGACTCCTACCACTAACCATATCTCTCTTACTCTTAAAGCCACAAAGAGCTCTAAGCTGACCATCTGTTTCAAGCAAAGCATATTCAAGTGAGCTAATTAAGCTTAGAGATGAGAGATTTACCCACTTGAATGAAGGGATGGATGGTGATGGCTTTGGGAGAAATGTCTCCAGCAACTGTGGTAAGGTGATTTCCAGCTCCATTCCCTTGTGCTCTTCCTTGACAACTTCCATCTCTTTGCGAGCTTCTTCAATTCTAACCTCTTTCTCTTGGTAGCTTTCTTCCAAATTAAACTCTTCTTTATGGCTTACCAAGGGAATGGGAGGTTGTGCTTCCTCTTCTTTAATCATCATCTCTTGATACCTCTGCAAAATCTTCAACCATGATATGCCTTGGAGGTTGTACACCCTCTTCAATATCAAATTTAAACTTTTCGGCAGAATCCTGTACAGTTCTCGATTCCCGTGGAGGTTCAGCATCTCCTAAATCTTCAACCATTTCTTCCTCTGCAACTATTATGGCTTCCTTCACTTGTTCCAATACAAAGTCATGTTCCTTATTGTCCACCGAAGTTTCTAGTGTCTCCTTCATGCTACGCTCTTCTTTTGATTCTCCACATGCAGCCATGGGAGTACTCTGAGTGCTCAGATATTGAGAAGCTAATTTATTTACTACCTCGGTTAAGGCAGTCGCGAGTTTCAGTACTTCCCTTTGCATCTTCACTTGCCCTTGAAGAAGACCACGAAGGATGTCATCCATTAGAGATTCGGGTGGATATGAGGGTTCATTATTTTGGAGAAAGGGTTCATAATAGGAAGGTGGTTCTTCTTGATAAGGATATGGAGATGGTGAATATTGAGGTGGTGGTTCTGGGTGTGGTTCATATGGTGGTTGGTGTGGTGGATATAGGTTAGGGTCATATGGTGGTGTTTGGTGGTAAGGGGCTTGTGAGTATGGTGGTTCAAAGTTGTGTTGAGGAGATGGTTCATAAGCATATGGCGGGGCTTGTTGGTAACTACAAGGGGGTCCACCATAGTCATCATTTTGGTATGCATCACAGAATGGTTGTTGGTTATAGTGCATTGGAGGGGGTTGTTGCCAAGAGGGTTGATCAAATCCTTATGGCTCCTCCCATCTTTGATTCTTTCAACCTTGATGACTATTTTCATTATAGTTTCCATTCCTTACAACAACATTGGAACCAAACTTAAAGCGATGGGGGTGAGAACTCATAATAGCAAATAAAAATTAAAAACGAAAATAAAAAAATTTAAATTAAAAGGTTATTGAATTTTAAATTTTGAATTTGAAAATTAAATTTTGAATTTTGAATTTTTGAATTTTGAATTTTTGAATTTTGAAATTTGAATATTGAAATTTGAAATTTGATTTTGAAATAAGATAAGGTTTGTAAAAAGATATGATTTTTGAAAAAGATTTGAATTTTTAAATTTAAAACTAAGATAAGATAAGAAAAAAATTTTAAAATAGAAATTTGAAAAATTTTTTTTATGCAAATTTTGAAAATTCAATTAAAATAAAGAGAAAAGATATTTTTGAATTAAATGAGGAAAGACAAAAACAATAAAATGACACCAAACTTAAAATTTTTAGATCAAAACAAAGAAAACAACTAAGAACAACTTGAAGGTCAAGATGAACACGAAGAACAAATTTTTAAAAATTTTTTTAATAACTAAATAAAAACCAATAACCTCTTAATTTATGAAAAAGTAAAAATAAAAACAAAAATAAAAACAAATAAACAAGCAAAAAGGAAATATTTACAATAACCAATAATAAGGCACACGTTTGTAATTCCCCGGCAATGGCGCCATTTTGGAAAAGCGAAACTCTCGCGCGATCTATAATTTTCTAAAAATAAAATCCCGTTGTAAGTATAGCTTCTAGACCGACAAGAATTCCTTCCTTACAAAAGTTTTGTTTGTCACTTAAGCAAACCCAATAAAATTGATAACCGAGTATTTAAACCTCAGGTCGTCTTCTCAAGAAACTGCAGGGAGGTGTTCTTATTGTTAGTTATGGAAAACAGTGTTTTTGGGTTTTAAAAGGTTTGAACAAGGGAAATAAATTGCAGGAATTAATAAATTAATAACTAATAAAACTCTTGGCAAGGTATGAAAATTTGGAAGTCCTATCCTAGTTATCCTTATCGATGGTGATGAGAATTGAGTTTTAATCCCACTTAGTTAACCTTTACTAAAGCAAAGAAAAGTCAAGTGGACTAATTAGTTTGATCCTCAAGTCCTAGTCGATCCCTGTGGGAAGATTAGCTTTAGAGCGATCTAGATCAATTAGTAATCTGCCAATTCCAACCAATGCTGAGTTTGACAACTCAAGTGTTACCAATTACTTAACCAAAGCCAAAAGGAAGAAAATATCTAAATTAAATTAAAAGCATTCATAAATAGAATAAAATGATCATAAACTGAAATACCTCAAATAATATTAATTAAGAAAATCATAACATGAATGTAGCATAAGCTAAATTGGAAAGATAAATAATAATTAAAGGTATATAATAAAAGTAGAAAATAAATAAAAGGAACATTAAACCTGGAAATTGAGGAGAAATGATCCTAAATCCTTTAAGAGGAATCCTAATCCTAAATCCTAAGAGAGAGGAGAGAACCTCTCTCTCTAAAAACTACATCTAAATTATGAAAAGTGAATAATGGAAGACATGTTGAACGGATGCATTCCCCCACTTTATAGCCTCTAATCTGTGTTTTCTGGGCCGAAAACTGGATCAAAAACAGCACAGAAATCGCGGGAAAGTGAGGCGGAAGCGTTGTCCACGCGTTCGCGCGGATTGGGTTTTCGCCAGGTCACGCGTCCACGTGATCCATGCGTTTGCGTCACCTGGCTTCGGGGAAGCTATTGCAAATTATATATCATTGTGAAGCCCCGGACGTTAGCTTTCCAATGCAACTAGAACCATCTCATTTGGACCTCTGTAGCTCAAGTTATGACCGTTTGAGTGCAAAGAGGTCAGGCTGGACAGCTTAGCAATTTCTTCAACTTCTTGTATTCCTTCCACTTTTGCATGATTTCTTTCCATCCTCTGAGCCATTCCTGCCCTGTAATCTTTGAAATCACTTAACACACATATCACGGTATCAAATGATAATAAGAGAGGTTTAAAGTTTTTAAAGGCCAAAGAAGCATGTTTCCAATCATAGCACAAAATCAGGAAGGAAAACGTAAAACATGCAAATAGTATGAATAAGTGGGTAAAGAGTTGATAAAAACCACTCAATTGAGCACAAGATAAACCATGAAATAGTGGTTTATCAGTGGCCTTCATCGCAGGCATTGGTGAGGGCAACGTTGGCGTTGCCAACGTCAGAACTCTTGCTCCTAGTAACAAAAATATCATCCTCACGTGTACCCGTCGCCCATGCGTACGCATGGCCTTGCAGAAATACCATTCTCACTATCGCAGGCATTGTTGAGCTAGCGTTGGAATTGCCAATGCTGGGATTTGCTGCCAGGGCTAAGCCTTGGCATTGATGGCCAAAGTTGGCGTTGCTAACACCTTCTTCTTCAAGACTCCTTCAAGAGTGTGAAGGGACAAGACTCCTTCAAGAGCGTTGTTGCACCAAAGTTGGCGTCATCCACGCTTTCATTGCCTCAGGATTGGCGTTGGTGAGTGGTGTGGAATTTATAATCCACAAACTAGCCGGCAAGTGCACCGGGTCGTACCAAGTAATACCTCAAGTGAGTGAGGGTCGATCCCACAAGGATTGATGGACTAAGCAACAATGGTTAAATGATTTACTTAGTTAGACTAATAGAAAATGGTGTTTTGAGTTCAAATGCATTAAAAAGTAAATTTAGAATATCAGAATACAAGCAGTAATGGAGTTGTGAATAATATATGGAGAAACAGTTAAGGCTTCGGAGTTATCTATTTTCCAGATTGACTTTTCTTACTAACTATTTTAATCATGCAATATTCAATTCATGGCAAACTATATGTGATTAAACCATAATTACTTAGACCTTTTTAGTCTCCTCTAACTCTCATTAACCGCCAATTCCTTGGTCACTTAATTCCAATTAGAGGGTGAAGTTCAATTCTAGTTATATGCCATAGAAATCCTAATTACCCAAATATAAGAGGATTATATGTCACGTATCCCGTTAAGTCCAGATAATTAGAAATTTAAGAGAATATGTTTTCAAGCTGTTGTTCAAGTAAATAGCTTTTCCAAGTTATACAAGAACTCAATTAGAACAAGGGTCATACTTCCGTTCCACCCTAATTCATAAAATAAAGAACGAAACCAATTCTTGAATTATAAAGCAGTACATGAAGTAAAATAGAAAAATAATAGTATCAATCCATACAATAGACAGATCTCCTAACCTTAACAGTGGAGGTTTAGTTGCTCATGGTTTAGAGAGAAAACTAGGATTCTGAAAAACTATAAAGTGCGAAATGAAGTCTAAGAAGAGATTCTAGCCTGAAGGGCTAATTCTTTTCCCTTTTATATCTAATCCTAATTAATGTAAAATATATTTTCTAAAACTAAAATAATATCTTTTCCTAATTATAAATAAAATAAAAGTTTAACCAAAATAAATTAATTGATTCTCGTAGCCTTTGAATGTATTGGGGATCACTCCTTCATTAAGGTCCACACTGAACTTGAGAATTCCCAAGTTCAGCGTGGAGGAGGCAGTGGCTAAACTTGTGCTTTTTCTTGAGTCCACGCTGAACTTGGATTAACCTAAGTTCAACGTAGAGTGATGCGTGCAAACTTTCTTTGGAGCTTTTGATCTGGCGCTGAACTTGGAGTTCTCAAGTTCAGCGTAGGGTTGTACGTATGAAATGGAAGAAAAGGGTATACTATTATATATCGTTAGAAATATTTGGAAGTTAGCTTTCCAATGCCACTAAAATCAAGTCAATTAGACTTCTATAGCACAAGTTATTTCTGTTTGAGTGTAAGGAGGTCAGGGTTGACAGCATCATTCGCTTTCTTCCTTTTCTGCTACAAAACTCTGTCAAATCCATCCGAATGCTACCTAAAATAAACAGAAATTGCAAACAACTAAAAGTATCATTCATAGTGGCTAAAGGTAATTAAATCTTGATTAAACTCAACAATTTGAATGCAAATTCACTAGGAAAAGATAGAAAGGATGCTCACGCATCACAACACCAAACTTGAATTATTGCTTGTTTTCAAGCAACCAAACTAATATAAGCTTAGGACGTGAATTTTCATGAGAGACGAGTATTCAATTAAGCTCCTGTCCCTTCTCAAAGTGGGGTTTATACAGTGCAATCCTGAATAGTTTTGGCATCTCACTATCATTTAAATCAGAGGAATGTCACTGTCTTTTGGAATTGGAATCTGGTTAATATTATGAATTCTCTAATCTGTTTAGTTCGTATTAATCCTTGAACACAACAAATTCCCTTTTATTCTCTTTTCCTTGGTGCTTTGTACCTTGAGCCTAGCCGTGACTTTAAATGTTTTGTCTCAAGCTTCACTTGACACAAAAACACCACAAGCACTTAACTGGGGAACTCTCTTTAAGTTCTGATTTTTCTTTTAGTTACTCCCAGATAGTGGTGCCCAAAGCCTTTGACATACTCTGTTAAATGCACTTGATCTCGACTCTTAGTGCTTTGTGTCAAGGATTACTTGACACAATTACACCACAAACATATGGCTAGGAAAACAACTCTTTAAGCTTTTAATCATATTTGACCTTTGTAGCTATTGATGCCCAGAGCCTTGGACCTTGCTTTTCTTTTTGCTGTTTCTTTTGCTTCAAGGATTAAGTTTTTGTTTAATACCGAGAATTCATAATAGTTCTCTAAATTTCTGTTCGTCATCCATCAACATCCTTTGATTCAAATTCAAATATGCACTGTTCATATCATGCATTCAAAATCACAGATAACACCACCATATTTAAGTAAATAAGACTACTCTTAAATATAAACTCAATTTCTCATGCAATACATCACTTCTTTTTCTTTTCTTTTTAGATTCAAGCTCAGTGAGTGGTATATGAGACAATTATTTCTTTTTACTAATAGAAAATAACAGAATGAAACTAAATCTAAGAACTGAAAGTACTAAAGATCATGCAGGCAATCAAAGCAACGGAAAACAGAAGGCAACAAAATAAAAATAGAAAGGGAAATAGAATGAAAGCAACTCAATCACCTCGGTTATGCTAGTGGCCATCTCATTCTTCCCGCTGTGCTCCTCCAACACCAAACTAAAAAGTTTGCTTGTCCCCAAGCAAAGAAAAACTCCAGGGTGTCAAAAATTCTTTTTAATTGCTCCTGTTCCTGTTCTAATCACTCTGCATAACCAAAACACATGTAAAACAAGAAAAATTCTAAAAAATGAGATAAAATAATTTAAAATTAGAACTAAAATAATTGTAATGCTAAAGTTAAAATAACTATAAAATAAAGACTAAAGTAATTGCAAAACCAAGGATACTAGTAGTTGGGTTGCCTCCCACAAGTGCTTCTTTAATGTCACTAGCTTGACACTTGATTGTTGAATTTTCTTCCTCTTCTTCCAGTTAGTTAAAAGAAATGTCTCCAAGAGGGCAGAGGTGAAAATTAGTGTCCTTGGACTTGAATTTCTCCTAACAAGCTTTCTTTTATTGTTATTAGCTTCATTCACCTTGCTTGTTGGGGTAGAGGTTGGATTGCTTTTTGTTGACCTTCTCTTTTTCATGGATATTGTCTTTTGTTTCTTGGTCACAATCCCCTTTTTTGTGCTTTCCTTGATTGCCTTCACTTCTTTGATTTCAAAATTTGGGTGTTGTGTGATGGTTGGAGTGTATCCTTCATCAAGAACTTCTTGAATTGGTGGTTCAATAAACTCACCCTCTATACCACTCTCTGCTTCATTGGAGTGTAGATTTCCATAATTGTTTTCATCCCTTATAACCTCCTTTGTTTATGCATCTTCCTTCTTTGCTGGTGCATCTTCCTCCTTTATTTTTGCATCTTCCTCTTCTTCTATGTGTGAGGGTGGAAAGTTCTCTAATTCACTGGAGTATGAACTCCTTTGATTGATTTCCTCACTTTCTTTCATAGGATCTTGCATTATATATCTTGGGAAGGAATTTGCTTGTTTGTCTTCCTGGGGCTTGATAATAAACCGCACATATTTCTCTACATTTTTGACACTCGTCCTTATATCATGTATGAATTCTTTCATGCGAAGCTCAAGAGCTGATGGTTCTTGATATGAATAAGAAAATGGTGGCTCTTGATATGAATAAGAAGAAGATGATGGCTCTTGATAAGAGTAAAAGGAGGATGGTTCTTGGTATGAATAGGGAGATGGTGGCTCTTGATATGGGTAGAAAGATGATAGTTCTTGATATGGATAGAGAGATGGTGGTTCTTGGTATGAATATGGAGATGGTAGTTCTTGATAGTTGGAACATGGAATACTGAAGTTTCTTTGATTTTGACTTTGCTAACTAAAATTTGGGTAGTTCCTCCATCCACAATAATAAGAATCACTCCGTGGGTGTGAGTAGTTACCCATCTGATCTCTCTCCATTATTTTTTCTTAGCACAAAATACCAAACAGAATTAAACGCACCATGTGGTAAACAGGCAAGCAAAGAAGAAAGAATATAAAGAAAAATAAAAATAACAGAAAAAATGAAAATAAAATCAAATATAAAAGAAAACGAAATAAAAGAAAAATAGAATAAGGAAAATAAACTGAGTAAAAAAGATAATAAAATAAAATAACTAATAAGAAAAATGGAGTATAAAATTCAAAGTCAATAACTAAAATAACTAGGAAGAGTATAACAACTAAGGGGACACCAAACTTAATTTCAGAAATTAAGAGAAAAAAATTTAAATAAAATAAATCAAAATATTTTTTTAATTAAAGACAAAAATAAAATAAAACCAATAAAATATAGAAAGATAAAAAAAATTTTAATCATGGACAGAAACAAAACGAAAATAAAAGAAAATAAAAATAAAAAGGAAAATAAAAAAAAGAAAAAGAACGTAAGTTTTGAAAAGAATCAAAAGTAAAAATAAGTAAAATCAAACAAGGGACAGGGGATGGGAAACAAAAAGCAAGAAAAAAATAAAGGAAAAAAAGAAAATAGAAATTAATAATACTAAAATAAAACTAATTAAAAGAAAAATTATCTAATCTAAGCAATCAAACAACGAGTAGTTGTCAATCACAATCAATCCCTGGCAACGGCGCCAAAAATTTGGTGCAGAATTTATAACCCACAAACTAACCGGCAAGTGCACCGGGTCGTACCAAATAATACCTCAGGTGAGTGAGGGTCAATCCCACGAGGATTGATGGACTAAGCAACAATGGTTAAATGATTTACTTAGTTAGACTAACAGAAATTAAAAAATATATTTGAGTTTAACCAAAATATATTTTCTAATTAATGTAAAATATATTTCCTAAAACTAAAATAATATCTTTTCTTAATTATAAATAAAATAAAAGTTTAACCAAAATAGATTAATTGATTTTCGTAGCCTTTGGAATGCATTGGGGACCACTCCTTCATTAAGGTCCACGCTGAACTTGAGAATTCCCAAGTTCAGCGTGAAGGAGGCAGTGGCTAAACTCGTGCTTTTTCTTGAGTCCATGCTGAACTTGGATTAACCTACGTTCAGCGTGGAGTGATGCATACAAACTTTCTTTGGAGCTTTTGATCTGGCACTGAACTTGGAGTTCCTCAAGTTCAGCATGGGGTTGTACATATGAAATGGAATAAAAGGGTATACTATTATATATCGTTAAAAATCTCTAAAAGTTAACTTTCCAATGCTGCTGGAATCATGTCAATTGGACCTTTGTAGCTTAAGTTATTTTTGTTTGAGTGTAAGGAGGTCGGGGTTGACAGCATCATTTGCTTTCTTCCTTTTGTATTACAAAACTCCATCAAATCCATTCGAATAGTACCTGAAATAAACAAAAATTGCAGACAACTCAAAGTAGCATTCATAGTGGCTAAAGGTAATTAAATCTTGATTAAACTCAACAATTTAATTGAATGCAAATTCACTAGAAAAAGATAGAAAGGATGCTCACGCATCAGTGAGCCCAAGTTAGCGTTACCAACGCCCTCAACGTCTTCAAGCTTGGCGTTGGTGAACCAAAGTTGGCGTTGTCGACGCCCTCATTGCTTTCCTCATGGCTTTGGCATTTGTTGCACCAGCATTGGCATTGCCAACGCCCTCCTTATTTATGCCTGGCATTGGTGAACCCATGTTGCCGTTGCCAATGCCTTCAATACCTCTCCTTGTTCCAAGGTGCCTCTGCTTCTTCTCTGCTTCACCTATAATCAACCACATCAATTGCATCAAAGCTTTCCATTCCATGAAATGATCACATTTCAACTAATGCTTGATGAATTAAGGCATGCAGAGACATTTCATAAATTTACTTGTTTATTGACTATACTTGTATAAAGCTAAACTAGAAACTACTAAAATAATAAGTAAAAACGGTCAATGATGCACATGCATCAGTGATGCCAAACGCCCACCACGGCGTTTAGCGCCAGGTATGCTGAACCCCTCCCCCCTTTTAGTTTGAATTCAAACCACCGACCACTCTCCTTGATTCTCTCCCCTTTCCTCCTTCCTAACACCCCCTCTACCATCGAATCACTCTCTTCTCTATAAACCCTTCCCTCTTCCAATTAAATCCCACCTCTTCCTCTCACCAATCCCATCCCTCCCTCTTCCCCAAGATTCCCTCCCCTTCCCCACAAAACCCACCAACCCCCCTTTACCCACCTATCTGTTCCCCCTTCTCTTTTTCCTTCCTTCCATTTTCGTCTCCTACCCCTCCCTATATATACCCCCACCGTACCTCATATCCCTCACACCCCAACTTCTTCTTCTTTCTTTTACCTCATTCTCCACGACACCCCCTCACTCTCTACCCTTTGCTTTTAATTTTCCCATTCTTCCATTTTTTACCACTCCCCCACTTTCACCTTCAGCACACGACCCCCTTTCTCCCTCACTTCCCAATTTTGCTTCTCCTTCCTCTTCCCTCTTATCCCAACCAAACTAACTCCCCTTTTGTTCTCTTTCGTTTCGCTCGAAGGCGAGCAAATTTTTAAGTTTGGTGTTGTCGCGCCGCTCCTTTTCCTTATTTTTATCAGTGGCACCAAAGGGAGGCGAGTCATCCTCAAGAAAGAGGAAGGGCAAGGCACCACAATCTGGTGACTGTGACTCGAATTGATTCTCCTCCAAGTTACATGAGGAGCAATTTTTCGAGATCACAGTCAAGAAGAAGGTGATTTCAGAGGTGAATTTCGACCTCAAGCTGGATGAATATCTGGAGTTTGGCAATAAATTGAGAGAAGAGGTTGGTGATTTCTATGCAACCCACATATCGATGTGGGCGAGCTGAAGGTCCAAGAATTCTTTGGTAATGCGTGGATCACCTATAAAGACCTTGTTTGGGGAGTAATAAAAAGAACTACCAGACGTACGTGAGAGGGAAGGTGGTGTGCGAAATCGTGATCATTCCTTCCTTGGTAACGGCGCTAAAAACTCAATACGCACGTTCATGTTCTTAATTCTGTTTCAAAACTTCGTACAACTAACCAGCAAGTGCACTGGGTCATCCAAGTAATAAACCTTACGTGAGTAAGGGTCGATCCCACGGAGATTGTCGGCTTGAAGCAAGCTATGGTCACCTTGTAAATCTCAGTCATGCGGATTTAAATGGTTATGGAGATAAAAAGATAAATAAAACGTAAACTAGGATAGAGATACTTATGTAATTCATTAGTGAGAATTTCAGATAAGCGTATAGAGATGCTTTCGTTCCTCTGAACCTCTGCTTTCCTGCTGTCTTCATCCAACCATACCTACTCCTTTCCATGGCAAGCTTTATGTAGGGCATCACCGTTGTCAATGGCTACATCCCATCCTCTCTATGAAAATGGTCCAATGCGCTGTCACTGCATGGCTAATCATCTGTCAGTTCTCGATCATACTGGAATATGATTTACTATCCTTTTGCGTCTGTCACTACGCCCAGCACTCGCGAGTTTGAAGCTTGTTACAGCCATCCCTTCCCAGATCCTACTCGGAATACCACAGACAAGGTTTAGACTTTCTGGATCTCAAGAATGGCCATCCATGGGTTGTAACTTATACCACGAAGACTCTAATAACTCGGACTCGGTCCTCTGTATTAGATATCTAAGAGATATTCATCTAGCTTGTTTACATGTAGAACGGAAGTGTTTGTTAGGCACGCGTTCATAAGTGAGAATGATGATGAGCGTCACATAATCATCACATCCACCATGTTCTTGGGTGCGAATGGATATCTTAGAATAGGAATAAACATGAATTGAATAGAAAAATAGTAGTACTTTGTGTTAATTCATGAGAAACAGCAGAGCTCCACACCTTAATCTATTGTGTGTAGAAACTCTACCGTTGAAAATACATAAGTGATAAAGTCCAGGTATGGCCGAATGGCCAGCCCCCAAAACGTGATCAAAGGATCAAAAGATAATCCAAAGATTTTCCAAAGATGTAAATACAATAGTAAAATGTCCTATTTATACTAAACTAGTTACTAGGGTTTACAGAAATGAGTAAATGATGCAGAAATCCACTTTTGGGGCCCACTTGGTGTGTGCTTGGGCTGAGCATTGAGCTTTACACGTGTAGAGGTCTTTCTTGGAGTTGAATGCTAGTTTGTAACCTGTTTCTGGCGTTTAACTCCACTTTGCAACCTGTTTCTGGCGTTTGACTCCAGAATGCAGCATGGAACTGGTGTTCAACGCCAGTTTACGTCATCTATCCTTTGGAAAAGTATAGACTATTATATATTTCTGGAAAGCCCTAGATGTCTACTTTCCAACGCAATTGAGAGCACATCATTTGGAGTTCTGTAGCTCCAGAAAATTCACTTTGAGTGCAGGGAGGTCAGAATCCAATAGCATCTGCATTCCTTCTTCAACCTCTGAATCTGATTTTTGCTCAGGTCCCTCAATTTTAGCCAGAAAATACCTGAAATCATAGAAAAACACAAAAACTCATAGTAAAGTCCAGAAATGTGATTTTTATTTAAAAACTAATAAAAATATACTAAAAACTAACTAAATCATACTAAAAACTATGTAAAAATAATGCCAAAGAGCGTATAAATTATCCGCTCATCACAACACCAAACTTAAATTGTTGCTTGTCCCCAAGCAACTGAAAATCAAATAGGATAAAAAGAAGAGAATATGCTATAAATTCCAAAATATCAATGAAACTTAGCTCCAATCAGATGAGCGGGACTTGTAGCTTTTTGCCTCTTGAAGAGTTTTGGCATCTCCTTTATCCATTGAAGTTCAGAATGATTGGAATCTATAGGAACTTAGAATTCAGATAGTGTTATTGATTCTCCTAGTTCAGTATGTTGATTTTTGAACACAGCTACTTTATGAGTCTTGGCCGTGGCCCTAAGCACTTTGTTTTCCAGTATTACCACCGGATACATAAATGCCACAGACACATAACTGGGTGAACCTTTGTAGATTATGACTCAACTTTACTAAAGTCCCCAATTAGAGGTGTCCAGGGTTCTTAAGCACACTCTTTTTTTTGCTTTGGACCTTGACTTTAACCGCTCAGTCTCAAGTTTTCACTTGACACCTTCACGCCACAAGCACATGGTTAGGGACAGCTTGGTTTAGCCGCTTAGGCCAGGATTTTATTCCTTTAGGCCCTCCTATCCACTGATGCTCAAAGCCTTGGATCCTTTTTATTACCCTTGCCTTTTGGTTTTAAGGGCTATTGGCTTTTTTCTCTTACCTTTTGGTTTGAAGAGCTTTTGGCTTTTTCTGCTTGCTTTTTCTTTTTCTTTTTTTTTTCGCTATTTTTCTTTTCTCTTTTTTTTTTTCGCAAGCTTTCTGTATTCACTGCTTTTTCTTGCTTCAAGAATCAATTTTATGATTTTTCAGATTATCAAATAACATGTCTCCTTTTTCCTTACTCTTCAAGAGCCAACATATTTAACATTCATAAACAACATCTTCAAAAGACATATGTACTCTTCAAGCATACATTCAGAAAACAAAAAGTATTGCCACCACATCAAAATAATTAAACTAGTTTCAAGGATGAATTTGAAACCATGTACTTCTTGTTCTTTTGTAATTAAAACAGTTTTCATCTAAGAGAGGTGATGGATTCATATTCATAACTTTAAGGCATAGACACTTAGACACTGGTGATCATATAGTAAAGACACAAACATAAATAAAACATAAAGCTCCAAAATCGAAAAACAAGAATATAAATAAACAAGGAGATTAAGGAATGAGTCCACCTTAGTGAGGGTGGCGTCTTCCTCTTCTTGAAGAACCAATGGTGCTTTTGAGCTCCTCTATGTCTCTTCCTTGTCTTTGTTGTTCCTCCCTCATTGCTCTTTGATCTTCTCTAATTTCATGGAGGATGATGGAATGCTCTTGGTGCTCCATCCTTAGTTGTCCCATGTTGGAACTTAATTCTCCTAGGGAAGTGTTGATTTGTTCCCAATAATTCTGTGGAGGAAAGTGCATCCCCTGAGGCATCTCAGGGATTTCATGGTGAGGAATCTCCTCATGCTCATGTTGAGGTCTATGATATCTTGTTTGGTCCATCCTTTTCTTAGTGATGGGCTTATCCTCTTCAATGAGGATGTCTCCCTCTATGTCAATTCCAGCCGAATTGCAGAGGTGGCAAATGAGGTGAGGAAAGGCTAACCTTGCCAAATTAGAGGACTTGTCAGCCACCTTGTAAAGTTCTTGAGGTATAATCTCGTGAACTTCTACCTCTTCTCCAATCATGATACTATGGATCATGATGGCCCGGTCTATAGTAACTTCAGACCGGTTACTAGTAGGAATGATTGAGCGTTGAATGAACTCTAGCCATCCTCTAGCCACTGGTTTGAGGTCATGCCTTCTTAGTTGAACCGGCTTGCCTCTTGAGTCAATTTTCCATTGAGCTCCTTCCTCACATATGTCTATGAGGACTTGGTCCAACCTTTGATCAAAGTTGACCCTTCTTGTGTAGGGGCGTACGTTTTCTTCCATCATTGGCAAGTTGAACGCCAGCCTTACATTTTTCGGACTGAAATCTAAGTATTTTCCCCGAACCATGGTAAGCCAATGCTTTGGATTTGGGTTCACACTTTGATCATGGTTCCTTGTGATCCATGCATTTGCATAGAACTCTTGAACCATTAGGATCCCAACTTGTTGAATGGGGTTGGTGAGAACTTCCCAACCTCTTCTTTGGATCTCAAGTCGGATCTCCGGATACTCATTCTTTTTGAGTTTGAAAGGAACCTCAGGGATCACTTTCTTCTTGGCCACAACTTCATAGAAGTGGTCTTGATGGACCTTATAGATGAATCTCTCCATCTTCCATGACTCAGAGGTGGAAGCAATTGCCTTCCCTTTCCCCTTTCTAGAGGTTTCTCTGGCCTTAGGTGCCATAGATGGTTATGGAAAAATAAAAAGCAATACTTTTACCACACCAAACTTAAAATGTTTGCTCGTCCCTGAGCAAAAGAAGAAAGAAAGAAGTAGAAGAAGAAGAGAATGGAGGAGATGGAGGGAGAAGTGGTTTCGGCCAAGGGGTGAAGAGAGGGTTGTGTTGTGTGAAAATGAAGAAGGAATGAGGGGTTTATATAGGAGTGGGGAGGGGTTTAGGGTTCGGCCATTTAGGGTTGGATTTGGGAGGGAAATTATTTTGAATTTAAAGGTAGGTGGGTTTTTGGGGAAGAGAGGATGGATGTGAGTGGTGAAGAGGTGATGGGGAAGAGTGATTGAGTTGATTGGTGAGGGGTATTTGGGGAAGAGTGTTATGAAAAGGTGTGAATAGGAGAGAAGAAGTAGGTGGGGATCCTGTGGGGTCTACAGATCCTGAGGGAATCCTGTGGGGTCCACAGATCAAGTGGGGTCAAGGACTTAACATCCCTACTCCAATTAGGCGTGTAAAACGCCCTTGCTGTGTAATCCTGGCGTTTAACGCCAGACTGCAGCATGTTTCTGGCGTTAAACGCCACTTTCATGCTTGTTTTGGGCGTTCAACGCCAGTCTATAGCATGTTTCTAGTGTTGAATGTTAGTATGGTGCACGTTTCTGGCGTTAAACGCCAATCTGATGCTTGTTTCTGGCGTTTAACGCCAGCTTTCCTCTGGGTGCAATCCTGGCGTTTAAACGCTAGACTGCTGCTTGTTTCTGGCGTTTAACGCCAGTTTCATGATCTGTTCTGGCGTTAAACGCCAGCCAGATGCTCCTTACTGGCGTTTAAACGCTAGTAAGCCCTTCCTCCAGGGTGTTCTGTTTTCAATGCTATTTTTCACTCTGTTTTCGATTTTTCAGTAGTTTTTGTGACTCCACATGATCATTAACCTAATAAAACATGAAATAACAAAGAGAAAATAAAATAAAAATGATTAAATAACATTGGATTGCCTCCCAACAAGCGCTTCTTTAATGTCAATAGCTTGACAGTGAGCTCTCATGGAGCCTCACAGATAATCAGAGCAAGGTTGGGACCTCCCAACACCAAACTTAGAGTTTGACTGTGGGGGCTTTGGTTGACTCTGCAGTGAGAGAAGCTTTTCATGCTTCCTCTCCATGGTTACAGAAGGAGATCCTTGAGTTTTAAACACAAGGTAGTCCTCATTCAGTTGAAGGACCAACTCTCCTCTGTCCACATTAATCACAGCTCTTGTTGTGGCTAGGAAGGGTCTTTCAAGGATGATGGATTCATCCTCATCCTTCCCAGTATCCAAGATTATGAAATCAGCAGGGATGTAAAGGCCTTCAACCTTTACTAGCACGTCCCCTACTTGTCCATAAGCTTGTTTTCTGGAGTTGTCTGCCATCTCTAATGAGATTCTGGTAGCTTGCATCTCAAAGATTTCCAGTTTCTCTATTACAGAGAGTGGCATGAGGTTTATCCCTGACCCAAGGTCACATAGAGATTTCTCAAAGGCCATGGTGCCTATGGTACAAGGTATTAAGAACTTTCCAGGATCCTGTTTCTTCTGAGGCAATGTCAGTTGATCCAGATCACTCAGTTCATTGATGAGCAAGGGAGGTTCATCTTCCCAAGTCTCATTACCAAATAATTTGGCATTCAGCTTCATAATTGCACCAAGGTACTTGGCAACTTGTTCTTCAGTAACATCTTCATTCTCTTCAGAAGAAGAATACTCATCAGAGCTCATGAATGGCATAAGGAGGTTCAATAGAATCTCTATGGTCTCTAGATGAGTCTCGGATTCTTTTGGTTCCTCAGAGGGAAACTTCGTATTGATCACTGGACGTCCCAGGAGGTCTTTCTCACTGGGATTCACGTCCTCTCCCTCCCTTGTAGGTTCGGCCATGATGGTCAATTCAATGGCCTTGCACTCTCCTTTTGGGTTTTCTTCTGTATTGCTTGGGAGAGTACTAGGAGGAGTTTCAGTGACCTTTTTACTCAGCTGGCCCACTTGTGCCTCCAGATTTCTAATGGAGGACCTTGTTTCATTCATGAAACTTAAAGTGGCCTTAGATAGATCAGAGACTATATTTGCTAAGTTAGATGGATTCTGCTCAGAGTTCTCTGTCTGTTGCTGAGTGGATGATGAAAAAGGCTTGCTATTACTAAACTTGTTTCTTCCACCATTATTAAAGCCTTGTTGAGGCTTTTGTTGATCCATCCATGAGAGATTTGGGTGATTTCTCCATGAGGGATTATAGGTGTTTCCATAGGGTTCACCCATTGAATTTACCTCTGCTATTGCAGGGTTCTCAGGATCATAAGCTTCTTCCTCAGAAGATGCCTCTTGAGTACTGTTGGATGCAGCTTGCATTCCATTCAGACTCTGAGAAATCATATTGACTTACTGAGTCAATATTTTATTCTGAGCCAATATGGCATTCAGAGTATCAATTTCAAGAACACCCTTCTTCATAGGCGTCCCATTACTTACAGGTTTCCTTTCAGAAGTATACATGAACTGGTTATTTGCAACCATGTCAATGAGTTCTTGAGCTTCTACAGGCGTTTTCTTTAGGTGAATGGATCCACCTGCAGAATGGTCCAATGACATCTTTGATAGCTCAGACAGACCATCATAGAATATATCCAGGAAGGTCCATTCTGAAAGCATGTCAGAAGGACACTTTTTGGTTAGTTCCTTATATCTCTCCCAAGCTTCATAAAGGGATTTACCTTCCTTCTGTCTGAAGGTTTGAACATCCACTCTAAGCTTACTAAGCTTTTGAGGAGGAAAGAACTTGGCTAAGAAAGCCTTGACCAGCTTATCCCAAGAGTTCAGGCTATCCTTAGGTTGAGAGTCTAACCATACTCTAGCTCTGTCTCTTACAGCAAATGGGAAAAGCATAAGCCTGTAGACCTCGGGATCAACCCCATTGGTCTTAACAGTATGACAGATCTGCAAGAATTCAGTTAAAAAATGAAAAGGATCTTCAGATGGAAGTCCATGAAACTTGCAGTTCTGTTGCATAAGATAAACTAATTGAGGTTTAAGCTCAAAATTGTTTACTCCGATGGCAGGGATTGAGATGCTTCTTCCATGTAAATTGGAATTAGGTGCAGTGAAGTCACCAAGCATCCTTCTTGCATTGTTATTATTTTCGGCCATATCTTCTTCTTTTTCGAAGATTTCTGTTAGATTTTCTCCAGAGAGTTGTGCTTTAGCTTCCCTTAGCTTCCTCTTCAGAGTCCTTTCAGGTTCAGGATCAGCTTCAACAAGAATGTTCTTATCTTTGTTCCTGCTCATATGAAAAAGAAGAGAACATAAAATAATAGGGATCCTCTTTGCCTCAGTAGAGAGAGGTTCCTTTATGTGAGTAGAAGAAGAGAAGAATATGAGAAGGAGAAGAGAAAAACTCGAACACAGAGAGGGAGATGGGGTTCGAATTTTAAGTGGAAGAGAAGTGTTAGCAGATGAATAAATAAATAGAAGGAGATGAGAGAGAGAGAATATTCGAAAATTAAACAAAATAAAATAAAAATATTTTAAGATTAAAGTTAAAATTCGAAAATTAAAATTGAAATTAAATTAAATTAAATTAAAATAATTAGTTAATTAAAACGAAATTTTGAAAAAGAGGGAAGGGATTTTCGAAAATTAAAGGTAGAGAGTTAGTTGGGTAGTTTTGAAAAAGATATGACTGAAACAAAAAGATATGATTGATTAAAAGAGATTTGAAATTTGTTTTTGAAAAAGATATGATTGAAATTGAAAAAGATATGATTGAAACAAAAAGATAAGATTGATTGAAAAAGATTTGAAAATCAATTTTAAAAAGATAAGAGGTTAGGAGAGAAGTTAGAAAGAATTTTGAAATTGATTTTGAAAAAGATATGATTGAAATTGAAAAAGATGTGATAAGGAATTGAAAAGATTTAATTTTGAAAACTAAAGTTGATTACTTGACTAACAAGAAACAAAAAGATATGATTTTAAAATTTAAAGATTGAATCTTTCTTAATAGGCAAGTAACAAACTTAATATTTTTTTTTTGAATCAATCACATTAATTGTTAATAAGATTTTCAAAAATTATGAAAGAAAAATGAGAAAGATTTGATTTTTGAAAAAGATTTGAAAAAGATAAGATTTTTAAATTGAAAATTTGATTTGACACATAAGAAATAACTAAATTTTAAAAATTTTTGACTAAATCAAATCAAATTTTCGAAAATTATGAGTGAAATGAGAGAAAGACATTTTTTTTATTTTTGAATTTTCAATGAAGAAAGAGAAAAACATCAAAAAGACTCAATGCATGAAAATTTTGGATCAAAACATGTGATGCATGCAAGAACACTATGAATGTCAAAATGAACACCAAGAAAACTTTGAATGTCAAGATGAACACCAAGAACTTATTTTTGAAAGATTTTCAAGAAAAGAAAACATGCAAGACACCAAACTTAAAAATTTTTATTCTTTAGACATTAACAAATTGAAAATGCATATGAAAAACAAGAAAAGACACAAAACAAGAAAATATGAAGATCAAACAAGAAGACTGGCCAAGAACAACTTGAAGATCATGAAAAATGCAATGCATGAAATTTTTGAAAATAAATTTTTTTAGAAAATTAAAAAGATGCAATTGACACCAAACTTAAAACTTGACTCTAGACTCAAACAAGAAACACAAAAATATTTTTGATTTTAGGATTTTGTAAATTTTTTTTTGTATTTTTCAAAAATTAATTGGGAAAAACGAAAAAAACAAAATTTTTTTTATTTTTTTCGAAAATAAGAATAATAAAAATAAAAAGGTTAAAATTAAAATAAAATTACCTAATCTGAGCAACAAGATGAACCGTCAGTTGTCCAAACTCGAACAATCCCCTGCAACAGCACCAAAAACTTGGTGTGCGAAATCATGATCATTCCTTCCTTGGTAACGGCGCTAAAAACTCAATACGCACGTTCATGTTCTTAATTCTGTTTCACAACTTCGTACAACTAACAAGCAAGTGCACTGGGTCGTCCAAGTAATAAACCTTACGTGAGTAAGGGTCGATTCCACGGAGATTGTCGGCTTGAAGCAAGCTATGGTCACCTTGTAAATCTCAGTCAGGCGGATTCAAATGGTTATGGAGATAAAAAGATAAATAAAACGTAAACTAGGATGAGGATACTTATGTAATTCATTAGTGAGAATTTCAGATAAGCGTATAGAGATGCTTTCGTTCCTCGGAACCTCTGCTTTCCTGCTGTCTTCATCCAACCATACCTACTCCTTTCCATGGCAAGCTTTATGTAGGGCATCACCGTTGTCAATGGCTACATCCCATCCTCTCTGTGAAAATGGTCCAATGCGCTGTCACTCCATGGCTAATCATCTGTCAGTTCTCGATCATACTGGAATAGGATATACTATCCTTTTGCGTCTGTCACTACGCCCAGCACTCGCGAGTTTGAAGCTTTTCACAGCCATCCCTTCCCAGATCCTACTCGGAATACCACAGACAAGGTTTAGACTTTCCGGATCTCAAGAATGGCCATCCATGGGTTCTAACTTATACCACGAAGACTCTAATAACTCGGACTCGGTCCTCTGTATTAGATATCTAAGAGATATTCATTCTAGCTTGTTTGCATGTAGAACGGAAGTGTTTGTCAGGCACACGTTCATAAGTGAGAATGATGATGAGCGTCACATAATCATCACATATATCATGTTCTTGGGTGCAAATGGATATCTTAGAATAGGAATAAGCTTGAATTGAACAGAAAAATAGTAGTACTTTGTATTAATTCATGAGAAACAACAGAGCTCCACACCTTAATCTATGGTGTGTAGAAACTCTACCGTTGAAAATACATAAGTGATAAAGTCCAGGCATGTCTGAATGGCCAGCCCCCAAAACATGATCAAAGGATCAAAAGATAATCCAAAGATGTTCCAAAGATGTAAATACAATAGTAAAATGTCCTATTTATACTAAACTAGTTACTAGGGTTTACAGAAATGAGTAAATAATGCAGAAATTCACTTCTGGGGCCCACCTGGTGTGTGCTTGGGCTGAGCATTGAGCTTTACACGTGTAGAGGTCTTTCTTGGAGTTGAACGCCAGTTTGTAACCTGTTTCTGGCATTTAACTCCACTTTGCAACCTGTTTCTGGCGTTTGACTCCAGAATGCAGCATGGAACTGGCGTTCAACGCCAGTTTACATCATCTATCCTTAGGCAAAGTATAGACTATTATATATTTCTGGAAAGCCCTGGATGTCAACTTTCCAACGCAGTTAAGAGCGCTCCATTTGGAGTTCTGTAGCTCCAGAAAATCCACTTTGAGTGCAGGGAGGTCAGAATCCAACAACATCTGCAGTCCTTCTTCAACCTCTGAATCTGATTTTTGCTCAGGTCCCTCAATTTCAGCCAGAAAATACCTGAAATCACAGAAAAACACACAAACTCATAGTAAAGTCCAGAAATGTAATTTTTATTTAACAATGCCAAAAAGCGTATAAATTATCCGCTCATCAGAAGGCTTTGAATTTCAATCTAAGAATGGTTAGAGCCGTCCTTCGGCTACTGCCTCCCACTCATGGTTTGGAGTCTTACAGTGAGAGGGTGAACCGGGCGCCAGAGGTGCGACTAAGTGCTTACTGATATTTGCCTTCTGGAGCTCAGTGGAGGTTGAGTTCGGATGGACGACCAAACCAGTTGAGACGGCACGACCTCAAGCCAGTTATTAGGGGATCGTTGGAGTTCATCCAATGCTCTATTCTCCCGATTAGCAACCGCTTTGAGTGTATGGTGGATAGAGCCATCACGATCCACTACATCATGATTAGTTATAAGGTGGCGATGGAGGATATTATTCCATAGCAAATCTACAGCATCGCCTCCGTCGCCAACACTCATGCCATGTTGGTCTTTCCTCATCTCATTTGTGAGGCTACTGGAATTTACATTGAGAATGATTTTCCAATCTCCATTGGGTGGCCTATCTCGAAAAATACCATGGAGCATGCATGAGAATATGCAAGGGTCCCGAGAGGGCAAGCCGAGGAAGAGCCTCAACAAGCACCTTCACTGCCTTTTGTGTCTTAGGAGCATTACTTCCCATCTCAAGAGTACTAGCAGCAGTTGACCTCATCCCTTGAGCAGATGAGGGTCACTCAAGATAGCCACGACATCTTCCTCCATCAGATTGTGGCTGAGAAAGAGAGTCAGCGCCTGAGCTTTGCCAAGTGAGGCAAGACATAGGGCATCTAAGAGGACCTTATGGAGCGCATCCTGAGGACGGAGATGGCCACTGACATGACTAAGGTGGTTGAGTTCTTTTCATTCTATTTCTGCTTTTGTTTTCCTATGTTATTTCCTGTTTCCTATTTTCTAGTTTTACTATTAATGCATGGATTTTAGTTTCTATTTCCTTTAGTTTTACGTTGTTTTTGGTTCATAGTTTTAATTTCAAATGGTGTCTTATGTATCGTCCTCAAGTAGTAATTAAAAAGAAAAAGAATTGGTGTTTATGATTAAAAATTGAGTTTATTTTATTATTGTCCTATTATAGTGCATATGGTGGTATACATATTCTGATTATGAGTGCAGTGGTACGCGAAATCGTGATTATTCATTCCCTGGCTATAGTGCCAAAAACTCGGTGTGGGAGACGTGATCTCAAGACTTCTTCACAATTCCGTGTAACTGACCAGCAAGTGCACTGGGTCATCCAAGTAATAAACCTTACGTGAGTAAAGGTCGATCCCACTGAGATTATCGGCTTGAAGCAAGCTATGGTCATCCTTGTAAATCTTAGTTAGGTGGATTCAAATGGTTAAGAGGTTTTGACAATTAAAATATAAATAAAATATAAAATAAAATAGAGATACTTATGTAATTCATTGGTGGAAATTTCAGATAAGCGTCTAAAGATGCTTTATTGCTTCTGAACTTCTGCTTTCCTATTGCCTTCTTCCAACCATGCGTTACCTCCTTCCATGGCAAGCTGTATGATCCTCTCAGATGAAAACAAATCCATATGCACTGTCACCGCATGGCTAATCATCTATCGGTTCTCGCTAGCGTCGGAATAAGACCATTGTCTTTTTGCACACTGCCACTGCGCCCAACAATCGAAAGTTTGAAGCTCGTCACAGTCATCCCTTCCCAGATTTTACTCGGAATACCACATACAAGATTTAGACTTTTCGGGTATCAGGAATGCTGCTAATGGTTCTAGCCTATACCACGAAGATACTAATCTCACGGACTCGGTCTGTGTATTAGATATCCAAGAGAGTATACTCCAGCTGTCGTCCAATGACTACGTTGAACATCATATAGACCGCTTTGTGGTTGTCAGGCACGCGATCTTGGCTAAGTGAGTAACGAAGATTGGGTGATTGTCACGGGTCACCCCTTTATTCTGACTTAACTGAATTAAGTACGAGAGTATATCTTGGAGAAGAAGTAGGCGTGAATTGAATAGAAAATAGTAGTAATTGCATTAATTCATGAAGAACAGCAGAGCTCCACACCTTAATCTATGGGGTGTAGAAACTCTACCTATAAAATACATAAGTGAAAAAGGTCTAGGCATGGCCGTGAGGCCAGCCTCCAAACGTGAACATACAAGTTCCAAAATGATCAAAGATCTTCCAAAGATGTAAAATAAATCTCTAAAAGTAGTTTTTATACTAAACTAGTAACCTAGGTTTACATAAAATGAGTAACTAAATGCAGATAGTGCAGAAATCTACTTACGGGGCCCACTTGGTGTGTGCTTGGGCTGAGGATTGAAGATTTTTTGTGCATAGGCTGTTCCTAGAGTTAAACGCCAGCTTTAGTGCCAGTTTGGGCGTTTAACTCCAATTCTGGTGCCAGTTTGGGCGTTTTACGCCAAGATGTTTTAGGCTGACTTTGAACGTGCCATCAAATCTCGAGCAAAGTATAGAATATTATATATTGCTGGAAAGCCCAGGATGTCTACTTTCCAACGCAATTGAGAGCGCACCAATTGGGCTTCTGTAGCTCTAGAAAATACACTTCAAGTGCAGGGAGGTAAGAATCCAACAGCATCTGCAGTCCTTTTTCAGCCTCTAAATCAGATTTTTGCTCAGGTCCCTCAATTTCAGTCAGAAAATACCTGAAATCACAGAAAAACACACAAACTCATAGTAAAGTCTAGAAATGTGATTTTTGAATAAAAATAATAAAAATATAATATAAAGTAACTAAAACATACTAAAAACTATGTAAAAACAATGCCAAAAAGGGTATAAATTATCCGCTCATCACAACACCAAACTTAAATTATCGCTTGTCCCTAAGCAACTGAAAATAAAATAGGATAAAAAGAAGAGAATATACAATGAATTCCAAACTTATCAATGAATTTAGTTCCAATTAAATGAGTGGGACTTGTAGCCTTTTTGCTTCTGAACAGTTTTGGCATCTCACTTTATCCTTTGAAGTTCAGAATGATTGGCATCTATAGGAACTCAGAATTCAGATAGTGTTATTGATTCTCCTAGTTCAATATGTTGATTCTTGAACACAGCTACTTTATGAGTCTTGGCCGTGACCCTAAGTATTTTGTTTTCCAGCATTACCACCAGATACATAAATGCCACAGACACATAACTGGGTGAACCTTTTCAGATTGTGACTCAGCTTTGCTAGAGCCCCCAGTTAGAGGTGTCCAGAGCTCTTAAGCACACTCTTTTTGCTTTGGACCACGACTTTAACCGCTCAGTCTCAAGCTTTCACTTGACACCTTCACGCCACAAGCACATGGTTAGGGACAACTTGGTTTAGCCGCTTAGGCCAGGATTTTATTCCTTTGGGTCCTCCTATCCATTAATGCTCAAAGCCTTGGATCCTTTTTACCCTTGCCTTTTGGTTTAAAGGGCTATTGGATTTTTCTGCTTACTTTTTCTTTTTTTTTCTTTCTTTTTTTTTCCCGCAAGCTTTGTCTATTCATTGCTTTTTCTTACTTCAAGAATCAATTTTATGATTTTTCATATTACCAATAACATTTCTCCTTTTTCATTATTCTTTCAAGAGCCAACAATTTTAACATTCATAAACAACAAATTCAAAAATATGCACTGTTCAAGCATTCATTCAAAAAACAAAAGGTATTTCCACCACATCAAAATAATTAAACTAATTTCAAGATAGAATTCGAAATCATGCATTTCTAGTTATTTTGCAATAAAAAACATTTTTCATTTAAGAAAGGTGATGGATTCATAAGACATTCATAACTTTAAGGCATAGACACTAGACACTAATGATCATGTAATAAGACACAAACATAAATAAAACATAAAGCATAGGGAACGAAAAATAGAAAATAAAGAACAAGAAAATTAAAGAACGGGTCCACCTTAGTGATGGCGGCTAGTTCTTCCTCTTGAAGATCTTATGGAGTGCTTGAGCTCCTCTATGTCTCTTCCTTGCCTTTGTTGTTCCTCCCTCATGGCTCTTTGGTCTTCTCTAATTTCATGGAGGAGGATAGAATGCTCTTGGTGCTCCATCCTTAGTTGTCCCATGTTGGAACTCAATTCTCCTAAGGAGGTGTTGATTTGCTCCCAATAGTTTTGTGGAGGAAAGTTCATCCCTTGAGGCATCTCAGGGATTTCATGATGAGGAATTTCCTCATGCTCTTGTTGAGGTCCATGAGTGGGCTCTCTTGTTTGCTCCATCCTTCTCTTAGTGATGGGCTTGTCCTCTTTAATGAGGATGTTCTCCTCTATGACAATTCTAGTTGAATTGCATAGGTGACAAATGAGATGAGGGAAGGCTAACCTTGCAAAGTGGAAGACTTGTCCGCCACCTTGTAGAGTTCTAGGGATATGATTGCATGAACTTCTACTTCCTCTCTATTCATGATACTATGGATCATGATAGCCCGGTCTACAGTAACTTCAGACCGGTTGCTAATAGGAATTATAGAGCGTTGGATGAACTCCAACCATCCCCTAGCCACTGGTTTGAGGTCAAACCTTCTTAGTTGAACCGGATTGCCTCTTGAATCTCTCTTGCATTGAGCGTCTTCCACACAAATGTCCCTAAGGACTTGGTCCAACCTTTGATCAAAGTTGACCCTTCTAATGAAAGGGTGAGGATCTCCTTGCATCATTGGCAAGTTGAATGCTAACCTCACATTTTCCGGACTAAAATCCAAGTAGTTCCCCCGAACCATTGTGAGCCAATTCTTTGCGTTCGGGTTCATATTTTGGTCATGGTTCTTAGTGATCCATGCATTGGCATAGAACTCTTGAACCATTAAGATCCCGACTTGTTGAATGGGGTTGGTGAGAATTTCCCAACCTCTTCATAGAAGTGGTCTTGATGGACCTTTGAGATGAATCTCTCCATCTCCCATGACTCGGAGGTGGAAGCAATTGTCTTCCCTTTCCTCTTTCTAGAGGTTTCTCCGGCCTTAGGTGCCATTGATGGTTATGAAAAACAAAAAGCTTTAGCTTTTCCCACACCAAACTTAGAATGGTTGCTCGTCCTCGAGCAAAAAAGAAGAAAGAAAGGAGTAGAAGAAGAAGAAATAGAGGAGATGGAGTAGTGGTTTGGGTTCGGCCAAGGGGTTAGTGGTGTGTATGTTGTGTGAAGATGAAGGTGGTAAGGAGGGGTATTTATAGGGTAAGTGAGGGAGGGTATTCGGCCATGTGTGGGTGGGTTTGGGAGGGAAATGGTTTGAATTTGAATGGTGAGGTAGCTGGGGTTTAATGATGGATGGATGTGAGTGGTGAAGAGGTTGTGGGGAAGAGGCTAGGATTTGATAGGTGAGGGGTGTTTGGGGAAGAGGTATTGATGAGATTGGTCAAGGGTGTTTGCAGAAGAGTGTTATAGAAAGGTGTGAAGAGGAGAGAAGAAGAGGTGGGGTAGGTGGGGATCCTCTGGGGTCCACAGATCCTGAGTGTCAAGGAATTCAAGTCCTTGTACCATTCTGGCATTCAAACGCCCATTCTGTGCCAATTCTGGCGTTTAACGCCAGCTCTGCTACCTATCCTGGCGTTAAACGCCACTCTGCTGCCCATTTCTGTCGTTAAACGCCAGCCAGATGCCCATTTCTGGCGTTTAACGCCAGCCAGATGCCAGACAGCCCTTTATGGCATTAAACACCCAGAGTGCTGCCCATTCTGGCATTTAACGCCCAGAATGCTGCCAGGTTGGGCGTTAAACGCCCATTCTGCTATCCTTACTGGCGTTTAAACGCCAGTAAGTCTGTCCTATAGGGTGTGCTATTTTTAATGCTGTTTTTCATTCTATTTTTGACTTTTTTGTTGTTTTTGTGACTTCACATGATCATCAACCTAAAGAAAACATAAAGTAGCAATGGAAAATAATTAAATATAATTAAATAACATTTGGTTGCCTCCCAACAAGCGCTTCTTTAATGTCAATAGCTTGACAGTAAGCTCTTAGAGAGCTTCACAGAGATTTAGGGCTTGATGATGGCCTCCCAACACCAAACTTAGAAGTTGAGTGTAGGGGCTCTGTTTGACTCTGTATTGAGAGAAGATTTTCATGCTTCCTCTCCATGGTTACAGAAGAAGATCCTTGAGCCTTAAACACAAGGTAGTCCTCATTCAATTGAAGGACTAGCTCTCCTCTGTCCACATCAATCACAGCTCTTGCTGTGGCTAGGAAGGGTCTTTCAAGGATGATGGAATCATCCTCTTCCTTCCCAGTATCTAGGATTATGAAGTCAGCAGGGATGTAAAAGCCTTCAACCTTCACTAAGACATCCTCTACAAGTCCATAAGCCTGTTTCCTTGAATTGTCTGCCATCTCTAGTGAGATTTTTGCAGTTTGTACTTCAAAGATCCCTAGTTTCTCCATTATAGAGAGGGGCATGAGGTTTATCCCTGATCCCAGGTCACACAGAGCCTTCTCAAAGGTCATGGTGCCTATGGTACAAGGTATTAAGAACTTTCCAGGATCTTATTTCTTCTGAGGTAATTTCAGTTGAACCAGATCATTTAGTTCATTAATGAGCAATGGGGGTTCATCCTCCCAAGTCTCATTACCAAATAACTTGGCATTCAGCTTCATGATTGCTCCTAGATATTGAGCAACTTGCTCTTCAATAATATCTTCATCCTCTTCAGAGGAAGAATACTCATCAGAGCTCATGAATGGCAATAGTAAGTTCAGTGGAATCTCTATGATCTCTGTATGAGCCTTAGATTCCTTTGGTTCCTCATTAGGGAACTCCTTGGAGGTCAGTGGACGTCCATTGAGGTCTTCCTCACTGGGAATCACTGCCTTTTCTTCCTCACTAGGTTCGGCCATGTTGGTTATATTTATGGCCTTACACTCTCTTTTTGGATTCTCTTCTATATTTCTTGGGAGAGTACTAGGAGGGAGTTCAATAACTCTTTTACTCAACTGACCCACTTGTGCCTCCAAATTTCTAATAGAGGACCTTTCTTCAGTCATGAAACTGAGAGTGGTCTTAGATAGATTAGAGACTACAGTTGCTAAGTCAGAGTGGCTCTGCTTAGAATTCTCTATTTGTTGCTGAGAAGATGATGGAAGAGGTTTGCTATTGCCAAACCTATTTCTCCCACCATTATTGTTACTGAAGCCTTGATTAGGCTTCTGTTGATCCTTCCATGAGAAATTTGGATGATTCCTCCATGAAGGATTATAGGTGTTTCCATAGGATTCTCCTATGTAATTCACCTCTTCCATTGCAGGATTTTCAGGTCATAGGCTTCTTCTTCAGAGGAAGCTTCCTTAGTACTGCCTGTTGCAGCTTGCATTCCAGACAGACTCTGAGAAATCATATTGACTTGCTAAGTCAATATTTTGTTCTGAGCCAGTATTGCATTCAGAGTATCAATCTCAAGAACTCCTTTCTTCTAAGTTGTCCCATTATTCACAGGATTCCTTTCAGAAGTGTACATGAACTGGTTATTTGCAACCATTTCAATGAGTTCCTGGGCTGCTGGCGTCTTCTTCAGATGAAGAAATCCTCCAGCAGAGTGGTCCAATGACATCTTGGACAATTCAGATAGACCATCATAGAATATACATATGATGCTCCATTCTGAAAACATGTCAGAAGGACACCTTCTGATCAATTGCTTGTATATTTCCCAAGCTTCATAGAGGGATTCACCTTCCTTCTGTCTGAAGGTTTGGACTTCCACTCTAAGCTTACTTAACTTTTGAGGTGGAAAGAATTTGGCCAAGAAAGCATTGACTAACTTTTTCCAAGAGTTCAGACTATCTTTAGGTTGTGAGTCCAACCATGTCCTAGCTCTGTCTCTTACAGCAAAGGAAAAAAGTATAAGTCTGTAGACTTCAGGATTAACCCCATTGGTCTTAACAGTGTCACAGATTTACAAGAATTCAGCTAAGAACTGATGAGGATCTTCCAATGGAAGTCCATGAAACTTGCAATTCTGCTGCATCAGAGAAACTAATTGAGGCTTAAGCTCAAAGTTGTTTGCTCTAATTGCAGGAATTGAGATGCTCCTTCCACAGAAGTCAGAAGAGGGTGCAATAAAGCCACCAAGCATCTTCCTTGCATCTCCATCATTGTTGTTGGGTTCGGCCATCTCTTCTTCTTTTTCAAAAAATTCTGTCAGGTCCTCTCCAGAGTGTTGTGCTTTAGCTTCTCTTAGTTTCCTCTTTAGAGTCCTTTCAGGTTACGGATCAGCTTTAACAAGAATGTTCTTATCCTTGCTGCTGCTCATATAAAAAAGAAGATAACAGAAAAGAATATGAATTCTCTATGTCACAGTATAGAGATTCCTTTATGTGAGTAGAAGAATAAAAGAGTAGAATGAAGAAGAGAGAAGATGAAGAATTCGAACATAGAGAGGGAGAGAGGGTTCGAATTATAAGAAGAAGAGAGGTGTTAGTAAATAAATAAATACATAAATAAATAAATAAATAAAAAGAGATGAGAGAGAGAGAGAGAATTTTAAATTAAAATAAAAGGAAAATATTTTTTTATTTTAATTATTGGTTAGTATTCGAAATTTAAGAGAGAAAATAAATTAAAATTAGAAAAAGAATTTTGAAAAAGTGGTTAGTGATTTTCGAAAATTGGAGAGAGAAAAAGGTAGTTAGGTGGTTTTGAAAAATATATGATTGAAATAGTAAACTTTTTTTAAAATCAAACAAAAAGTCAAGTAGTTAATTGAAAAAGATTTGAAAATCAATTTTGAAAAGATAAGAAGTTAGAAAAAGATTTTGAAATTGATTTTGAAAATATGTGATTGAAATTTATTTTGAAAAATATTTGAAAAGAAAATTAAAAAGATTTTATTTTTTAAATTAAAGTTGATTACTTGACTAATAAGAAACTAAGAGACATGATTTTAGAATTTAAAGATTGATCCTTTCTTAATAGGCAAGTAACAACTTGAAAATTTTTTAATCTAAACATTAAATGTTAGCATTAATGTCGAAAATATGAAACAAAAATAAGAAAAAAATTTGAAAATTAATTTTGAAAATTTTTGAAAATAATTAAAAAAATAAAAAAGATTTGATTTTTGAAAAAGATAGGATTTTGAAGTTAAAATTTTGACTTGACTAATAAGAAACAATCAAATTTTAAAACTTTTGACTAAATCAATTCAAAATTTCAAAATTTATGAGCAAAATAAGGAAAAGATATTTTTTTAATTTTTCGAATTTTTAATGAGGAGAGAGAAAAACATAAAAATAACACAAAAGATAAAAGTTTAAGATCAAAACAAAAATGAATGCAAGAACACTTTGAATGTCAAGATGAACACCAAGAACACTTTGAAGATCAAGATGAACATCAAGAACTTATTTTTGAAAATTTTTAAGAAAATAACGATATGCAAGACACCAAACTTAAAAATTTTTATACTTTAGACAATAAGAATTAAAAAATGCATATGAAAAACAAGAAAAGACACAAAACAAGAAAAACACAAGATCAAACAAAGACAATCATCAAGAACAACTTGAAGATCATGAAGAACACATGCATGGGTTTTCGAAATTTTTTTAAGATAAATTAAAAACATGCAATTGACACCAAACTTAAAATTTGACACTAGAGTCAAACAGGGAACACAAAATTTTTTTGTTTTTATGATTTTATTAATTTTTTTTGTAATTTTTCAAAAATTAATTTGGAAAAAGAAAATAAAAAAATTCAAAATTTTTAATAACAATTCCAGGAATCATGCAATGTTAGTCTAAAGCTTCGGTCCAAAAATTTAGATATGGCTTAATAGCCAGCCAAGCTTTATGTGAAAGCTTCGGTCCAAAAGATTAGACATGGCCAATGGCCAGCCAAGCTTCAGCAGAGCATTACATACAACAGCCAAATTGATGGGAATCAAAAAGCTCCTGCAATGATAAGTGGAAGCCTCGGTCCAAAAGAATTTCGACATGGCTTAACAGCCAGCCAGGCTTCAACAGATCATGATGAAACTCTAGAATTCATTCTTAAAAATTCTGAAGAACAAAATAATTTTTTTTTGTATATTTTACTTTTATATTATCTTTTTTTGAATTTTTCGAAAATAAAAAGCTTAAAAATAAAATAAAATTACCTAATCTGAGCAACAAGATGAACCGTCAGTTGTCCAAACTCGAACAATCCCCAGCAACGGTGCCAAAAACTTGGTACGCGAAATCGTGATTATTCATTCCCTGGCTATAGCGCCAAAAACTCGGTGTGGGAGACGTGATCTCAGGACTTCTTCACAATTCCGTGTAACTGACTAGCAAGTGCACTGGGTCGTCCAAGTAATAAACCTTACGTGAGTAAGGGTCGATCCCACGGAGATTATCGGCTTGAAGCAAGCTATGGTCATCCTTGTAAATCTCAGTCAGGCGGATTCAAATGGTTAAGAGGTTTTGACAATTAAAATTTAAATAAAATATAAAATAAAATAGAGATACTTATGTAATTCATTGGTGGAAATTTTAGATAAGCGTCTAGTGATGCTTTGTTGCTTCTGAACTTCTGCTTTCCTATTGCCTTCTTCCAACCATGCGTTACCTCCTTCCATGGCAAGCTGTATGATCCTCCTGGATGAAAACAAATCCATATGCGCTGTCACCGTATGGCTAATCATTTGTCGGTTCCCGGTAGCGTCGGAATAAGACCATTGTCTTTTTTCACACTGTCACTGCGCCCAACATTCGCATGTTTGAAGCTCGTCACAGTCATCCCTTCCCAGATCCAACTCGGAATACCACAGACAAGGTTTAGACTTTCCAGATCTCAAGAATGCTACCAATGGTTCTAGCCTATACCACGAACATACTAATCTCACAGACTCGGTCCGTGTATTAGATATCAAAGAGAGTATACTCCATCTGTCGTCCAATGACTACATTGAACATCATGTAGACCGCTTTGTGGTTGTCAGGCACGCGATCTTGGCTAAGCGAGTAACGAAGATTGGGTGATTGTCACGGGTCACCCCTTCATTCTGACTTAACTGAATTTAGTACGAGAGTATATCTTGGAGAAGAAGAAGGCGTAAATTGAATAGAAAATAGTAGTAATTGCATTAATTCAGGAAGAACAGCAAAGCTCCACACCTTAATCTATGGGGTGTAGAAACTCCACCGTATAAAATACATAAGTGAAAAAGGTCTAGGCATGGCCGTGAGGCCAGCCTCCAAACGTGAACATACAAGTTCCAAAATGATCAAATATCTTCCAAAGATGTAAAATAAATATCTAAAAGTAGTTTTTATACTAAACTAGTAACCTAGGTTTACAAAAAATGAGTAACTAAATGCAGATAGTGCAGAAATCCACTTTCGGGGACCACTTGGTGTGTGCTTGGGCTGAGCATTGAAGCTTTTTCGTCCATAGGCTATTCCTGGAGTTAAACGCCAGCTTTAGTGCCAGTTTGGGCGTTTAACTCCAATTCTGGTGCTAGTTTGGGCGTTTTACGCCAAGATGTTTTAGGCTGACGTTGAACGAGCCATCAAATCTCGAGCAAAGTATGAACTATTATATATTGCTGGAAATCCCAGGATGTCTACTTTCCAACGCAATTGAGAGCGCGCCAATTGGGCTTCTATAGCTCCAGAAAATCTACTTCGAGTGCAGGAAGGTCAGAATCCAACAGCATCTGCAGTCCTTTTTCAGCCTCTGAATTAGATTTTTGCTTAGGTCTCTCAATTTCAGTCAGAAAATACCTGAAATCATAGAAAAACACACAAACTCATAGTAAAGTCCAAAAATGTTATTTTTGAATAAAAACTAATAAAAATATAATAAAAAGTAACTAAAACATACTAAAAACTATGTAAAAACAATGCCAAAAAGGGTATAAATTATCCGCTCATCATGCAGTAAGAGCATAAGGTGTGAAGTTCCATGAATAAGAAGAATATTGACTCTTAAGGAACAAGAACTTAGAGAATTGTTTTGAAACCTCCATAACTGAGAAAGAGGGAGATCCTTGAACCAAAAAAGATTTAAAAGAAAAACAAGAAAAAGGGAGAAAAAGAAAGAGCAAGAAAAGAAAAAAAAAAGAGGGATTGAAAGAGAAGCCAAAGCCTCTGAGTACCACTTACTAGGAGAATTGAAAGAAAAATAAGCTCAAAGAGCATCCTAGTCAAGTGCTTGTGGTTGAGATTTCAACTATATGCTTGTGGTGCGACTGTGTTAAGAGAGGCTTGAGTCACTAGATCCACAGGGTGCTTTATCACCCGGTAACTTGGACCAATTAGTTCGGGATTACCGATCGAAAGCTCACTATCAAGAGTTGCCTTGAGACGGAGC
Source organism: Arachis hypogaea (assembly GCF_003086295.3). Classification (NCBI taxonomy): domain Eukaryota; kingdom Viridiplantae; phylum Streptophyta; class Magnoliopsida; order Fabales; family Fabaceae; genus Arachis; species Arachis hypogaea. Next base: position 84,788,649 of record NC_092052.1, read on the forward strand.
ATTTAGAGTTGTCAACAAAAGAATTATCTCTAAAGTTCAAAGAAAGGAATTCAAAGATCACTTCAGACCCATTCTTAGTTTTCATTGTTCAAGTTGCTTGAGAACAAGCAACACTTTAAGTTTAGTATTGTGATGCGTGAGCATCATTGGTATCTTTTCTATATGATTTATATAGTTTTGCTGTTGATTTGTTAGAGGATTTTAGTGGAATAGCCCCATTAGATACTACTTTGAGTTGTGTGGCTTTTGATTGTTTCAGTTTTCTTTCAGATTTATTTTTAATTTGGTTTTATTTCACTTTATTTTTCATTGATTTTCATAGTTTTCCTAGGTTTTATAATGTCTGTGATCATGTACAGCACTTAGAACAAGGACAGAAGATCTCAGATAGATGAACAGAACATTTTGGAAAATCAACACTGCGGGCACTAAATGCCAGGGAGGGCATTTAGCGCCATGAGGGAGAAGTGGATTTGGAATTTTATGTCCAAGTTGGACATTTTCATGTGAAGGTTTGTCCCCCTTGGGGCATTTCATGTCCATTATGGGCGTTTAACGCCACCAAGGGTGAAAAAAAAGAGAGAAGAGCTGCGGGCGTTTAATGCTAGCAGTGGCGTTTCACGCCAGAAGGGGGCAAGGCTATCCCCTCTTGGGTGCTAAACGCCAGGGAGGGCGTTTAGCGCCACCAAGGGGTCAAATTCACATCATATCTCTTAAATTCCAACTGTATCTTTTCATATCACATCCTTTTGATTCTCTCCCCACCCTCCTTCCACACTACTCATTCTCCTCCATCCTATTACCTATGTCCCAATTATTTTCATACCATATCTGCTTATACTAATATCTTTTCATATCATATCTCCATCAATCCAAATTCACTCCACTTTTTCCAAACTCCCCATGACCGAATTTGACCTTCCCCCACCCTTATAAATACCACCTCAATTCTCACCTCTCCTCACCCCTTCATTCTACTCTTCCTTCCCCCTTTGGGCTCACTCTCTTCCTTTCTATCTTATATTCTCTTTGCTTGAGGATGAGCAAAAGTTTTAAGTTTGGTGTTAGGGTGCTCCGCTTCTCACTTTCTTCACACTCTCTATGGAACCAAAAGATGGAGAACCCTCTTCAAGAACGAGGAAGGAAAAAGCACCCTCCACAATCCCACATGAGCTCCACCGGTTCTACACCAAGCTTCATGAGGAGCATTACTACAAGATTGTGAGAAAAAAGAAGGTGATACCAGAAGTGAAATTCGAATTAAAAGCTGATAAGTATCCGGAAATTCAAGAACAAATTCGAAACAGGGGCTAGAAAATTCTAGCCAACCCTGTAACTGAAGTGGGAGTTTTAAAGGTTATAGATTTCTATGCAAATCTGTGGATGATGGACAAGCATAAGAATGAGCAATCTGAGTTCAAGACTTGGTGCACCATGGTCCGAGGGAAGATCCTGCAGTTTGATTTGGGAAGAATGAGGGAGGTAATTCAGTTTTCTCCATCCAGAGATGACCCTCACTCTTACAATAGGAGAGTCCAAGCTGATCTGAGGTTAGATCAAGTCCTCAAAGACATATGCCTCCCCGGAGCACAATGGAAGAAGGATGCCAAGGGCCGGCCATTCCAGTTGAGAAGGAATGATCTCAAGCCAGTTGCTAGAGGATGCCTAACCAAATGCTTGTAGTGCGAAGGTGTCAAGTAACCCTTGAGACTGAATACTTAAAGTCGTGACCCATTGCTGTTACCAAGTATGCCTTAGGCTCTGAGCAGCACTGTCTGGGAGAAAAAAAAAGAGAAATTTGAATTCAAGGAGTTCCCCAGTTAAGTGCTTCTAGTGTTCTTGTTTCAAGTTAAGCTAAAAAACAAAAATACATAGAGCCATGGCTAGGCTCAAGGTGCAAAGCACCAAGAAAAAGCAAGAGATGTGTTCAAGAATCAATTAGAGCTTAAAGAAGAAAATCTATAATATCGTCTGAGTTCTAGTTTTGAAGGATACTAATACTTCTGAGCTTCAAAAGATAGTAAGAAGCCAATGCTATTCAGAATTAGAGTGTCCTAAGCCCTATTCAGTAACTAGACTTGAGCTCAAATGCCAACTCAAGTCTCATACATTTTCTCTTCTTGGTCCTATATTGTTTTCGTTGCTTGAGAACAAGCAGCAGTTTAAATTTTGTGTTGTGATGTGTGAGCATCTTATATCCTTTTTCTTATCATTTTCTAGTGTTTTTAGTTAGATTTTAATTAGTTTTACTTGATTTTAGTGCAAAAATCCCTTTTGGATGCTACTTAGAGTTGCTTTGGTATTTTTATGATTTCAGGTAAAATTCTGAGCAATTTGGCAGAGTTTGGAGCAAAAAGGAAGAAAGCTAGCAGCAACCCCAGGGGCGCTGAACGCCCAACTGGCGTTTAGCGCTAGCAAGGGATGCAAAGATGCACGCCACTCAAATTAAGTAATTTCATTCCTATTCCTGTTTTATGCGTTTATCTCAACAAACTATCTTTTCTAATCGCCTGACTAAGATCTACAAGGTGTCCATAGATTGATTCAAAACAACAATCTCCGTGGTTACTTGGATGATCCAGTGCACTTGCTGATTTTGTTGTGCAGAGTTAATTTCCGTCCACCACCTCCTCTTGGAGCTTCTCAAGTGGATTTAGCATTTATTCGTTTTATTTTATTTTATTTTTGTAATTTTTATTTACAAACAATATCTTTTAGTTTTAGGATTTATTATTTTATTTTATTTTCTGTTTCAAAATAGGTTAATATAATAGGGAAAAGATCATTTGTATGGGGATCTTCTTCCTTCCGCACATTTTCAGAACCCTAGTTTCTCTGTAAGTCATGAGCAACTAAACCTCTCGGTTAAGGTTAGGAGCTCTATTTATTTCTATGTATTAGAAATATTATTCTTCTATTTTAATTAATATTTTGATTCAATTCTAAGGATTGTTTTCGCTCTTAATCTTATGAATTGGGTGGAACGAGAGTATGACCCTTTTTTACTTGAGTTCTTGTGATACTCGAGAGAGTTATCTCGCTTGAACTACAACTTGAAAACAAATTCCTCCTAAATTGCTAATTACACAAACTGATTGGGATATGTGACATAAAATCCTGTTAGCTTTGGGTAATTAGGGTTTTTATGGCATTAAACTAGTTTTCTGAACTTAACCCTCTAATCGGAATTAAGTGACCACGAGAGTGGCGGTTAAAGAAAGTTAGAGGAGGCTAAATCACCAAGAGATTAGGGTTTAGACAATTACAGTTTTCCATAGAATGAATCATGCATTGTTAAAATAGTTGGTAAGAACTTTTAATATGGAAAGGTAAACATCTCCGAAGCCTTAACTATTTTCTCATACTGTTTTCACACCAAACCCTTATTTGCTTTCTTATTTTCTTGTTTATTGCTTTATATGTTTTCAACAACCAAAACCCCTTTTCTATTTGCCTAACTAAGTCCAATTAGACAACCATTGCTTGTTCAGTCTGACAATCCTCATCGGATCGACCCTCACTCATCTGAGGTATTACTTGGATTACCCAGTGCACTTGCCGGTTAAGTTGTGTGAGTTCACAATTTGCGCACCAACCTCTATTGTTAAGGCTAGGAGCTCTGTTTTCTTGAATGGATTAATAATTACATGTATTTCTACTCTTGATTAATGCTTTGATTATTGTTTAAGGATTGGTTTCATTCTTTATCCTAGGGATTAGTGATTTTTAAAAAATAACTCTAATTCTACTTGAATTCTATTTGAGTCTTGGAAAAGTTATATCATTATAATTACAACTTGAAACTAACTCCTTATAATTTCTAATTATCTAGACTTAATGTGGTATGTGACATATAACTGCATTCTGATTTGGGATTCTTAGGGTTGTGTGGCTCATAAACCAGAAATTGAACTTAATCCGCTAATATAATTGAGTGATGAAAGAATTGACGGTCAATTGGATTAGAGGTGATTAGATTGCCTTGGAATAGGAATTTAATCACCTGGGGTTCGCTATAAATGTAATCATTGCATGATCAAAGTAGTTAACTTAGAATATTAATCCGGACCTTTAAACACCTCCAAAGCCTTAACTCCATTCTCATACCATTTTTTAAAGGGTTCATTGTTTGCTTTCTTGTTTTATTTTTGTTTCTATCTATTGAAAACCAAAACTCTCATTTTAATTTGTCTAACTAAAATAGCTAATCAATCATTACTTGCTTAAAATGAGCTATGACTAGCGTCCAAGAAAACAATAGCCTAACAAGCCTAACAAATTCAAATTTAAGTGAAATAAGAACGTTATAAATATTTTTAATAAATTTGCAAGTACTAAGATGAATAAGTAACATAATATTTTTAATAAATATACAAAATATATTGACATGGTTGGATCGTGTCGGTGACATATGGAGCATATAATATTTAGGAACTCAAAAAAGAGTAAGCACTTATTGCAGATAATTACCCTTGGATAATTAAAACTCACATATTCAACTATTTTTTCTTGAAAATTTTTTAAGAAAACGGAGTTAATTTTATAATTCAGTGACTAGACAATATATCTATAATTCTTATGAGACCAAATAAACTGTATTATTAAAATATATTTTGTTTAGAAAATTTTTGAACATCCTTTCAGTCCCAAAAACTTTCAAATATTCTATTTCAATCTCGAAAAAAAATTTAAGCGGGTTTAGTGTTGTTCCACCATTAAATTCGACATAAAAATTTCACATATTGAAGAGCTAATAGTATTCAATTTTAGTATGTAAGTAAAATCGATCTACCAACGATCACTAATATTAAAAAATTCTTTGATTTTAAAGTTTTGATAATTGATTGTTAGGATTTACAGTTTTGTACAAAAGGAAAATTAAGGAGAATAAGTGTTACAAGAAGGTTTTGGTTATATTTTTCTAACATATAGAAAAAGACATAACTTAATCAGTAATGTCTACGTCGCTCATTCTGTTAACTATTAGTATAATATTAAACCTGTTTAAAACCTTTTGAGACAGAAATAAGATGTTTAAAAAGTTAGACACAAAATTAAGATTTGCCAAAATAGTATTTTACCGAATTTTATATTTTTAAAACATCTTTTAAAATTATTATTTAAAAAAACAGTTTTTTAAAAAATTTATGTGAATAAACTGGTACATTTAATAATTTTAATACAATATATTTTATCTATTAATTAAATTCACAAAATCCTTTAAAATAACTAGACTGGTGCCTGCATGCGTGGAGAGTTAAACATATTAGACTTTATAGTATATATTCTTATAATAATAAGGTTTAATCTCTTAAAAGGTTCTATATTATTTGGAGATGGTTAGTGTTAAATTGATCTTTGAAGAGTAGTGTAAGCTTTTACCATGCAAATAATATTTTACGGTAATAAAGAGGTAATATCTAAAGTTACTTTTTATGTATATAATATTCATAATTTTATATTTGTAATTAAATATTTATTATATTTAAAATTATATAATTATTTTAATAATAATTAATAAATATTAAATAAGACAATTTTAGACTGTTTGAACTATTGTTAATTATTTATCGAATATTATTAAATACTTTATTATATTAATAATTTTAATTTAACTACAAAAAATTACCAGAATAGTGACCGATTTAGCGACTGATTCTGGTGGTCGCTAAAACCTTGGTCTCTAATTAGAAAATAGCGACCGATTTTTGAACAAGGCCACTAGACCTTCACCAAAGAGTATTGGTCGCTAAATCGGTCGCTAACGTAATCGGTCGCTAAATGGTGACCAAATTTCCTGACACTAAATCGGTCACTGAATAAATCGGTCGCCAATACCTGATTTGGAAATCTAAAATCAATTGCTAAATTAGTCGCTAATTCCTGAACTAAAAATCTAAATCAGTCACTAAATCGATTGTTGTTCCTAATTTTATAATTATAGATTTTTACTAATTTCACATTTACCACTATTAAAACTTAATTTTCATAAATAATTATATTTCCACAAAATATAAAAAGAATCAAGCATAGATTAATTTTCCAAATAAATACCAAAACATTCACAATGTCTACATAGAAATATAGAATTTAAAAAATTAAAAATTTCTAAATACATCAAATTTATGATCCACAATCTAAACTAAAACAAGGTAAAAATAATTCATGAACAACATAACTATATAACTATGCTAATTGCACTCTTCATCTTCTTCTTTCCTATGCCATGTATCTTCTGTTTATGGTAGAGTTTCATGCAGAGCACCTTAACCTTAGTTCATCTTTCAATTTCAGCATCTTCACCTAACAAAACAATATTCCAGATTAAGAATTCTGGTGTCATAAAAGGCAAAAAGAGAAAATAATAAAAGATAAAAGGAGAAAATAAAATCAAGTGCAAGCCACTCTCTTGATGAACAATTACCTATTAGGTTAAACAATATAACAATATATATTGATATAATAGTAAAACTAATATTCTAAATAGTAATACTATTAAAATAATGAAAAGTATATTAAATATTTGAAAACGATATAAAATAAACTAAAAGCCAATAGACAACCTGTGGTTCAACTAATAAATAGATAACGGAAGGTTAAAAAACTTTCCCAAAAAATGGTATAGCTTGATAATATTTTAAGTGACTGAGTTTCATAAAGATACTAGACAAAAAAAGTTAGGCTATTAATTCCAGTGAAATGATGAATAAACATTAACATGTTACATAATTTTAAGCATGCCTTCAAGAGAGAGTAGAGCAAAGAAGCATAAAAAGGACAGAATAAGTAGCTTCATTTGACAATTTTTTTTAACTATCTCCATCTTTTCTTGCTATATACCAGTGCTTATAGAATTAAGCTTTCCGGTTGAGTATTTTTCACTAGCAAGGTGTACGTCAAAGTCTGTTTGCTCTAGAGATTAAGTTATACCATTCTATTTATTCGAGTCAAGTCTTTTTGAAGATCAGACTAGCTAGTTAATCGGATGATTCAAGTTATATTTAAAAATTTTGCCAAGTATAGAAAGCCATATAATAAATAAAATAATATAATGAAAAAAGGGTTAGAAGGTGTGTTTTCTTCACCAGTTTGGGTGTATCCTTAACTTCACTTTTCAGCCTTCAAAATTTGTTTTCTCGACAGAAATATTATTACCAAAACTAATTAACATGGATGTGCATTTGGATGATAGAGTAAAAGCAGATAGAACCAAAGAGAATAGAAACAGAGCTGAATATCAAATGACACGCAAGACATAAAATCACTAAATACCAAATACATAAATTACTAAATTAAAACAGAGCTGATGTGTGAGGAGAGAATAGAAAATAGAGAAGAAGCTTCAAGATTCTGCTATGTGCAAAGAGAGATCTCAATCTTCTATCTTGCCACTAACTAAACTAACTTCTACATAAATATGGAGCTAACTAACATAGAGATATATTACAAATTTAAACTTCATAATAACTCGGTATATTCAAGGTTTTTTTGCAGAAGAAAAAAGAACCAGAAGCTAACCATTACCTCGTCAGTTGTATCTTCCCTTTCAGATGCACCACTTTCAGCAGCTTCACAGCTCTCATCTTTTCCTTTGTTTTCATGTTTTTCATCCTGGTTATTTAACCAAAGCATGGTGTCACTTTGTACGAATAAAGCAACAATCTTATATCAACTTTGAAAAACACAGAAATGAACAACTGAGATGAGCAGGAAAAACACAGGCAAGCTGCTCGACTGTCTCTGTACTAAATATTAGATGTATTCATTATTCAAATTTAATTTCCCAAATATAGTTAGCATACTGAGAAGTTCACACATATCTACTTTTCACCATCTATTATGTCAAAATTATCCTTTTTATATACCTAAAGAAGGATTGATTCATTCAGGTCTTCCACTGAATTAACTTTACTATCTGAGTTTATTTTAGCCTCTCCTCCATCTTCAATGAACTGCACATAAATTTGAAGAGCATTAAGGAACAATCAAAAGCATGACAAATTGACACTCATGCGTATAAATAAATTAAATTGAACAAATAAATAAGATTTCAAATATAATCAATTACCTCAAAAGCTTAATTAAATAGAAAAATAATTCTAAACTATTCACAATAATACATAACATATAAAAATATATATATACGGGCTGGAGCAAATACTCACTTATCAATAAATAGTTTGCTAAGGTCCCTATTAAGATTCCTTAAGCCGAGGCATGGATTAATGGATTAATGCATTGGACGTAGTATCAACTATTCATTTTTATAATTAGTAGTATATATTGGCACATAGGACATATCTAGAATGTTTCTTTCTTTTTGGAGAATAGAAAATTGCAAACAAAACCTTCAACTTATCGAAAACAATCAAATGCTCCAAAAAAAAAAAAAACATAGTTTAGTGTCTTGGGTAGTTTTAGCATCAACTGTTATAACTCTTGCCTTCTGAGAACTAAAGTGGTGATCACCAGCTGTGAATGAAGGGCACAAATGATTGTTTTATGAGAATGAGACTAATGGCAGGACACAAACTCATGATGACAAAAATGAATGTTATATAGATTAAGAGTTAGATCATTTTCCAATAAAAAGAACAAAGAAATGCAGAGTACAAAACCATAGTCTTGTTTCCTTGTATCAAATCAAGTACCTTTACAAAGTTTTTAGTCCATACTTAAGACCTTTGGAACTTTAATATACGGCTCCTCATAGCTTGGAACGGCACCAATCATCGCATCCCTGTAAACCAACACATTTGAATCAACAGTTTTTCAACTATGTCCAACTGAAACATAATGATTAATGGATAACTTCACTTTCACATGTGCTCAAATGTTAGAATCACTAGACTATTACCAAAATACAAAAATGCAGGTATATAATAATGTATATAATAGATACCGTAGCGTAATCATTGGCTATAAGATGAGCCGAAAGCCATTAGCAGCAACTTCCTTGTCTAAAAAATCAGCACTTCTTTCTATTTCAGAAAAACAGGGCTTTTCATCTTCATCTTTCCCTTCATCAGAATCATCATTATCATCAATGCTTTCTTGGAAAGAAAGATTGAACCTGAAATAGAGAAGTGGAACTAAATTGTGAAAAAAAGCCTGATTGAACAGCAAAGATTAGATCCAAAATATTTATCTTAAGCAAACCAAGTTTGTGTTTGATGTACTATCAAACTTTACCATCAGATTTCTTAGTAGCAACCAACTTTCACAACTCACAAGAACATGAATTTCTTCTCTACAAATTCCTAATAGAACTCGGTCATAAATCGTTGTGAGCCATCAAAATATGTAAAACCCTGAATATAAAGAAATAAACGAGAAAGGAATAAGAGGCATAACCTGCTAACATAGAAGACAGAGGCATGACGACGGCAGAGGAGAGACAAAGATCAGTCACATTTTCAAAATGGAGAACAATGCAGATCTTCAAATTCCGCGGAAAAAAGGAACATGCGAGGGAAAAATCTGCAAATGAAAAATGATCTAACACCTTTACTGGAATAGCAATGTCTTCTTCTTTGTAAAAGAACTTTTCCCCTTCATAAACTGATGAGAAGAAATATAAACATAAGAACAAAGCATTCGTATGAAAAGAAAAATGGAAAGCATTCGTATGCTGTTACATTTACATAAAACAAATGATAAGAACAAAGCTTAGTTAAGCATTTTATATTATAGACTATGAAATTATCAAGGCTTATATTTTTCTTTGAAGGTATGTAAGATGTAATATTTCTATATCGAAGAACAAAGAGGTAATATGGACTTCCCAAATCAAACAACGTATTCTATGTAATCATCAGTTTAATTTCCTTAAAGAGGCTCTAAGCTATTAATCTTCATGAAGATAATTCAACTTTCAGAAATTTGTTTTATCCTATTTCAAAAGATAAAAGGTATTATATTATCAATTACAAGATTTAATTCTCAAACAATAATAGTAATAGAGCCAATCACCCATCATGTGCTGGTTAATCAACTTATTACCTAACCCTCAGCAACCTAACATCACATGCACCATTGTGTACCACTTGAAAAGATATCAATGAATAATGAATACCTGAAAGAATAGATTAGTGGGGAATCTGAGTGATTTAACAGTCCAATAAGCCATCTTGTCTAGAAATGTTACCGGTGCACTAAACAGCAACAAGTAATCCCTAATCACACTAAACCTGAAATCAATAAAGCTAACAGAGCATAATCCCTAATTACAAAATAGTAACAAGTAATCCCTAATCTCTAATCCATTTTTAGCAGTAGCAAGAAAATTTCAAAAAAAATTTCAGGAATTAAAAAAAGAGCAGCAGCACAAAATCAATTATTTGATTTCCATTAATCCATTCACAACTTCACATTAAAAAATCAGCAAACAGAGCATAAAAGGAGGAGAAGAATCGAAGAAGGGAAAGCAATACCATTAACCTTCGACGGAGACACAGACGGTGACCGGCGACACGGCGGCGAGCTGCTCGAGGCCTCGAACAGATAAGCCAGGAAGACGAGCTTAGCGTGACAGAGCTTGCGACGAGCTTGAGGCGGCGACGCGACATTGAGGCGGCGACGCGAGCTTGAGGCATCGATGAGCTTGAGGAGCCGGCCACGAGCTTCGGTGACGAGCTTGAGGGAGACTAGGAGAGAGTGGCGAGAGAAGAGAGAGCTAAGATGGGTTTTGGTTCTAGGTTAGAAACCAAACAAAAATGGATCCTCTCAATTTTTTTAATAATATTTTATAAGTGAGACAAAAAATAAATATAAAAGAAAAAATAATGAAGGGCTAGAGATCACACTTTACACTCTCAATTTTTTTTAACAATTGAGAGGATTCATTCCCCACCATGCAGGAGAGTAAACGAGGGAGAGAACAACACCATTTTCCTTTAAAAAAGTGATGGATTTTTCTAATTTATTTTGAAATCTAATTTATTCCTATTATTTAAAATAGTGACCGATTTATCAACTAATTAATTTGTAACTTTTGACTTTTAGTTAGTCCTAATTTCGGTCGCTAATAGCGACCGATTTAGTGACCAACTGCTCTAATGCTAAGATTTTATAGTTGGTCACTAAAATCAGTCGCTATATTCATCTTTAACAATCGATTTAGTGACCGCTACCTTAGCGACTGAATTAGCGACCAACTATTTTATCAACATATTTTTAAGTCGGTTGCTAATTCGTTCACAAAATTATAAAATAGCAACCAGTTTAGCGACCGAATTCTTTAAAACCAACATTTTATAGTTGGTCGCTAAATAGGTTGCTATCTTAACACTTAGAAACCGATTTAGCAACCAACTTCTTAGCGACTGATTTAGCGACCAACCGCCATTAAACTTCTTTTTATATTGGTCGCAAAATCGGTCGCTAAATTAAAAATAGCAACTGATTTAACCACCAACATACCCTAAAACCTTTTTTTTTGTTTTGGTTGCTAATTCGGTCGCTAAGTTAAAAAAATAGAGACCGATTTTAGCGACCGACTAGATTGGCTTTGTCATTGGTAGCTAAATCGGTCACTAATTTTTATTTTAACGACCAATTTAGCGACCATTAAATTGGTCGCTAATTGAAATTTAGCGACCGATTTAGCAATCGATTTTTTTTAGATCATAGAAAAGTTTGATTGATCGCAAAATCGCTCGCTAATAGAGACCGATTTTGTTGGTCGCTAAAATCGGTCGCTATTTTAAAACTTTCTTGTAGTTATTAAAGTAAACAACATAAAACAAGTTAGAAGTATACTTCGATTAATAATTTTGAGAGCTAACAATATATTTTATATTGCACTCAATATTCAACATAAGAAAAGAACATCTAAAACTTTTAGAAATAAGAATATTCAAAATTCAGATAAAAGAAGTATTTAAAATCTAAACTCAATAAAAACTCATTTTTAATGGACTTTATATCGAGTTTGTTTGGTAACGTGTTATAATGTTAATTAGAGTTTACTCTTATAACACTAGTTCCTTAATATTATTTTTTAAGATAAATAAAACAATTTTAAAAAATTCATAAAACATTAAAAAAAATATGTACCATTTTTTTGGGAAGGTTTTGTAATACGATGTTACCAGGATCAGATTGCGTCAGTCGTCAGCAAGTCAAAACTTCACAATAACCCAATTTTGACCTGTCCTACAATAATTCTTATAAAACCCACTTCACTCCTATCCGTTAGTAGTAAAAGTTGAACCCTAATCTTCTCTCGCGGGTACTTGTCTCGCTCCTACCCATTCCTATAATTATTAAATCCAACAAATAAAATAAAATTTTTAAATTTATATAATCATCATTACATACGTAACAAAAATTAAAATAAAAAGTTAAAAATATACAATATTATTAATCATTTTACTAATTATTTTATTTATATTACATATATTATACTAAAATTATATATATTTATATATATTATATAACTACTGGAATGGATATTACATAAATCTGACTCCACCCTTATCCCGCAGTAAAGCAGATAATTATCCACCTCGGATAAGTAGGGTGGGATGAATATCTACGAGTTCAGATAGTATTGTCATCCTTATGCCAAACACATTTCGAATATATACCATACTAAACCTTATTTTTTATTGAATAATACCCCAAATAGGTTCCCAAGGAAATCACCGTCGGACAGATTTGTCCCCAACAAAATTTAACTAAAATTTTGTCCCTGACGATTTGAGTTATACACCAGATACGTCCCTATGGTAGTTTGACCCGGTTAGGACGTCCTACGCGGAGGTTAAAGGGCTGGCGTGTCAGGTTAACTGCCACGTGTCACCTCTAAGACAATTTGGTCCCCATCCAAGCTGGACAAAACGACGTCGTATTGGATCATGAGGCGAACGACGTCGTTTCGTGGAGGAAAAATTCGTCCCCACCATGGAAGGCAGAGTTGCAAAACGGCAACGTTATAAATGGGGGACCTCTCTGACCTGTTTAAGGGGACCTATCTGCCTGATGATTATGCTTCTGTAGGGACCTATTTGTCTGATAACCTAATGTTTGGGGACCTATCTAACCTATAATTGGTGACATTACCCTCAAATAAATTCATTGTCTTTTTTTGGTTTCATTGAAAATACAAGCTGATGTATCTAGACCTGGTAGCTTGCAAAATTCTAATCCTCCCTCTTAGGACACTCAAATTGAAGATTTTCCTTTACATGTCACAAAAAAAATGTCTCAAGCAATCCCAAAGTATGCTAATTTTGAATGACTTAATGCGTTTGTTGAAATCTGTATGAAACATCCTCATAATAATTTTGTTTATTTCAGGCTCAGCAACCTTTTAGACGTCCAAGGCAAATAGTAATCAGGCCCAAGGCTTAGAAGAGTGTTAGTGCTGAGACCATAGCAGCTGCAACCAGTGGCATCTAGATTGTTCAAACCAAAAGCAATGTGTTTCTTTTATACTATTTCAACACAATTGATTTCATGCATATCCATCTAAATATAATGAGACATTTCAATCTAACAATTTGATAATCAACACAGTTTAAAACATGCTTAAACAATCACCATATACATACAAAACACAACTACAACTACCAATGTTCCCAATTATTATACCCCTAAACAAAGCAAAAATAGTATACTTCTTCACAACTTGGCTATCCTCATTCTTCTTCAACAATAGATCTTCCGATTGCTTCACTCTCTCCTCCAAGCCATCGTTTAACATACGCATTAAGTCATTCAAAATTAGCATACTTTGGGCTTGCCTGAGACATTTTTTTGTGACATGTGAAGGAGAATCTTCACTTTGAGTGTCATGAGAGGGAGGATTAGAATTTTGCAAGCTACCTGATTCAGATACATCAGCTTGTGTTTTCAATGAAACCAAAAAAAGACAATGAATATATTTGAGGGTAATGTCACCAATTATAGGTCAAATAGGTCCCCAAACATTATAGGTCCCTATAAAAGCAAAATCATCAGGCAGCTAGGTCTCCTCAAACAGGTCAGATAGGTCTCCCATTTAAAACGTTGCCGTTTCGCAACTCTGCCTTCCATAGTGGGGACGAATTTGTCCTCCATGAAACGACGCCATTCGCCTAATGATCTAATACGAAATTGTTTTGTCCAGCTTGGATGGGGACCAAATTGTCCTAGAGGTGACACGTGGCGGTTAACCTGACACGTCAGCCCGTTAACCTCCAAGTAGGATGTCCTGACCGGGTCAAACTGCCATGGGGACGTATCTGGTGTATATCTAAAAATGTCAAGGACAAAATTTTAGTTAAATTTTGTTGGGGATAAATCTGTCCGACAGTAAATTCCTTGGGGACCTATTTGGGGTATTACTCTTTTTTATCTTTATCTCTTTAATCTTCCTCTACTTTCCCATACCACTTTGTCACTTCTTTGTATAATGGTGAACCACTTAAGCAAGCTTGTTTTTATTAAAAGTAGGATAGAAGTTGAAGATCTATACTTTAAAAAGGTAATTCCTGGATTATGTTTTGGAAGATTCCATTTGAGAGATGAGTTTGAGTCAAATCATTAGTATGTGGCCTAACTTGAATCCTGCATCCAATCCTAATGTCTTTCGCAAGGGAAGATTATACATCAACATATCATTAAGAATGATTCTAATATCAAAGATTTTACCATTATCATTGACAAGCTTTCTTATCTTTATGTTAAATGTAATAAAATCAAACTTGCCCGCCACGTGTTTGATACAACTCCAAACCCAAGTTTTGTTTGTTGGAACATGATGATTAGAGCTTATGCCTGGAAAGACCCCTTTTAACAAGCCATATATTTGTACTATAAGATGTTGCAACTTGGGGTGGCACCCAAGAAATTCAATTTCCCTTTTGTTCTCAAAGTTGTTTGGCTTTCCAAGATATAGAACATGGGGGCAAAAAATCCACGAGCATGTCGAGAAACTTGGTTTCGAAATGGACATTTATGTTTGCACGACCTTGGTTGACATGTATGCTAAATGTGGCGACTTGTTTCAAGTACAAACACTATTTATTTGTTCACATTTGGGTGCTCTACAACATGGGGCCTGTTGTCATGGATACTCATTCATTCAGGGCTTTACTTCAGAGTTCTCCATCTGTAGTGCCAATATTTACATGTACTCAAAGAGTGGAAATATTCATATCAGCAGGAAAGTTTTTTATAGGATGCAAAAACAAGACGTGGTTTCATGGAATACAATGATAATTGGTTATGGTATTCATGAGAAATGCAAATAAGAACTTTCTTTATTCCATGAGTTTAAGGTTTCAGGCTTCAGGCTTGAAGCCAAATTATGTGACATTGTGATGCCTAGACATCTTTAATAGTTTTTAGGTTTTATCTTTATTTGTTTTTTTAGATTTTAATAAACATTCTTAAGTGTTTTAGTGAAAATTCAAAACTAATCAACCATTTGGAGTTGTGTTAGTATTATTATGTTTTCAGGTGTTTTTGTTCTCAAAATAATCAAGGATTAGAGCCTTTTTAACAAGAAAACACAAATACGGTCCAAGGAAGGCCCAACCAAGACCCAAAGGATCAAAACCGAATGTCTAGCCTTGAACCATGGATGCTCGGCAGTCATGCATACAAGCCCGGTGGCCAGTACACATGCACGGCGGCCTGCATTCCTGGAAGGCAAATTTGGGCTAACGCCCAAATTTGAAGGAGTACGCTCGGCGTTCCTAAGCCTCAACTCCTAGGATGAAACACTTGTTATGGCCCAATCTCAATTATACAAATCATAAGAAGCCTTAATCTCATCTGAAAATTCAGGATTCAAGAGTTTAGTTAGCACTAATTCCGTCTAAAAAGATAAAGATTTGGTTGTTAGGATCTGTTTTTAGATTAGATTTGAATTATTGTTAAGATTTGATTTGAATTTGAGTAGGTAGTTATCTATCTTGTCCTTCAAAAAGATAAGATTAGATTGAGTTTTTAAATTTGAATTTTAGATAGAACATAGGATATAAATAAGTGAACAAGGTTCATAAAAGGGAGCACCGGATCATACACCATCTCTCATCTTTAGGATTAGTTTCTTCTTTAATATGAGTTACTAAATCTCCACTATTGAAGGCTAGGAGCTCTGTTTGGTTTATGTGTTTATAATGTGAGTACTTTTTTTTATTTTAATTCATGCTTCTTTACTTTTTAAAGATTGAGTTTTGTTTTTAATCACTAAAGGTTAGAACTATTAGGAAATATTCTAATTCTATTTTGCATTCTGTTATTATATTTGGGAAAATTAATTCAAAATTAGCTTGAAACTCATCTCATAATCTTCAATTATCTAGATCTAGTCTTGAATAAGTGACATATAATTCAGCTGGTGATAGTTTTTGAATATTGTGTGGCTAAAATCAAAACCATTATTTACCTCTTTTCTTGATTATTTGACCAAGGAATTGGCAATTATAACACCCTAATTAGCCTAAGCCTTACCTCGCGTCGTAAAGAAAAGGTTAACCAAAGGTTACGACAGTTGTAAAGCTCATACACATAGTATATAGAAGAATTAATATAATCTAGAAGCTCGATGAAGGATATAACTCAAAAACAGGATTTGAAAAGCGCAAAACGTACTAACGGAGCTACTAACTTAAAGCACAAGATAAAGATATGATATAACAAAATAATAGAGTATAGTATCATAAGAATCTAGCCACGGCTCGCGGAGTTTAAGTCGGCTAGCCACATATATGGACAAAACAGAAACCAGACAGTAAAATCAGCTTATACAAGTTTTTCTCTCTCAATACAAGCCTCTAGGCAAAAGCAAAGTACAAAAGTGAGAGATATATAAATAAAATAAACTAAAGACTCCAAGAGTAACAGGATCCTCCGCTTTTGTCCGCATCTAAGCAACTCACCGAGGTGGGTTGCAACCTGCATATGAAAAACACAACAGAAATATGGTATGAGAACCGGAGGTTCTCAGTATGGTAACAGTGCCCAGTGATGTAGGATATAAGACCCCGGGACGCCAAAGGCAATCCTAGACTTCATATCCATCACAAGATTTATCTTAAGGCATAACTAAAATAGTAAAGCATAATGTATAAATCTTAACATAAATATCGAGGGTACTCTCTCGTAAGGGATTTCTATTCTAACCAAACATCGCTGTACCATAGCCTTCACCAACCTATCCTCTATGCAATCCCATCGCCACCGCCTTCCGAACCTCCTCAGCACCAGACAAACACAGATAATGCAAGCAAGGAAAACACAGGTAGTATTCATGTATATAGCAAGTAATTCAAGAAGCAAGTAGACATTTTATACAATTAGGCAAACTCAAGTAATCAAAGAAAACAAGCACATAAGAGATGCATATGATGAATGCCTATCCTATTGGCTCATGATATCACTTGTCGGTCCGTAAATGCCAACCCGACACATCCTCCCGGATGTAGCCTCTTTTGCCATGCCAGAGATATAGTGCCCTGCACACTCATGCAGTAGCGAATCTACTACGTCAGAGATATAGTGCCCTGTGCACTCATGTAGTAGGGAGTCTACTACGGCAGAGATATAGGCCCCGCACACTTCCTGCAGCAGAGAAGGAAACAACCACCACTACTCATGCAACAGAAAAATCTGCTATGCTGGAGATATAGGCTCCGCACACTGTCAACAATAACTAGTCATGTGGTAGAACAATTTGCCACACTGGAGATATATGCTCCGCACACTCTCAACAACAACTAGTCATGCAGCAGAACAATCTGCCACGCCGGCCGCACACTCTCAACATTCATCAAGATCATCATTTCTCTTTGAGTCCTCGACTCATCACAACCATCATTAATTCATAATTTCCATTCCGAACTCATTAGTTCATTAGTTCCTCAATTCCAGTACCATCCTTCTTTCTCACTCCACTAAACCCATCCTCAGTACACCAGAAACCTAAACCTCCGTTTGCTAACTTTTCAAAATGACATCAACTATATCTCTAAAGTTTTTTCCCTAGTTCTCATACCCAAAATTATGTCCAAAAGTATTAAAATTGTTTCATAGAAGCTTACAATCTTGTTGGGAAGGTGAAATAGTTGAAAACAATGTTTAAATTTGAGAAACAGGGCGTGTCCGTCCGCACAGAGGTGTGCGTGCGCACGCCCAGGAAGATTTTTAAAAGTGTGTGTACGCACAGAGGTGTGCGTACACACAGGTACCAAATTTTGCAAGGTCTATTTGCTCGCACAAGGTGTGCTAGCACCTTCAACAGACTGCCCTTCCCAACTTGTGCGTGCGCACAGGGCTGTGCGTACGCACAGGTTGTAAATCCTTATTGGGTATGTGCGCGCACAAGTTGTGCTAACGCTCCAAACAGAAAGCCTTTCCCTGCCTGTGCGTACGCACAGGTCTTTGTGTGCGCACATGTTTAAAATTTAACAGGGTTGTGCATGCGCACAAGGCTGTAGTGCGCACATACCAGAAATCACAAAATTTTACAACTTTGCAGAATTTCAGATTTGAACACCATTCTTTGAATGATCATAACTTCCTCTACAAAAATCCAAATTTCACAAACTTTATATCGATTTAAAGAGTTTTCAACAAATTTTAATTCTAAACAGATTTTAACCAATTTTGAAGACTGAGGCATATGTTATGATCAGACAAAGTTCACCAAAATTCCTATTTTAACAAAATTGCACAAATACTCAATTTTTCCAAATTCTCAAGATACATCCAACTAAATCAATACCAAACTTTCATTTACAGATCAATCTACCCTCTTGGGTTACAATTCACCATTCATATTAATTTTTCCATCACACTTCATCATTCTCAACCTCAATTATCAAATATACAACATATCAAAGAATTTCCCATCAACAAATTCACTAATCCTCATTTCATCAATATCAATCTTTATCATCAACTCATTCATGCTCCATATTAATGATAAAAAATGCACATTCATAAAAGTTCATCATACATCACATCCCAACATCATTATTTAACAACATTCACAACATCAACAACCATATCAATTCACCCTATCCTATAGGTCACTAGCCTAAGTATCCATGAATATTATATACTACATAGAGAAAACCGAAACCATATCTTGGACGATTTCCAATATGAACTAAAACCCCAAATGAGCACAAGCTAAGCTTTCAACCACAAGCAAGTCTCCAATCACTCCAACAAGCATCAACAATCACCAACAAGCTCCAATATCCAAGTTAATATCACACATGTTCCATAAGTCAAACCTAGGGTTTCATATATACACAAAACCACAAGGGATCAAGTGTTTTCGCCTTACCGAAAGAGGACTGGGTCAAAACCCAATGGGAATCAAGTGCTAGAGTGTACATAAACACCCAAAATCACAAGATTTCAATCAAAACCAAACCAAAAACTCGAAATTCACAAGAGCACGAAAATTGGGCAGAAAATCTCGAGAAACTTACCACAAGACTTAGCTAGAAGTGACAGGCTCAGTGAGAGCTTCGCGTAGCCACCGACGGCACGCGAATCGGAGCACCGTAGCTCGAGTTATGGTCAAAAGAGTGAGGAGATGAATAGTGTTTCTTCTCTCCTCTCCCCTCTTCTATTACAGCTGTGTTGTGTGTGTGTTTGAAGAAGAATGAGCTGAATGGGGCTTATTAAAGAGGGTTTTATATGTTGGGCTTGGGCCCAACTTGGGCACAGTCCAACCCGTTAGCGTTTTTAGCCCGTTTGGCCCAACTTTGGGCCAAACCTTTAAAATTAATGCCCGGTTTTCGACGTCTAATATTTTTCTAAGGTTTTTGACTGTTTCTACCTTTTCTCGTATAGCTAATAAACCTCGTTTTTAGGGTTTATCTTGTGTTAAATTTAGAGCATTTTGATAACCTTTTCTCACATATATTCAAAGAAATAGCATGATTTTGTGATTGTCTCCTTATTTGTGCTTAGATGTAAAAACATGCTTTTTAGGCCTTTAATTTGATGATTTTTATCTTCCTTTGATTCTACTAGATGTCTTGATGTGTTTGCTAGTGATTTTAGATTGGAAAGGGATAGGAAAGAATCAAAGGAGTGAAAGGAAAGCATACAAACTGGAGAAATCATGAAAAGCAAAGATTTGGAAAACGCCGATGGATGCGCACGCGCACTATGTGCCTACGCGTGGATCGCGAAATGCAGCGTGCGTACGCGCCGAAGGCCGCACGTGATTCTTTTAGTCAAACTCATGCCTGGTGATTTTGGAGGGTTTCTGGCCCCATTTGGAGCTGAGTTTTTGGCGGGAAAAGATAAAAGGAACCAAGGATTGAAGGGGAAGGCATCACTTCACACCATTACACACACATAACACAATTTAGATATAGTTTTAGTTTAGTTTTCTAGAGAGAGAAGCTGTCTCTTCTCTCTAGAATTAGGATTAGGATTAGGGTAGAATTTCTTAGATCTAGGTTTTTCTCTTTGGTCTCATCTACTTCTACTTCTCAATTCTTTGTTGTTACATGTTTCTCTTCTACTCCTTTGTTGCAATTTCTTCTATTTTGTTAATTTGCTTTGTTGTAGATTCAATCTTGTCTCTTCTATTTTCCTTCAATTCAATTTAAGGTAATTCATGTCAATAATGTTCCTTTTGATTGTTGTTGTTAATTCCTTGCAATAATTGTTGATTAGATTTCATTCTTGTTGTAGATTTACTATGATTTCTTTTTATACCTTCCAAGTGTTTGTCAAAATGCTTGAAAAGGTGTTAGAGTAGAATTTTATGCTCTTGGCTTGGGAAGGTAACTTAGGAATTCTTGAGTTACTAATGTCCAAGTGATTGATTATTGGTAGCCATTGACTCTAGTCTCACTAATTCAATTAGTGAAAAGCTAGGACTTATGGACTTGGATTGGTATAGCTCACTTGACTTTCCTTTACTATTAGTTAAGGGATGAATTAGTGGGATTGATCCTTGCAACTATCATGTTGTGGTTAGTGATAAGGATAGAGATCCTTGACCACCAATCCTTACCAAGACTGTTTTGTCATTTGATTTCCTTTATCATTTACTTTTCTTGTTTCCTAATCAAAACCCTAAAATATACATGTCCATGGCCAATAACAAGAACACTACCCTGTAATTCCTTTGAGAGACGACCCGAGGTTTAAATACTTTTTTTATAATTTTAGGGGTTTGTACTTAGCTTGTGACAAACAAAATTTTTGTATGAAAGGATTATTGTTTGTTTAGAAACTTTACTTTACAACTAGGCTTCATTTGTGAAATTCTAAACCGTCAAAATTCCATTCATCAACAGCACCGGGCCGACTTGAACCGGTTCAACCGATTCGACTGATGGATCGTGGTTTTTCACGATTTTTCTCAGAAAATACATTTTCTGACTTAGAAAAACCTACTGAGTTCAAAAATCATATTCGCTTCCCCAAATTCTCATTCTAACTTTCCGGAACCTAAATTTGGGAAATTAAACTATTCTATTCTAGTTAAACGATTTTTGGTGAAAACCCCGGTTCTTACATCCTCCCCTCTGTAAAAAGATTTTTGCCCTCGAAAATGCTAATCGGCATTCTTTTGCTGCATCACTCTGATTGTTCGTCATCACAAGTCCGAAATATATAATACTCAAAGCATACGCTTACCTCTCATCGGAGGATCCGACCCCGTCGCATCACATGCATCCAAGGTAAACACACGGCCTGTCTATTGATTCTGACCCTCATCTCAGTTCCTCCCGTGGCGACAATACTTGGATATATGTCCAGGCTTCCCACAAGTAAAACACAGACGACTTCCCCTCATATGGTGAAACTGAGCATCGTTGTCCTTTCCGAAGTTCCCATTTCTCTTAAAGCTTTGCCCCCTTGGTGCAAGGTAATCGCCACGAGCTCGGTTGTCGATATAACCTCGATTTTCTCTCGCCTAAGTTACCCCCTTGGCATAATCCTCCATAACTCGCGCTTTGTTCACAAGGTCGGAGAAGATCCGAATCTCCATAGGAGCCACAACAGTCATGATACTATCCTTCAAGCCCCTTTAGTAATTGGTACATTTCCAACTTTTGTAGGTCTCTGGGGCACCCTGACACACTCGAGAAAACCTACAAAGCTCCTCAAAACGGCTAGTGTAGTCCGCCACAGATAAGGAACCTTGCTTCAGCTGCATCAGTTTCATCTCCTTCGCTTTCCTTGCAGTCTCAGGAAAGTACTTATTGTAGAAGGCCGTCTGGAATACATCCCAAGGAATATCAGCATTCAGAAGCTGGAGCAAACGACATTCTGCTTGCCACTAATGCTAGGCTTCTCCCAAAAGCTGATATGTAGCAAACTCTACATATTGGTTGTTCGGGACATGCTGTGCTTGTAAAGCACGCTCCATGGCCTGGAACCAATTGTCCGCCTCGGTGGGGTTGGTTGATCCCCTGAAACTTGGAGTATGAACCTTGAGAAAAGTCGCCAAGGTCATCGGTGCACCTCCCACATTCTCTCTATTTCCCTCAACATTCTCATTTGCATTTCCTTTGCCATTTCTATTTCCATTCCCAGTCGATTGGCATAACCTATGCACCGCTTGCAGAGTCGCAACAACATTAGCCTCTATGGTGTTTGCAAGATTCGCCATTGCCGCCATGAACTCGACATGGTTATTGGCTGGCTGCGCATTCCTACTCTCGGCTCGTGAACGTGTACGACCTCGTCCCTGAGTGGCCATTAGGATTCCTGTCTACACCAAACAATCGATATCAAGGTGATCAGTCTCAATATCAAAAGCCTAGTGCTTCAATTACCCCAAACAGGCACTCACAAACAAGCAAGCTATGCAATATCAAGTAGATAACATAATAGCATCAAAGGAAAGACACACAGAGTATGCAATGAAGCACAATTGGTCTATCCCTCAAGCTCACGAGGACGAACCGCTCTGATTCCACTAAATGTAACACCCTAATTAGCCTAAGCCTGACCTCGTGTCATAAAGCAAAGGTTAACCAAAGGTTACGACAGTTCTAAAGCTCATACATATACTATATAGAAGAATTAATATAATTTAGAAGCCCGATGAAGGATATAGCTCAAAAATAGGATTTGAAAAGCGCAAAATGTACTAATGGAGCTACTAACTTAAAGCACAAGATAAAGATATGATATAACAAAATAATAAAGTATAGTATCATAAGAATCTAGCCACGGCTCGTGGAGTTTAAGCCGGCTAGCCACATATACAGACAAAATAGAAACCAGATAGTAAAATCAACTTATACAAGTTTTTCTCTCTCAATACAAGCCTCTAGGAAAAAGCAAAGTACAAAAGTGAGAGATATATAAACAAAATAAACAAAAGACTCCAAGAGTAACAGGATCCTCTGCTTCTGTCACCATCGAAGAAACTCACCGAGGTAGGTCGCGACCTGCATCTGAAAAACACAACAGAAATATGGTATAAGAACCGGAGGTTCTCAGTATGGTAACAGTGCCCAGTGATATAGGATATAAGACCCCGGGACGCCAAAGGCAATCCTAGACTTCATATTCATCACAAGATTTATCTTAAGGCATAACTAAAACAGTAAAGCATAATGTATAAATCTTAACATAAATACGCAGGGTACTCTCATGCAGCAATGAATCTGCTATGTCAGAGATATAGTGCCCTGCGCACTCATGTAGTAGGGAGTCTACTACGCCAGTGATATAGGCCCCGCACACTTCTTGCAGCAGAGAAGGAAACAACCACCACGACTCATGCAGTAGAAAAATCTGCTACGCCGGAGATATAGGCTCCGGACACTCTCAACAACAACTAGTCATGCTGTAGAACAATCTGCCATACCGGAGATATAGGCTCCGCACACTCTCAACAACAACTAGTCACGCAGTAGAACAATCTGCCATGCCGGAGATATAGGCCCTGCACACTCTCAACATTCATCAAGATCTTCATTTCTCTGAGTCCTCGACTCATCACAACCATCACTAATTCATAATTTTCATTTCGAACTCATTACTTCATCAGTTCCTCAATTCCAGTACCATCCTTCTTTCTCACTCCACTAAACCCATCCTCAGTACACCAGAAACCTAAACCTCCATTTGCTAACTTTTCAAAATGACATCAACTAAATCTCTAAAGTTCTTTCCCAAGTTTTCATACCCAAAATTATGTCCAAAAGTCTTAAAATGGTGTCATTGAAGCTTACAATCTTGTTGGGAAGGTGAAATAGTTGAAAACAAAGTTTAAATTTGAGAAACAGGGCATGTGCGTCCGCATAGAGGTGTGCGTGCGCACCCCAGGAAGATTTTTAAAAGTGTGCGTACGCACAAGGCTGTGCGTGCGCACATACCAAAAATAAAAAAATTCTGCAACTTTGCAGAATTTCAGATTAGAACACCAATCTTTGAATGATCATAACTTCCTCTACAAAAATCCAAATTTCACAAGCTTTACATCGATTTAAAGAGTTTTCAACAGATTTTAATTCTAAACAAATTTCAACAAATTCTGAAGACTAAGGCATAAGTTATGATCAGAGAAAGTTTACCAAAATTCCCTTTTTACCAAAAGTGCACAAATACTTAATTTTTCCAAATTCTCAAGATACATCCAACTAAATCAATACCAAACTTTCATTTACAGCTCAATCTACCCTCTTGGGTCACAATTCACTATTCATATTAATTTTTACATCACACTTCATCATTCTCAACCTCAATTATCAAATATACAACATATCAAACAATTTTCCATCAACACATTCACCAATCCTCATTTCATCAATATCAATCTTCATCATCAACTTATTCATGCTCCATATTAATGATTAAAAATGTACATTCATACAAGTTCATCATACATCATCTCCCAACATCATTATTTAACAACATTCACAACATCAACAACCATATCAATTTAACCCTATCCTATAGGTCAGTTGCCTAAGTGTCCATGAATATTATATACCACATAGAAGAAACCAAAATCATACCTTGGCCAATTTCCAATATGAACCAAAACCCCAAATGAGCACAAGCTAAGCTTTCAACCACAAGCAAGTCTCCAATCACTCCAACAAGCATCAATAATCACCAACAAGCTCTAATATTCAAGCTAATATTACACATGTTCCATAAATAAAACCTAGGGTTTCATATATACACAAAACCACAAGAGATCAAGTGTGCTCACCTTACCAAAAGAGGATTAGGCAAAACCCAATGGGAATCAAGTGCTAGAGTGTACCTAACCACCCAAAATCACAAGATTTCACTCAAAACCAAACTAAAAACTCAAAATTCACAAGGGCACAAAAACTGGGAAAAAAATCTCAAGAAACTTATCATAAGGCTTAGCTAGAAGTGACGGGCTCGGCAAGAGCTTCACGTAGCTGCTAACGGCACACAAATCGGAGCACTGTAGCTCGAGTTATGGTCAAAAGAGTGAGTAGATGAATAGTGTTTCTTCTCTCCTCTCCCCTCTTCTCTTGTAGCTGTGTTGTGTGTGTGTGTTTGAAGAAGAATGAGCTGAATGGGGCTCATTAAAGAGGGTTTTATATGTTAGGCTTGGGCCCAACTTGGGCCTAGTCTAACTCATTAGTGTTTTTAGCCCGTTTGGCCCAACTTTGGGCCAAACCTTTAAAATTAACGCCCGGTTTTTGACTTGTAATATTTTTCTAAGTCTTTTGACTGTTTCGACCTTTTCTCATACAGCACCAAGTAGACTTGAACTAGTTCAACCGGTTTGACTGCTGGTTTGCAGTTTTTCATGGTTTTTGTCAGAAAATACATTTTTTGACTGGTGCACGAAATTGTGATTCACACTTTTCACAACTCCGCACAACTCACCAGCAAGTGCACTGGGTCGTCCAAGTAATACCTTACGTGAGTAAGGGTCGATCCCACGGAGATTGTTGGCTTGAAGTAAGCTATGGTCATCTTGTAAATCTCAGTCAGGCGGATTCAATTGGTTATGAGGTTTTGATAATTAAAAGATAAATAAAACATAAAATAAAATAAAGATACTTATGTAATTCATTGGTGGGAATTTCAGAAAAGCGCAGCGTTTGGAGATGCTTTATTGCTTCTGAACCTCTGCTTTCCTATTGTCTTCTTCCAACCATGCGGGCTCCCTTCCATGGCAAGCTGTATGATCCTCTCAGATGAAAAATACCAGGTACAGCTTCTGCACGGCTAATCAACTGTCGGATTTCTCGTCTCGGATGAAAATCACCAGGTACAGCTACCGCACGGCTAATCATCTGTCGGTTCTCACTAGCGTCGGAATAGGATCTCTTTATCCTTTTACACACTGTCACTGCGCCCAACATTCGCAAGTTTGAAGCTCTTCACAGTCATCCCTTCCTAGATCCTACTCGAAATACCACAGACAAGGTTTAGACTTTCCAGATCTCAGGAATGCTGCCAACGGTTCTAGCCTATACCACGAGGGTTCTAATCTCAGATTCGAATGCTCTGTTGTCAGGAGAGACGATGTGAATCGCGAATCAGAGACCCAAGAGAATATACTCCAGCTGTCGTCCGATGACTACATTGAACATCATGTAGACCGCTTGTGGTTGTCAGGCACGCGGAACTTGGCTAAGCGAGTAACGAAGATAGTGGGTGATTGTCACGGGTCACCCCTTCATTATGACTTAACTGAATTAAGTACGAGAGTATATCTTGGAGAAGAAGTAAGCGTGAATTGAAAGAGAAACAATAGTACTTGCATTAATTCATGAAGAACAGCAGAGCTCCACACCTTAATCTATGAGGTGTAGAAACTCCACCGTAGAAAATACATAAGAGAAAAAGGTCTAGGCATGGCCAAATGGCCAGCCTCAAAGTCCAAGGATAGTATTAGATTACATAGATTTGAATACAATAGTAAAAAGAGCTATTTATACTAAACTGGTAACTTAGGTTTTACAGAAAATAAGTAACCAAGTGCAGATAGTGCAGAAATCCACTTCCGGGGCCCACTTGGTGTGTGCTTGGGCTGATCATTGAAGCTTTCACATGCATAGGCCATTCTTGGAGTTAAACGCCAGCTTAGATGCCAGTTTGGGTCTTTAACTCCAGTTTTGGTGCCAGTTCTGGCATTTTACGCCAGAAAAGGGTCTCTGGTGGGCATTTGAACGCCAGTTTGGGCCATCAAATCTCGGGCAAAATATGGACTATTAAACATTGCTGGAAAGCCCAAGATGTCTACTTTCCAACGCAATTGAGTGTGCGCCAATTGAGCTTCTGTAGCTCCAGAAAATCCACTTTGAGTGCAGGAGGGTCAGAATCCAACAGCATCTGCAGTCCTTTCTCAGCCTCTGAATCAGATTTTTGCTCAAGTCCCTCAATTTCAGCCAGAAACTACCTGAAACTACAGAAAAACACACAAACTCATAGTAAAGTCCAAAAATGTAATTTTTGAATAAAAACTAATAAAAATATAATAAAAAGTAACTAAAACATACTAAAAACTATGTAAAAATAATGCCAAAAAGGGTATAAATTATTCGCTCATCACAACACCAAACTTAAATTGTTGCTTGTCCTCAAGCAACTAAAAACAAAATAGGATGAAAAGAAGAGAAAATACAATAAATTCCAAAATTATCAATGAAGATTAGTTTTAATTAGATGAGCAGGGCTAGTGGCTTTCTGCTTCTGAACAGTTTTGGCATCTCACTTTATCCTTTGAAGTTCAGAATGATTGGCATCCATAGGAACTCAGAATTCAGATAGTGTTATTGATTCTCCTAGTTCAGTATGTTGATTCTTGAACATAGCTACTTTATGAGTTTTGGCCGTGACCCTAAGCATTTTGTTTTCCAGTTTTACCAGTGGATACATAAATGCCACAGACACATAACTGGGTGAACCTTTTTAGATTGTGACTCAGCTTTGCTAGAGTCCCCAGTTAGAGGTGCCGAGAGTTCTTAAGCACACTCTTTTTTCTTTGGACCACGACTTTAACCGCTCAGCCTCAAGCTTTTCACTTGGACCATCACGCCACAAGCACCTGGTTAGGGACAGCTTGATTTAGCCGCTTAGGCCAGGATTTTATTCCTTTGGGTCCTCCTATCCATTAATGCTCAAAGCCTTGGATCCTTTTTACCCTTGCCTTTTGGTTTAAAGGGCTATTAGCTTTTTCTGCTTGCTTTTTCTTTTTCCTTCTTTTTCTTTATTTTTTTTGCCATTTTTTTCGCAAGCTTTATTTTTCGTTGCTTTTTCTTGCTTCAAGAATCAATTTTATGATGTTTTAGATTATCAATAACATTTCTCTTTTTTCATTATTCTTTCAAGAGCCAACAATTTTAACCTTCATAAACTTCACTATCAAAATTATGCACTGTTCAAGCATTCATTCAGAAAACAAAAAGTATTGCCACCACATCAAAATACTTAAACTATTTTCAAGATAGAATTCGAAATTCATGTACTTCTTTTTCTTTTTTAGAAAATATTTTTCATTTAAGAAATGTGAAAGATTCATGGAACATTCATAGTTTTAAGACATAGACACTAAATACTAATGATCATGTAATGAAGACACAAACATAGTGAAACATAAAGCATAAAAATGAAAAAAACAGAAAAATAAGAACAAGGAAATTAAAGAACGGGTCCGCCTTAGTGACGGTGGCTAGTTCTTCTTCTTGAAGATCCTATGGAGTGCTTGAGCTCCTCAATATCTCTTCCTTGCCCTTGTTGCTCTTTTCTCATGGCTCTTGTTAAAGTCCATGAGTGGGATCTCTTGTTTGCTTCATCCGCTTTCTAGTGATGGGCTTTTGAGACGAATCTCTCCATCTTCCATGACTCAGAGTTGGAAGCAACTGACTTCCCTTTCATCTTCCTAGAGGTTTCTCAGGCCTTAGGTGTCATTAGTGGTTATGGAAAAATAAATAGCAAAGCTTTTTCCACACCAAACTTAAAAGGTTTGCTCGTCCTCGAGCAAAATAAGATAGAAGGGAGTAGAAGAAGAATGATGCAATTAATTTTGAAAACTTATTATTGTGTACAAGAAAAATTAAAAAGAGTTGAAAAAAATTTGAAAAGATATGTAAGTTTTGAAAAAGTTTTGGAAGGAGTTGAAAAGAATTGAAAAACAATTAAAAAGAATTGGAAAGATTATTAATTTTTGAAAATAGAAATTGAAAAATGAACGTTTAAAATATATTTGATGCAAAAAATTATGAATTAAAACATGAAAAATTGAAAAAAATTGAATTGGAAACAAAATTACCTCCCTTGTGTCATCTTGGCGTTAAACGCCCAGAATGCTATCCATTCTGGCATTTAACGCCCACTTGATTGCCTCTTTGGGCATTTAACGCCCAGCCAGATACCCTGGCTGGCGTTAAACACTAGGATTCCTTCTTTACTGGGCATTTTTCTGAACGCCCAGAATGCTGCCATTTCTGGCGTTAAACGCCCAGAATGTTGCAAATTATGGCGTTTAATGCCCAAAATGCTGCCTGCATGGGCGTTAAACGCCCATTCTGCTATCCTTACTGGCGTTTAAACGCCAGTAAGCCTGTCCTCCAGGGTGTGCTATTTTTGATGCAGTTTTTTATTTTGCTTTAATTCTGTAGCTGTTTTTGTGACTCCACGTGATCATCAACCTAAAGAAAACATAACATGGCAATGGAAAAATAATTGTCTATAAATATAATTATAATTAAATAAAATTGGGTTGCCTCCCAATAAGCGCTTCTTTAATGTCAATAGCTTGACAGTGAGCTCTTAGAGAGCTTCACAGAGACTCAGAGCTTAATGGTGGCCTCCCAACACCAAACTTAGAAGTTGAGTGTGGGGGTTCTGGTTGACTCTGTGTTGAGAAAAGCTTTTCATGCTTCTTCTCCATGGTTACAGAAGAAGATCCTTGAGCCTTAAACACAAGGTAGTCCTCATTCAATTGAAAGACTAACTCTCCTCTATCCACATCAATCACAGCCCTTGCTGTGGCTAGGAAGGGTCTTCCAAGGATAATGGATTCATCCTCATCCTTCCCAGTGTCTAGGATTATGAAATCAGCAAGGATGTACAAGCCTTCAACCTTCACTAAGACATCCTCTACAAGTCTATAAGCCTGTTTCATTGATTTGTCTGCCATCTCTAATGAGATTCTTGCAGCTTGTACCTCAAAGATCCCTAGTTTCTCCATTACAGAGAGTGGCATGAGGTTTATATCTGATCCCAGGTCACACAGAGCCTTCTCAAAGGTCATGGTGCCTATGGTACAAGGTATTAAGAACTTTCCGGGATCCGGTTTCTTCTGAGGTAATTTCAGTTGAACCAAAGCATTCAGTTCATTGATGAGCAATGGAGGTTCATCCTCCCAAGTCTCATTACCAAATAACTTGGCATTCAGCTTCATGATTGCTTCTAGATATTGAGTAACTTGCTCTTCAACAATATCTTCATCCTCTTCAGAGGAGAAATACTCATCAGAGCTCATGAATGGCAATAGTAAGTTCAGTGGAATCTCTATGGTCTCTGTATGAGCCTCAGATTCCTTTGGTTCCTCATTAGGGAACTCCTTAGTGGTCAGTGGACGTCCATTGAAGTCTTCCTCATTGGAAATTACTGCCTCTTCCTCCTCTATAGGTTCGGCCATTTTGGGTATATTGGTGGCCTTGCACTCTCTCTTTGGATTCTTTTTTGTATTGCTTGGGAGAGTACTGGGAGGGATTTTAGTAACTCTTTTACTCAGCTGACCCACTTGTGCCTCCAAATTTCTGATCGAGGACCTTGTTTCAGTCATGAAACTGACAGTGGTCTTAGATAGATCAGAGATTATGGTTGCTAAGTCAGAGAGGCTCTTCTTAGAATTCTTTGTCTGTTGCTCAGAAGATAATGGAAAAGGCTTACTATTGTCAAACCTATTTCTTCCACCATTATTATTATTGAAGCCTTGATTAGGCTTCTACTGATCCTTCCAGGAGAAATTAGGATGATTCTTCCATGAAGGATTATAGGTGTTTCCATAGGATTTTCCCATGTAATTCACATCTTCCATTCCAAGATTCTCAGGGTTATAAGCTTCTCCTTTAGAGGAGGCTTCTTTAGTATTGCCGAATGCAGCTTGCATTCCAGTCAGATTCTGAGAAATCACATTGACTTGCTGAGTCAATATTTTATTCTGAGCCAATATGGCATCCAGAGTATCAATCTCAAGAACTCCTTTCTTCTGAGTCATCCCATTATTCAGAGGATTTCTTTCAGAAGTGTACATGAACTGGTTATTTGCAACCATTTCAATGAGTTCCCGGGCTTCTACAGGCGTCTTCTTCAGATGAAGAGATCCACCAGCAGAGTGGTCTAATGACATCTTGGGCAATTCAGACAGACCATCATAGAATATACCTAAGATGCTCCATTCTGAAAGCATGTCAGAAGGACACCTTTTGATCAATTGCTTGTATCTTTCCCAAGCTTCATAAAGGGATTCACCTTCCTTCTGTCTGAAGGTTTGGACTTCTACTCTAAGCTTGCTCATTTTTTGAGGTGGAAAGAATTTGGCCAAGAAAGCATTGACTAACTTTTCTCAAGAGTTCAGGCTTTCTTTAGGTTGTGAGTCCAACCATATCCTAGCTCTGTCTCTTACAGCAACGGAGAAAAGCATAAGTCTGTAAACCTCAGGATTAACCCCATTGGTCTTAATAGTGTCACAGATTTGCAAGAATTTAGCTAAGAATTGATGAGGATCTTCCAATGGAAGTCCATGAAACTTGCAATTCTACTGCATTAGAGAAACTAATTGAGGCTTAAGCTCAAATTTGTTTGCTCCAATTGCAGGAATTGAGATGCTTCTTCTATAGAAGTCAGAAGTTGGTGCAGTAAAGTCACCAAGTATCTTCCTTGTATCTCCACCATCGTTGTTGGATTCAGCTGCCATGTTTACTTCTTTTTCGAAAATTTCTATAAGGTTATCTCCAGAATGTTGTGCTTTAGGGGTGCATGAAATCACAATCACAGTTTTGTAATTCTGCACAACTAACCAGCAAGTGCACTGGGTCGTCCAAGTAATACCTTACGTGAGTAAAGGTCGATCCTACGGAGATTGTCGGCTTGAAGCAAGCTATGGTTATCTTGTAACTTTTAGTCAGGATATCAATAATTCGCAGATTTAATTGGAATAAGTGAAAGAACATGGATTAAATAATACTTGTTATGCAGTAATGAAGAACAGATTGAGGTTTTGGAGATGCTCTGTCTTCTGAATCTCTGCTTTCCTACTGTCTTTTTCTTCACACACGCAAGGCTCCTTCCATGGAAAGCTGTATGTTAGTGGATCACCATTGTCAATGGCTACCATCCGTCCTCTCAGTGAAAATGGTCCAAATACGCTGTCACCACACGGCTAATCATCTGTCGGTTCTCACTCATATTGAATAGGATCCATTGATCCTTTTGCGTCTGTCACTACGCCCAAAACTCGCGAGTTTGAAGCTCGTCACAGTCATCCCATCCTAGATCCTACTCAGAATACCACAGACAAGGTTGAGACTTTCGGGATCTCAAGAATGGCCGCCAATAATTCTAGCCTATACCACGAAGGTTCTAATCTTTGATTAGAAACCCAAGAGATATGCACTCAAGCTATTACAGATAGAACGGAGGTGGTTGTCAGGCACGTGTTCATAGGTGAGAATAATGATGAGTGTCACGGATCATCACATTCATCAGGTTGAAGTGCCAGTAAATATCTTAGAATAGAAACAAGCGTGATTGAATAGAAAACAGTAGTAATTGCATTAATCCATTGAAACACAACAGAGCTCCTCACCCCCAACCATGGAGTTTAGAGACTCATGCCATAGAAAATACAAGTTCTAATGTAAAATGTCATGAGGTACCAAATGAATCTCTGAAAGTGGTTTTTATAATAAACTAGTGACCTAGGGTTACAGAAAATGAGTAAGCTAGAATAGTTAGTGTAGAAATCCACTTCCGGGGCCCACTTGGTGTGTGCTTGGGTTGAGCATTGAAGCTTTCACATGTAGAGACTTTTCATGGAGTTAAACGCCAGCTTTTGTGCCAGTTTGGGCGTTTAACTCCAACTTTTATGCCAGTTCTGGCGTTTATCGCCAAAATAGGGTAGAAAGTGGTCGTTTCAACGGCAGTTTACGTTATCAAAACTCGGGTAAAGTATGGACTATTATACATTATTGGAAAGCCCAGGATGTCTACTTTCCAACGCAATTGAGAGCGAGCCAATTGGGTTTCTGTAGCTCCAGAAAATTTATTTCGAGTGCAGGGAGGTCAGAATCCAATAGCATCTGCAGTCCTTTTTCAGCCTTTGAATCAGATTTTTGCTCAGGTCCCTCAATTTCAGCCAGAAAATACTTGAAATTATAGAAAAACACACAAACTCGTAGGAAAGTCCAGAAATGTGATTTTTAAATAAAACTAATAAAAAATAATAAAAAGTAACTAAAATATACTAAAAATATACTAAAAACAATGCCAAAAGGCGTATAAATTATCCGCTCATCACAACACCAAACTTAAATTGTTGCTTGTCCCCAAGCAACTAAAAAAAATAGGATAAAAAAAAGAGAATATACTATAAATCCCATAATATCAATGAAGCTTAGTTCAAATTAGATGAGCGGGGCTAGTAGCTTTTTGCTTCTGAATAGTTTTGGCATCTCACTTTTTCCTTTGAAGTTCAGAATGATTGGCATCTATAGGAACTCAGAATTCAGATAGTGTTATGGATTCTCCTAGTACAGTCTGTTGATTCTTGAACACAGTTACTTTATGAGTCCTGGCTATGACCCTAAGCATCTTGTTTTCCAGTATTACCACCGGATACATAAATGCCACAGACACATAACTGGGTGAACCTTTTCAGATAGTGACTTAGCTTTGCTAGAGTCCCCAACTATAGGTGTCCAGAGCTCTTAAGCACACTCTTTTTTTTTGGACTACGACCTTAACCGCTTAGTCTCAAACTTTTCACTTGACACCTTCACGCTACAAGCACATGGTTAGGGACAGCTTGGTTTAGCCGCATGGACCAGAATTTTATTCATATGGGCCCTCCTATCCACTAATACTCAAAGCCTTGGATCCTTTTTATTTTACCCTTGCCTTTTGGTTTAAATGGCTATTGGCTTTTTCTGCTTGCTTTTTCTTTTTCTTTTATTTATTATTATTATTATTATTTTCACTATTTTTTCTTGTTTCAAGAATCAATTATATGATTTTTCAGATTATCAACTAACATTTCTCCTTTTTCATCATTCTTTCAAGAGCCAAAAATTTTAACATTCATAAACAACAATATAAAAAATATGCACTGTTCAAGCATTCATTCAGAAAAACAAAAAGTATTGCCACCACATCAAAATAATTAAACTATTTTCAAGATAAAATATGAAATTCATGTACTTCTTGTTCTTTTATAATTAGGCATATTCTTCATTTAAGAGATGTGAAGGATTTATGGGACATTCATAACTTTAAGGCATAGACTCTAATTTTTATTTATTATTTAATAAAAATAATATAAAATAGACATAGAAGGAGAAAAATAATAATAAAAATAAAAGAAAAAAAATTAAAGACATAAAGACAAATGACTCTAATAGTAATACTCATGTACTATTAAAATAGATAAAAGGTTATCACAGAGTTAGGACTCAACAACCTGCAGTAGGAGAGGTAAGTACTCCTTCAAGTTGTGGGATGCCTGGCTCTTCAAGGGAGAGCTTTTGACACTTCAGCTCCTGTAGCTCACGCCCCTGCTTTTCCTGTTCCTTAAGCAGCTTGCAAAGCATGCTATTTTGATTTTGCTGTTCCTCCTTAAGTTGATCCATAGCTTCTTGCAACTTGGTGACAGATGCTTCTAGACGGGTCCAATAGTCAATTTGAGGGATCTCTGGGAGGAACTCCTGCGCCCTCTGTTTGATAGAGTTATCTTGCACTTGTTGTCCTTCCATTGACTTCTTGGTGATTGGGTGCTCGACTGGGATAAACTCATCTACTCCCATCTTCACCCCAGCATCTTTGCACAGCAGAGAGATTAAGCTTGGGTAAGCCAATTTGGCTTCAGTAGAGTTCTTATTTGTAATTGTGTAAATCTCAAAAGAAATCAGATGATGAATCTCCACTTTGTTTCCGAGCATAATACAATGAATCATCACTGCTCTTTTGACAGTGACCTCAGAGCGGTTGCTAGTGGGCAGTATAGAACACCCAATGAAGTCCAACCAGCCCCTTGCGACTAGTTTGAGATCTCCTCTCTTGAGTTGGTTTGGGACACCTTTTGCTTTGGTGATCCACTTAGTTCCAGGGAGGCGTATGTCCTCTAGAACTTGGTCCAACCCCTTATCTACTCTCACCATTCTCCTATTAAAGGATTCTGGATCATCTTGTAGTTGAGGCAGTTTGAAGACCTCTCTTATTTTGTCCAGATGGAAGTAAATAATCCTCCCTCTGACCATAGTTCCAATGGTATGAAAGGCGGTTCCAGTTATTCTCTGCTTATCTATCAGCCACAGATTTGAGTAGAATTCCTGAACCATGTTTCTCCCCATCTTTGTCTCAGGATTAGCTAGAATTTCCCAGCCTCTGTTTCGAATCTGTTCTTGGATCTTCGGGTATTCGTCTTCTTTCAGATCGAATTTAACTTCCGGGATCACTGACCTCAGACCCATGATTTTGTGGTAATGGTCTGCATGTTCTTTGGTTAAGAACCTCTCTTGATTCCAAAGACTCTATGGAGCATTCTCTTTCTTGCCTCTTGAATTGGTTTGTTTTCCCTTAGGAGCCATGATCTTAATGAGTCTTAGCTCGGTGATCACGAAAAAACACACCAAACTTAGATGTTTGCTTGCCCTCAAGCAAAAGAAAGGAAATGAGAGAGATAGGAGGAGAGTCAAGTTCGAATGGTGGAGAGATGGGGATGGCCGAATGTGTATTTATAAGTGGCGGGGAGGGATTTTGAAAATTTGAAAAAGATATGATATAAAGATATGATTGATGCATCTAAGAATTAAAAGATAATATGATGAGTTGGAAAAGATTTTGAAATAAATTGAGAAGATAATTGAGTTTTTGAAGAAGATTTGGAAAGGATTTGAAAGAAAATTGAAAAGGAATTTAGAAAATTATTGAATTTTTGAAAATTGAAGGTGAATGATGAAAATTTGTAACATATTTATGCAGAGAGTTGTGAATCAAAACATGAAAGTTTGAAAAATTTTGAAGTGAAAAACAAAATCTTCTCCTCCTGCCTTTCTGGCGTTAAACGCCCAGAATGGTATCCATTCTGGCGTTTAACGCCCATATATTGGCCATTGTGAGCGTTTAACGCCCAGCCAGGTACCCTGGCTGGCGTTAAACGCCAGAAATCTTGTCATTGGGCATTTTTCTGAACGTTCAGGTTGCTGTAGTTCTGGGTACCATTCTGGGCGTTGGTATCTTTACTGGCGTTAAACGCCCAGAATGGTATCCATTTTGGCATTTAACGCCCAAAATACCCCTTACTGGCGTTTTCTTGCCAGTGAGCTCCTTTTCTCTGCTTTTTACGCTGAATCCTTCTGTAACTCTGTGAATTCCTACAATTTGATGATTAATCTTGAAGACAATTTATATCAAACTCCTATAAATATTAATTAAAAAGCAAATAACATGCTAATGGCTGCGTTGCCTCCCAGCAAGCGCTTCTTTATTGTCTTTAGCTGGACCTTGACTGAACTTTATTCTAGTCTCAGTTTTGAGCATTCTTGCTCAAAATTACTTTCAAGATAATGTTTGATTCTCTGTCCATTAAAAATGAACTTTTTGTCAGAGTCAATATCCTGAAGCTCAACATATCCATATGGTGACACACTTGTAATCACATATGGTCCCCTCCACCGGGATTTTAATTTCCTGGGGAATAATCTGAGCCTAGAGTTAAACAGCAGAACCTTCTGTCCTGGCTCAAAGACTCTAGATGACAGTTTCTTGTCATGCTACCTTTTTGCTTTTTCCTTATAAATTTTTGCATTTTCAAAAGCATTGAGTCTGAATTCCTCTAGCTCATTCAGCTGGAGCAATCTTTTCTCTCCAGCTAGCTTAGCATCTAGGTTTAAGAATCTGGTTACCCAGTAGGCCTTATGTTCCAGTTCCACGGGCAGATGACAAGCCTTGCCATACACAAGCTGGTATGGAGAGGTTCCTATAGGAGTCTTGAATGCTGTTCTGTATGCCCACAGAGCATCATCCAAGCTTTTTGCTCAATCCCTTCTATGGGCAATTACAGTCTGTTCCAGGATTCTTTTTAGTTCTCTATTAGAGACTTCAGCCTGCCTATTTATCTATGGATGATACGGAGTTGCTACTTTGTGGCTAATTCCATATCGGACCATAGCAGAGTAAAGCTGCTTATTGCAGAAATGAGTGACCCCATCACTGATTAGTACTCTAGGGACACCAAACCTGTTGAAGATATGTTTCTGGAGGAACTTCAGCACTGTCTTAGTATCATTAGTGGGTGTTGCAATGGCTTCTACCCATTTAGATACATAGTCTACTGCCACCAAAATGTACGTGTTTGAGTATGATGGTGGGAAAGGACCCATGAAGTCAATACCCCATACATCAAATAATTCAATCTCTAAGATCCCTTGTTGAGGCATGGCATAACCATGAGGCAATTTACCAGCTCTCTGGCAGCTGTCACAGTTACGCACAAACTCTTGGGAATCTCAATAGAGAGTAGGCCAGTAGAAGCCACATTGAAGGACGTTAGTGGCTGTTCGCTCACCTCCAAAATGTCCTCCATATTGTGATCCATTGCAATGCCATAGGATCTTCTGTGCCTCTTCTCTAGGCACGCATCTGCGGATCATTCCGTCTGCACATCTCTTAAAGAGATATGGTTCATCCCACAAGTTGTACTTTGTATCAGAAATTAGTTTTTTCGTTTGCTGCCTGCTGTACTCCTTGGGTATGAATCTCACAGCTTTATAATTTACAATGTCTGCAAACCATGGTGCTTCCTGAATGGCAAATAGTTGCTGATCCGGAAAGATCTCAGAGATCTCAGTAGAAGGGAGGGACGCCCCTGCTACTGGTTCTATCCGGGACACGTGATCAGCTACCTGGTTCTCTGTCCCTTTTCTGTCTCTTATTTCTATATCAAACTCTTGCAGAAGCAACACCCATCTTATGAGCCTGGGTTTTGAATCCTGCTGTGTGAGTAGATATTTAAGAGCAGCATGGTCAGTATACACAATCACTTTTGATCCTACTAAATAGGATCTAAACTTGTCAATGGCATAAACCACTGCAAGCAGCTCTTTCTCTGTGGTTGTGTAATTCTTCTGTGCGTCATTTAGAATGCAGCTTGCATAGTAAATAACGTGCAGAAGCTTGTTGTGCCTCTGTCCTAATACTGCACCAATAGCATGGTCACTGGCATCACACATTAATTCAAATGGTAATGTCCAGTCTGGTACAGAGATGACTGGTGCTGTGATCAGCTTAGCTTTTAGAGTTTCAAATGCCTGTAGACACTCTCTATCAAAGATAAATGGCATGTCACAGCTAGTAGATTGCTCAGAGGTTTTGCAATTTTCGAGAAATCTTTTATAAACCTCCTGTAGAATCCTGCATGCCCCAAAAAGCTTCTAATTGCGTTAACATTGGCAGGTAGTGGTAATTTTTCAATTACCTCTACCTTAGCCTGATCCACCTCTATTCCCTTGTTTGAAATTTTGTGTCCAAGGACAATCCCTTCAGTCACCATGAAGTGACATTTCTCCCAGTTTAAAACCAGGTTAGTCTCTTGGCACCTTTTCAGAACAAGTGCTAGATGGTCAAGACAGGAGCTGAAAGAGTCTCCAAATACTGAGAAGTCATCTATGAAGACTTCCAAAATTTTTTCTACCATATCAGAGAAAATAGAGAGCATGCACCTCTGAAAGGTTGCAGGTGCATTGCACAGACCAAAAGGCATCCTTCTATATGCAAATACTCTAGATGGACATGTGAATGCTGTTTTCTCTTGATCTTGAGGATCTACTTCAATTTGGTTATAACCTGAATAGCCATCCAAAAAGCAGTAGTATTCATGACCTGCTAGTCTCTCTAGCATCTGGTCTATGGATGGCAAAGGAAAATGATCCTTTTTGGTGGCTGTATTGAGCCTTTTGTAGTCAATACACATACCCCATCCTGTAACTGTTCTTGTAGGAACCAGTTCATTTTTTTTATTATGAATCACTGTCATACCTCCGTTCTTCGGGACGACTTGGACAGGGCTCACCCAGGGGCTATCAGGGATAGGATAAATAATCCCAGCCTCTAGTAAATTAGTGACCTCCTTTTGCACCACCTCCTTTATGGCTGGATTTAGCCGCCTCTATGGTTGAACCACTGGCTTAGCATCATCCTCCAAAAGGATCTCATGTATGCATCTGGCTGAGCTAATGCCCTTAAGATCACTTATGGACCACCCAAGAGCTGTCTTGTGTGTCTTTAGCACCTGTAGTAGTGCCTTTTCTTCCTGTGGCTCTAAGACAGAGCTTATGATCACAGGAAAAGTGTCATCCTCTCCAAGAAATACATATTTCAGAGATGGTGGTAGTGGTTTGAGCTCGAGTTTAGGAGGCCTCTCCTCTTCTAGAGGAGTTTTCAGAGGTTCTTTATTTTCTTTGGTTCCTCCAGATCAGGCTGGACATCTTTAAAAATATCCTCTAACTCTGATTCGAGACTCTCAGTCATATTGATCTCTTCTACTAAAGAGTCAATAATGTCAGCGCTCATGCAGTCATTTGATATGTCTGAATGCTGCATAGCTTTGACAGCATTTAACTTGAACTCATCCTCATTGACTCTCTGGGTCACTTCCCCTTTTTGTACATCAATAAGAGTTCGTTCAGTTGCTAGGAAAGGTCTTCCTAGAATGAGAGTTGCACTCTTGTGCTCCTCCATTTCCAGCACTATAAAGTCAGTGGGAAAGGCAAATGGCCCAACCTTGACAATCATGTCCTCAATTATGCCTTTTGGATATTTAATGGAGCCATCAGCAAGTTTGAGGTATATTCGGGTTGGTTTGACTTCTTCAGTCAAGCCAAGCATTCTGATAGTGGATGCAAGTATTAGGTTGATACTTGCCCCAAGGTCACATAGGGCTGTCTTGGTACAAGCACCCTCTAATGTGCATGGTATCATAAAGCTTCCCGGATCTCTAAGCTTCTCTGGTAAGCTTTTCAGAATGACTGCACTGCATTCTTCAGTGAGGAAAACTTTTTCAGTTTCTCTCCAATCCTTCTTATGAATTAAGATCTCTTTCATGAACTTAGCATAAGAGGGTATTTGCTCAAGTGCCTCTGCAAATGGGATCTTTATTTCAAGAGTCCTGAGGTAGTTTGCAAAGCGGGCAAATTGTTTATCTTGTTCCGCTTGGTGGAGTTTCTGAGGATAAGGCATCTTGGCTTTGTATTCCTTAACCTTAGTTGCTGCAGGTTTATTTCCTACAGAGGCAGGTTGAGAAGCCTTCTTAGGAGGGTTACAATTAGCATTGTAGGTGTCTGATCCCTCACTGGCATTTGAAAACCAGGAGTAGAGGTTAGATGGGAATTTAACGCCAATTTTCCACCATTTTCTGGTGTTTGAACGCCAGAACTAGGCAAGGATGGGTGTTTAACGCCAACTTTTCTCCCTTTTCTGGCGTTTGAATGCCAGAAGTGGGCATCCATTGGGCGTTTGACGCCAATATTTCACCCTTTTCAGGCGTTTGAACGCCAGAATTATTCCTCTCTGGGCTCTTGCTATCCTCAGAGGGATTTTGGACAGTGGTTTGGTCATCCTCTGTCAGTTGTTCCTTTCTTGGCTTTCTGCTACTTTGAGCTGAATTATTCAATGTCTTCCCGCTCCTTAGCTGAACAGCTTGGCATTCTTCTGTTATCTGTTTAGATAGCTACTGTCTTGTCTGATTCAATTGTGCTTCCATATTCTTGTTAGCATTTTTAGTGTCTTGGAGCATCTGTTTAAATTCTGCTAATTGTTTTGTCATAAGGAGCAATTGCTGATTAAGTTCAACAATCTATTCTTGAGGATTAAGATCAGTAGTTACTGTCCTAGCCTCTTCTTTTATGGAAGACTCACTGCTTGAGTACAGATGTTGATTTCTAGTAACCGTATCTATGAGTTCTTGAGCCTCTTCAATCGTCTTTCTCATGTGTATAGATCCACCAGCTGAGTAGTCTAGAGACATTTGAGCTTTTTCTGTAAGCCCATAGTAGAAGATGTCTAACTGTACTCACTCTGAAAGCATTTCAGAGGGGCATTTCCTTAGCATCCCTCTGTACCTTTCCCAACCATTATAAAGAGATTCATGATCCTCTTGTTTAAAGCCTTAGATATCCAGCCTCAGCTGTGTCATCCTTTTTGGAGGGTAAAATTGGTTCAGGAATTTGTCTGATAACTATTTCCATGTTTTTATGCTTGCTGTGGATTGGTTATTTAACCTCCTCTTATCTTGATCTTTTACAGCAAATGGAAACAGTAATAATTTGTAGACATCCTGATCCACTTCTTTATCACGTACTGTGTCAGCAATTTGTAAGAACTGTGCCAGAAACTCAGTAGGTTCTTCCTGTGGAAGACCGAAATACTGGCAAATTTGCTGCACCATGATAATGAGCTGAGGATTTAGCTTAAAACATCTTGCTTTGATGGGAGGTATACAGATGCTACTCCCATATGCAACTGTAATGGGATTAGCATATGACCCCAGAGTCCTTCTGGACTGTTCATTTCCACTTATGTCCATGATGGAGAAAAGGAAATTGATATGAATTGCAAATAAATTATACTTTTATTTTTATTTTATTTAATCAAAAGCAACCGAATAAAATAAAATAAAATAAATGGAAAATAAAATAAAAGTTTCAAAAACTGAAATAATTGATTAATTAAGAAAATTTGAAAAACCTTGGATATGATTTTTGAAAAAGATTTGAATTTTGAAATTCCAAATGAAGATAAGATAAAATAAGAAGTTTTAAAATAAAAATATGAATTTTTAAAGGTAGAATTTGAAAATCAATTAAAATAAGAGAAAATATATTTTTGAATTTAATGAAGAAAGAGAAAAACAGTAAAAATGACACCAAACTTAAATTTTTAGATCAAAACAAAGGAAACAAACAGGGAAACTTTGATTATCACGATGAACGCTAAGAACAACTTTTGAAATTTTTTTTAAGAAAACAGAAACATAAAGGACACCAAACTAGAAAAAACTTTTATATTCTGAGCACTAATAATTCGAAAAAAAATTGAAGGAAAAATAAAATCATGCAATTGATACCAAACTTAAAATATGAAACTAAACTCAAACAGAAAAACTCAATTATAAAAAAAAATTTGAAAAAATTGAAAAAGAAAATAAGGATAAAA
Source organism: Arachis hypogaea (assembly GCF_003086295.3). NCBI lineage: Eukaryota > Viridiplantae > Streptophyta > Magnoliopsida > Fabales > Fabaceae > Arachis > Arachis hypogaea. The sequence continues at coordinate 84,831,015 of NC_092052.1, forward strand.
AAAGTTTGAACCAAAAACAATAATAGAAGACTCTAAATCGAAAAAAGAAAAATTTTTCCTAATCTAAGCAACAAAATAAACCGTCAGTTGTCCAAACTCGAACAATCCCTGGCAACGGCGCCAAAAACATGGTGCACGAAATCACAATCACACTTTTGTAAGTTTGCACAACTAACCAGCAAGTACACTAGGTCGTCCAAGTAATACCTTACGTGAGTAAGGGTCGATCCCACCGAGATTGTCGGCTTGAAACAAGCTATGGTTATCTTATAAATCTTAGTTAGGATATCAATAATTCTCAGATTTAATTAGAATAAGTGAAAGAACATGGATTAAATACTACTTGTTATGCAGTAATGGAGAACAGATTGAGGTTTCGGAGATGCTCTGTCTTCTGAATCTCTGCTTTCCTACTGTCTTCTTCTTCACGCACGCAAGGCTCCTTCCATGGCAAGCTGTATGCTGGTGGATCACCGTTGTCAATGGCTACCATCCATCCTCTCAGTGAAAATAGTCCAAATGCGCTGTCACCGCATGACTAATCATCTGTCAGTTCTCACTCATGTTGGAATAGGATCCATTGATCCTTTTGCGTCTGTCACTACGCCTAACACTCGCGAGTTTGAAGCTTGTCACAGTCATCCCATCCTAGATCCTACTTAGAATACCATAGACAAGGTTTATATTTTTTGGATCTCAAGAATGGTCGCCAATAATTCTAGCCTATACCACGAAGGTTCTAATCTTAAATTAGAAACCCAAGAGATATGCACTCAAGCTATTGCAGATAGAACGGAGGTGGTTGTCAGGCACGTGTTCATAAGTGAGAATGATGATGAGTGTCACGGATCATCACATTCATCAGGTTGAAGTGCGAGTGAATATCTTAGAATAGAAACAAGCGTGATTGAATAGAAAACAGTAGTAATTGCATTAATCCATTGAAACACAGCAGAGCTCCTCACCCGCAACCATGGAGTTTAGAGACTCATGCCGTAGAAAATACAAGTTCTAATGTAAAATGTCATGAGGTACTAAATGAATCTCTGAAAGTGGTTTTTATAATGAACTAGTGACCTAGGGTTACAGAAAATGAGTAAGCTAGAATAGTTAGTGTAGAAATCCACATCCGGGGCCCACTTGGTGTGTGTTTGGGCTGAGCATTGAAGCTTTCACATGTAGAGACTTTTCTTGGAGTTAAACGCTAGCTTTTGTGCTAGTTTGGGCGTTTAACTCTAACTTTTATGCCAGTTCTGGCATTTAACGCCAGAATAGGGTAGAAAGTGAGCATTTCAACGCCAGTTTACGTTATCAAAACTCGGGCAAAGTATGGACTATTATATATTTCTGGAAAGCCCAGGATGTCTACTTTCCAACGCAATTAGAAGCGCACCAATTGGGCTTCTGTAGCTCTAGAAAATCCATTTCAAGTGCAGGAAGGTCAGAATCCAACAGCATCTGCAGTCCTTTTTCAGCCTCTGAATTAGATTTTTGCTCAGGTCCTTCAATTTCAGCCAAAAAATACCTAAAATTACAGAAAAAGATACAAACTCATAGTAAAGTCCAGAAATGTGATTTTTAAATAAAAACTAATAAAAATATAATAAAAAGTAACTAAAATATACTAAAAACATACTGAAAATAATGCCAAAAAGTGTATAAATTATCCGCTCATCATTTAGCTTCTCTTGGCTTCCTCTGCAGATTCCTTTCAGGTTCAGGATCAGCTTCAACAAGAATGTTCTTATACTTGTTCTTGCTCATATGAAAAAGAAGAGAACAAAAAAGAAGAGGAATCCTCTATGTCACAGTATAGAGATTCCTTTATGTGAGTAGAAGAATGGAAGAATAGAAGAATGAGATAGAGAGAGAATAAGAGGAATTCGAACACAGAGAGAAGGAGAGGGTTCGAATTATGAGTAGAAGAGAAGTGTTAGTAAATAATTAAAATAAATAGAAAGAGATGAGAGAGGGAGTGTATTCAAATTTTAAAAAGAGGGAGAAGAAAAATATTTTTATTTTATTTAATTAATTAAGTTAGAATTCGAATTTTAAGAAAGGAAATAAAATAAAATTAGAATTTAAAATAATTAGTTAATTAAAAAGAATTTTGAAAAAGTAGTTAGTTGTTTTCGAAATTAATGAGAGAGAGAAGTAGTTAGGTGGTTTTGAAAAATAAGATAAGAAATAGTAAACTTTTTAAAATTAAAACCAACAAATCAAGTGGTTAATTGAACAAGATTTGAAAATCAATTTTGAAAGGATAAGAAGTTAGAAAAAGATTTTGAAATTAAATTTTGAAAGAGATATGATTGAAATTTATTTTGAAAAAGATTGAAAAGGAAATTAAAAAGATTTGATTTTTAAAATTAAAGTTGATGACTTGACTAACAAGAAACTAAAATATATGATTCTAGAATTTAAAGATTGAACCTTTCTTAACAGGAAAGTAACAAACTTGAAACTTTTGAATCAAAACATTAATTGTTAGTAAAATTTTCGAAAATGTGAAATAAAAATAAGAAAAAGATTTTGAAAATTAATTTTAGAAATTCGAAAATATTAAGGAGAAAAATGAAAAAGATTTGATTTTTGAAAAAGATTTGAAAAGATAAAGTTTTTAAATTGAAATTTTGACTTGACTAATAAGAAACAATTAAAATTTAAAATTTTTTGACTAAGTCAACCCAAAATTTCGAAATTTATGAGTAAAATAAGGGAAAGATATTATTTTTGATTTTTTGAATTAATGAAGAAAGAGAAAAAATAACAAAATGAAATAAAACATAAAAATTTAAGATCAAAACAAATAATGCATGCAAGAACACTTTGAATGTCAAGATGAGCACCAAGAACACTTTGAAGATCATGATGAAGATCAAGAACATATTTTTGAAAATTTTTAAGAAAAGAAAGACATGCAAGACACCAAACTTAGAAATTTTTAATGTTTAGACACTATGAATTTGAAAATGCAAGAACAAAACAAGAAAATTTAAAGATCAAACAAGAAAAATCATCAAGAACAACTTGAAGATCAAAGAAGAACACAATGCATGAATTTTCGAAAATTTAAGAAAAATTAAAATATACAATTGACACCAAACTTAAAATTTGACACTAGACTCAAGCAAGAAACACAATTTTTTTGGTTTCATGATTTTATTAATTTTTTTTGTATTTTATTTTATTTTATTTTATTTTTCAAAAATAAAAATAATAAAAACTTAAACATAAAATAAAATTACCCAATCTAAGCAACAAGATGAACCGTCAGTTGTTCAAACTCGAACAATCTCCGACAACGGCGCCAAAAACTTGGTGCACGAAATTGTGATTCAAATTTTTCACAACTCTGCACAACTAACCAACAAGTGCACCGGGTCGTCCAAGTAATACCTTACGTGAGTAAGGGTTGATCCCACGGAGATTGTCAGCTTGAAGCAAGCTATGGTCATCTTGTAAATCTCAGTCAGACGGATTCAATTGGTTATGAGGTTTTGATAATTAAAAGATAAATAAAACATAAAATAAAATAAAGATACTTATGTAATTCATTGGTGGGAATTTCAGATAAGCATTTGGAGATGCTTTGTTGCTTCTGAACCTCTGCTTTCCTATTGTCTTCTTCCAACCATGCGTGCTCCCTTGCATGGCAAGCTGTATGATCCTCTCGGATGAAAAATACCAGGTACGGCTTCTGCACGGCTAATCAACTGTCAGATTTCTCGTCTCCGATGAAAAATACCAGGTACAGCTACCGCACGGCTAATCATCTGTCGGTTCTCACTAGCATCGGAATAGGATCTCTCTATCCTTTTGCACACTACCACTGCGCCCAACATTTGCAAGTTTGAAGCTCTTCACAGTCATCCCTTCCCAGATCCTACTCGGAATACCACATACAAGGTTTAGACTTTTCGGATCTCAGGAATACTGCCAATTGTTCTAGCCTATAGCATGAAGGTTCTAATCTTAGATTCGGATGCTCTATTGTCAGGAGAGACGATGTAAATCGTGGATTAGAGACCCAAGAGAATATACTCCGGCTGTCATCCAATGACTACGTTGAACATCATGTAGACCGCTTGTGGTTGTCAGGCACGCGGAACTTGGCTAAGCGAGTAACGAAGATAGTGGGTGATTATCACGGGTCACCCCTTCATTCTGACTTAACTGAATTAAGTACGAGAGTATATCTTGGAGAAGAAGTAAGCATGAATTGAAAGAGAAACAATAGTACTTGCATTAATTCATGAAGAACAGCAGAGCTCCACACCTTAATCTATGAGGTGTAGAAACTCCACCGTAGAAAATACATAAGAGAAAAACGTCTAGGTATGGCCGAATGGCCAGCCTCCAAGTCCAAGGATAGTATTAGATGATAATAGATATGAATACAATAGTAAAAAGTGCAATTTATACTAAACTAGTAACTTAGGTTTTACAGAAAATAAGTAACTAAGTGTAGATAGTGCAGAAATCCACTTCCGGGGCCCACTTGGTGTGTGCTTGGGCTGAGCATTGAAGCTTTCACGTGCACAGGCCATTCTTGGAGTTAAACGCCAGCTTGGGTGCCAGTTTGGGCCTTTAACTCCAGTTCTGGTGCCAGTTCTGGCATTTTACGCCAGAAAAGGGTCTCTGGTGGGCGTTTGCATGCCATTTGGGCCATCAAATCTCGGAAAAAGTATGGACTATTAGACATTGCTTGAAAGCCCAAGATGTCTATTTTCCAACGCAATTAAGAGCGTGCCAATTGGGCTTCTTTAGCTCTAGAAAATCCACTTCGAGTGCAGGAGAGTCAGAATCCAACAACATTTACAGTCTTTTATCAGCCTCTGAATAAGATTTTTGCTCAGGTCCCTCAATTTCAGTCAGAAAATACCTGAAATTACAGGAAAACACACAAAATCATAGTAAAGTCCAAAAATGTGATTATTGAACAAAAACTAATAAAAATATAATAAAAAATAACTAAAACATACTAAAAACTATGTACAAACAATGCCAAAAAGGGTATAAATTATTCACTCATCACTGACTCAGAAAAACCTATTGAGTCCAAAAATCATATTCGCTTTCCCAAATTCTCATTCTAACTTTCCAGAACCTAATTTGGGAAATTAAAATATTCTATTCTCGTTAAACAATTTTTTGTGAAAACCCAAGTTCTTACAGCAATTAATTGGGTTTAGAGAAATTAAATTACCAAGGGATTGGGATTTGATTATAAATGATTTGCTGCGAAAAGATTTTTTCATGAATTAAATAAGAAAGCATAAGCATTGTTTTTCATGAATCACCTCCGAGGCCTTCAACATTCTCATCTATTGATTTTCATCCAACTTCAAAGAATTCTCTCATTCTCTTCTTCACTGTTCTTTTTTTCTTCAAAGTCCAAAATCCATAGTCCAAGGTTTGATTGATCTAATTACTGATTTAATTAAACATTGTTTACCTCAATCTATTAATTCTTGTGGGAACAATATCCACTCACTGTGGTATTACTTAAACAATTTGGTGCACTTGCAAGTATCCGTAAGCACTAGTTTTCGCTCATCAAGTTTTTGGTACTATTGCTGGAGATTAATTGAGATTGACAATATATGTCCGGTTAAATCACTAAATTATATCTTATTTTTTACTATTTTATTTTCTTTTAGTTTCTCTTTTTCTATATTCTATTTAATTCTTCCTTCTTTATTTATTCTTTTATTCCGTATAGTACGTTTGATTTCTTGTTGTTATGCATGCAAGAGAGAGAAGATCCCCCACTTCTCAAGTACAATCCTGAAGTAAAGCTAACTCTATCTTGATTAAGAAAGATATCAAGAGCCAGGAGAGAAGAAGAAGGGAGAATGGAAAAAGAACAAAATAATACAAGAAGGACCCTTAGAGACTACAACATGTCTACCTCCGAAAGCTGTGGAAATAGCTTTGAACTAAAGCATTCACTAATCCAACTGGTATAATGGGACCAATTTGAAAGTATCCCACAAGAGGATCCAAACATCCACATAGTTATTTTTCTGCAGCTATGTGACATTGTGAAGATTAATGGACAGAGAGACAGAGCCACACAATGGCTCCAAGATCAACCCTTGTGTGGCATTACTTTGTGAGAGTATCTAGTTAGCAAATTTCTAAGTAAATACTTCCCACCCCAAAGTTGGTCTGGTTACAGAATAACATTGATTCCTTTCCCAAAAAAGAAGGGCAAATCACTGTATGAAGCTTGCGAAAGGTACAAAAAGATTCTTAGAAGATGTCCACACCATGCCTTCCCCGAATGGCTTTAAATCTAATTTTTTTATGATGGCATCTCTCAAGCCTCAAGAATGATGATTGACTCATTGGTTGGAGATTCCTTAAATAGAAAGACATCAGACGTAGAATTGGAGTTAATAGTGACAGTGGCAGCCAACAATTTCATGTATTCATCGAAAAGGGGCAATAAAAAGGGTGTGATGGCACTAAACACCGTGGATGCACTTCTAGCAGAAAATAAAATGATGTCCAAGCAAATATCCTTACTCACAAAATAATTGGGGCATAATCAAGGAGCATCCATTGGAATTCAAGTTTCACGTGATCTGCATAGAGGAGAATATCCAAGTGAAAAGTATCATTTATACACAGGAAGCCATTCATCCACTGAGCAAGTGAACTTCATGGGACATTCTTCAAGGCCAGAAAATGATCCATTCTCAAAAACTTATAATCCTGGCTAGAGGGACAATCCCAATTTTGGTTGGGGTAACCAAGGACAAAGAAACTTTAATGCTCCATATCAACAACAAGCCAACCATAAAAAACCATCATTCTTTAAGCTTACAGTTGACAAACTTTCTCAGACCAGTGCTCCCATCATGCAACAAACCCAAGACTTCATACAAGAAACAAGAGAAATTCTCAAAAATCAAGAAGCTTCCATCAGAAACCTAGAGGTGCAAGTAGGGAAAATTGCCAAGCAAATGGCACAAAAGCCTACTAAGTCCTTCTCTAGTGACATAATACAAATTCCTAGGAAAGAATGCAAGGCCATCTCTCTAAAGAGTGGAAAAGTAATTAACAAGGAGCTCCCCAAACAGAATGAGAAGAGAACCAAAGACCTTCCAGAAGAGAAAAATAAGGAGAATCTAGAGGAAGCTCTTGCACCAACAGAACTCAAGAAGAAAAAAGTGAAAATCCATGAATCAAGAATTCTATACCCTCAAAGGTTCCAGAAGCAAGATCAAGAGAAGAACTTTTCAAAGTTCTTAGATAAATTCAAGAAACTACAAATCAACATTTCTTTCATTGAAGCCTTGCACAAATGCCTCTCTATGCCAAATTTACAAAGGAGTTATGTAACACCATAATATTCAAATCCTTATGCTCGAGTCATTAGTCAATGATAATACGGTGGTACGACTCTAAAGGTGGATTATAATACATACATACATACATAATATATATATATATATATATATATATATATATATATATATATATATATATATATATATATATATATATATATATATATATGTCCTGTCTTTATCTTATCCTTCTTTACTGCTTATCTTTACCTCATATATATATATATAAGTAAATATCCACTAGTCGCGCCTGCGAAGTTTCGGCCGGCTAGGGTAGAGAATAAAATCAGTTTGACAACCATACTTTTCCTATCTCTCTCGAAGTATACATAAAGACCTCTATAAGCAAGTTTCAAAAGAAATAAATACCTAATATAAGCTTTTCAAAATAAAAATAGATAGACTTTAACCAAAATTAAACAAAATCCAATGATCTTCACCATCTTTCAAATAAACCACAGTTCACTACTGATCACTTGGACCTGCATCTGAAAATAGATAATATATACGGAATGAGAACTCCTACTCATGGGTTTTCAGTACGGTAAAAGTGTCAAAAAATACAATGCACGATAATAAGAACTCACCAAGCATCTTAATCTTTCTTTCATCAATTATTCACCCTAGATTCTCACTAATTCATGAATTAGGCAACTGTCCTAGGGGATACTATGTCTAATTCAATCTCTCATCTTTTTCCAACTTCCCAAACTTTCCAGCTTTGAATTTATATCAGAATCATAACCAGAACCAACACCAAATACTAGTACTAGCCTTCAGTGTTAACCAACACCAGCATGAGGGACCTCTCAGTTATACAAATACAAACAATTCAAACAAGTAATACACAAGTAAGGCATATAAGGCAAGTAGAATTTAGTTATATAAGAAATATAATTAGGCAAACAATACAATTAAGCAAGCTCAAACAAAACAAACATATGCAAATGATTTATGCCTGCCCTATGGCCAATGAGCTCATCTGTCGGTTATATAGCCAACTTGACATGTCCGATAGCGAACCCTGGATGGTCCCTGTGTGCACGCATCTACCAAGAGGAATTTCACATCTTCAAAGAGGAATAATATCCAGAAAGGTCTAAGTGTCTGACCACATCTTGCGACATAGGGTCAACATCTGGGAGAAAGCGGGACAAACCACCATCCTTATATCTACCCCAGAAGATAAAAAAAATTGGGAGCAAGCGGAATCACTCGACTGCATCTACCCCAGAAGATCACAAACCATAACCCGGAGTAAGTAGAATCACTCCACTACATCTACCCAGGTAGGTGTACCTCATTAGACTTAGTCTCAATGTCATGGCTATCCTCAATCACAATCCTCATAATCATTCATCATCACCCCTCATCATCATAATCATTCTATCTCAACCACATCCTGGAGCAAGTGGAATTACTCCACTGCATCTACCCGGGCAGGTACATTCCAATCTCAATCATTTATCACTATCTCTCAATATCAATATCCCCCTCACTATATCTCAATTATAATAATTTATCTTCACTAGTCATCCTCTTGATCATTCTCTTCAATCTTAATCATAATCATATTCAACGTTAATTCCATCATCAACTCATCAACATTCTCATCACGCATCACTTCCCGTTTTATTCTATTTTCTCAATTTCACTAACTCAACTCCTTAGATTCAGTCTCTAACTCTTCTATCCTTAAGTTCACCGGTTCTTTACTCTTATTGGAATTTATAAAGGTTTTAAAAGCTAAAAGAATTGTTAAAAGGAATAAAAACATAGTTTTGCAAAACTTATATATAAGTAGCTTATGAATATAATATATATATATATAATATACAACCCCTATCCCTCTTACAACATTATAATAAAAAGAGCGAGGGAAAAATCTATAACATATGTAAACAAATAGAAACAGCAAATCTAAGTACTTAACTAAAACTCCGTAAGATTCTTCATCCGTCCTGAAAAGATAAAGCTGTAGGGCGTGAGAACATCATCCTCGCTGGTTCTCAGTAGAAGGTTTTGAAGAATTGTTATAAGAAGATATTTTAAATAAAACTGTTTTCAGTCGCAGTGAATGTCAACATCAATTCATTATCCAAATTTAAAAGACTTATATCATTCTAATTAAATTCACACAAAAACAGCACTCCATACATTTCAGCACTTATTAAGAAACCATTTTAAACAAACTTACCACTGAACTAATTAATCCCGGCCTCTGGCCCAAGTCAAATCAATCAACTTGGCCTCTGGCCTAATTCGAAACAAATCACTGCTATAATCAATCCACCACCGATACTTCAAAATAGAAATCAATCACAAGCACCACAAATACAAGGCAAACACATTTTAAAAATAGTTAAAGCAAGTATCACGGTTACCAGTTAAACAGAATTCATCAGATAGACAAACTAAAACACTTAAGCATACCCAAACAAAGCAAACAAATGCAATATGATGCATGCCTATTCTATGGCTAATGAGCTAACGTGGACACTGTCTCTCTATTGCACATTAGTACTATTAGAGGAAATACGTGCCCTGTCAACATTAGAGGGATTATGTGCCCTGTCACCATTAGAGGGAACAGGTGCCCTGTCACCCTTACAATTAGAGAGAAAACACAGACATACTTGCCATCAATCAACCTCAACCATGTCTCATTTATCATATTTATTCAATTTTATAATCAAACTCAGTTTTCATCATTCTTCTTCCTCATCTCTTTCTCAGAGCAAGTGGACAATGCCACTGCCTCTTACCCGGGGTCTCAACTCTTAATCAAATTCAATTTCATTTTTAAATCCATTTCTTAATATAATTCTTATATTCCTCGAGCTAACTTCGAAATCGTTTTTGAATTTAAACTCTTTTCAAAAGACAAAGAAAAACCATTTATTAGTTAAATTTCTCGGCAAAACCTCTAGACTTTAGGGAAGCAACAACTAATCTCATTTCAAAACCAAATCATTTAAACTCAAACAAAATTCATTCTTTTCATAAATAACCCAAAATCAAATATAACAATTCTTCAATCCAAATTAACCAAAATAAAACTTCTCAAAATTTTTCTAAAAATTTGGGAAGCACCTCCCTTAAAACTCGGACTTTGCCACCCTTCTCGGGTCCCATTAAAACCATTTTCCAAACTCTTTTCAAATCGCTTCCAATAAATCGAACCGATTAAAAATCAAACCACTTACAAAATCAAATAATTTTCATATCTCAAATCATATCCAATTCTCAAAATCATTCCCGATAAATCAACCAAAATCAACTCCAATCTTCTCAAATCATTCTAACACAGTTCAAAAACCAAAATCCAGAAACCAGTCCAACAATAACCAACACAACAAAACTAAATCAACAAATCAGAATAATCAACACCCTCAATATCAATAATTCAATAAGATAAATAATCACATCCATCCAAAACAGTTGAGTTTAACCATAAAAGTCACGTAATCATAAAATCCATTTCTCATATTATTATCGACTTATAACAATTCTTAAGAGTGAAAGAAGTTTAACAAAATGCCCTTACCTCATTCGTAACTGAATTACGCGACAACACCCTTAAAACTCGGATTTTCAACGGCAGCGCCAAATCCTATCATTTTCTGTAAGAGTGACAGCCATAGAAGCACTGTACACAATAGTAACTCAATCCTGAGGTATTAACATCGCAAAATCCTCAATAAACAATAACAAAATGCTAATGGTGAGAGCTTCAAGGCAAGAACAACTTATTGTACTGAGAAAGGACCAAGAATCGAGCAGCCGCAGTTTCAACGGTTGACTCTAGCGAGTTCTAATAGCGGCTTCGACCACCGCGACCCAAATAATGGCGATGGTGGTCTTTGGCAGCGACAGTGACAGAACTACAACTCCAGCGACGACGTGCTACTCACCGGCGACTATGGCAGCAGTGAAGGATGACATAAGCAACGGTGAAGGTAGTGGAGGTAGTGACAGAAACTGGCTCAGCTTCGGACCTCTCTCTCCCTCATCTTTGTATGCCTTCTCTCTCTTGGAAGCTCGACGGTGACGTGTAGCAAGGCACAATGGTGAACCCAGCGTGATGACGACAGAGCACGACGGCTCCTTTTCTTTCTCGCAGTTTGTCTGGCTCGTAACGCTCTCTCCCTCATTGGAAACGGTTCTATTCGACGGCCATGCATGTAATGGCAGCAAGCCTTCAACGGCAGCTTGGTAGCGGTGGTGGCGGAGAGTTGGATGCAGTCTGGGCAGCGGCAACGTGGCGCAGGACGTGACTCTTTCCTCTTTTCCTCTCCCTTGCACCCTTGACAATCCATCTCTTCTCTCCTTTCCCGGATTCCGTTTCCCCTTTCTTTTTCTCTCTTAATCCATCTATGCGTATGTGTGGGTATGTTTTTAGTGTGTGTATTGGGTGAGGGGTGGGGTAAGAGAGGTGAATGGCGGTGAGGCAGTGAGGTTAGGGTTAAATTTAGGGCCAAAATTAGGGTTTTAAGTTGGGAATTAGGGTTTGGATAGGGTATTAATTAAAAACAAAATTTAATTTAATATAATTAAATTTAAGAATACAATTTATTTTACAAATTACATTTAATTATGTATTCTAATATAAAATTAGAGATAAATAAATAAATTTTCTTTAAATAAAATTATCAACAAATATAATAAATTATAAATAACATATTATTTAATTTACAAAAATCCAAGGTCTTACATCCTACCCCACTTATAAAAATTTTCGTCCTCGAAAATTGCTACGAAATGAAAGAGGTTCATATCAACTTGCTTTTTTAAACATATTTAAGGAAGAAGCAAAAATATCTCAGCATGTATACATATATATAGTTTCCAAATTCTTGGATTGTCGTATGGCATAAAGATACAAGAGTAGAAGTGTGATTGCAAAGCAAAAGTTACAAGGTAGACTTGATGCAAAAGATAACATAGTTCAAACATGCGATGATAAAGCAAGGCAGCGAAAGGTTGTAAAACAGGCTAGGGTTAAAATGACATGCTTAACGTCTACATGTAACAACCCCAGTTTTCGAGTACGCGAGATCTTTTCTGAAAGTACGGATTTCTCCGGAGGATCAGTAAGGGGATAACCTTGAATATATCATCAAGTATCTCAATCCTCATTGTCATTATGTTATCATTAAGTTAGAACCTTTTATGAGGCAAGCTCAATAACGCAGTCACGAAGAACCTAGTTTTTGAACCGTATCGGTTAGGAGTTTTGATTCGGTTTTTCGTAAATAATCTCAGTTTGACAAATCGGACTCGATTTATGAGAGAAGAGAGATAATAGGATGATATTATCATTATATGAGTATTAGAAGCTTCTTAAATGATATTATAAGGTTACTTGGTCAGTTTTAGTTAAGAATAGAAAAATCGGTTTAACCGGGTTCACAGTTTACTGGTGCAGCTTAGCACTAGCACTCTCTGATGACTTTAGCAATGCTAAGGCCTCATTATTCATGTTTTATTCTCATAATAAATATGTTACTAGTGTCATTTATGCTAGTAGCTCAGAAAATAATTTTTAGAGATGTTTTTACAAGTGTTTCGATACATCTAGTTTTAGTAGTTATACACCTGGGATATTTTAATATTATTTTAATCCACCTCCAAGCCAACCAATCACAACTCACCCTACACCCCCCAAAACCCCAAGGCTGGCTCATTTTCACTTTGTGGCCGAAAATAGGTAGAGAGAAAAAGAGAGAAAAGTTCTTAGTTCCAAATCTTCAAAGCTTGATTTCTGCTGAACTAAAACTCAAATCAAAATTCCAATCCGACCAAAATGATCCTCTCTTCTTTCTCTACATGATCATATGACTTATCAAGGCTGGAATCAAGGTGAGTTGGCTGCACCATCTCTCTTTTGATTTGGTTTCAAGGAAACATATTTAAACATGTGTTTTCTTGATGTTCTTCCTTAGGAATCATGCTTAACTTGACTTGAGGGCCAAGAAACGTGAACTTCCAGCAATTCTAAGATTAGAAATCACTTCCTAACATGCTGAGTGAGAATTGGTTAGTTGAGGGTTTTTGGATTTAAAGTTGTTCTGGATGTGATTTAGGAGGAAAAAGTGCTAAAGGACCACCTGAAAGTCTAACTGAATTAGGAGCAGCAAAACTAGGTAGGGTGTCACGAAATTAATCTTGATTATTTGTGTTTGAGTTGTGTGAATGTTGTATAATTTCGCTGTGCTAAAAATTGGTTGCATATATGATTGATTCTTGGTGAAAATTTGGTGAAATTTTGATGAAATTCAAGCTTTAAGTTCATGTTCTTGGAGCAGCTGGGAAAATGAAACCCTAGGCCTAAATTGAGGTTCAATTTGTGTTAAAATCATGTGGAAAAGATGAGATTTTAGTGGCTGCTAATTTATTATGAATTATGGTAAAAATCGGTTGCTGAAAAGATTGAAAAACGGGTAAAAACAGAGAAAGAATCTGAAGAATTTATGAAGAACATGAAGAACACTTTGAGTGTCATGAAGAAAACTTTGAGTGTGATGAAGAACATGCTTTAGATCCTTAAAAGGGAATGGAAGTAAAAATTTTGGTGTTTAAGGGGTTATTTAGTAATTTCTGAAAGTTAGGGTGGTAAAAGTAGAAATATTAAAAGTTACGGGTGGTAAAAAGTGAATTTTAAAGGTTAAAAGTAAAAGGTAAGTTAATTTTCGAAAATTAATGATAAAATAATAAATAATAATAAAATATTAAATAATAATATTTAATTAAAAATAATATATTAATAAAAATAATAAAATAATGCGAAAAAGGCAGTTTTCCGTAAAAGCTTTAGAAAGACAACTTTAAGTGCAGAATTCTCCTAATTACTTTCATAAAACACTTAGGGAGTGGTAAGACCATATTAGTGAGGTAAAGATAAAAGAAAGATAAAAGCCAAAGAAAAGATAAAAACCAAAGAAAAAGTCTGTAACGTTTTAACAATAGAGAAACAGACAGAGACTAGCGAACGAACTAGGGCAACATAGTTAGTCCTTGAATTGCGAATAGGGTTAGGTATTATATGAAAAGTTAAACTGTTTCAGTATAGACTTAATGAACCTATACTTGGGATAGGCTAACTATTCATACCAAAATTTACATAAGCTTTAAATACATACGTTAAGCAGAGCAATCAGAGCAGAGTAGAGAAACACAGAAAACAGAGTAACCAGAGTAAAGTAAAGAGATAAAGAGAAAAAGAGTAATATAGATACAGATGGAAAGAGTAATCAGAGAAGAGAAAATAGATGCAGAGAATAGAGTAATTAAAGCAGAGTAAAGAGATACAGAGAAAAGAAAAACCAGAACAGGGTAAAGAGATATAAAGAGAAGAGTAGTATAATAAAGAGATATTTGTATATATGTATTAGTTGCTTGATGCAACCCAGAGCTTCTGTAGGGAAAGTAAGTTACCTACAGCTATTTTCCGCTTTGCCAGAGCAGAGCAGAGCAGAGTATATATACATTTTCCTGCAGTAAGCAGAGGCTGTCTCAAATGAGCAGCTATTATTATATGCGCATTTATTTAGGAACGGAAAATCGTATTCGAAAAATCGGGATTACTCGTGACCGGATAAATGTCGGGATTGCGGGAAGCCAACCGACACATGAGCTCATGGCCTGTACTAGGGCTAGACATGCATCATTCTTGTCTGCGCATCATTCTCTGTTGCATTCTTTCTTGTGTGTGATCTATTTCTTTATGTTTGTTTGTTTGAGTGCTATGTCTATGCTTTATCTTCTTGTATTCTTCTGCTTGTGTTCTATTTTTCTGTTTTTCTGTTTTTCTATCTATTTTTAACTACTGTTTACTACTTTACTGTATTCTAATATCCATCCGCTAATCGGAACCGAATAAATGAATGTAACTAACAACCCTGACCCTACTAAGGACTCCCTAGTTCTTACCCCTTCTCTCCCTTCTTCCCCCTCAGATGGAGACGGGCGTGATCTTCTATGAGTTCGAGGACCCTTACGTCTACGAGGATCCGGTACATCACAGTTATTCCATTATGGGTTTGGAGCCTCGTATTAGACGATATACGTTACCTAATCGAGCTTTTCAACATCCTCTATCTAGCCCTCATTTTGACCCCGATGCTCCTTACGACTTTTCCTTATCCTGGTTACATCCTGACGCACCTGTACATCCTTTTTCCTGATGATCCTGAGCACCCTATACCAGCTCAACCTTTGAATGAGGTAGGACCTGAGCCTATCATTCCTGATGAGCCCGAGTTAGCTGGTGACTACGTACCTGTGATACCACCAGAGTGGGACTTTCCCCCTGAGCCGATCCCTGACTTTCCACAGCCTGATGAGCCGACACTACCGGACGGTGGGTGGTGCACGAAATTGTGATGTCCAGGCTTGAACAATCCCTGGTAATGGCTCCAAAGCTTGGTGCTTTGATCTTAATTCATAATTGTCACAACTTCGATACAACTAACCAGCAAGTGCACTGGGTCGTCCAAGTAATACCTTACGTGAGTAAGGGTCGAATCCCACGGAGATTGTTGGTATGAAGCAAGCTATGGTCACCTTGTAAATCTCAGTCAGGCAGATATAAAGTGATAATGGTGTTTTTGAATATTATATAATAAAATAGGGATAGAGATACTTATGTAATTCATTGGTAGGAATTTCAGATAAGCGAATGGAGATGCTTTTCGTTCCTCTGAACCTCTGCTTTCCTGCTATCTTCATCCAATCAGTCTTACTCCTTTCCATGGCTGGCTTTATGCAAGGGCATCACCGTTGTCAGTGGCTACATCCCCTCCTCTCAGTGAATAATATGCTCACGCACCCTGTCACGGCACGGCTATTCATCTGTCGGTTCCCGATCATGCTGGAATAGGATTCACCCTCCTTTTGCGTCTGTCACTAACGCTCAGCACTCGCGAGTTTGAAGCTCGTCACAGTCATTCAATCATTGAATCCTACTCAGAATACCACAGACAAGGTTTAGACCTTCCGGATTCTCTTGAATGCCGCCATCATTCTAGCTTACGCCACGAAGATTCTGGTTAGGAGATCTCAGAGATACTCATTCTAGCTTAATTCATGTAGAACAGAAGTGTTTGTCAGGCACGCGTTCATAAGGGAGAAGGATGATGAGCGTCACACATAATCATCACCTTCATCACGTTCTTGGGTGCGAATGGATATCTTAGAAGCGAAATAAGAAGAATTGAATAGAAAACAGTAGTACTTTGCATTAATCTTTGAGGAACAGCAGAGCTCCACACCTTAATCTATGGAGTGTAGAAACTCTACCGTATGAAAATACATAAGTGAAAGGTCCAGGCATGGCCGAGATGGCCAGCCCCTCTGATCTAAGAACCAGGCGTCCAAAGATGGTCAAAAAGACGTCTAATACAATAGTAAGAGGTCCTATTTATAATAAACTAGTCACTAGGGTTTACATGAGTAAGTAATTGATGAATAAATCCACTTCCGGGGCCTACTTGGTGTGTGTTTGGGCTGAGCCTAAGTGTTGCACGTGCAGAGGCCATTTGTGGAGTTGAATGCCAGTTTCTGTGCCAGTTTGGGCGTTCAACTCTGGTTTTGGATCCTTTTCTGGCGCTGGACGCCAGATTTGGGCAGAAGGCTGGCGTTGAACGCCAGTTTACGTCATCTATTCTTGGCCAAAGTATGGACTATTATATATTGCTGGAAAGCCCTGGATGTCTACTTTCCAACGCAATTAAAAGCGCGCCATTTCGAGTTCTGTAGCTCCAGAAAATCGACTTTGAGTGCAGGGAGGTCAGAATCCAACAGCATCAGCAGTCCTTCTTCAACCTCTGAATCTGATTTCTGCTCAAGTCCCTCAATTTCAGCCAGAAAATACCTGAAATCACAGAAAAACACAAAAACTCATAGTAAAGTCCAGAAATGTGAATTTATCATAAAAACTAATGAAAACATCCCTAAAAGTAACTAGATCCTACTAAAAACATACTAAAAACAATGCCAAAAAGCATATAAATTATCCGCTCATCACAACACCAAACTTAAATTGTTGCTTGTCCCCAAGCAACTGAAAATCAAATAGGATAAAAAGAATAGAATATACTATAAATTCCAAACTATCAATGAAACATAGCTCCAATCATATGGGCGGGACTTATAGCTTTTTGCCTCTTGAATAGTTTTGGCATCTCACTTTATCCATTGAGGTTCAGAATGATTGGCATCTATAGGAACTTCAGATTTCGAATAGTGTTATTGACTCTCCTAGTTCAGTATGATGATTCTTGAACACAGCTTCTTTATGAGTCTTGGCCGTGGCCCTAAGCACTTTGTTTTCCAGTAATACCACCGGATACATAAATGCCACAGACACATAATTGGGTGAACCTTTTCAGATTGTGACTCAGCTTTGCTAAAGTCCCCAATTAGAGGTGTCCAGGGTTCTTAAGCACACTCTTTGTTTTTGCTTTGGACCTTGACTTTAACCGCTCAGTCTCAAGTTTTCACTTGACACCTACACGCCACAAGCACATGGTTAGGGACAGCTTGGTTTAGCCGCTTAGACCAGGATTTTATTCCTTTAGGCCCTCCTATCCACTGATGCTCAAAGCCTTGGGATCCTTTTTATTTGCCCTTGCCTTTTGGTTTTAAGGGTTATTGGCTTTTTCTGCTTGCTTTTTCTTTTTCTTTCTATTTTTTTTTTCGCCTATTTTTTTCCTCTTTCTCTTTTTTTTTTTTTTTTTTTTTTTTCTGCAAGCTTTGTTTTTTTTTGCTGCTTTTTCTTGCTTCAAGAATCATTTTTATGATTTTTCAGATTATCAAATAACATGTCTCCTAGTCATCATTCTTTCAAGAGCCAACATATTTAACATTCTTAAACAATAACTTCAAAAGACATATGCACTGTTCAAGCATACATTCAGAAAACAAGAAGCATTGTCACCACATCAATATAATTAAGCTAAGTTCAAGGATAAATTCGAAACTCATGTACTTTTTGTTCTTTTGAATTAAAACATTTTTCATTTAAGAGAGGTGATGGATTCATAGGACATTCATATCTTTAAGACAAAGTTACTAACTACTAATGATCATGTAGTGAAGACACAAACATAGATAGGCACATAACATAGAAAACGAAAAACAGAAGAAAGAAGAACAAGGAATGAATCCACCTTAGTGATGGTGGCGTTTCCTTCTTGAGGAACCAATGATGTCCTTGAGCTCTTCTATGTCTCTTCCTTGTCTTTGTTGCTCCTCCCTCATTGCTTTTTGATCTTCTCTTATTTCATGAAGCATGATGGAGTGTTCTTGATGTTCCACCCTTAGTTGTCCCATATTGGAACTCAATTCTCCTAGGGAGGTGTTGATTTGCTCCCAATAATTTTGTGGAGGAAAGTGCATTTGAGGCATCTCCGGGATCTCATGGAAATGAGCTTCTTGCGCCTCTTGAGCTCCATGATTGGGCTCTCTTGCTTGCTCCATCTTTTTCTTAGTGATGGGCTTGTCCTCTTTAATGAGGATATCTCCCTCTATGTCAATCCCAGCTGAATTGCATAGGTGGCAAATGAGGTGAGGAAAGGCTAACCTTACCATGGTGGAGGACTTGTCAGCCACCTTGTAGAGTTCTTGAGGTATAATCTCATGAACTTCCACCTCTTCTCCAATCATGATGCTATGGATCATGATGGCCCGGTCTATAGTAACTTCAGACCGGTTGCTAGTGGGAATGATTGAGCATTGAATAAACTCCAACCATCCTCTAGCTACAGGCTTGAGGTCCAATCTTCTTAGTTGAACCGGCTTGCCTTTGGAGTCAATCTTCCATTGAGCTCCTTCTACACATATGTCCATAAGGACTTGGTCCAACCTTTGATCAAAGTTGACTCTCCTTGTGTAGGGGCGTGCGTTCTCTTCCATGTATGGCAAGTTGAACGCCAACCTCACATTCTCCGGACTAAAATCTAAGTATTTCCCCCGAACCATTGTAACATAGTTCTTTGGATCCGGGTTCTTACTTTGATCATGGTTCTTGGTGATCCATGTATTGGCATAGAACTCTTGAACCATTAGGATGCCGACTTGTTGGATGGGATTTGTTAGAACTTCCCAACCTCTTCTTTGAATTTCATGTCGGATCTCCGGATACTCATTTCTTTTGAGTTTAAAAGGGACCTCAGGGATCACCTTCTTCTTGGCCACAACATCATAGAAGTGGTTTTGATGGGCTTTAGAGATGAATCTTTCCATCTCCCATGACTCGGATGTGGAAGCTTTTGTCTTCCCTTTCCCTCTTCTAGAGGATTCTCCGGTCTTGGGTGCCATCAATGGTAATGGAAAAACAAAAAAGCTATGCTTTTACCACACCAAACTTAGAATATTGCTCGCCCTCGAGCAATAAACAAAAGAATAGAAGAAGAAGAAGAAATATGGAGAGGGAGAGGGAGATGTGGTTTCGGCCAAGGAGAGTGTAGAGGGGTGTGTTGTGTGAATTTGATGAAGAATGGAGGTCTTTATATAGGGAAGGGAGGGGGGTTAAGGTTCGGCCATATGGGTGGGAAATTGGTTTTGAATTTTGATGGTAGGTGGAGTTTATGAGGTAGGTTTATGGGGAAGAGTGGGTGGATGTGAGTGGTGAAGAGGTGATGGGGTAGAGAGTTTGAAGTGATTGGTGAAGGGTTTTTGGGGAAGAGTGTTTATGGGGTTGTGTGAAAGAGAGTGGTGAGAAGAAGTGAGTGGAGGTAGTTGGGGATCCTGTGGGGTCCACAGATCCTGAGGTGTTCAAGGATTTACATCCCTGCACCCATTAGGCATGTAAAAATGCCTTTGTACCCAACTCTGGGCGTTCAGCGCCAGGTTGGTGGCCATTTTGGGCGTTCAACGCCCATCTGTGTGCCATTTCTGGCGTTGAACGCCAGAACCATGCCTGTTCTGGCGTTCAGCGCCCAGAAGCTGCCCATTTTGGGCGTTCAGCGCCAGAACCATGCTCTATTCTGGCGCTGAACGCCAGACAGATGCTCCTCCAGGGTGTGATTTTTCTTCTGCTGTTTTTGATTCTATTTTCAATTTTTATATTTATTTTGTGACTCCACATGCTCATGAACCTAAGAAAACATGAAAAACAATAATAATAGAGTTAGATAAATAAACATTGGGTTGCCTCCCAACAAGCGCTTCTTTAATGTCAATAGCTTGACAGTGGGCTCTCATGGAGCCTCACAGATGTGCAGAGCTTTGTTGAGACTTTCCAACACCAAACATAGAGTTTGGATATGGGAGTTCAACACCAAACTTAGAGTTTGGTTGTGGCCTCCCAACACCAAACTTAGAGTTTGACTGTGGGGGCTCTGGTTGACTCTGCTTGGAGAGAAGCTTTTTCTGCTTTCTCTCCATGGTTGCAGAGGGAGATCCTTGAGTTTTGAATACAAGGGAGTTCTCATTCCATTGAAGGACTATTACACCTCTGTCAACATCAATCACAGCTCTTGCTGTGGCCAGGAAAGGTCTTCCTAGGATGATGGATTCATCCTCTTCCTTTCCAGTATCCAGGACTATGAAATCAGTAGGTATGTAAAGGCCCTCAACCTTTACTAATACATCTTCTACTTGTCCATAAGCCTGTCTTCTTGAGCTGTCTGCCATCTCTAGTGAGATTTTAGCAGCTTGCACCCCATAGATTCCCAGTTTCTCTTTTACAGAGAGGGGCATGAGGTTTATTCCTGAACCAAGGTCACACAGAGCCTTAAAGATCATGGTGCCTATGGTACAGGGTATTATGAACTTTCCAGGATCCTGTCTCTCCTGAGGCAATGTCAGTTGATCCAGATCACTTAGTTCATTGATGAACAAGGGAGGTTCAACTTCCCAAGCATCAATGCCAAACAATTTGGCATTCAGCTTCATGATTGCACCAAGAAACTTGGCAGTTTGCTCTTCAGTGACATCCTCATTCTCTTCAGAAGAGGAATACTCATCAGAGCTCATGAAGGGCATTAGGAGGTTCAATGGGATCTCTATAGTCTCTAGATGAGCCTCAGAGTCCTTTGATTCCCCAGAGGGAAGCTCCTTATTGACCACTGGACGTCCCAGGAGGTCTTCCTCCTTGGGATTCACGTCCTCTCCTCTCCTCACAGGTTCGGCCATGGCACTTATGTCAATGGCCTTGCACTCTCCTTTTGGGTTCTCTTCTGTATTGCTTGGGAGAGTACTAGGAGGGATTTCAGTGATCCTTTTACTCAGCTGGCCCACTTGTGCTTCCAGATTTCTAATGGAAGACCTTGTTTCATTCATGAAACTTACAGTGGCCTTAGATAGATCAGAGACTAGATTTGCTAAATTAGAAGCATTTTGTTCAGAGTTCTCTGTCTGTTGCTGAGTTGATGATGGAAAAGGTATGCTATTGCTAAACCTGTTTCTTCCACCATTATTAAAGCCTTGTTGAGGCTTTTGATCCTTCCATGAGAAATTTGGATGATTTCTCCATGTTGAGTTATAGGTGTTTCCATAAGGTTCACCTAAGTAATTTACCTCTGCTATTTTAGGGTTCTCAGGATCATAGGCTTCTTCTTCAGAAGATGCCTCTTGAGTACTGTTGGATGCAGCTTGCATTCCATGCAGACTCTGAGAGATCATATTGACTTGCTGAGTCAATATTTTGTTCTGAGCCAATATGGCATTCAGAGTATCAACTTCAAGAACTCCCTTCTTCATAGGCGTCCCATTACTCACAGGATTCCTTTCAGAAGTGTACATGAACTGGTTATTAGCAACCATGTCAATGAGTTCTTGAGCTTCTGCAGGCGTTTTCTTTAGGTGAATGGATCCACCTACAGAGGTATCCAATGACATCTTTGATAGCTCAGATAAACCATCATAGAATATATCCAGGATGGTCCATTCTGAAAGCATGTCAGAAGGACACTTTTTGGTCAACTGTTTGTATCTTTCCCAAGCTTCATAGAGGGATTCACCTTCTTTCTGTCTGAAGGTTTGAACATCAGCTCTAAGCTTGCTCAGCTTTTGAGGAGGAAAGTACTTGGCTAAGAAAGCCGTGACCAGCTTATCCCAAGAGTTCAGGCTGTCTTTGGGTTGAGAATCCAACCATAATCTAGCTCTGTCTCTTACAGCAAAAGGGAAAAGCATGAGCCTGTAGACTTCAGGATCTACTCCATTAGTCTTAACAGTATCACATATCTGCAAGAATTCAGTTAAGAACTGAAAAGGATCTTCAGATGGAAGTCCATGAAACTTGCAGTTCTGCTGCATCAGAGAAACTAATTGAGGTTTCAGCTCAAAGTTGTTTGCTCCAATGGCAGGAATGGAGATGCTTCTTCCATGTAAATTGGAATTAGGTGCAGTAAAGTCACCAAGCATCTTCCTTACATTATTATTATTTTCGGCTGCCATCTCCTCTTCCTGTTCGAAAATTTCTGAAAGGTTATCTCTGGATTGTTGTATTTTAGCTTCTCTTAATTTTCTCTTCAGAGTCCTTTCAGGTTCTGGATCTGCTTCCACAAGAATGTTCTTATCCTTGCTCCTGCTCATATGACAAAGAAGAAGGCACAGAAAAATAATAATAATAATAATAGAGATCCTTTATACCACAGTATAGGGATCCCTTTGTGAGTGGAAGAAAAGAGGGGGAGACAAAGAATGTGATGTAAAGGAAGAAACACAACTGTACGAATGGAAGAGATGTGAGATGAGATGTTAGGATATGAATGAATAAATAGAATGAGATGGGGGAGGGATAATTTTCGAAAATTATTTTGAAAAAGAGTTAGTGATTTTCGAAAATGGTTTTTGAAAAATGTTAGTAATTTTCAAAAATTTTTGAAATCAAAAATAAAAAATAAAATTAATTAGTTAATTAAAAAGAAATTTTTGAAAAAGGGGGAAGATATTTTCGAAAATTAGAGAGAGAGAGTTAGTTAGGTAGTTTTGAAAAAGTTAAGAAACAAACAAAAAGTTAGTTAGTTAGTTGAAACAAATTTTGAAAAGATAAGAAGTTAGGAAGTTAGGAAAGATATTTGAAAAGATATTTTTGAAAAAGATAAGATAAGAAGATATTTTTGAAAAGATATGATTGAAATTAGTTTTTGAAAAAAAAGATTTGATTTTGAAAATCACAATTAATGACTTGATTCACAAGAAATCACAAGATATGATTCTAGAACTCAAAGTTTGAATCTTTCTTAACAAGCAAGTAACAAACTTCAAATTTTTGAATCAAAACATTAATTGATTATGTTATTTTCGAAAATTTGATATAAAAATAAGAAAAAGATTTTTGAAAAATGTTTTTGGAATTTTCGAAAATAACTAAGAATTTTGAAAAAGATTTGATTTTTGAAAAAGATTTTGAAAAAGATAAGATTTTCAAATTGAAAATTTGATTTGACTCATGAGAAACAATTTGATTTTAAAATTTTTTGAAAAAGTCAATCCAAATTTTCGAATTTGATGAGAGAAAAAGGGAAAGAAATTTTTTTTGATTTTTGAATTTTTTATGAAAAACATGAAAATTATGCAATGCATGAAATTTTTAGATCAAAACAATGAATGCATGCAAGAATGCTATGAATGTCAAGATGAACACCAAGAACACTATGAATGTCAAGATGAACATCATAGACACAATTTTGAAAAATTTTTAATGCAAAGAAATCATGCAAGACACCAAACTTAGAATTCTTTAATGCTTACGCACTAAGAATTCAAGAATGCATATGATAAACATGAAAAGACACAAAACAAAAAAATCATCAAGATCAAACAAGAAGACTTACCAAGAACAACTTGAAGATCATGAAGAACACTATGGATGCATGATATTTTCGAAAAAAATGCAAGATGCTTATGCAAGTGACACCAAACTTATGATATGACTCAAGACTCAAATAAGAAACACAAAATATTTTTTATTTTTATGATTTTCTAATTTTTTTGGATTTTTATTTTATATTTTTCGCATATTAAAAGGAAAAATAAGGATTCCAAAAATTTTTAATATGAATTCCAGGAATCTTGCCATGTTAGTCTAAAGCTTCAGTCCAGGAATTAGACATGGCTCACTAGCCAGCCAAGCTTTCAAAGAAAGCTCTGGTCCAAAACACTAGACATGGCCAATGGCCAGCCAAGCTTCAGCAGGTGATCATGGATCAGCAGCAGGTGGATGAGCAACAACTAAGTTGCTCTTGATAACAAATTGCAAGCCTCAGTCCAAATGAATTTAGACATGGCTTTACAGCCAGCCAGGCTTCACATGCTTCATGAAACACTAGAATTCATTCTTAAAAATTTTGAATAAATTTTTGAAAACATTTTTTTTTTTCGAAAACAGATGAGAATATTTTGAAATATTTTTGAAAAATTTTTTGAAAAGAAAACAAAAAGAAAATTACCTAATCTGAGCAACAAGATGAACCGTCAGTTGTCCAAACACGAACAATCCCCGGCAACGGCGCCAAAAACTTGGTGCACGAAATTGTGATGTCCAGGCTTGAACAATCCCTGGTAATGGCTCCAAAGCTTGGTGCTTTGATCTTAATTCATAATTGTCACAACTTCGATACAACTAACCAGCAAGTGCATTGGGTCGTCCAAGTAATACCTTACGTGAGTAAGGGTCGAATCCCACGGAGATTGTTGCTATGAAGCAAGCTATGGTCACCTTGTAAATCTCAGTCAGGCAGATATAAAGTGATAATGGTGTTTTCGTATATTATATAATAAAATAGGGATAGAGATACTTATGTAATTCATTGGTAGGAATTTCAGATAAGCGAATGGAGATGCTTTTCGTTCCTCTGAACCTCTGCTTTCCTACTATCTTCATCCAATCAGTCTTACTCCTTTCCATGGCTGGCTTTATGCAAGGGCATCACCGTTGTCAGTGGCTACATCCCCTCCTCTCAGTGAATAATATGCTCACGCACCCTGTCACGGCACGGCTATTCATCTGTCGGTTCCCGATCATGCTGGAATAGGATTCACCCTCCTTTTGCGTCTGTCACTAACGCCCAGCACTCGCGAGTTTGAAGCTCGTCACAGTCATTCAATCATTGAATCCTACTCAAAATACCACAGACAAGGTTTAGACCTTCCGGATTCTCTTGAATGCCGCCATCATTCTAGCTTACGCCACGAAGATTCTGGTTAGGAGATCTCAGAGATACTCATTCTAGCTTAATTCATGTAGAACAGAAGTGTTTGTCAGGCACGCGTTCATAAGGGAGAAGGATGATGAGCGTCACACATAATCATCACCTTCATCACGTTCTTGGGTGCGAATGGATATCTTAGAAGCGAAATAAGAAGAATTGAATAGAAAACAGTAGTACTTTGCATTAATCTTTGAGGAACAGCAGAGCTCCACACCTTAATCTATGGAGTGTAGAAACTCTACCATATGAAAATACATAAGTGAAAGGTCCAGGCATGGCCGAGATGGCCAGCCCCTCTGATCTAAGAACCAGGCGTCCAAAGATGGTCAAAAAGACGTCTAATACAATAGTAAGAGGTCCTATTTATAATAAACTAGTCACTAGGGTTTACATGAGTAAGTAATTGATGAATAAATCCACTTCCGGGGCCCACTTGGTGTGTGTTTGGGCTGAGCCTAAGTGTTGCACGTGCAGAGGCCATTTGTGGAGTTGAACGCCAGTTTCTGTGCCAGTTTGGGCGTTCAACTCTGGTTTTGGATCCTTTTCTGGCGCTGGACGCCAGATTTGGGCAGAAGGCTGGCGTTGAACGCCAGTTTACGTCGTCAATTCTTGGCCAAAGTATGGACTATTATATATTGCTGGAAAGCCCTGGATGTCTAATTTCCAACGCAATTGAAAGCGCGCCATTTCGAGTTCTGTAGCTCCAGAAAATCCACTTTGAGTGCAGGGAGGTCAGAATCCAACAGCATCAGCAGTCCTTCTTCAACCTCTGAATCTGATTTCTGCTCAAGTCCCTCAATTTCAGCCAGAAAATACCTGAAATCACAGAAAAACACACAAACTCATAGTAAAGTCCAGAAATGTGAATTTATCATAAAAACTAATGAAAACATCCCTAAAAGTAACTAGATCCTGCTAAAAACATACTAAAAACAATGCCAAAAAGCGTATAAATTATCCGCTCATCAGTGGGGTAGCCCCTATATATGCGAACGGACCTGTGCTCGCGAATGGTTTTGTACATAGTGACAGTAGTGTTTCTGGTGGATCTGAGGGTATAGCTGTAGCTGCGGGCGATGAGGAGGAAGAGGATCCTGAGATAGAGATAGAGCAGGATGAGGAGATGGATGAGCCTCACGGCGATTCTCCGAACGGCCACGTGTAAATATAGTTTGACTGCGGAAGGGGCATTCTTTTGTTGACACTCTAGTCTGACATTATCTATTAGTTAGTCTCTCACTTGTGTTAGTACACCCGAGAGCAAGGAGCAATATAGTGGTTAGGCCAGCCTGGGCGCCAGTTTAGCGGCTTTCTGTATGGGCCAGGTGATAAACCTCTATTTCATGGTTTGTCTTGTGCTCAATTGAGTGGTTTTTATCAACTCTTTACCCATTTATTCATACTATTTGCATGGTTTTACTTTCCTTTCCTTATTATGTGATGTATGTGAAAAACATGTTTCCTATGCTTTTAAATTAATTATTTTAATCACCTTTAATTCCATTCGATGCCGTGATTAGTGTGTTGAGTAGTTTTCAGATCTTCTAAGGTAGGAATGACTTAAAGGATGGAAAGGAAACATACAAAAATGGAAGGAAAGCACAAAATGGAGCTTCTGAAGAAACTGGCATCCACGCGATCGCATGGGCGACGCGGACGCATGCCAAGCGCAAAGAAGCATCGACGCGACCGCATGACTTACGCAACCGCGCGCCTTAAGCAGAACGAGTATGACACGGTCGCATGACTGACGCGACCGCGTGACAAGAAAAGCTCTGAATGACGCGACTGCGTGACCCACGCGGACGCGTGACAGAGGCCACGCACCAGAAATTGTAGAAAACGCTCATAGCGAATTCTGAAGCCCTTTTTGGCCCAAATCCAAGTCCAGAAGGCATAGACTAGAGGTTATGAAGTGAGGGAATGCATCCATTCAGGGGGAGCTCACCAATTTAGTTACTTTTCCATGAATTAGATTTAGTTTAGAGAGAGATTCTCTCTCTCTTTAGGATTAGGATTTAGATTTAGGACTTTTATTCACTTTCAGGATTATCTTTTTTGATCAGGTTCAATATTCCTTTTATTTACTTTTGCAAGCTACTTTATGAATCCTTTCATGTTATAGATTACTCTTTTATTAATGTTATTTGAGGTACTTCAGTTTAATATCAATTACTTTTATTCATGCTACTGTCACTTTTACTCTGAAGACATTTTTTTTCAACTAGATTTATTTTTCTCCTTTTGGTCTTGGTTAAGAAATCAGTAACTCAGGAGTTATCCAATTCAACAGCATAATTGATAATTGTTATCTTTGTTAATTGAATTGAACTTCTATAATCCCAATCCTTTCTTATGAAATAAATCGGATTCGAAGATCAAACCAATTAATCCCTTGACCTTCCTTTATCTTAGTAAAGGTTAACAAAGTGGAATTAGGATTCAACCATCATCATCATTGCTAAGGATAGCTAGGATAGGACCTCTAATTTCTCATACCTTGCCAAAAGTTTGCTTTACAGTATTTATCTATTTTCAATTGCCATTTAATTTACTTGTCATCAAATTACTCGTTCCTCATTCTTGAAGCCCCAATTTTACAATCTCCATAACCAATAATAAGAACATACTTCCCTGTAGTTCCTTGAGAAGATGACCCGAGGTCAAATACTCGGTTTAGAGACTATATCTACAACGCGACTGTTTTTATGAAATTCTTTACTGGCAAAAATCCTAACGTCACCAGGCCCTGGGAGTGTCGTGTATATATTAGCTACATAAGATGACGAGGATGTAGACTGACTTGATCTTGTGTAAATGCTACATGTTTTGTTATAGTGTACATGATGTATATTATCAGCTATATTTCTATGTTTCTTTATGCCACTTTTCTATTACTCTCAATGTATGCTTGTTTATTTTACTTGAACATCCGCAGCGAATAAAAAAAAGTTACGCGTAAAATTGGCATTGCTTTAATCAGGAACAGGCTCATATATTAAATAGTAGTTAATAATTAGGAAGAATAAGTTAGTAACACTTAGCTTCTTGTATGACCATGGCATACTGGGAGTTGGGTCGTTACACTACACACTAATCTCACCAACTTCAGAGTCTCAACTTTCCAAACTTCAACTTCTAATGTTTCCCAAACCCCATGATATGCATTACCTATTAGTTTTATTTCACCTACGATATCCCGTTAGTGCTTTCATGTACATAAACCATCAGTGTTAAGCCAGCTAAACTTAATACTATGATGTATGAAATGGTAGACTAACGACATCAATCAATAGGCAGTCATGCACATAAAACTCTAACTCTCGCCATTAGGACAAGACCTACAACATGACAGACACTTAGAGTATGCAACTGAAGCATAGTCAATCTATTCATCAGGCTCTATAGAAAAGACTGCTTTGATAACATAATGTAACACTCTCACTATCAGAATGTCACGCTTCTTGTAACACCCTACCACACAGAGCTTTAAGCTTAAATCGTAAAATAGAGGTGGTGTGGTATTATGACCTTTAAAACAAAATATATATGTACAATAATTGAAAGAATATAATATTCGAGGATTCTTGAAGGCATAGTTAGAGCGGATTCATTAAAAATTTAAAGCGCAATGCTCAGAGGTAGCGTTACTTGAGTACGAAGAAAGCTTAGTAGATAAACATATATATATATATATACATACAGGGAAAGTAGAGAGTCAAGGTTACAAAATATTCAAGCTCCAAACTCAACCTACGAAGCTAAGATTAGCCAAAGAATATTTACATATATACATATAAAAGTCCTTAACCCAAAATACACAAAAGGAACCCTAGTTCTCTATAAAACCTCTATGAGGTGCAAAAAGTAAAACAAAACAAACATAATATCCCAAAAGTCCCACTTCACTATAGAGAACTCCAGATGCCTAGTGAGGTGTCTCTCGACCTGCATCTGAAAAATAGAAATATCCGTATGGAATAAGAACTGGAGGTTATCAACATGGTAATGGTGCTACATACATAAGATATAAGGTTCCTAAACTTAACCAAAACTCTATCCAAAACCTAACTAAAACCCTTAATCCTCTGCCTTTCCTCCAATCCTCCAATCTTCGGTGGAACCACACAGACAAACAAACAGACAATGGCAAACACAATTAGAGTACAAGTAATGCAGGTAGAAAGTATAACAATTAGGCATACTAATTTACATAGGCATTCCCAATTAATACACAAGCAAGCAAAGCAAATATATGCATATGATGTATGCCTGTCCTATGGCTGATGAGTCTCATCTATTGGTTATCAAGCCAACCCGAGATGTCCAGCTGCTAAACCCTGGACAGTCCCTCGTACACGCATCTCCAAGAGTCTATACATAGTTTTTCTTTCATAAAATAAATTCTGCTCCTTTTAGGAACCTTCCCGGGGATTTATAAGTGCCCGGTCACCCTTGCGATGTAGTGTCAACAGAGTATCGAGTCTCAACCTGGAGCACGTGGTGGGAAGCCAATGCTCTGTACCCAGGGAAACTCGTATCTCAGATAACAGAAGTGCATAAGTGATGATGGCCTAAAGTGGGTTAGGAATTTCACAAAATAGAATTTCTCCATTGCAAGTATAGTCCAAACCCAACAATTGACCATCAATCAAAGTTTAAATCAACGATGTCACAATTCAAATCAAAATAACCGGGAGTTTTAAATCTCGGGTCGTTCTCCCTAGGAATTGTAATGAAGTTCTCAATTATTGGCTATGAGGGAAAAAAAGGTTGAGATTGCAAGAGATAAGAATTGCAAATAGCAGGGAATTAAAGAAACAAACAATAACTAAATATCAAAAGGAATTAAACTCAAGGCAATTAGTCAAGAGAAAGGAAAATTCAAGTGCTAAAAAATCTCTTAGCAAGGAGTGAGAGTTAAGATTACCTATCCTAGCCATTGGCCACAAACATATGATGATTATGAAGAGTTAATCCTACTTAGTTAACCCTAACATCGAGGATAAGTCAAATACGCATAATTGATCTCAATCCACAAGTTCTAACCAACACACTAATTAGCTTAGTAAAAGACTAGCGTTAATGGAAACCAAATCAACTAACTAGTCTAATATATCAATAAAGAATGGAGATCAATGACTTAAGGTCACCTAAGTCCTCAATTCCAAGCTAAGAGTGAGAAAAAACTACACTAAAACTAAGTGAAGCATTTTATCAAACACTTGGTGTGCATGAAAATAAAAGAATATTAAATTGCAATATAATAAAATCTAAAGCTACTAAATGCAAGAAAATAATAATAACAACTCAATTAAACATCAATAAAAAAAGAAACATTAAATTGCATTAATAGAAATTCAAATTAACAAGAGTTCATCAACAATAAAATAACCAAATAAAAGAAAATAACAAATGAAACTAAAAGAAGCAAGATGCTAGAACAAGAAATAGTAGAGAAAACTAAATTAAAGCAAGTATCAAAGCATAAATCAAATAGAAATTTAACTATGCTACCCTAAATTCTAGAGAAGAGAGAGCTTCTCTCTTTAGAAATGACCTAAAACATGCTCTAAAACAAAACCTAATTGCTCTCCCCTTGTTTCCTCTTGAATTAGGGTGGAAATAGCTTTAGAAATGAGTTGGATTTGATTCTGGAGGCCCAAAAGTCACTGCCAGTGTTTTGCATTTAATGAGGTCATGTGCTGGGATTTGTGCATATGCACAGATGTGTGCGTACACACACTTGCTGATTCTCACTTGTGCGTACGCATGACTGCACGCTTCCACCTGTGCGTACGCATGCATAATTGTGTGCACGCACACTTACTGAAAAGCTCCAAACTCCATTTCTTCATGATTTCTATGCTTTTGCATGCTTTTTCCTCACTTATTCAATCCATATTAGCCTTGTACTCCTGAAATCACTCAACAAACACATCAAGGCATCAAATGGAATTAAAGTGAATAAAATTTAGCAAATAAGGGCCTAAAAAGCATGTTTTCACTTTTAAGCACAGTTTAGGAAGAATTTACAAAACCATGCAATTTTATTGAATAAATATAGGAAAAGTTGATAAAATCCACTCAATTCGAGCAAATAAATACCATGAAATGTGGATTTATCACATCCCCACACTTAAACAAAAGCATGTCCTCATGCTAAACTCAAGAAAGAAACAAGAAAGGGGTATTACATTTCTTCAAAGCAAACTACCTATATGCAATCTATCTACATGAATGCAACTACTTAGTTAAAATAAATCAATTTCCAAGAATACATATATAAACATAAGGGCTAAAATAATTTCAATCAAATAAAATCCACAATTGAATTGAGTTATTGCAAAGAATTATAAACTTGCAAGATAAGAAATAATAACCGGTGGAAACATAGAATTGAACAATTGAACCCCTCACCGGATGTGTATACGCTCTAATCGCTCAAGTGTTTAGGGTTGATTCACTTAATTCTCCTCTAATCATGCTTTTTAAGATTTGTTTTTCATCTAACAATCAACAATTATTCAATGTATGCATACAAGTATCATGAGGACTTTTCATGATTGTAATGGGGCTAGGGTAAAGGTAAGGATGCATATGGTGAAGTGAGCTTGAAATTTGAATTTTTGACTAACTTAAGCTCTCACGTAACCTACATAACAACCTATATAATTCAAATGCAAACCTAATTACCCATTATTCACTTTTTCACACAATCATGCATTCTTTCCAATTAATGTCACATGCATTTTTCTTATTACTTTACTTTGGGGTTAACATTTCTCCCCTTTTTAGTGCTTTATTTTTCTTTTCTCTTTTTTTTTCTTTTTTATTTTCTGTCTTCTTTTTTTCTTTCAAGATAAAATATATACAAGAGACTAATGCATATGGTTTAAGTATTGAATGCATGAATATATACCCAATTCCAAAGATTTTCAATGAGAATACACTTTTATCTCAACCAATATTCCCAATCTTCCCCACATTTAAATGATACACACTCTCACTATCCTAAGCTAATCAAAGATCCAAATAAGGGACATTTATTGTTTTTCACTTATGGGTAGTGATGTGCTTAAATAAGGAATAAAAAGGGATTAAAATAGGCTCAAAGTTGGTTAACAAAGGTGGATAAAAGGGTAGGGCTATTTGGGTAAACGAGCTAATTGAAATGATGGCCTCAATCATATAAATACATATATACATCAAACAATGGACATAAAGAATCAAACAAATCAAGGACTGCAATCATGAAAAGAGAATAACACACACAAGAATGAAATAGTGGTTAATATGGTGTAACCACACAATTAGGCTCAAAACTCACATGCTTATGTGTTCTTAGCTCAAAAACATGTTCCATAATATATAATTCAAGCAAGTTTTAATGAAACAAATATTAACTCAAATCAATTAGGATATCAATGCCCTATTAAGAATTTTTTCTTAAAAAATTTCATTATTTTAACTAAGCTTATTATATATATGCATGTATAAAAAGAAATGCAATAAACTATGAAAAAATACGATTAAAGCTCTAAAATATATACAAACTAAGAAAACATAAAATTTGAAAGTATTTGAGATTAGAATTTGTCACGCAAGATTGCTAATCGGTGACAACCTCCCCACACTTAAAAGTTTGCACTGTCTTCGGTGTATTCAAAGATGAGCAAGTTGGGGTATGGTGACTTCGGATTGCCACCTTCAGCTGGTGGGTCAATCGGCTGCTGCGTGATCTTTCTCCTGCTTCCTTTGTTACTTATGGTGAATCATCCATGAAAAATAGAAAATAACACCGTAAGATGGTTAAATGCAAAAGCAAGAGAGCATAGATTGTTGGAATGAGGTGATATTCATTAAAAGGAGTGAGTGAATTAGTTTATGACATGAAGAAAACAAGTGTGTGTATTCTAAGTTGCACGGTTTAGAACACACACACTAGCATAGAAAGCTATGTCACAATTACATAAAAGAAACATGCACTTCACTCATTCTAGTGTGCTTGAGATACTTTAAAAAACTTGCAGGTTAAGATAAACAAACAAGTAATAAAGGAGCATAAAAGTATTCAAGCAAGAATCAAGAAATTGTGAAAGGATGATAGAAGAAAGTTTGCTTACAACACCTAAATTTCATGAAGTGGAAAACACGGCAAGCATAGTGCACAAAGCTTAAAAAGCTCAAAAAATGTCACTAGGTGGGCTTATAATCTAATTTCACAATTCCTTAATTTCAATGCATTAACTAGGTGACTTAAATAAAAATCAATCATAACAAGCATCACCTAACAAAAAATGCATCAACTATATACAATTGCCTAATAATAGATAGTGAATTTAAATTACATGGTGGCTAGCTACAACATGCAATTTAGAAATCCAACAAGATTCATGAAGGCAATGTTATAAGTACTTGGTATGTACAAATGTCCAACATTCAAAATTCAATACCAAGCAACAAATTATAACCTCAATAAAGATATCCAACAATATCAATAATTTTAGCATTAAGAAATAGCAGATCAAATCAATAATCCAACACTTATCACCTAAAACAAAAAATTAAATTGAAAAATTAAACTAACTAACTAACTTAAGGAGAGGATGGTGGGTGGGGAATGATAGTGGTGGATGGTGGTTGGAGGGGGCGGAAAGAAGAGAGGGGAAGAGAAAAGAAGAAAAGAAATAGAGAGAGAGAAGAAAAAAAAGAGTATGTGAAACAGGGGAGGGGTCACGCGTACGCGGAATGTCACGCATACTCGGAATGTCATCCGTACACGTGGGACTTGTGAAAATGGGGATCGATGCGTACGCAAGGGGCATGCGTACGCGTGAGAGGGAGAAAATGGAAGGCGACGCGTATGCGTGGGTCACATATATGCGTGATGGGCAAGTTTTGAAAAAATGTGCATATGCACTTAAGTATGCGAACACTCTGGGCAGGGGCGTGGTATAAACGTGTGCATACGCACAAAAGGCTTTTTTTTTTGGCTGAAAAAGGATCATTTGTGCGTGCGCACAGATGCATGCATACTCGCAGAGAGGTAAAAGGCTGGGGTGTGAATGCACAAGCAGGTGCGAGTGCTCCCGGTAGAGGAGGTGCAGACAAGTGTGCGTATGCACAGAGTACAGGATTTGGGGTTGGTGTGCGTACGCTCAAGTGTGTGCGCGCGCACATGCTCTGTCTTTTCCAAAAAACTTTTTAGAGCTCTAAGGTACCAAACTTGAGCTCAATAAAGGGTTTCAACCCAAAAAAATCCAATGTTGCATAAACACATGATCTAAACCAAAATTCAACCTAACTGTGCTTGAAATTAAACTAAAGCTAAGGTATCTACAAGAAACAAAATGCAATGAACTAAAACTGTATACAAAGAGATGGTTAGAAAGGTGTTACCATGGTGGGGTATCTCCCACCTAGCACTTTTATTTATTTTCTTTAAGTTAGACAATTGGGAGAGCCCTTGCTATGGTGGCTTGTGCTTGAATTCTTCGTTGAATCTCTACCAATGTTTGCATCTCCAATGGCCTCTGGGATCCCAAATCTTGTATACCCGATCTTCATGTTGACTCATATGATTCCATCCGGGTGGCAAGCATTCGAAGTTCTCACTCACGCATCCAAACATTCTCCGAGATCCATCCAATTGAGAATTACACCAACCATTAAAGCAAAACTTCAAAGATTCAACTTCTATGAACCTAGGATCATGTTTCCAACCACTACCTAATTTTCCTTTATTTTCTAATCCACAAAGATTCCTAAGTTGACTTTTATTTTCAATCAAACCATATTCAAGTGGGATAAAGAAGCTCAAGGTTAAGGATTTTACCCACTTAATTGAAGGAGGGGATAGTGCTTCTTGTATGATCTCCACCTCTTGACATGCTTTCTCAAGCTTGTTTCCTTGTTCAACTTCTTCAAATTCCTCAACCACTTCTAATTCCTTGGTTTCAACCTCTTCCACTTGAAATTCATGGTTCAACTCATCTTCTTTCCCTTGTAATTCCAAGCTCTCTTCCATTTTATATGCTTCAATTGAAGTTGATTTTTCACATTCATCATTGGAAGTGCTTGAATTGTTGGAAGAGTGTAGTGGGGCAAGGTGAGGTAAGGCTTCGGCTAAGGTAGCAATGATGTTTTCTTGCCTCTTTTAGTACTCTTCTTGCTCTTGAAAGAAGAATTAGAATGCTTCCCCTGTTGAAGGTTGTGGGAAGAAAGAAGATTCTTCATGTGGGAGAATGTCCTCATATGTTGAAGGTAGTTGATATTTATGAGAGTATTAAGGTGGTATGGGGTATTGGTGTTGGAATTATGGTAGTTCTAAGTGCGGTTCATAAAGTTATTCATGAGGCATAGAAGGTTGATGGTATGGTGGGTATAGGTTAGGCTCATGTGGAGGTGTTTGGGGATATTGTAATATGGCTTGTAAGTAAGGTTGATAATAATGTTGAGGGTTTGATTGGTATTGGTATGCATTAAGAGGTGGATAGTAGCTATAAGGATATGGAGGAGGTTCTTGCCAAGAGGGTTGCCTAGAAGCATATGGCTCCTCACTCAATTGATCCCAGAATCCATGATACATTCCATCATTGTGGTTCTAACTTCCTATAACATCATAACAACCAAACTCCAAACCAAAAGGGTGAAAATTCATATAGAAAAGAAGAAATAAAAAAAAGAGATAACAAGAAAAGCAAGTAAAATAAACTCCTAAAACTAGCAAAAGCAGGCAACCAATAAAAAAGAAGCAAGCTATTTACATATCAACATATTCACACTAGCCAACTATATAACACCATTGCAATTCCCCGGCAACGGCGCCAAAAACTTGATAAGTAGGATTTGTGCCGGTTTAGAATTTCTCAATAAAAGAATCACTTCATTGATAGCATAGTCCAAACCGGCAATTAAATCCCAAACATCATAGTTTAATTCAAGAATTGTCACAATTCAAATCAAATAACCGAGAGTATTTAAATTCCGAGTTGTTCTCCCTAGGAATTGCCATTGAGTGCTCAATTATTGGCTATGAGGGAATGGGGGGTGTCATAGCAAGAGACAAGAATTGTAAATAGCAAAGAATTAAAGAAACAAGCAATAATTAAATATCAAAAGGAATCAAACTCAAGGCAATTAGTCAGGAGAAAGGAAAACTCAAGTGCTAAGAAACCTCTTGGCAAGGAGTGAGAGTTAAGGTTACCTATCCTAGCCATTGACCACAAACATATGATGATTATGAAGAGTTAATCCTACTTAGTCAACCCTAACATTGAGGATAAGTCAAATAGGCATAATTGATCTCAATCCACAAGTCCTAGCTTAGTTTTATAGAGAGAGAAGCTCTCCCTTATCTCTAGAATTAGGTTAGGTTTAGTTAATCTTCTCTTAGATTGATGCTTTAATTCTTGTCTTGATTTAGTTTCTTTACTATTTCTTCTTCTAGCTTCTTACTTCTTTTAGTTTTACTTGTTATTTCTTTTATTTGGTTATTTTATTGTAATGAACTCTTGTTAATTTGAATTTCTATTAATACAATTTAATGTTTCTTTATTTATTGTTATTTAATTGATTTGTTATTATTATTATTATCTTGCACTTTGTAGCTTTAGATTTTATTTTTATTGCAATTTAATACGATTTTACTTTCATGCACACCAAGTATTTGATAAAATGCTTGGCTTAGTTTTTCCTCACTCTTGGCTTGGAATCGAGAACTTTGGTGACCTTGAGTCATTGATGTCCAGTCTTGATTGATATATTAGGGTAGTTAGTTGATTTGGTTTCCACTAACTCCAAGTCTTCCATTAAGAGAGTTGGCTAGGATTTGTGAATTGAGATCAATTATACCTATTTGACTTATCCTCGATGTTAGGGTTGACTAAGTAGGATTAATTTTTCATAATCATCATATGTTTGTGGTCAATGGCTAGGATAAGTAACCTTGATTCTCAATCCATGCTAAGAGGTTTCTTAGCGCTTGAATTTTCTTTTCCCTTGATTAATTGCCTTGAGTTTAATCGCTTTTGATCTTTAATTCCTTGCATGCTTATTTACCTTCTTACTATTTATATTTCTTGCCTCTTGCCATCAACCCCCATTCCTTCATAGCCAATAATTGAACATTCCATTGCAATTCCTAGGGAAGACGACCCGGGGAGTTGTTGGGGAGTTGCAATGGTATTATGTTATTGGTTGTTGTAAATATGTCAATATGTAAATATCTTTCTTCTTTTTGGTTGTTTTCTTGATTTTGGTAGTTGTTCGGAATTTGTTTTAGTTTCTCTTATTAGTTTTTGTTTTTATTTTCCCTCTTTTCTATGACTTCTCACCCTTTTGGCTTGGAATTTGGTTGTTATAATGATGTAGGAAGTGAGAATCTTAATGATGGAATCAATTGAGTGAGGAGCCATATGTCTCTAGGCAACCCTCTTGGCAAGAACATCCTCCATACCCTTATAGCTACTATCCACCTCTTGATGCATACCAATATCAATCAAACACTCAACATTATGATCAACCTTACTCACAAGCCACATCACACTATTACCAAACACCTCCATGTGAGCCTAACCTATACCCACTAATCCATCACCCTTATGTGCATCATGAACAACCTTATGAACCACACTTAGAGCCACTACAATTCCAACACCAATATCTCACACCACCTCAATACTATTACCAATACCCATCACCTTCTACATATGAGAACCTTCTCCCACATGATGAACCTCCTTTTTCCCCACAACCTTCAACGGAGGAAGCATTCCAATTCTTCCTTCAAGAGCAAGAAGAGTACCAAAAGAGGCAAGACAACATTATGGCTACCTTAGCCAGAGCCCTATCTCACTTAGCCTCACTACACTCTTCCAATAATTCGAGCACTTCCATGGACGAAAGTAAAGAATCAACTTCAATTGAAGCATGTGGAGTGGAAGAGAGCTTGGAACTACAAGGGAAAGAAGAGGAATTGAAGCATGAGTTGCAAGAGGAGGAGGTTAAAACCAAGGAATTAGAAGTGTGCACGGACCTGTGCGTATGGACCCCTAACAATTTTTTCTTCTGTGCGTGTGCACGGACCTGTGTGCATACGCATAGATGTCGAATTTTGATGTTTCATATTCTAAAAAAAAATCCTCGTATGCACACGCACAAGTCAAATTTCACCTTCTGCCCGGAGCGGTCGCACATAGTTGTGCGTGCACACACCCCTATTTTACACCCTTGGTGCGTATGCATAGCCCTGTGTGCGTACGCATGACTCTTTTTTCTCACCATCCTACTTTTTTTCTTCTCTTATCTTTATTTCTTTTCTTCTTTTCTCTTCTCTCTTCTTTCCCTCCTCCAACCATCATCCATCACTATCATTCACCACCCACTATACTCACCCACTATACTCACCTTTAGTTAGTTAGTTAGTTATTGTTTAGTTAGTTGGTTAGTTTAATTTTCTGTTTTGGTGCCAAGTGTTGGATGATTGAGTTGATTTGTTGATTCTGTTGAGATATTGCTACTGAATTATTGATATTTTTATTACTATTTATTGTTGGACATCTTTGTTGAGGTCATACTTTGTTTCTTGGTATTGAGTTTTAAATGTTGAATATTTGCACATACCAAGTACTAATGACATTGCCTTCATGAATATTTTCGGATTTCTAAATTGCATGTTGTAGCTAGCCACCATGTAATTGGACTTCATTATCTATCATTAGGAAATTTGTTCTTAGTTGATGCATTTTTTGTTAGGTGATGCTTGTTATGATTGATTATTATTTAAGCCACCTAGTTGATGCATTAAAATTAAGGAATTGTGAAATTGGATCATAATCTTACCTAATGACATTTTTTGAGCTTTTTAAGCTTTGTGGATCATGTTTTCCACTTCATGTCATTTAGGTATTGCAAATAAACTTTTCTCTATCATCTATTTCATAATTTCTTTATTCTTGCTTGAATGCTCTTGTGCTTCTTCATTACTTGTTTGTTTATGTTAACCTACAAGATTTCTTTAAAGCATTTCAAGCACACTATACTGAGTGAAGTGCATGCTTCTTTTGTGTAATTGTGACATAGTTTTCTTTGCTAGTGTGTGTGTTCTAAACCGTGCAACTTAGAATACACATACTTGTTTCCTCAATATCACAAACTAATTCAGTCACTTATTTTAGTGATTCATCACCTCATTCCAACACTATATGCTTCCTTGCTTTTGCATTTACTTGCATTTCCATCCTATTTTCTATTTTTCATGGATGATGCATCATAAGCAATAAGGGAAGCAAGGAGAAAGAGCATGCAGCAGCCGGTTGATCCACCAGTTGAAGGTGGCAATCTGTATTGTCGCCATACCCCCCTTGCTCACCTTTGAATGCATGAAGGATCGTGCAAACTTTTAAGTGTGGGGAGGTCGTCATCGATCGGCAATCTTGGGTGATAATTTCTAATCCCAAACACTTTCACACTTTATTTTCTTTTAGTTTGTATATATTTTAGAGTTTCAATTACATTTTTTTCTTCTTTGTTTATTGCATTCTTTACATATATATAATAAGCTTAGTTAAAATAACAAAATTTTCCAAGAAAAATATTCTTAATAGGGCATTGATATCCTAATTGATTTGAGTTGACACTTGTCTTATTAAAAATTGCTTGAAATATATTGTGGAATATGTTTTTGAGCTAAGAACACATAAGCACGTGAGTTTTGAGCCTAATTGTGTGGTTGCATCATATAACCACTATTTCATTCTTGTGTGTGTTATTCTCTTTCTATGATTGTAATCTTTGATTTGTTTGATTTTTTATGTCCATTGTTTGATGTATATATGCATTTATATGATTGAGGCCATCATTTTATTAGCTCACTTACCCAAATAGCCTACCCTTTTATCTTCCTTTGTTAACCAACTTTGAGCCTATTTTAATCCCATTTTCTTATTAATTTTAGCACATGACTACCTCTAAGTAAAAAATAATAGATGTCCTTTATTTGGATCTTTGATTAGCTTAGGCTAGTGAGACTGTATATAATTTAAGTGTGGGGAAGCTTGGGAACATTGGTTGATATAAAGGTGTGTTGTTGTATTTCTTTGTTAAAGGTCTTGGAAATTGGGTACATACTCATGCATTAAATGTTTAAACCATATGCATTAATGCTCTTGTATATATTTATTTTGAAAAAAAATGAAATGAAAATGAGAAAAAGAAAAGGAAGATAAAAAGAAAAAAATAGAAAAAGAAAAAATAGAAAAAGAAAGCAATAAAAAGGGGACAAAATGCCCTAAAGTAGAGTAATAAGAACAATGCATATGAGATGTGAATTGAAAAGAATGCATGAGTGTGTGAAAAAGTGAATAATGGGTAGTTAGGTTTGTATCTGAATTTTATAGGTTGTTATGTGTGTTAGGTGAGAGCTTTGGTTAATCAAAGATTCAAATTTCAAACTCACTTGACCATATGCATCCTTACTTTAACCCTAGTCCCATTATAGCTTATGAAAAGTCCTCATGATATTTGTATGCATACATTGAATAATTGTTGATTGTTAGATAAAAAATAAATCTTAGAAAGCTTGATTAGAAGAGAATTGAGTGAATCAACCCTAAACACTTGAGCAATTAGAGTGTATACACATCCGGTGAGGGGTTCAATTGCTCAATTACATGTTTTCACCTTTAATTATCTCCGTTCTTGCAAGTTGTTAAATTCTTTTCAATAACTCAATTCAATTGTGAATTTGACTTCGCACAACTGGTTCAGCAAGTGCACTGGGTAATCCAAGTAATACCTGAGTGAGTCAGGGTCGATCCCACGAGGATTGTGATTTGAAGCAAGCTATGGTTATCTTGTAGATCTTAGTTAGGCGGTTAGAAAAGTTGGTTGGTTGTTTAAAATGCATAAAAGTAAAATAAAGATAACGTTACTCAGTTGATGGTGAATGTAATGATAAGAAGATGGTTAAGGCTTCGGAGATGCTTTATTCTTCTGGATCAATTCGGTTTTACTGTCTCCTCCAACTGTGAATGATTTCTTCTATGGAAGGCTGTATATGATCAACACCTTTCTTGATAGGTCGTTGATTCTCCTCCAGAGCTGAACACCAGGGTTAGTGCGCATCCAGTCTGATTCCCTTTAGTGATCCTACTCAAAATGCCATAGACAAGGTCGAATCTTCTGGATAAGAGAATGTTGTGCCTTTGGTTCTAGCCTCTAAGATAAAGACTCTAATCTCCCCATACCTTGGCTGAACTAGTGACTCGAGAAAACCCCAACGAAGTCGTGGATTAGCCGTCTAAGAGATATATAATTAAGCTAGTGGTTCATCATTGTCCGATGAAAGACTCACTCTGAACCAATGTAGAATTAGATAACCTTGTGCCGATTCAATGCATTCATAATGTTGAAGAATGAGGATACATCTTATAGTAGATAATTAGACACGAATTGAAATAGAACAGTAGTACTTTTATTAATCCATAAAACTCGACAGAGCTCCTCCCGTCAACCTAGAAGGTATAGAGACTCATACTGATAGA
This sequence comes from Arachis hypogaea, assembly GCF_003086295.3. Classification (NCBI taxonomy): domain Eukaryota; kingdom Viridiplantae; phylum Streptophyta; class Magnoliopsida; order Fabales; family Fabaceae; genus Arachis; species Arachis hypogaea. Next base: position 84,873,084 of record NC_092052.1, read on the forward strand.
AAATACAATGAAACGTGTAAAGTGTTGGAAGATCCTCCTCGGAGAGATCGTGTATGTCTCTCTTTAAATACTAAGCTAATGACAAAGGATTACATAAAAAGGGTAAAACAGTCTTTTAGTGCGAAAATCCACTTCCGGGGCCTACTCGGTGAGTGTTTGGGCTGAGCAAAAGAGTAACCCACGTGCTGGGAGGGCTCTAGGGCATTGAACGTTGGCTAGGGGCACCTTCTTGGGCGTTGGACGCCAAAATAGGGCAGATGGCTGGCGTTGAACGCCCGTTTTGGGCCTTCAATTCTAAAGCAAAGTATTGACTATTATACATTTCTGGAATGCCCTGGATGTTAGATTTCCATATCCATTAAGAAAGCTCCATTTGGTCTTTTGTAGCTCCATAAAAGCTCTTTCGAGTGTAAGGAGGCTAGATCCTGACAGCATCTGCAGTGCTTTCTCTGCCTCTAAATCAGACTTTTGCTCTAGCTCCTCAATTTTAACCAGAAAATATCTGAAATTGCATAAAAACACACAAACTCAAAGTAGAATCCAAAAATGCGAATTTTGCACTAAAACCTATGAAAATATAATAAAACTTAAATAAAACATGCTAAAAACTATATGAAAATAATGCCAAAGAGCGTATAGAATATCCACTCTTCACAACACCAAACTTAAACTATTGCTTGTCCCCAAGCAACTAAAACAAAGTAGGATTAAAAGAAGAGTAAGATACAATAAATCTTAGAGTTTTCACCGAAGCTCAGTTTAAATTAGATGAGTGGGACTTAATAGCTTTTTGCTTCTGAATAGTTTTGGCATCTCACTATCCATTGAAACTCAGAAGTGTTGGCATTCTTAGGAACTTAGAATCCAGATGATATCATTGACTCTCCCAGTTTAGTTCTTTTTTATTCTTGAACACAGTTTCTTTAGAGTCTTGGCCGTGACCCTAAGCACTTTGTTTTCCAGTATTACCACCGGATACATAAATGCCACAAATACTTAACTGGGTGAACCCCTTAGGATTGTGATTCAGCTTTGCTAGAATCCTGATGAGCGAATATTTTATACGCTTTTTGCCATCATTTTCATATAGTTTTTATTATGCTTTATTTAAGTTTTATTTAGTTTTCATAGGTTTTGGTGCAAAATTCACATTTTTTTATTCTACTTTGAGTTTGTGTGTTTTATGGTAATTTCAGGTATTTTCTGGTTGAAATTGAGGAGCTTGAGAAAAAGTCTAATTCAGAAGCAGAGAAAGGACTGCAGATGCTGTCAGGATCTGACCTCCGTGTACTGAAGGAACTTTTCTGGAGTTACAGAAGCTTAAATGGCGCGATCTCAATGGCTATGGAAAGCTAACGTCTAGGGCTTTTAAGAAATATATAATAGTCCAAACTTTGTTTCAGAAATGAAGGCCTAAAATTGGCGTTCAACGCCAGCCACCAGCCCCATTCCTGGTGTCTAGCACCCATAAGGGAGCAGCTGGAGTTCAACACCCAAAAGGTGGCCCCTAGCCAACATTCAACGCCCCTAAGGGATACTAGCACGTGGGAGATACTCAAGCTCAGCCTAAACACTCACCAAGTGGTGCCCAGAAGAGGATTTTCGCACTATTAGACTATTTTATCATATTTCTATAATCCTTAGTTACTAGACTAGTATATATAGGAGAAGATCGCCCGTATTTAGGATCTTCTTCCACCACTTTACATGTTTTTTACATTGTTCTATGTACAGTATGAGTTTTTTGGATTAATAAAAGTATTGCTGTTCTATCTCAATTCGTGTTTGATTCTCTATTCTAAGATGTATCTTCGTTCTTCAACCTTATGAATGAGTTGAACTGGCACAAGGTTATCTCTATTCTATATGGGTTTTGCAAGCGTCTTTCATCGGATATTAATGAACTACTAGCTTGATTATACATCTCTTAGACTGGCTAATCCACGACTTCGTTGGGGACTTCTCAAGACATCAGTTCAGCCGAGGTTTGGGGAGATTAGGGTCTTTGTGGTAAAGGCTAGAACTAAAGGCACAATATTCTCTGATCCAGAAGATTCAACCTTATCTGTGGCGTTTTGGGTTGGATCATCAAAGGGAATGAACTACAAGAGCTTCACGCTCATTCAGACTATATGCGCACTAACCCTGGTGTTCAGCCTAGAGGAGAATCGGCGACCTCTCAAGAAAGGCGTTGATCACATACAGCCTACCATAGAAGAAATCATTCACAGTTAGTGTAGACAATGAGACCGAATTAATCCAGAAGAATAAAGTATCTCTAAAGCCTTAACCCTCTTCTTATCATTGCATTCACCTTTAATTGAGTAACGTTATCTTTATTTTACTTTTATGCGCTTTAAACAAACAAACAACTTTTCTATCCGCCTAACTTAGATCTACAAAATAACCACAGCTTGATTCAAGCCAACAATCCTCGTGGGATCGACCCTGACTCACTCAGGTATTACTTGGACAACCCAGTGCACTTGCTAGTTCAGTTGTGCGAAGTGTAATTCCACGCACAAAGTTTTTGGCGCCGTTGCCGGGGATTGTTTGAGTTTGAACAAACTAATGGATTATTTTGATTCTTAGATTAGGTATTGTTTTTAATTTTGTTTGAGTCTTTTATTTTTCTTTTTCAGAAAAAAAATAAAAAATCTTTTCAAAAATATTTGTTTTCTTTACTAATCTTTATCTTTTGTTTGAGTCTTTGTTCTTGTTCTTGTCAAAGTTTCGAATTTTCATGGTGTTCTTTTCAAAAAATTTTTAAAAAAAGTGTCTTTTGTTTGAGTCTTGTGTCAATCCTTAAGTTTGGTGTCTCTTTCTATCTTTGGTCCCTTTGGTACTTTTGGTCTGTCTTTTCTTGAGTTTTTAGAAAATTGTTCTTGTTACTTTCTTTTATTTGATTTCAATTTCTTTAAATTTGATGTCTTTTAGTGTTTTCCATGCAAAGTTCGAAAAATTAGTGTCTTGACTTTTAAAATTTTAGGTTTGGTGTCCTTTAGTTGTTCTTTATTTGCTTTGAATTTTCGAATTTGTTCTTTGTGTTCTTTCTTTGGTATTCAAGTTGTTCCTGTTTTGATCTTAAAATTTTTTAGTTTGGTGTCTTTTGATGTTTTTCTTTTTAAGTTTTAAAAAATTTAGAGTCTTAGATCTAAAAATTTTAAGTTTGGTGTCTTTTGGTTGTTTTTCTCTTTCTTCATTAATTCAAAAAAAAAATATCTTTTCTATCTTTATTTCAAAATTATTTTCGAAAATTTCAACCAAAAGTTCAAATTTTAATTTCAAAATCATTATCTTATCTTCTTTTAATTTCAAAAATCAAATTTCAAATCTTATCTTTTATATCTTATCATATCTTTCTTTTAATTTGATACATTCATATCTTATCTTTCTTTTAAATTTTAAAATTCAAAACTTTTTCAAATCTTTATCTTATCTTTTGTTATCTTTCATTAAATTTCAAATTATTATCTTATCTTATCTTAAACTTGAAGTTCAAAATCAAATCTTTTAAAAAAAATTAAATCTTTTTCAAATCTTTATCTTATCTTGTTTCAAAATTCAAAATTCAAAATTTAAAAATTTAAATTTCAGAATTCTATCTTATCATATCTTAAATTCAAGTTTTAAAATTCAATTTCAAAATTAAAAATTTAAAATTCAAATTCAAATTTCAAAATCAACTCTTTTTCAAAATTCAAAGTAAAAAATTTTCAAAATCAAATCAGTTACCTTTCTTTACAAATCTTATTAGTTAATTGTTTGTCCTTGTTTTTGAATTTCAAAAGTTGTTTCCCTTTCTTTCTAATTTTTTTATTTTATTTTCGAATTTTTTATTTTATTTTTCCATTTTTATTTATTATTTTTGAAATTAAAAAAATTAAAATTAAATTTTTAAATTCCTTTTCCTTCTTTAATTTTTGAATTCTCCCTCTTTATTCTCTTCTATTTCTTTTGGATATCTCACTGGGAGTTCCATTTTTCGTTGTCTCTTATTTATGTATGCAGGAACACCGAAGTTACTATGGATTAAAAGGGGAATACATGAATTTGGAGACCTTTGGGTTCCTATACATTTGACACTCCTGTTGACTCAAATAACTTTAAGGTCAACTAGAGCAGATCCTGCTATTACGGAAAAAGTGATAATTTCATGGATACTGTTCATACACTGGGTCGAGCTGTCCGACCCGAGATGTTTAGCGACATGGCGACCGACCTCTTCAGGTCCGACTATCCGAATAGAGGAACACGACCCAAATCTAAAGGCAATCCAAGCCTATAGAGATAAAGGCGGTTCCCTTGAAGATAAGCTGACTTCACCCAAAATAAGATAAGATAAGATAACTAACTTATCTTATTAGAAAAGTCAGCCCACACTACTATAAATACACTGGAGCACCCAGGTATAACTCATACTCTGATTCTACTAAAAACCTGTTTAATACCCATGCTAACTTAAGCATCGGAGTCTCTTGTAGGTACCCCCCACCCTCCGGTGACGAAGGAACAGCAGTGCAGCTAGATCAATAAGTCGGATGTGACAGCTCCAGCCGCCACTCACCGGCTGGACACGTCGGCACCGACCTGTACAGAAGATCTCGACCGAGATCGACCTCCAGTTTCAGGAAACCCTCGGAACATTGGCGCCGTTGCCGGGGAACCTGGAAGTCATTCCATCACCATGGCGGACGAACAAGATAACGACCACAACTCAGATCTAGAAGACAGAACGCCGCACAAAAACACGGATGCCACACCAAAGGACACTCCAGAATCTAACGGAGACAAAAACTCACCACATCCGGGAGTAATAGAAGCACTTCAAGATCGCCTAAAGCAACTCGAAAAAGAAAGCCAGTACCAGCACGAAGTCGGCAAGGATCTACAAAGAGAGGTAAGGCGACATCAAGAATTAGAAGATAAACTCCAACAACTTGAAGCCGATCTAAAAGCAAAGGCTACCCGGACCACCCCTGAGGACAACTCTCGCAAGGATCAAGATCCATTCACTAGGGAAATCATGAAAACTAAAATCCCTAAAGACTTCAAACTTCCGAATATGACTTTGTATGATGGCACTACAGATCCCAACCATCACCTCAGCAAAATGTACCTTACCGATGCCTCAGACGCCATTCGCTGCAAAGCTTTTCCAACGACTATCACGAAGACAGCAATTAGATGGTTCGACAGCCTACCTCCAAAGTCTATCTCCAACTTTGACGACCTGGCCAAAAAATTGCTGGCCAGATTCTCCATCCAAAAGGACAAGGCTAAGCATGCCCTCAGTCTACTAGGTATCAAGCAAGGAGATCGGGAAAGTCTTCGCAACTACATGGAAAGATTCAACAAAACATGCCTAGACATACAAAGCTTACCAACAGAGGCTGCCGTCATGGGCCTCATCAATGGCCTACGAGAAGGACCTTTCAGCCAATCTATATCAAAGAGATATCCCACATCCCTAGATGAGGTACAAGAGCGGGCAGAGAAGTACATCAACATGGAAGAAAATTCCCGACTTGGAGAAGCCTCGAAATCGGGTTGCACCTACCGAGATAAAGATAAAGAATCCAAGGAAAAGGAAGATCGAACGGGTGAAAAAATCAAAAAGTATCATAATTACACCCCTCTTCGGGTGTCCCTTGTGGATATTTAGAAAGAAGTCTGTAACACAGAAAAGATACCCCCAGCTGGACCACTCAAAGGCAAAAGAGGAGGAGGAAATCAGAACGAATACTGTGAATATCATCGGGTCCGAGGACATTCCACCAACTAGTGCTTCGACTTAAAAAACATCATAGAAAAATTAGTGAGGAAAGGAAAACTAAATCGGTATCTAGCCACCCGAGATGATGAACAAAGAAAACGACGAAGAGATGAAGATGTCGGACGAGCTGAGCGATCACCTCGTACGCCAGAAAGACATGTCCATATGATACACGGAGGATTTGCAGAAGGTGGAATTTCCAAATCATCCCACAAAAGATACCTCAAAGAAGTATATCATGTCAAAGGGAAGGAGGAAGCACCCGACATCCCTGCAATCACGTTCACCAAAGAAGACGCATCTGGTATCATCTCAGGACACGACGATCCCATAGTCATCACCATCATACTGGCAAACGCCAATCTCCACTGCATATTAACTGCATATTAATAGACCAGGGGAGTTTTGCCGACATCTTATTCAAAACTGCCTTCGACAAACTCGGCTTAGAAGAAAAGGAGCTTAGAGCATACCCGAACAGCCTGTTCAGACTGGGAGATACCCCAGTACAACCATTGGGATACGTGTCACTACATACAACCTTCGGAAAGGGGAACCAATCCAGAACACTCAAGATAGACTACATTGTGGTCGACGTGAGTTCAGCCTACAATGCCCTAATAGGTCGGACAACACTAAATCAACTCGGCGCAATAGTCTCGACTCCACATCTATGCATGAAATTCCCAACTACAGAAGGGATAGCTACGATAAAAGCAGATCAAAAGATGGCATGCCGCTGTTATAACGAAAGTCTAAACCTCAGAGGTAGAGGAGAAGAGTTCCATACAATTGAGCTTGGTGGAGTTCAGAGATGAAAAGAACTCCGTCCACAGCCCGAAGGAGAAGTAGAGGAAGTTCAGATCGGAGACACCTCGGACAAAACAACTAATATTGGCACGATCCTGTAAGGAAACGCAAAAGAATTACTAGTACAGTTCTTATGAGATAATATCGATCTTTTCGCATGGAAAGCTGCAGATATGCCAGGCATAGACCCCAAGCTAATGTGTCACAAGTTGGCGGTCTATCCAGGATCTCGGCTGGTACAGCAGAGACGAAGAAAACTTGGGCCAGAACGATCCCGAGCTGTGGAAGAACAGGTACAAGCACTACTGGAGGCAGGATTCATAAGTGAAGTCAAGTACCCACTATGGCTGGCTAACGTCGTCTTGGTGAAAAAATCAAATGCGAAGTAGCGAATGTGCACCAACTATACAGATCTCAACAAAGCCTGCCCAAAAGATCCTTATCCACTCCCAAGTATCGACGCCCTAGTGGACGCCTCATCCGGATATAAATACCTCTCATTTATGGACGCATATTCCGGATATAATCAAATTCCCATGTACCCACCAGATCAAGAAAAGACCTCGTTTTTAACACTAAAAGAAAATTACTGCTACATAGTGATGCCTTTCGGTCTCAAGAATGCAGGAGCTACTTATCAAAGGTTGATGAATAAAGTCTTTTTAAATCACATCAGGAAAGTTGTGGAAGTCTACGTAGACGACATGTTAATAAAGACACAAAGTGAAGAGACATTGTTGTCCGACCTAGCCCAGGTGTTCGACACCATAAGGAAGCATGACATGCGACTCAATCCTGCAAAATGCACTTTCGCAGTAGAAGCAGGCAAATTCTTGGGCTTTATGCTCACACAAAGAGGAATTGAAGCAAATCCAGATAAATGTCAAGCTATACTCAAGATGAAGAGCCCAACCTATGTCAAAGAAGTGCAGCAACTCAACGGGAGATTGGCAGCCTTATCCAAATTCTCAGCAGGAGCAGCGATAAGATCTCTCCCCTTCTATGCTACTTTAAGCAAAGGAAAGAAGTTCGAATGGACAACAGAATGTGAGCAAGCCTTTCAAGAATTCAAAGAATTCTTGGGACGGCCACCTATCCTATCTCATCCACGAGAAGGAGAACCACTCATATTATACCTCGTGGTAGGAAGTCGGGCAATAGCCTCAGCACTAGTCAGAGAAAACGAAAGCGGGCAACAACCCGTCTACTTCATTAGTAAAGCGCTGCAGGGATCCGAGATGAACTACCAAAAAATAGAAAAGTTTGCCTATACTCTCATACTAACATCTCGACGACTTCGCCCGTACTTTCAGGCTCACACCATTAAGGTTCGAACCGACCAGCCCATAAAAGGGATACTGCAGAAAATAGATCTAGCAGGCAGTATCTTACAATGGGCAGTCGAGTTATCCGAGTTCGACCTCCAATATGAAGCTCGGACAGCCATCAAATCACAGTACTTGGCTGACTTCATCGCAGAATTCACAGATACCCTGGAAGCCCCCACAGAATGGAATCTCTACGTGGACGGTTCTTCGAATAAGACTGGAAGCGGCGCAGGTGTGATAATAGGAAGCAACCAAGGAACCCAAGTTGAGCTCTCCCTCAAATTTGGATTCCCGGCATTAAACAACCAGGCGGAATATGAAGCGTTACTAGCTGGTTTGAAACTGGCTAAGGAGGTTGGAGTTCAAAAAACTCAACATCTTCAACGATTCACAAGTAGTCACCGCACAAATAACAGGGAGCTACCAAGCCAAAGATCCCACCATGAAACAGTATTTGGATAAAACCAAGGAACAACTCGGACAACTCGGGGAATATAAGATCTGCCACATACCCCGTGAACAAAATGCCCGAGCTGACGCACTCTCAAAACTAGCCAGCACCAAACCAAGGGGCAACAATAGAAGCCTCATCCAGGAAATGCTCCAAAACCCGTCAATCTCGGAAGAAGAAAAAGTCCTAGCCATAACAGGTTGGGATCAAGGATGGATGACCCCCATAATTAACTACCTTAAAACAGAAGCACTCCCCACGGATGAAAAGGAGGCAAAGAGGTTAAAACGGGAGGCTCAGTACTACACTATCATAAATAACACCCTGTATAAAAGAGGGATCTCAATACCACTATTAAAATGTGTGCCGACCTCCCACACAGGGGAAGTTTTAGAGGAAGTACACAGTGGCATCTGTGGTAATCATCTCGGAGCACAAGCCCTCACAAAATAAGTACTCCGGGCAGGATTTTATTGGCCAACTCTACAAAAAGAATCTACAGAGTTTGTAAAGACATGCCCACCATGCCAGCAACATGCCAACTTTCGCATCGCCCCGCCAGAAGAGCTCATCAGCGTAACTTCACCTTGACCATTTGCAAAATGGGGACTCGACCTTCTCGGACCCTTTCCTCAGGGATCGGGACAAGTTAAATTCCTCATAGTAGGGGTAGATTATTTTACAAAGTGGATCGAGGCAGAACCCCTAGCTAATGATACTGCTCAAAGAAGTCAAAAATTCCTATATTGAAACATTGTCACAAGGTTTGGGGTCCCATACTCCATCACCACAGACAATGGCACCCAATTCACAGATGCAGGCTTCAGGAAATTAGTAGCCAACTTGAACATAAAACACCAGTTCACCTCCATCGAACACCCTCAAGCCAATGGACAAGCCGAAGCTACCAACAAAGTCATATTGGCTGGGTTGAAACGGAGACTGCAAGATGCAAAGGGAGCTTGGGTTGAAGAACTTCCACAAGTCCTATGGGCATATCGAACTACGCCACATTCCACCACAAACGAATCACCATTTCGATTAGCGTACGGAGTGGAGGCAATGATCCCTGTAGAGGTCAAGGAAGGGTCACCTAGAGTAGTCCACTATAATGAAGAAGCCAACTCTCAACTTCAAAGAGAAGAGCTCGACCTACTTCCGGAAATCCAAGAAAGAGCTCGGATCAGGGAAGAAGCGCTAAAGCGCCGAATGGCTTCGAGATATAATAAAAAAGTAGTGCCAAGAGGTTTCGCTGAGAATGATCTCATCCTAATCCGAAAGGATATTGGAACAACTCGACCCGGAGAAGGAAAGCTAGCAGCAAACTGGAAAGGACCCTACCGAGTCATAGAAGTACTTGGGAAGGGCTACTACAAACTGTCCGAACTCGATGGACGAGAGCTTCCCAGATCATGGCACGCCTGCAACCTAAGAAGGTACTATAGCTAGAGAAGGTAAAAGATCTCACCATAAGATGCACTCTTTTTCCTGAAAAGGTTTTTTAATGAGGCACCAAGTTGAGATCCAGAAATTACCCAACTTGAAGGGATGAAAAATTCCCGCATGTATATACTTGCACTTTCTTTTGAATAAAATATATTTTAGATATTCTACAAATTCTCAAAACGCATTAGTCTGAAGCATTCATCGTCCGATTATAAAGCAACAGATCGGCAGAAAGTGAAAAACAGATTCATTGCACAATAACGATAAAAGACCAATAAAGATGAAAACGCGATTCATCTAAAGAAGTCGACCTCCTACAAACAAGTTATAAAAGTAATCCCTGAAAGAGACCTGACAAGGTCCAAGAAAGAGGATTACAAAAATAACTTAGAAGAGGACGACGTAAAGAAGTCGACCTCCTACAAACAAGTTATAAAAGTAATCCCTGAAAGATACCTGACAAAGGTCCAAGAAAGAGGATTACAAAAATAACTTAGAAGAGATCGACGTGACGAAGTTGGTCTCCTACAAAAAACAAGTTATAAAAGTAATCCCTGAAAGAGACCTGACAAGGTCCAAGAAAGAGGATTACAAAAATAACTTAGAAGGGCCCGACATGACAAAGTCGGCCCAAAACAAAAAGTTATAGAAGTAATCCCTGAAAGAGACCTGACAAAGGTCCAAGAAAGAAGATTACAAAATAACTTAGAAGATATCAACATGACGAAGTCAGTCCACTACAAAAATAACTTGGAAAAGGACGACGTAAAGAAGTCAGCCTCCCAACAAAAACAAGTTATGAAAATAGTCCTTAAAAGAGGTCGGACAAAGGCCCAAAAAAGAGGACTACAAAAACCACTGGAAAGAGGGCCAACTAAAGAAATCGGTTATGGATAAATACAAGTAAGAGCAAGCAAACCGAAATACGAATTGGATCCTTGCATCTACGACCTCCAAGTACAAAGCAGTTCAAAGAGGCCGAGCAGCAAGGCTCCAGTATTCTAAAAACCCAGAAAGGTGCCAAGACAAGTGTGAACAAGCATGCTATAGAATACAATATTATAAAGCTTCAGGGTCAAGCCCAAAAGCTTGAAAGCCACTTGTTTTTTAAAACAAAAGTTGCTAAACAAGCAACCAAAAGGAGTACCAACAGTTAGCAAAATATTCAAAATAAAGAGTTTTAAAGCCTACAAGCCGGGCCTACTATGCAAATATCCAAAGAAATTCAGCTAAAGATTAGAAGACTTTTTAGCAGCACCAGTCTGGGGTGAAGGAGGGCGAGCCTGGAGAGGCACAGCATCCACGGTACCATCATCCCGGTTCAAGATCTGACAGTCCGGATCAGAAACGGAATGACCAACCTCAGCCGGAGGAACTGTAGAAGCGGACACCTTGGCAGAAAGCACAGGGAGAGGATCAACATCATCATGATCTTGGTCGTCGGGGACAATCGTACCATCCTTCACAAAATTGTCCAAGCTAAAGAGAGTAAGGTCAACCTCAGGAGCAAGAACTTGAACTTGCTCTTTTAAATTATCATAGGCAGCGTTCACGCTGCCGACGAGGTGACCTTGGAGCTCGGAATAGTCTACTCGGGCAGACTCCAGCTCCTCCCTCAGACGCACCACCTCCCGATAAGATGTAACGTAACTGTCCTTATGCCTCAATGTCGTGTCCTCAGCCAACCGCACAGAAGCCGCCAGAGCAAGGGAACTCGCCTTTTTGCTCTCCAGATCCTTCTCCAACTTGGCTACCTTTACCTCAAGCTCTTCCTTCAGGCCCTTCATCCGGTCGAACTCCTGTTTAGCCTCCTCCATATATTCTTTGGTGGCATGGAGAGGAAGATTCTGAGCAGTTCGGTACAGGGCAGCCCCATATATGCCATTTTAACACTGTTTCGGGTCATAAAATCCAGATGGCGAAGGATTGATACATCATCCATGGGGAGGGCACTGGAGGGACCGATTTGCTGATCTACGAACTCGATTGCATTAAAATCAGGGGCGTCAAGGTTAAAGGCCTCAATTGTTTTTTGTTTCTTGTTGGGAAGAGCACCAGAAGTAGTGGCAGAAGTCTGTGGAGGATCAGTCAGACGAACTCGAGGAGTGGGGATCACCTTCCTCGGCCCAGGAGAACTCGGCACGGGCGGCTTCAATGGAACTTGCGAAGATCCCTCTCCGGCCGCCTTGGCCGAGATGTTTTGAGCAGAAGCAGCCTTCTTCGCCTTCTTGTAGGCCTTCATGGAATCATTATTTTTCGACATCTCTGAAAATACAAAATCAACCATAATGATGAGTTACAACCTAGGAGAAGCAAAACTAAGAAACAAGTATAGAAACAAGTCAGACAATACCCAAAGCAGTTTGAACCAAAGATGGATCACTCAAAAATCTTTTTGTATCCAGATGGGGTGGTTCCCCCCACAAATCTTCAAGAACAACTATAAAAGCCCACTCAACCTCATTAAGCATCTCCCATGTAAAACGAGGCACTCTCACATTCTTTTGCCACTCTAGAGGAAAAGCAGGCTCGTCATTCTCATCAAGAAAAAAGGGGCGGACCCCCTCAACAGCACGGACTCGGAAGAAATAATTCTTAAAATCCTTAAAAGACTCATCGTACATGGCAAAAACTTTATGCCCTGGGCCGACCTGAAAAAAACCCAGGAAGCTTTCTTTTTGGAAGAACCTCCAGGCTTGGCCGAGACAAAAAGATAGAGGAAAAGAGTTTGAGAAGGTGTTGTGCCTAACTCTTGGAAAAGCAGTTGAAATATCTTGATGAAACCCAGGAATTCAGATGAAGCTGGGATGGAGCAATGTTACATGACCACAACAAGTCAGTCTCGAAAGTAGTAAAAGGAAAAGTAACGTCCAACTGGCTGAAGAAATATTCATAGGCATAGAAGAAGGGACGCTCCCCCTCGACGGAAGTAGGAAAACAAGCCCTCTCATCAGAGTCAGGAGCTACAAGCTCATAATCCCTCTCCCGAGCACTGTTACCACCAATCCTATGACGTTTCCTCAGCTCTACACAAAATTCAGCGTCAACGACAAAGACACACATTAGGACAAGGGAGTCTAGCCAATCGGACATCCCCTCGGGAACTTTGGAATACATCTCTACAATGTTATTGCGAGAAGACATGAGGCCAACTAATCCTACAAAAAGAAAAGAAGATTGGATTACTAAAAAAAATCTCGGAGGAGGGGCAAAGCAACTCAACTAAAATGATACAGACGAACAAACAGGAAAGGAAAACCCTAAGACTCAAACCAAAGTCCTGGGGCATCCTTTGGAGGTAGTGGCAAAGCAAGGTTTTAGGAAAAATCTACAGCTTACGTCCCGGCATTTCCCTAACGAGAAAAGAAGATTTCAAGTAAACAAACGTTTTGAAAAAGGGAAGTAAAAACACAAAAGTCATCCAAGCCACTATCTTTCTACAATCTATCAGCAAAAAGCATTGTCGACATCAAAAAGCCAAGCAGAAAATCGCCAAAGACACAACCTTTTTCAGAATCAAACAAAAACCATCATTGAAAGCACAAGCAGAAACGGTGATAACATGCAAAAGCCCTAAAAGCATCAAGCAACAGAGAAAGCAAAAAAGTTCATACGAAAGACGAAGAAACTCCCAGAACACACAATACAACAGCAATTAGGCGCAACAAAAATAGAAAGATCCAAACTTTCTCCAAGCAAAATCAAAATTTCACCACAAAACCAAAGCCAAAGCAACGAAAGAGAAAAGTAATTGCAAAATGGAACTAACCTGGAGAAATGAGAAGCTCCGGAAGAAGTAGAAAGGAAGGAATTGCTGGATCGCTGGAAGATACTGCAACGCAAGAAAAGACAGAGACAGAGAGAACGAATGAGTTATAAAGAAAAAGGAAGAAGAGAAATCGTTTTTCTGAAGAAGGAAAATTCAAAATAAAGCCAAGATAAACGGGGCAATTAATACCAATTAATGAAGGTATTAAACCCTCGCACGTTCCCTAGAACAAAGCGCTAATACAAAGCGCACATTTTTAGAGAAAAACGTTCTACATTCAAAAAGTTCTACAAAGAAAGGAATCGACAAAAGTGCTCGAGTTCAGCTTCGCTATAAAAAGTTCAAAGTCAAAAAAACTCGACCTCAAAGCAGAAGACCGAGCTCAAGCAGGGGCACTGTTCATACCCTGGGTCGAGCTGTCCGACTCGGGATGTTTAGCGACATGGCGACCGACCTCTTCAAGTCCGACTATCCGATCTCTTCTTAAAGAGATCGGCCAAATCAACAGGAAAGCCCAGTAAAGGGCCCAAATAGAGGAACACGACCCAAATCCAAAGGCAATCCAAGCCTATAGAGATAAAGGCGGTTCCCTTGAAGATAAGTTGACTTCACCCAAAATAAGATAAGATAAGATATGATAACTAACTTATCTTATCAGAAAGGTCAGCCCATACTACTATAAATACACTAGAGCACCCAGGTATAACTCATACTCTGATTCTACTAAAAACCTATTTAATACCCATGCTAACTTAAGCATCGGAGTCTCTTGCAGGTACCCCCACCCTCCGGTGACGAAGGAATAGCAGTGCAGCTAGATCAATAAGTCGGACGCAATAGCTCTGGTCACCACTCACCGGCCGGACACGTCGGCACTGACTAGTACAAAAGATCTCGACCGAGATTGACCTCCAGTTTCAGGTAACCCTCGGAACAGATACCCACAGGAAGTCCCCAGTAAGTTCATCTCTGACTTTCTGTAGTTCTGTGACACTGTAGAGGCCAATAGAGTGGACCCTGACGTATCCAGACTAAAACTCTTTCCATTTGCTCTGAGTGCTCAAGCAAATGAATGGTGGCATATGGAACTCAGAGGAAGTGTGAACACCTGGGATAAGGTTGTTCACGAATTCCTAAACAAGTTCCCTCCATCACAGAGATTAACTAAGTTGGTGACAGATGTTCAGACCTTCAGGAAGAAGGAGAGCAAGTCTCTCCATGACGCTTGGGAGAGGTACAAGCTGATGTTCAGGAATTTCCCTCCCCATATGTTTTCAGGATGGGGCAAGACAATCATATTTTATGAAGCCATCTCTGAGATAGCCAGGAAGATCGTAGATCACTTTGCAGGCGGTCCTCTGTATTTTATAGAGACTCACGAAGAGGCAGATGAGCTCATTGAGATAGCTGCCGACAACCAGCACTTGTACTCCTGTGAGGAGATCCCAATTAGGACAGAAGTTCTAAACATGGAGACTGTAGCTGCACCCCATGCTGAGATTTATAATGCTCCTAGTGATATGAGTAGTAACTACCCTCAAGGAGACATTTACATCCACGACTAGTGGACACCTGAGTAGGGTAATATTTCTCTACTGAGTTGTTTGAGGAGGTACATCCCTATAGGGCCTTCACAGAAAGCTTAATGCTCTCTGGGAAAGAGACCTTAAAAGAAGGTGGAACAGTAGTCTTCACCAAGGAAGCCGAACCTCAGGAGCCTGCTACTGAGGGACTGAAGGCAATCAAGGACCAAGAGGATCTTGAGAATGCCAATGACTACGCCCCTACAGAAGAGAAGGAACCTCAAGTTGATTTTTCTCTTGGTGTGTGATAAACCACTATTTTATGGTTTATATTGTGTTTAATTGTGTGGTTTTATCATGATCCTTACCCACTTATTCATTAATTTAGCATGCATTTATATTTCCTTCCTGAAATAATTACATAACTGAAAACTGCTTCCTAGAGACTTTTAATTATGCATTTTAATTCTCCTTTATTCATTCGATGTCGTGATCTGTGTGTTAAGCGTTTCAGGCTTTATAGGGCATGAATGAGTTGGAGATTGGAAAGGAAGCTAGCAAAAATGAAAGGAACACAAGAAATTGAGGAGATAACCAGCGAGAAGTGACGCGGCCGCATGGCTCATGCGACCGCGCGAAAAAGGAGAAATCGCAGTGACGCGG
Source organism: Arachis hypogaea (assembly GCF_003086295.3). Lineage (NCBI taxonomy): Eukaryota > Viridiplantae > Streptophyta > Magnoliopsida > Fabales > Fabaceae > Arachis > Arachis hypogaea. Next base: position 84,888,850 of record NC_092052.1, read on the forward strand.
CAGCGTGGCTCACGCGACCGCGCGGACTGGAAAAGCACGAGCGACGCCGAGGTATGGATGACGCGAACGCGTGGCGAGGAAAAGCGCGAATGACGCGTCCGCATGGATGACGCGATCGCGTGACATGCGCGATCTGCATAATCTGCAGGATTCGCTGGGGGCAATTTTGGAAAAAAACCAGAGAACATGCAAAAACAAAAGACAACATTCATTCTACATAGTTTTAGTTTTTAGATCTAGTTTTACTCCTCCGCTAGGTTTTTCTCTCTAGACATTGATAGTTCTTTGGATTTTATTTTCTCTAGCTTTTTGCATTGGGATATTGAGAAGAGTTATTACCTCATCAAGACTTCGTCATTCTAGTTCGTTTTCTTTACTTGGCTTACTCTTCCATGTTCTTTGCTTTGTTTAATTTTACCATTGGAATATTTTTAGGATTATTTAATATAAGGATCATTTTTTTTAATTGACTATTTTAATTTTTATTTACAATGTCTTTCTTTAATTCCTTTTCATATGCTATGAATTTTACCTTTACAATGAGTGAGTAGTTCCCTAACTTGATGGGGAGTTGATTGAAAGGAACCCTTGAGTTGGAAGGTTCAAGAGAAAGATTGTAATTGGGTTATTGTTGGTTTGCTCTCTAATTCTTGACACCAATCCTCCTAATAGTGGATTGGGACTTGTGGATAGAACAGTATTCCAACTTGTTTTACCTTCCCTTACTTAGTAAAGGATAACTAAACGAAATAACTCTCAATTGTCAATTAATCTTAAGAGTGTTCCATCAAGAATAGGGATTCCATGTAATCAACTCCCAGTCAAGGCTTTTATTTACATTATTCAATTTCATCAGTTTAATTTCCTGTTTACTCAACTCAAACCTTTTCGAAAACATCTAATTAATAAAATAGCACCCTTTCCTACAACTCGTTAGGAGACGACCTGGGATTCATACTCCCAGTATTTTAAATTTTAATTTTCTGTGACACCTTTCTAAATTGAGCGGTGGATTTCTAGCGAGTTAAGAACTATACTTGCAATGCATATATTCTAATAATTTTTAATTCACCAATTTCTGCCCGCATCAATTTTTGGCGCCGTTGCCGGGGAGTTGCAATAGAGTGCTAAAGTTATTAATTAGAATTTATTTATTTGCATTTTATTTTATTTTGCTACTATGAGCTGTATGTTTCTTTCGCTAGATGACACGTTCACTTCCTGATCCACGCTTGCCAGTATTCAATCCTGAGATTGAAAGAACCATCTCACGAATAAGGCAAGCTCGGCGTCGATTAGTCCTCTCTGAGGGCGGATTTGAAACGCCATCTGAGGATGAAACCAGCCCCCGTTCTACTAATTCGGTTGATTTACGTACAGGTAACATGGTGGTAGCCAGAAGAGTTACCATCCAGGAGGAAGGAGCCCCTGATTTTACAATGCAACCGTTTCAAGCGCATCACCCAGCGGTGGCTACAGATTTCGAAATAAAGACCGCACTGCTCAATTTGATGCCCAAGTTTCATGGCTTACCTACTCAAGAGCCTATCAAGCACCTGAGAGATGGTACAGATGAAACTTCAATTCTGCTGAAAGCTTTCCCGTTTTCTCTTGAGGGAAAAGCAAGAGAGTGGTACTACACTCAACCCCTAACAATTGTATCCAACTGGGATACGCTCAGAAAAGAGTTTTTGGAGAAATTCTTTCCATCTGAAGTTACTGATAAACCGAGGAAAGACATTTCCACAATTGTTCAAGATGACAATGAGACTCTCTTTGAATACTGGGAGCGCTTCAATAGTCTTCTGGAAGCATGCCCCCACCACATGATCGACAAGATAGTTTTACTCAGCTACATCACACAGGGTATGAGGCCCCAAGATAAGACCACATTGGAAAGTGCTAGCAATGGGTCTATGAAGAAGTACAAGACCGCTGATAAGGCATGGCAATTAATCAGCGACCTAGCTGAATCTACTAGGAACCACAGACAGAAGCAAGGCCATTCAAAAGTCGTTGCAGAAGTATCCTCTAGCAGAGAGACTGCTGCTCTAACTCAGAGTATCTGTGAAATGACCAACTTGCTGAAGCAAATGGAATTGAATCAACAACAAGTTCAACAAGCTCAACCTCCTTCACCACAGCAAAACCAACAGTTAGTCCCACAGAGAATTTGCGGAATTTTTGCTGATTATAGCCATTATACTGATGAATGCCCGCAACTCCAACAGGAAGACAACATGGTGGCATCAACTCATAACTTCTACGACCGCCCCAACCAAGGGTACAATCAAGGTGGAAATAATAACCATGGATGGCAGGACAATTCTAACCAGAATTGGAGGGACAACAATAACAGAGGAGGCAGAGATAATCAGAGAAATCAGAGGTGGAATAATAACAACAATAGGCAGCAGAACCAACCTTACAGAGCACCTCACTTGAGGCAGTCCCAAGGACCACAGAATACCCAACAGCAGACCTCTTAATTTACTCACCCTTCTTCGTCTCCTAATGAAGAGTTACTAAAATTTTTTGAGCGAAGTCAACAGACCATGGAAAATAACATTAATGCCAGTCTGAATGGTATGACCGCTACTTTGCAAGCTCTTGTCTCACAGATTGGATCAATGCAAAATTCCAATAACCAACCTTCAAGTTCCACTGGAATTCCCTCTCAACCATTACCCAATCCGAAGGGGGGCATTAATGCCATCACCCTATGGTCCGGAACCACACTACAGGAGAGGAATCAGGAGGAGCCAAGCCCACCAGAGCACGCCTCAGCTGAAGAGGTCGTAGAAATAGAAGATGTTGAAGAGGAAGAGGACATACAGGACATAACTGAAAAAGAAGAAGCCCAACCACAGGAGGAAGTACCAAGAGGCGCAAACACTGCAGAAAACACCACTCCCATTCCATTTTCACAACTTTCAAGGAAGCCCAGGAAGCAGCTGGAACCCGATCCTAAAATGGTAGAAATATTCAAAAAGGTTGAGGTAACCGTTCCTATTTTTGATGTTATTCAACAAGTACCTAAATATGTAAAGTTTCTAAAAGATTTATGTATACATAAGGACAAAATTCATGAATTAGAAACTATTCCTTTAGGTAATTCCATATCTGCTTTAATGGGAGGATTACCTGAGAAGTGTAGTGACCCAGGTCCTTGTATAGTTAGTTGTACTATTAGTGGAGTAGTAATTTATGATTGCATGTGTGATTTAGGAGCCTGTGTTAGTATAATGCCTTTGTCTATATATGATATTTTGAGGCTCCCTCCCTTAAAAAGGTCGGCAGCTCGTTTTGTGTTAGCAGATAAAAGCATTATTACAGTGGCTGGAGTTGCTGAAGATGTTTTAGTGAACATTAAAGGGCTTACATTTCCCACTGATTTTTATATCTTGGAGATGCCCCATAATGACTCAGATAAGCCATCATCAATCCTACTTGGAAGACCATTCCTGAAGATATCAAAATTCAAATTGGATGCTTTTTCAGGAACATACTCTTTTGAAATAAATGGCGAATAGTAATCTTCAATCTGAATGGAGTCATAAACAACCCTCCAAAAAATCATTCTATCTTCCAGTGTGATGTCATAAATGAAACTGTAGCTGCAGTTCACAAGGAAGAATTAGAAGAGAGGCACACTGGACAAGGTCCAAGTGTGGGGATCCTCTTGATTGACAATGAGGGCACTTCGGTATTTTCACAAGTTCCAGACAATCCAGAGCATGCCCATGATCAGAAGTTGGAATTAAAACCTCTTCCTCCACACCTCAAATATGCTTATCTTGAAGATGAGCAGAAGTTTCCAGTTATCATTGCAAGGGAACTTACTTCTCAACAAGAAGAGCAGCTACTTGATGTACTGAGGAGGCACAAGAAGGCAATTGGGTGGAGTTTGGCAGACATAGTAGGCATCAACCCTCAAGTATATGAGCATAAAATATTTTTAGAAGAGGGAGCAAGACCTGTCCGTCAACCCCAAAGAAGATTGAATCCCACTATCTTGGAAGTTGTCAAAAAGGAAGTGACTAGACTATTGGAGGCAGGTATCATCTATCCCATTTCAGACAGTGAATGGGTTAACCCAGTACAAGTAGTGCCCAAGAAGTCTGGAGTCACTACAGTGAAGAATGAGCATGGAGAGCTCATAGCAACTAGAGTTCAGAATGCTTGGAGAGTCTGCATTGATTACAGGCGTCTCAACCAAGCTACCCGTAAGGATCACTACCCACTTCCATTCATTGATCAAATGCTGGATCGCCTTTCAGGTAAATCACATTATTGCTTTTTAGATGGTTACACAGGTTATTTCCAGATTCATATAGCTCCTGAGGATCAGGAAAAGACCACTTTTACATGTCCTTTTGGGACTTATGCTTACAAGAGAATGCCCTTTGACTTGTGCAATGCTCCAGCTACTTTCCAAAGGTGTATGATGAGTCTTTTCTCTGATCTTATTGAGGACTGTATAGAGGTTTTTATGGATGATTTTAGCGTTTATGGTGATTCTTTTAGCCTTTGCTTAGATGGATTATCTAAAGTATTAGATAGATATGTTAATACAAACCTTGTATTGAATTTTGAAAAATGTCATTTTATGGTAAAACAAGGGATTGTATTAGGACATGTGGTATCTAATACTGGTATTTCAATAGACCCAGCAAAGGTGAATGTTATTTCTAGTTTACCTTACCCCTCTTCTGTGAGGGAAGTCCGTTCGTTCCTTGGCCATGCAGGTTTTTACAGGAGATTTATTAAGGACTTTAGTAAGGTAGCACTTCCCTTATCCAGATTACTACAGAAGGATTTTGAGTTCGAGTTCAGTGAAGATTGCAAGCAAGCATTTGATAAGCTGAAGGCCGCCCTGACTCAAGCTCCAATTGTGAGAGGACCAGACTGGAGCCAGCCGTTTGAAATCATGTGCGATGCTTCCAACCATGCAGTAGGAGCAACGCTGGCTCAGCACGAAGGTAAGGATCCTTTTGTTATTGCTTATGCGTCTAAGACTTTAGACGCTGCCCAGTCCTATTATACTACTACTGAGAAAGAGCTTCTTGCTATTGTTTTTGCTCTGGATAAATTCCGAGCTTATTTACTTGGTACTAGAGTAGTAGTGTATTCGGATCATGCAGCTTTAAAATATCTATTATCTAAAAAGGAGTCCAAACCAAGGCTTATACGTTGGATACTGCTATTACAAGAATTTGATTTAGAAATAAAGGATAGGAGTGGTAACTAGAATTTATTGGCAGACCACTTGAGTCGCCTTGAGCACATTAAGGATGATTCTACTCATATAGATGATAATTTTCCATTTGATAACCTGCAAGCAGTATCTGAAGTATCCCCTTGGTATGCACCTGTAGCTAATTATCTAGTTAGCCGCACATTTCCTCCAAACTTTTCTAAGCATCAAAGAAACAATCTGAAAAGCGAGTCTAAATATTATATATGGGATGACCGATATTTGTGGAGATGTGGCACTGATCAGGTAATTAGACGTTGTGTGCCTCAATCAGAATTCCAATCCATCTTAGAGGCCTGTCACTCATCTGAGAGTGGAGGACATTTTGGTCCTCAAAGAACTACTAGAAAAATCTTGGACTGTGGATTCTGGTGGCCTACTCTTTTTAGAGACGCTGCTGAATTTTGTAAATCTTGCCATCCATGCCAAAATTTAGTAATATATCTAAGAGGGATGAGATGCCTCAACAATATATGCTTTTCTGTGAAATTTTTTATGTTTGGGGCATTGACTTCATGGGTCCATTTCCAAATTCTAATGGTTATTTTTATATATTATTAGCTGTGGATTACGTTTCCAAATGGGTGGAAGCAATTTCTACCCGCACTGATGATGCTAACACTGTTGTTTCCTTTGTGAGAAACCATATTATCTGTCACTTTGGATCCCCACGAGCAATCGTGAGCGATTAAGGCACCCATTTTTGTAACAGGAGACTCACAGGACTAATGAAGAAGCATGGGATAATTCATAAGGTTGCGACAGCATACCATCCTCAGACCAATGGGCAAGCCGAGGTGTCAAATAGAGAGATAAAGCGTATCTTGCAGAAGGTAGTAAAACCACATAGAAGAGACTGGAGCACCAGGCTACAAGATCCACTCTGGGCATACAGAACAGCATACAAAACACCCGTTGGGATGAGTCCTTTCCGCTTAGTTTATGGAAAAGCTTGTCATCTCCCGGTGGAAATAGAGCACAAAGCCTTTTGGGCAGTCAAGGAGTGCAACATGGGAATTGAGAAAGCCAGAGCTGAAAGGAAGTTGCAACTGCAAGAACTGGAGAGCCTTCGCCTAGAAGCTTATGAGAACTCAAGACTACACAAGGAGAAGATGAAGGCTGTACATGACCAGAACATCAAGAGGAAAGAGTTCCAACCTGGGGGCTCGGTCCTCCTTTACAAATCTCGACTGATGCTCATGCCAGGCAAGTTGAGATCAAGATGGGAAGGTCCATACAGAGTAGAGAAGGCCGAACCGTACGGAGTCTATCACCTTAGCCATCCTTCGAGCTCAGAGCTTATCAAAGTTAATGGACATCGTTTAAAGCTGTACCATGGCGAAAAACGGAAGAAAGATAAGGAACTCGAGATCTTCCTCTTGGAAGATCCCCACATAGCCAAAGACTGAGCTAGTGGAGCGTCCAACTTACGGACGTTAAAGCAAAGTGCTAGGTGGGAGACAACCCACCATGGTATGATCATTCTTTTCTCTATTTTTAATTTTCTTATCCAATAACTCTTCTCTTTATTAGTATATTTCGTGCACCTGCATTTACATATTTTTTATTTTTTATTTTTGAAAAAAAAAATGCCACGCGACGCGACCGCATCAGCGATGCGTCCGCGTCGCAAGGAGAGGGGAGAAAAATAAAAACGAACAGAGAGTCACGCTGGAACATGGCTGGAGGAGTGCCAGTGGCACACATCAGCCCACACGACTGCGTCGCCGACGCGTCCGCGTCGTATGGGCATAATGACCTCCCACGCGACCGCGTGCCCCACACGACCGCGTGCCCTGATTTTCGACGTAGCAAGGGTGCACAGCTGAAAGTTATGCTAGAGTGGTGCTGGGCTGGCGCTGGACGTGCAATCCCCCTCACGCGACCGCGTGCCCAGGCGGCCGCGTCGTACCCCATAAATTGCCCACTCACACGATCGCGTGCCCCATGCGATCGCGTCACCTAAAATTTGGCATTCAATGATTTTGAGCAGAGAGTTGTGCGAGTGCGAGGCAACCCTCGCGCCACTGGCACAAACTGGGTCACGCGACCGCGTGACTGACGCGACTGCGTCAATCATCTTAAGCGCAAGTCGCGCGACCGCATGCCCCATGCGATCGCGTCGCTTGCAGCGCACATTTTTCCTAATTTTGCCAAATATCATATCTTTTTTTTTCTCCAAATCCTATTTTTTTTTCTTTTCCCTCCTTATTTCTTCCTCCTCCCCTCTTTCTTCTATCTCACCTTTCACTCTCTCTCCCTCACCTCCATTAACAAGGTTTTATTTTCTTCTTCATCCTTCTCTTTTCTATCATTCTTCTTCTTTTATATGTTATTTTCTTTTCTTTTCTTTTTCTTTTCATTATTCATATTTTCTTTCTTCTTCTTTCCTTTTTACATGGTTTAGAATTTTATTTGAGTCATTATTCTTCATTATATACTTGTGGATTGTTGCAAATTATTTGGCAATTATATATTATTTTCTTTAAAGGGTTGCTTGCATGTTCACTTTAATCCTTTCTATACCTTATTCACCATGCATGCTCTGTGTTTGTGAAAAAGCCCATATGGCATTATGCACTTCTCTATGTTATTCTACTATTCAATGCTTGCTTTTCACAAATTCCCTTTACTATTATATTAATTGAATTTAATTGTCAATACAAACGTGATGGTTTGCTACAAAGTAATGCTTGGTCTATGCTACTCACGCCCTTTGCCGGCATGCCAATAAACACCTTGCATTCACTTGTCATCATATGCACTAACTATTTTTCATTAATGATCTTTCACATGTACTCATGAGCGTGTGTTAACATCATTTACCTTTTAATATGCATTTATAACCATCCTTTTTCGTTCTCTTCATTGCTATATATCTCTTTGAATTCAATTTACTCTCTCTTCCCTTTTCAGGATGGCCACCAAGAAAGGAAAAGAGAAAGCTACTCCCAAACCTCCAGCAAGAAGAGAAACTAAAAGAGCACTAGTGGTAGAGCCTTCTTCAACTGCAGTCAAGCCCTCAACAAAAAGAGTTAAGAGGATCATAAAGGTTGATGAAAAGGAGAAAGCCTTTCCAGCAAAGGACAGTGCGCGATTTCCAAATCGCTACTGTGAGTAGATGTTCCTATTCTAGCTGAAAGGAGTTACAACAACGAACACCTTCTTATCCTCCTGCCCAATATTGCTACTTTTGTTAAGTTGCAATTTGAACGAAGACAATGGAGTTTCCTACAAAGCTGGAGACACCAAAGCCATGCTTCCACGGGATGATCAATATGTCCCCAAGGGGAAGTACCTTCGACTTCCAACAGCCACTACAAGCCTTCCCACTGCTCCGGTTGAAGATATCCCTTCTTCAACACCACAAGCACCTACAACAGATGAACTGCACCAGCAGATAATCATAAGATTGGATCGGCAAGAACAGAAACCGAAGTTAAGAGAGCGTCGTAATGTGCGCCAATTCAAACACCTCAAGGAGCTACTCAAGGGACACTTCAAGGACTCAGACACACCGGACTCCACTTCTTTTACCAGCACAAGGAGCCATGATGGTCCCAACTGTGGAGATACTGCAACCAGCCCACCCCTATTCCTGACAGATGGCACCGCGGACGGTGCAATGCCTTAAGTGTGGGGAGGTCGGTCAGTACCTGACTTCTAGAGGTAATTTCTCTTCCCTAGCACCAATAAATTAGGATATCTTAGTTAGTTTTTTCTTTCTTTTATAGAATAGGATAAATTGCATAGTAATAGGTTAGTTGCATGCATGCTCTACTTGATTGAAAAGACAATAAGTTTCTTTTAAGACTCTATCTTTGAAACAAAATTTCACTAATTTTTAAAAATTTTTATGATAAATCTGCTTGAAGTTGTATTTGGAACATGATTATTTTTGAGCTAAAGAACACACAGCCTGTGAAGATTTGAGCCTTTATGCATGGTTACATTATTTAACCATAATTATTTTATTCTTGTGTGTTTACTTCTCTATGATTGTAATCTATATTTTGTTTTATCTTATATGACCAATATTTATTATATTTATATGCTTGCACATGATTGAGGCCATTATTTGTTTAAACTCACTCATCCAAATTAATCCTACCCTTTTCAATTACCTTTGTTAACCACTTTGAGCCTTTAAATCCCATTTGTTCTATATTTCACCACATTACTAGCCTTAAGCGGAAAAATAATTGTATATCCCAATTTGAATCTTTGGTTAGCTTAAGATAGAATTGTGTGTGCTAGTTAAGTATGGGAAATTGTGGGAACAAAAGTTATTAAGGGAATGTGTGATGTTAATTTAATGGGAATTTGGATACCTGCTCATGTGAAACTATAAGAATTAAAAATCTATGTGCATTGATAAGCTATGTTTATTTTTGCTTCGATTTAAAAAAAAAGAAAAAAATTTAATAAATAAATGAATAAGGGGACAAAATTACCCCAATGCTGAATTGAGAATTCAAAGATCAATGCACATATGATAAAAATTAAAATAAAAAGTTGATACATGAGTATGGAATGTAAAAGGGGAATTCTGGGTAGCTAGGTATGAATTCTAAGGTTATGCAAGTTATATAGGTTGGGTTGAAGCTTGGGATAATTAAAGATTCAATTTATAAGCTCACTTGACCATACATGTATCCCTACCTACCTTGGCCCTATTACAACCTTGAAAAGACCTCATGATGTTTGCATTGATATATTAACTGTTGTTGATTGGTTAGGAGAAGAACAAAAGTTAGAAAGCATGATTAGAGAAGGATAGAGTGATTACCCTATACACTAGAGAGATTAGACCGTACATACATCATTAGTGAGGGTTCAATGCTTGAATTTCCGTGTTCCCTGCTTTCATAAGCTATCTTCTTGCACTTTTATCTGTCTTACTGTATAATGATAGAATTAGTGGAATTTGATTTGTAATTGTTTTGAAGAGCTTATTTACTTTTGATCAAGTGGACAGGAATCATATAGTTGTATTCATATATATAGGATTGCATTGCATTGCATGAGTTTCTGCATGTTTATACTTATTTACTTTATCTCCTTTAATTAAGCATGAGGACATGCTAATGTTTAAGTGTGGGGAGGTTGATAAACCACTATTTTATGGTTTATATTGTGTTTAATTGTGTAGTTTTATCATGATCCTTACCCACTTATTCATTAATTTAGCATGCATTTATATTTCCTTCCTGAAATTATTACATAACTGAAAACTGCTTCCTAGAGACTTTTAATTATGCATTTTAACTCTCCTTTTTTCCATTCGATGCCGTGATCTGTGTGTTAAGCGTTTCAGGCTTTATAGGGCATGAATGAGTTGGAGATTGGAAAGGAAGCTAGCAAAAATGAAAGGAACACAAGAAATTGAGGAGATAATGAGGGAGAAGTGACGCGGCCGCATGGCTCATGCGACCGTGCGAAAAAGGAGAAATCGCAGTGACGCGGCAGCGTGGCTCACGCGACCGCACGGACTGGAAAAGCACGAGCGACGCGGAGGTGTGGATGACACGAACGCGTGGCGAGGAAAATCGCGAGTGACGCGTCCGCATGGATGACGCGATCGCGTGACATGCGCGATCTGCATAATCTGCAGGATTCACTGGGGGCAATTTTGGACCCTATTTTGACCCAGTTTTCGGCCCAGAACAGCAGACTAGAGCTAGAGAACATGCAGAAACAAAAGACAACATTCATTCTACACAGTTTTAGTTTTTAGATCTAGTTTTACTCCTCCCCTAGGTTTTTCTCTCTAGACATTGATAGTTCTTAGGATTTTATTTTCTCTAGCTTTTTGCATTGGGATATTGAGAAGAGTTATTACCTCATCAAGACTTCATCATTCTAGTTCAATTTCTTTACTTGGCTTACTCTTCCATGTTCTTTACTTTGTTTAATTTTACCATTGGAATATTTTTAGGATTACTTAACACAAGGATCATTTTTATTTTTAATTGACTATTTTAATTTTTATTTACAATGTCTTTCTTTAATTCCTTTTCATATGCTATGAATTTTACCTTTACAATGAGTGAGTAGTTCCCTAACTTGATGGGGAGTTGATTGAAAGGAACCCTTGAGTTGGAAGGTTCAAGAGAAAGATTGTAATTGGGTTATTGTTGGTTTGCTCTCTAATTCCTGACACCAATCCTCCCAAGAGTGGATTGGGACTTGTGGATAGAACAGTATTCCAACTTGTTTTACCTTCCCTTACTTAGTAAAGGATAACTAAATGAAATAACTCTCAATTGTCAATTAATCTTAAGAGTGTTCCATCAAGAATAGGGCTTCCATGTAATCAACTCCTAGTCAAGGCTTTTATTTATATTATTCAATTTCATCAATTTAATTTCCTATTTACTCAACTCAAACCTTTTCGAAAACATCTAATTAATAAAATAGCACCCTTTCCTGCAACTCGTTGGGAGACGACCTGGGATTCATACTTTCAGTATTTTAAATTTCAATTTTCTGTGACACCTTTCTAAATTGAGCAGTGGATTTCTGGCGAGTTAAGAACTATACTTGCAACGCATATATTCTAATAATTTTTAATTCACCAATTTCTGCCTGCATCAGCGTGCAAGAGGAGCTTGTGATTACTACAGAGCTCACCCTTGCAGAGGTGAAAGAGCCTCAAGAGCTACCTTTCCTAGGTGTGCAAACAGAACCAGAGGATGAGATAATGGTACTGACCAAAGAGTGCAGTGCTTTAGTCCAGAATGAACTACCAAGGAAGATGCCAGACATAGGGAGCTTTCAGCTCCTATGTCCTATTAGAAAGATCACTTTTGACAAGGCCTTGTATGATCTTGGCTTGAGTTTAAATTTGATACTTTCATCTGTGATGAAGAAGCTGGGAATCCAAGAGGCACAAGAAACAAGGATTACCTTGCATGTGGACTGGATGGTGATCAAGGTTTTTGACCCTGCATTATCCCCTGACAAAGGAGAAACTTGCATAAAGGATTCAGCATTCAAGCCTCCTCCCTTGATTGAAACCAATTCAATCCCTCCTAAGACCAAACGTAAGTTTGGTGTTGGATGTACACTATCCACCAAGGAGGAAGGTCCCAAAAGGAAGATGCCTAGGGGCTGCAAAACTAAGAAGATCCCTACTGAAGGCTTCTCACCATGGAAAATAGTAGTATTCACTTATCTCATCATGGTATTCACCATGGAAGAGGGAAGTGACAAAAAGGGGTACCAGCATATAGTTGCAAGCCCAACCCTGCCTCATGCAGTGAACAAGATCATGTCTCTTGAGCGTATTACACTAATCCATGAGAGCACATGAATGACGCTCCTAGTAAGGAGTAAGAATTTATTCCTCTGTGACTATCTTCCTCCTTGAAAGGAGCTATCCGTCAAGCTGATGATATTAAAGAAGTGCTTGTTGGGAGGCAACCCAACCATGAGTAGAGTATTTATTCTTATTTCTTTTGTTTATTTTCATTTGAGTTTATTTTAGTTTATTTTTAGAGTTTTCCTTGCTTTTTAATGTTTGTGATCATGTGCAGTAGTTAGAATAGAAACAGAAACAGTTAGCGTTGGAAACAGAACACCCTAGAGAAGAGATCTTGCTGGCATTAAATGCCAACCAGGGAGCACAGTGCTGGCGTTGAATGCCAGCCAGGGAGCACATTGCTAGGGTTGAACGCCAGTGATGGGGCAGAGACCTAGCATTGAACGCCAGGCAGGAACACCCCAATGGGCATTCAACACCCACTTAGAGGTACATAACTGCCGTTGAACGCCAGCCAGGAGCAGCAGCTGGGCGTTCAACGCCCACAAATGGGTAGGGAATTCGAATTCCCCAGCCTCCCAGGACCAATGGGTCCCACAAAAACTCCACGTACCCCACCTAACTCTCTCATTCCCAATTGTTCATATTTTCTCGAGGACGAGCGAAACTCTTAAGTTTGGTGTTGCAAAAGCTTTGCTTTTTGACTTCTACCACTCCTAAGTATGGCACCAAAGATTGGTGAAACCTTAGGACAAGCCCATCACTAAAAGAAGGATGGAACATGTTAAAGAACTGGCACATGGACCACAGCAAGAGCATGTGGAGCCTCCTCAATAAGAAATCCCTGAGATGCATCAAGAATGTATTTTTCTCCCCAAAAAATTTTTTTGGGACCAATGGCATACCTCTCTAAGAGAGTTAAGCTCCAATATGGATTAGCTAAGGATGGGACATCAAGAGCACTCCACCCTCCTCCATGAAATAAGAGAAGATCAAAGAGCCATGAGGGAAGAACAACAGAGGCAGGGGCGTGACATAAAGGATATCAAGCACTCCATTGGGTTTTCCAGAAGGACTAATAGCCGCCATCACTAAGGTGGATTCGTTCCCTTTACTCCCCTGTTGTTTATTTTAATTTTCTGCTTTCCATGTATTTTGTTTTATTGTCTGTTTCTAGTGCATGGTCATCTTTCTGTCTTAAAGCTATGAAGTATTCCATGCATCTCTCACATTGCTTAAAAGAAAAATTATTTTATTGAAAAGAAAGGTAAGATGCATGAATTTTGAGTTTTATATTAGGAATAGTTCAATTATGTGATGTGGTGGCAATGCTTTTGTTTTCTAAATGTATGAATAAACAGTGCATATTTGATATTGGAGTTAAAGAATATTGGCTCTTGAAAGAATGATGATAAAATTGAAATATTATTGGTGGTCTAAAAAATCCTAAAATTGATTCTTGAAGCAAGAAAAAGCAACAAAAAAAGCAAAAAAAGGAAAACATATCCGAAAAGAAATATACATAGCATGCAGAAAAGGAAATAAAAAGCAGAAAAAGCTAATAGCTCTTTAAACTAAAAGGCAAGAACAAAGAGCCAGTAACTCTTTAAACCAAAAGGCAAGAGTAAGGATCCAAGTCTTTGAGCATCAATGGTTAGGAGGGCTAAAAGAGAAATCTTACCCTAGGCAGTTCAAATGAGCTACTTCCCTAACTATATGCTTGTGGTGTGAAGGTGTCAAGTGAAGAACTTGAGACTGAGCAGTTAAAGTCGTGGTCCAAAGCAAAGAGTGTGCTTAAGAACCCTGGACACCATTGAATGGGGGCTCTAGCAAAGCTGAGTCACAATCCTAAGGCTTTCACCCAGTTAAAGTGTCTGTGTCATTTATGTATCCGGTGGTAATACTGGAAAAGAAAGTGCTTAGGGTCACGGTCAAGACTCTAAAAAAGCTGTGTTCCAGAATAAAAAAGAACTTAACTAGGAGAATCAATAGTATCATCTGGATTCTAAGTTCCTAGAAATGCCAACTATTCTGAGCTTCAATTAAAAGTGAGATGCCAAAACTATTCAGAAGCAAAAAGTTACTAGTCCTTCTCATCTATTTGAAACTGAACTTCATTGAGAACACTGAAAATTATTGCATCCTTCTATTTCTTTTTATCCTACTTTGTTTTTGGTTGCTTGGGGACAAGCAATAGTTTAAGTTTGGTGTTCTGATGAGCGGATATTTTATACGCTTTTTGCCATCATTTTCATATAGTTTTTATTATGTTTTATTTAGGTTTTATTTAGTTTTCATAGGTTTTAGTGAAAAATTCACATTTTTTATTCTACTTTGAGTTTGTGTGTTTTATGGTAATTTCCAGTATTTTCTGGCTAAAATTGTGGAGCTTGAACAAAAGTCTGATTCAGAAGCAGAGAAAAGATTGCAGATGCTGTCAGGATCTGACCTCCGTGCACTGAAAGGAGCTTTTCTGGAGCTACAAAAGTCCAAATGGTGCGCTCTCAACAGCTATGTAAAGCTAACATCCAGGGATTTCCAAAAATATATAATAGTCCATACTTTATTTCAAAAATCAAGGCTAACTGGGATTCAACGCTAGCCACCAGCCCCAATCCTGGCGTCAAGCGTCCACAAGGGATCAACTGGTGTTCAACGCCCAAAAGGTAGCCATCGTTAAATGCCTCCAAGGGATAATTGCACATGGGAGACATTCAAGCTCAGCCCAAACACTCACCAAGTGGGCCCTAGAAGAGGATTTTTGCACTATTAAACTAGTTTATCATATTTCTGAAATCCTTGGTTGCTAGACTAGTATATATAGGAGAAGATCACCCATATTTAGGATCTTCTTCCACCACTTTACACGTTTTTACATTGTTCTATGTACAATATGAGTCTCTAAACCTCCTAGGTTAAGGGGAGGAGCTCTGCTGAGTTTTATGGATTAATAAAAGTATTACTATTCTATCTCAATTCGTGTTTCATTCTCTCTTCTAAGATGTATCTTCGTTCTTCAACCTTATGAATGAGTTGAATCAGCACAAGGTTATCTCTATTCTACATGGGTTCAACGAGCATCTTTCATCAGATATCAATGAACCACTAGCTTAATTATACATCTCTTAGATGGCTAATCCACGACTTCGTTGGGGACTTCTCGAGACACTAGTTCAGCTGAGTTTTGGGGAGATTAGGGTCTTTGTGGTAAAGGCTAGAACCAAAGGCACAACATTCTCTGATCCGGAAGATTCGACGTTGTCTATGGCATTTTGAGTAGGATCATCAAGGGGAATGAACTGCAGGAGCTTCACCCTCATTCAGACTGGATGCGCACTAACCCTGGTGTTCAGCCAAGAGGAGAATTGGCGACCTCTCAAGAAAGGCGTTGATCACATACAGCCTCCCATAGAAGAAATCATTCACTGGTAGCATAGACAATGAGACCGAATTAATCCAGAAGAATAAAGCATCTCTGAATCCTTAATAATCTTCTTATATTACGTTAACCTTCAATTGAGTAACGTTATTGTTCATACCCTGGACCGAGCTATAAGGTCCGGGTTGGACAAAGACAAAGTGACCGACCTCTTTAAAGGTTGGTCTACTGCCGACCTCTTCATAAAGAGCTCGGACGAATCACCACAGAGGCCCAAGGAGGCCCACGGTAAAAGAACCACCGCCCACTAGAGGGCGATTAGCCAAAGATAATGATCTCACCCACAAATGATAAAGATAAGATAACAAACTTATCTCAAGGGAAGATCACCAAACATTACAATAAATACACTTGAGCACCCAGGTATAACTCATACTCCAATTGTACAAAAAATCTGCCTAAATCCCGTACTGACTTAAGCATCGGAGTCTCTTGCAGGTACCACCACCCATCGGTGATCGAGGACTAAGCAACTCCTCCGCTACAACAAGTCAGATGCGATAGCTATAACCAGACTAGAAGGTCTCACCCGAGATCGACCACTCTGTTTCAGGTAACCCTCGAAAGAAGTCT